>NC_048269.2:22645004-23270004 GCF_005286985.2 Setaria viridis | reverse complement strand
CGCGCCGCATCCGCTCGCCGTCGAAGAACCCCTCCGCCTCGGGGCCGCCGCCGCGGCGGTAGAAGTAGACGCTGGGCGTGTGGGTCCGCGGCATCACGAGGTCGAGGTCGGAGAGCCACAGACGCCGGCCGCACGATCGTCGACCGCCGCACCGCGATCGTCATCCGCATTCCCGCACCAAACAGCTAGCTCACTAAGCAATTCCCAAATGCCAGAAAATAACAGCAAATCAAACTATGATCCAGCGGAAGCAGAACGGGGACCAGACCAACCTCAACGGAACGCGGTGGGATCGGCAAAAATCAGGCAGATGTTTTGGGATGCAGGAAATGGCTAGGTGAAAGCCTGTGTCTGTAGCCTGTAGGCGAGAGTGTGGGATTGGTGCGTTTTTGGCGTATTGTATGCCGTACGTATGCGGAAGCTCGGAGCCGGGGATATAGACTCGTACCGTATTTTTCTTTTTGTTCGCTCCGTCGGCGTGGCGCACTGGCGCCGGGCCATACTAAACTCCAATACTGGGCTCTGGCCCAGCGCGCAGTGCCCGGTGCATCAGATTAATCCATGTTGACGTGGATTCCTTCCCCCGGCAGGTCACATGAAGATAGCTCCCGTCACATCGAATGTTTGATACTAATTAGGAGTATTAGATATAGACTAATTACAAAACCAATTTCACAACCCTAGGCTAAATCGCCAGACGAATCTATTAAGCCTAATTAGTCCATGATTTGACAATGTGGTGCTACAGTAAACATTCGCTAATGATGGATTAATTAAGCTTAATAGATTCGTCTCACGATTTAGCCTAGGGGTTCTGCAATTAGTTTTATAATTAGCTCATGTTTAGTCCTCCTAATTAGCATCCAAATATCCGATGTGACACGAACTAAACTTTAGCTCTAGGATCCAAACACCCTCTAATCTTGACGCAGCAGTGTCAAACTGCGGCATTGGGGCTGCCGCAGCCGTTGCACGTGACTCGACGGGTTCGTTCTTGGGAGCTTCAGCAAAGGCAAAATTTGCTCATGGACAACGATAAAATATGTCTTTTACCACAAGCCACTAAAATAACGTGATTTAGAGGGTGTTTAGATCCTTGAGCTAAAATCTAGTTCATATTATATCGAATCTTCAAAAGCTAATTAGAGGACTAAATATGAATTAATTATAAAACTAATTACATAGATAGAGACTAATTCGAGACAAATCTATTAAGCCTAATTAATTCATGATTAGCACATATTTACTGTAGCATCATATTATCAAATTATAGACTAATTAGACTTAATAGATTCGTCTCGCGAATTAGTCTCTATCTATGCAATTGGTATTGTAATTAGTCTATATTTATATTTAATACTCTTATTATGTAAACATCCGACGTAACATGGAAACTTTAGTCCAATAACGACTTTGCTAGAAGACACTACAATTCCGTGTAAATTTGCCAGAGACACTGCAGCATTATTTTATCCGATTTAATTGGAGAGCCACCGGAAAGGACAAGTTTGCCCCCGTTGCCGACTAATTACTCCCGCGGAACCGGCCGCAGCCTTATCCAATCGTTGATTCGTCGCACGCTCCCTTCCATCCTCGCGAACAGCGAACTGCATTCGCCGCCGGCGGTCCCTCCCGATGCAGCCCCCTCCCCGCGAGGGCCCTTCTGGCATTGGCTCCTCCCGGAGCGCTTCCCTTATGGGCGGAGGGGAGTCGAGCAGCTCTGGGGAGCCGGGACGGGTGACCGTACTGGAGCTTGGAGCTCGATCTGCTTTGCCGGATGCCGGTGGACATGAGATAGAGCTACTCCTTTGCCTTGCCATTTGAATATGGATTCTGCAAAGGATTTAGTTTGGTGTTGATTTTGGAGGTGGGGCTTGGAAGTGAAGGAGCTGGAGGTCGCTTGCAGCTCCCTGATTGGTGCTTGCATGTGCTTGCTTTGCTCTGATTGGAAGGAAGGGAGGCGGACAGCTGCAGCTTCTAGCTTATTTTTCGCCTGGATTGGCCGCAGGGAGGGGGCTACTCCAGCCGTCGAGAGGGGCCGACGCGGGGATGAACTACCGCAGCCGCCGGGAGAGGCCTGCGGAGGAATGCACGACGCCCGCTTCTGACGCGGGGCTTGCTCGAGGTGGACGCGGCTCCCGCTCCTGGACACGCGCGTACGATGTCAGCTCGAGGCAGCCAAGACGCTCGATCCCGGCGGGGCTCAGTCCAGGAGGCCGCGCGCTACGGCACCACTCCAGAAGATGGCGAAGAGGACAGGGGTATACTAGTCTTTTACAAGTGTTTGATCCGTTCGAGTAGAAAATGTTATTAAATGAACCATAGTGTCCAGCAGCATATTTTGCCTCAGCAACAACATAGAATTGTAGGTGGTGTGTGGCAAAAGACACATTTTAAGTTTTTAACGGTGTCCACCAGTCAATTTTGCCTCAGCAATAACACTTGAAGGGATAACGGGCCCTGGCATGCAGGGAAGGTTTTTCAGACTAGCAAGCGACTGCTTGAATGTGATCAGGAGCATATGCGCGAGGAGGCGATGGGCGCATATGGCCACATCATTAAGGTAATCAAGGCAAGGGCGTCTGACTTTCAGTCCGGACTTCATCCATGAGAGAAGAGAAGCAAATTTCGACGCGCATGTATTAGCTAGGAGCTCACTATTTGAAACTCTAGGCAGGCATGTGTGGTACCTGGAGCCGCCAGCAGGCGTTTGTAATTCTTACAATATAGACGCCTAGAAAGGGCGCTATCCCTAAAAATAAAATAAAATCAGCCTTCCTCCCTACAATATAGATTAATCCATGTGTCGTCTCCTTTCTCGCAATTTTGAACATAATTTTATCAAAATTACCGTAATGAAGTATGAATCCCATTGTAACGAGAACAAAGGACCAATGGTACATGATCAAACGTTTCAGCCTTCCTTCCTGTGCCTGGAGCCCTGGAGGTTCTTCTTCTTCCAGGCTTCGGGTTAGGGGTCGTTTTCAAGATTGCCAAGATCTGCACCTGTTATGATTTATGAACCACGCGCTGGATGATAGATCAAGATTCGCCAATTGATGAAACCTCAGCCAACCAGATAGACCATCACCGGTTGCAGCTCAATCAGAGCTAGGTCTACGAACAAGTAGAAATTGTGGATCTTCAAATGTTCGCCAGCCGCTACATCCACGGATCCCACAAAATCATTAAACCTGGCGGTTGCTCGCTCTTTGATCAGTGATTCACCGGCCACCAGATCGATGAAGAATCTCTCAAAAATCCGCTTTTTGATCAGTGATTCACCAGCCACTACATTCTTGGATCCCACCTTATTCTCAAACCTGGTGGCTCGCTTGATTGGCAGTCCTGTAAGCTCATCTTGCATACAAATTTTGGGGGTACCAAGGCCTGCATCCACCAAGAACATTTCTTCCCTTAAGCGTAAAACAGAAGATTGTGAGGCGTTTCCACTGACGCTCATGTTCAATACTTCAATTAAACCCCATCTATAATCTGGTACTCTGGTATATGAGTGTGTTCACTTGGTTACAATGATTTCACCATGTTCCTTTAGAAAAATGTCTAACCTTTCTCTATTATTGATATTAGTCCATACAAGTAGAAGTTACCCAAAACATCCCCAGCCGAGGGTAAAAAAGAACACTGATCTTGAAGGGTGAAAGCGCAGCAACTTGGTTCACTTGAAACTTCAGGCATTTTTTATGAGAACTGGATACAGCCTTTAGCCTCTAGCCCTATTACATCCTCCTTCAAAAGGTATAATGCATCCCATTTATAACTCATAGATTAGCTTTCGGAACTTCACCATGTGCTCAGCCTGCAACGAGATGGCGATGGACAGGCTACCATCTCCATTGGCACTAGGGAGGACGAACGCCAGACCCTCATATGCAATGCCGCCTGGCCCCATGAACACAGGCCGGCCCCAACCGAAGTTGGCATCATGAATCGGCAGGCGCACCCAGCTGGTGAGTCCTAGGTTCGGGCACCGGAAGGTGTGTGCTCCACGCACCAGTGCTGACAAATCTGGCTGCAGCTCCAGGTAGTCCAGCGCTGAGCGGCAGTAGTCGTTGTCCATCCTATCTAGTGCTCCTTGGATGACTGCTGCTCCTTCTGCCAGCCCACTGGTCACCTTGCCTGCCTCGGCAAGTGGTGTGGCGGTGAAGATGACATTTCCGAAGTAACCATCTGGAAGTGGGGGCTGTAGCCGTTGGCGCCCGTCGGTGGCACAGTACAATTTGGTGGGCTGTTCAGGAGTCAGGCCACGTGCAAGGGAGACACATTTCCAGACATGCGCAGCTAGCACTGCATACGTGTTGAACCGGGGTGCACCTTCACCTGTGGGAAGCTGTGAGCGCAGCCGACCAAGGTCTGAGCGAGTGAGCTTGAAAATGTCTACGGCGGTGGCAGGTGGCTTTGATATGGAAGTGAGGGACTGAGGTGTGGAGGACAACATAGCTGGGGCAGGCTGGTACTCGATATGTTGGAAAGATGGAGTTGGTGGATCACGGGCGCGAAGGAGAGTGCGGTCAATGAAGGGCATGACAGAAATTTGAGCTCCACGGCAGAGGTCAGACCATGAGTTAATGAAGTGCAAGCCAGACATGCCATCTGCTACGTGGTGTTGCATACCGACACCAAGGGAGACGCCTCCACATTTGAAGTAAGTCACCTGGAGCAAAAAAGAAAAGGGGGATCTTTAAATATTTCATAGCTAATAGCTCCCTTTTAACAAATTGTATATTTCCAGCTGCAGCTACCAAATAACAGGTGATTGAATAATCCACTCTTAAAACATATATAAAGGTGCATGGATGAATCAAAGTTGCTTTGACTAGTAGGCACAAATATACAGATTTGAAACTAACCATGAAACAAGAAGATGTTAACCATTTTTTCTAAATAGAAGGGTCCACAAGATACAGATGTATATTTGAACTGAAATCCAATTGCATGCCATCCCTTAAGTAGGTAGAATTGAAACAATGGATGGCTTACAACTCTTATCGTAGCCATAAGCACATGAAATCTAAACTGTCAAGCACTACCAATCTCAACTCCAACATACTTCATGAAGTCTAGGCATAGGGATACCTAAATATCTAATGCAGCCGGATAAGTATTGATTTGTATTTATGAATGCATTTAGAAAAGAATGTTATGGGCACACATGTGATTTCCAAGACAGGTAAATTTATCCATCGGCTTACTGTCCCACTGAGCCTAAAGAAGACCAAATACATCTTGAGGTCTGGTGAAGGCAATAATTTGTGGATTTTGCATCAAAAGAAGCAACTGGTGAACCAGAAGCATAGAGCTGGTACGAGTTTGTCCATGAGAATCAGCTATCCAGAGAGGTCACTAAAAACAAGAGTCACCTGACAACCAATGCAACTCAAAACACCAAAACTGGAACAGCAGCACGAGATGGCAGAGCACTCCAATATGAAAACATCATGTGCATGAAATAGCTCATTGCACAGTGGCATGGGTTTGAATTTGTAAATATCTGATTCACACTAATGATGGATTATAAATTTATAAATGATGAAGTCTGGCAAGCAATTCCAGAGTGATCTGACTGTATTTGTGAACTATTCTATTGCCAATTACATAATATAGTTGCAACTGTGTATCTGCATATAGCTTGCCTGCCCCAGGGTGTAATACTGCTCACCTAACATAGGGTGACCCCTTATGACAGTTTGGCAAGAAGCCAATGTAAAAAGATAAACTCTGCTGTGCTAGCTTCAGGTGTGAGACATGGTACAAAAAACACATGCTCATTTACAGCTTCCTCCCTTCCCACTGGTAATATCTCATACTAATGCTTCCAGTTTAACATGTTATTCTGTATCCATCTCAACAAGCTAGTAGTAGAATAACTTCCACAAACCTTAATTTGTGCAAGGCAGCATTAGGTATTCAATATAATAAAATTATACAACAAGATCCAACATATTGTATAAGAACAATACAAGGTTTTAGCTCTAGTGAGATAAGCAGAGTCCTGGGCGAACTCAAAACCTTTATTTTGGAAAAGTTGGATGTCAGCCAACAACATCAACTAGTACTAATGTAAAGTATACTATATTATCTGCACAAAAGCATTGAATAGTCGAAGTATTGAAGTGGTAAATATTGAAGTCAACAGAAAGGTTCTGCACATGCTAGTTAAGTAGTTGTCGATTATTGGTTAAGGAAGCAATTCCAGATTAAAAATGGTTAAAGGTCAGGAAAGTTTGAGAAGTGGACAAGCACAAGGTATATGATTAACACATTGCATGAAGCCTAATTAGTGAAGTGCCCTTCTACTGAGAAATTACCACATTTGGCAAGGCTATGTTCTCATGACTGAAAAGCTTGACCGTTATTGTGTGCAATGAATTGATGCAACAACAAAACGAATGCAGACAATCATTTTAGACAGTACAAGATGTACAGCAATGATGGGGAAATTTTACAAAATACAGTCACTTGATGACAAACCAATTTGTTAACAATTGGCTTTCGAGCCAGTCAAGGTGAAGCAAGAGTTTATTCCGATGCACAATCGGATGATGACACCAAGCATTTCTAACCGAAGCTTCAGACTACGGATACTAATCCAGCCAAAACAGAGGCCCCACTAAAAATAACAAGACAGCAACAACATGCATGAAACTAGGAAAGTGGTACAGGCGTGCCGCGTGCACAATATGAATTCCCAGAGGATTAAATCAACAGACAAAAAAGGGACCCAGCTATCCAATCATGTACACAGGTAAGCCAAATTAAATGCCGTGCAGAGCTTGTATAGCACTATGGTACGCTACTTCCAGGTGAGGATACTGGTAACTGAACTCACCTGGAGCACGAGGAGCGGGAAGGCCGAGATGTCGTCGGTGTAATCGACCGCCGGGATGAGGCGCTTGAGCTCCATGGTAGGGGCGAAGTCGCCGTAGTCGTCGATGGCGGCGTTGGGCGCGTCAGCCTCGACGAAAAGCACCCCTTCGCCGTTGCAGTCGATCTCGACCCTCCCGTCCTCGTCCCGCGCGAGTCGCCCCGCCATCGGGTAGAACGGCACGAGCGCCTCCGCCAGCGCGCGCCGCATCCGCTCGCCGTCGAAGAACCCCTCCGCCTCGGGGCCGCCGCCGCGGCGGTAGAAGTAGACGCTGGGCGTGTGGAAGCGCGGCACGACGAGGTCGAGGTTGGAATTCCACAGCCGCTGCCGCGGCGTCTCCCGCGCCGGGCGCACCATCGTCGACCGCCTCACCGTGATCGCCATCTGCATTCCATCCATCCCGCCGAACAGCTCCGTCAGGTCAGCACCCACCTCAAATTCACCCCCCCCCCCCCCACCCCCCACCCCCAACAACAACAGAATTCGAACAATCGGAGCTAAAAATACTACTGAGGAGTTAGAGAGGAAGCCGGACGGCGACCAACCTCGGCGGAGACGCGGCGCCGTGGATCGGATCTGGGGTCGCCGAAACGGGCAAAGCTCTGGACGAATCCAGCGACCGGTTTGGTGGTAGCAGCAGCTCTTGGTGGAGAGCAGCTGGTGAGCGAGTGGGGGGTGGGGCGGCTTTTATAGGCGGAGATCTCGGAGCCGGGGAGGCGGGGTGATCCTCTGACTTGCTCGGTTTGCCTTCTGCTTCTTCCATATTCCCCTTCCCCCTCGTCCTATTCGGCGCTGTGCGTTACTTCGGAGGAGGTGGTGTGACGACTAGTGGGGTGGGCGGTTGGTGGGACGGGGACGGGAGGCTATAGGGAGGGAGAAGGACCGTGGAGTGGAGGTGTGGGTGGACGCGGTCCAGCCCACCTGTTCCTGGACTCTGGGGGCTTCTGCACAGTTACCCGTGCATCAGATTATCGTTGGCAGATTATCTTTTTTTTTTGGCAGAACAGTGTTAGTTAAGTTAATCCTGCACGAGCATCAGCCACCCGCTGGCAGTGACTTGTGGTGGTTGCTGCATTTGACCGCCGCTGCTGCGCCACCATCGTTTTCTCTCGGCGGCAATCATTCAGCCACAGCGCAGGTTAATCTCAAGTGACATCTTTCGGTGCGTGGCCGGTGAATGAAGAAGAAGAAAACTAACCGGACTGAGGTTTGTATGTGTACCTCACCTCGGCTGGTATACAGCCTAATCATCGAAGGACTAAAGGAGAACACTTGGGTCTTGTTTAGTTACCCCAAATTTCCAACTTTGACACTATGCAAAAGAAGATTTCCCATCACATCAAATTTGCGGTATATGCATGGAGTACTAAATGTAGACGAAATCAAAAACTAATTGCACAGTTTTGTTGTATTTTGCGAGACGAATCTTTTGAGCCTAATTAGTCAATGTTTGGACAATAATTCACAAATACAAACGAAATGCTACAGTTGCGTATTTATGGCAAAATGCTAATTTTGCCACTCCTAAATTAGGAACTAAACAAGACCTTGTTTGACCGTTTCACTTTCACCCACGGTCACACACACGCACGCACACAGAGCTGGAGTGAACAATCTGAAGCTTCATTTACCTACCCCCGTGATAGAAGCGATGCCGCCCCAGAATTGTTGTTAAACTTGCCTATCAACCTTACGCAACAAAGATGTTATGTTACAAGGCACATATCTCCTTTTTTTTCCCCCTTTGGAGCTGTCGAATAAAAATCAGATCGCACTTTGTGAGGTTCTGGAGATGTAAGTCCAGCTAAAGATGGCAAGGTCACCAACTCACCGTGATCATGGTGTGATTAACACTGACAAGTGTGGATCCCTTGTCCCATAGCAAAGGAACTTTAGAAAAAGAGAGACAGTCCATGAAAGAGAACTGGTTTCATCAGTATAATACTGGCTTCAACAGTTCAACTAGAATGTCCGTGCTTTGCCTTCTCCAGTTCTCCGTCCAAGCAATCTGTTTCTCCCTTTTGTCTGATCGTTGCTGCGTTCTGATCCGGCGTTCCTGTTCCTCACGTCCCGACTTTTTTTGTTTTTAGCTCCTTTTTCGAAAGATTCTCACAAATAGGCTCTTGGCGGAACCAATTCCAAAAATGGACCCTTAGCTTGGCGCCATGCTACAACATCTCGGCGCCAACCATCCTGACGCCAAGGTCTATACATAGCTGCTGACGCGGATGCCGACATGGCGGGGGCTTGGCGCCATGGATTTTGGCTCCAAGCTTGGCGCCGTAGATCTTGGCGTCGAGCTATCTACCCCGTACCTCTACGCGTTTCGAACTAAACAAGTATAATTATTCCGAGAAGTATGCAACAAACTAAGCTGAAAAAAGGTTTAATAGTGGAGTTCGAACTCAGGTCTCCAGGATAAGAAGCTCACCTCCTAACCAGTTGAACCACAACTTAGTTTGTTGCATAATCCTCGGAATAATTATACTTGTTTAGTTCGAAACGCGTAGAGATACGGGGTAGATAGCTCAGCGCCAAGGCTTGGCGCCAAGCCCCCGCCACGTCGGCATCCGCGTCAGCAGCTATGTATAGACCTTGGCGCCAGGATGGCTGGCGCTGAGACGTTGTAGCTTGGCGCCAGCGTGGATGGCGCCAAGCTAAGGTCCATTTTTTGGAATTGACTAAAAAAACAAAAAAGTCGCTCCTCACGTCCTCCGTGTCAGCATTGGCCTAGTACTTTTTATGAAATCCCATGTGGCGAATGAGTAAACAATACAGACACGACGGAGGAGTGGCGGGTCAATTAGCCAACAGCTATTATACTCTGATCTGAATTTGCCTACCATGACGAATAATTGTTGCTCCCACGGTGACAGCTGACAGCTGTAGAGGGCGGGTCGATACGGTTGCTTCTTGTTTTGGCGTAGCCTCGACGTGGTGGACAGATAGCACGTACGGGGCTACGGGCGCGCGCGCGCGTACACACGGCCACACGGGCACGGAGAAGACGACGACGCTGCGCCTCCATTTAGACTGCGTGCGCGTCCGTCCACGGCGAACCAAACAGCCTGGATGGGATGGATGCCCCGCGAGCATTGATGGGAGTCACGATCGGCCACCTGGTGGCGGTCACGTTCGACGCCGTGGAGTGCATGTGCATAATCCGGCCCGGCAACGTGACTACTAGTAGCAGGCAGTCGATCATGTTTCATGTGTAGTAGAGCATACTCTGGCAGATCATATGTACGGAGTACTAGTTGCTAGTTAAATCCTGGCTCACTGTCGAATAAACCCAACGGATGGGATATAGAGCTTCCTTCGTGCTGACATTTCTATGTAGAGTTTACAGAAAAGTTAACTGCTATATGACACGATGACACTTTTTTACGACGGGACTGAAGCATCGAATTCTTGCTTGTGGAAACGGCGTCGATTGAATTATCAACGGGTGGGAACTCAGGGTGTGTTTGGTTGGTTGTATCATTTGATTCATGTATGAAATGATTCAAAATAATAATGATCCTTTTGTTTGGTTGGTGAAATGGACCAACTCATCCAGGATGAGGCCATCCCACTTAATACATTAGTTTACTAATTAGAGTGAATCATATGATACAAGCAATTTGGTTAAATCACCCCATCCAGAATCATCCATGCATGTATCATATGATGCATGCAATCAAACACACCCTCAGAACTTCAGATGGCACACGTACCGGAGCCCGGAGCCGCATGCAGTTCCCGACTCTTGCTGTCTGAGTCGGAAAAACTATTCCATGATGTGCAGTCGCACGAACGTCACCGGTGACCGACGGGGACGGGCCACAACCCTTCTTGCTCTGTCAAGCGCGCGCATAGTGGACTCTATCCAATACACGAACGTAGCTGCTTGGAATAGACGAATAGTCCACAATTCGCACGGCCAGATTCAAGTGTTAACATGTTAGCAGCTCTTCCTCAGGAGTACCTTCGTCGGGACAGTTGGATGTGCCGCGAACGAGTACAGCTCGAGGGTCGTTGGGCCAGAATGGGTCAATGTGCTTGCATGCACAGAAGAGGCAGAGCCCATGTAATGTTGCTACTGCTATATTAGGCAGATGGGAGAGGAGAGATGAGGATCGTGTATGAACTGAATCAACTTGTATTCCAAGCTGTCCTCTGCCTGTATCTCTTTCTCCTTCCCGATCCAATCTAATTGCTACCCTTCTCCAATTCCTGTATCCGTGTCTAGTCCGCTGCTAACAAATTAGTATCAGAGCTCGTCGATCCTTGGGCGAATTCAGATCGAATTGGTTCATAACTCCATTGATTGTCCTGAGCAAACGGATCCGGTGGGTTATTCCTAAGTTCGTACGCTTTGTGCGAATTGAGTAGCCCGTGATTCCAATCCACGCTTGGGCAATTTGTGGGAACCTATCGATCTGGATCCAATCCCTCCCCACGACCAATATACAAGATTCCAATGCCGCCACGGAGCCATGAACCCTGAGACGAAAATCATCATCGACACCCTTACCTAGTGATTCGACGATCTAGAAGCGAAGTGGGAGACACGCTTCACTGAATCGGAGAACAAGTGGGATTCGCACTTCTTCGAGTCCGACAAGAAGTGGGAGCGCAAATTCACTAACCTCAAGGTGTTGCAGGACGCGCGGGTCGACGCGCTACAGCGCGTCGCCGTGTCCTTTGAAGACGGGAAGCCGAAGGTGGATGGTACAGTCGACGACGTCCGTCTCGAGGTACGCAAGCTCTCCAAGCACTGGGAACGGACGGTGCTGGACCGTCCTCATCCCCTTCTGGCGACTACTCCCCCGGCTGCTGAGCGCCCATCTTCTCCGAGCGAAGCCGACATGCACCATGGGCACCGTGTCGACAACTTCCACCGAAGGATAGCTTCGGGTCTGTTACGATCGTAGTTCATCCCCCGGTCAAGGGTGCGTTAGAGCAACTCCAAGAGACTGCTAATCTTACCCCCAATACTTTTTTAGGGAAAAAGGAGAAAAAACGAACTCCAACAGTCCACCCAAACCTTCCCCAATTTTTCAGCAATGCTAAAAAACAGACTACCATCGCGTATATTTTAGCGTTAGCATTCCTCCCCCCAATCCTGATTCCCGCACGCTCGCGCGTCCCTTCCGTTGGGTCCAATACGATGACGTGGCCTGTTTTAAAATATTGGGAGCTATTTATTAGCGATCTGCTGTGGATTGATATGATTTTGGGGGAATGTTTTTTTGAAAGAACCCCAATACATAGTTTTGGGGAAGAATTTTTTGAAGTACTCTTGGAGTTGCACTTACGCCTCCCCACCCCTCCCTAACCTAAATTGTCGGTTCCTCCTTTGCCTAGCTCTAGAAATCGTTGGAGATCTGCTAATTGTGGGGAATCTGGAGGGTCTAGGACAGGACGTTTACCTAAATTAAACTTTTCTAAGTTTGAAGGCGAGAATCCCAAACTCTGGTTGAGTCACTATGAAGATGACTTTGAGCTCTATAATGTTGAACCCTTCCGTTGGATCATGGTAGCATCTATGCATTTTGACACTACTTCTGCACGCTGCTTACAGTCAATAGAGGAAAAGCTTAAAACCTATACTTGGTCTACTTTTTCGGCTACGGTGATAGACCGATTTGGTAGGAATCAGCATGAGCTCCTAGGGGGTCTTTGGATCCCCGAACTAAATTTTAGTCCCTGTCACATCGAATGTTTGGACACTAATTAGGAGTATTAAATATAGGCTAATTACAAAACCAATTTCACAACCCCTAGGCTAAATCGCGAGACGAATCTATTAAGCCTAATTAGTCCATGATTTGACAATATGGTGCTACAGTAAACATTCGCTAATGATGGATTAATTAGGCTTAATAGATTCGTCTCGCGATTTAGCCTAGGGGTTCTGCAATTAGTTTTGTAATTAGCTCATGTTTAGTCCTCCTAATTAGCATCCAAATATCCGATGTGACACAGACTAAACTTTAGCTCCAGGATCCAAACAAACTAGTAGTACGGGAAGATTATGTTGACCATTTTGCTGGGTTAGTTAATTTGTTGGCTGCTTATGAAAGCAAACCAGATCCTCTGCATTATACCATGAGATTCATTGATGGGCTTAGAGAGGATCTACATGCTGTTGTTCTTATTTAGCAACCTTCCTCCCTGGATACTGCTTTTGTTCTCGCTCAATTGCAGGAAGAGATGTCCGTTCCTGTAAGGAAAGGCTGACTATACTCTGCCTCATAAGAATGATGGGCCTTCTTCAGTACAGCTACCTTCTACTCCAAGGTTGAACAAGCATCCTATGGTTCAGCCTTCTGATTGTCGTGGTACAGAGATCGCTAGGCAGCTCTAAAGGCACACCGCCATGCCCAAGACCTTTGTCAAAGATGTGCAGAGCCATGGTCTAGGAACCATGCTTGTGCAGAGAAGATTCAGCTCCATGCTATGCAAGAAGTGTTGCACATGCAGTCTGATGATGTCGCCGGTGAGGACCCCAAAGCCCAACCTGCTGAACAGTTATTTTTTACATTATCTGTCGCTTCTGTGTCTGGCACATCTGCTCCCAGAACTATGTGTATGTTGGGTTCCATTCAAGGACAACAAATCAGGATATTGGTGGACTCTGGCAGCTCTCATACATTCATTAGCTCCCAGTTGGCTCTGAAGTTACAAGGCATGTCTGCTATTGCTTCTCCCCTGTCTGTATAAGTAGCCAATGGTGGAATTATTCAGTATTCTTCTCAGCTCTCACAGGCTTTGTGATCTATTAATGGGTATGAATTCCAATCAGACTTGAAGGCTATTCCTATGTCATCATATGATATGATTCTGGGGTTAGATTGGTTGGAGACCTATAGTCCAATGAAAGTTCACTGGAAGAACAGATGGCTAGCCATACCATATCAAGGGTCTACTGTCCTACTGTATGGTGTGTGTCCTGAACTGCCTAAAGAGATAATTATTGAAGTATGTTAAGTTGAAGTCACTGTGGGTGATATAGTGGAGGTCTCCCTACCTGAACCTATTCAACAGCTCATTGAAGAATTTGCTACGCTTTTTGAGGTACCTGTGGACATGCCCCCTCCCAGATCTTGTGACCACTCTATACGTCCGGTAGATGGTGCTGCTCCTGTCAATATTCAGCCTTACAGATATGCTCCAGCTCTTAAAGATGAAATTGAGAAACAAATTGCAGAAATGTTGAAAGCATGTTTAATCCAACCCTGTTCTAGTCCATTTTCATCTTCTGTGCTGCTGGTTAAGAAGAAGGACAATACATGGAGGCTTTGTGTGGACTATAGGTATCTGAATGCTATCACAATCAAGGGCAAATATCCGGTCCAGTAATTGATGAGTTTTTGGATGAACTATCCCTTGCTAGTTGGTTTTCTAAACTAGACTTGAGAGCTGGATTTCATCAAATTAGATTGAAGCCAGGGAGGAATATAACATTTCAAACTTATTGTGGCCACTCTGAGTTTAGAGTGATGGCATTCGGTCTGACGAGAGCTCCTGGTACCTTTCAGTCAGCAATGAATACCACACTAGCACCATATTTATGGAAATTTGTCATAGTCTTTTTTGACGACATCCTTATATACAGCA
Organism: Setaria viridis; assembly: GCF_005286985.2. Lineage (NCBI taxonomy): Eukaryota > Viridiplantae > Streptophyta > Magnoliopsida > Poales > Poaceae > Setaria > Setaria viridis. The sequence continues at coordinate 23,255,513 of NC_048269.2, read as the reverse complement.
GGACATTTGAGGAGCATATTATCCACATCAGGTTGGTATTTGTGCTGTTGGCTAAAGACCAGTAGAAAATCAAATTGACCAAGTGTTCTTTTGCTCAAAGACAAATCAGTTACTTGGGCCATACTATAAGTGAGCAAGGTGTGGGAACTGATCCTCAAAAGGTAGTGGCTATTGCTGGCCGTCCCCTACTACAGCCAAAGAATTAAGGAGTTTCCTTAGGTTGGCAAGCTATTACAGAAAACTCGTGAGACATTTTGGGGTCATCAGTAAGCCATTGATAGATTTACTGAAGAAACACACATTGTTCATTTGGACCAGTGATCATGAGAAGTCCTTCCAAGCACTTAAGTCAGCATTGACTCAAGCTCCATTATTAGCTCTTCCAGACTTCTCCAAGGTGTTCTGCATTGAGACTGATGCCAGTGCATGTGGTGTAGGTGCAGTGCTGTTGCAGGACAATCATCCTTTGGCATTTATTAGCAAGGGCTTGGGACCTAAATCAAGAGGTTTATCCACATATGAGAAGGAGTATTTGGCAATTCTTATGGCTGTGCAACAGTGGAGGTCGTACTTACAATATGCTGAATTTATCATTTATACTGATCAGCGAAGCCTGATCCAACTGACAGAGCAGAGACTGCATACTCCCTGGCAGCAGAAGGTTTTTACCAAGCTTCTCGATCTCCAATATAAGGTGGTGTATAAAAAGGGTACTGAGAATCGGGTGGCAGATGCACTGTCCAGAAAACTAGTTCATTGGTGGTTGAAGGTTATCAGCAAGATGAGAGTGGCCAAGTTATCTATAGATCCTCAAGCTGTGCCTTATTACACCTTGTGCAATGGACTGCTCAGATACAATTCTAGACTATGGATTGGCAACAACACAACCTTGCAGCAAAAACTGATATCTACTTGCCATTCTAGTCCATTGGGAGGTCATTCAGGTGCTCCAGTTACATATATGAGAATGAAGAAATTATTTGCATGGAGAGGTATGAAATCTGCAGTTTTTCAATTTGTTCAGTCCTGCATCATTTGTCAAAAGGCCAAACCAGATAGAGCAAAACTTCCTGGTAAATTGCAACCATTACCTGTTCCATCTGAGGCCTGGCAGATCATCTCCTTAGATTTTGTACAGAAGGGTTACCAACTTCTGGTCATGCCAACTGCATTTTGGTGGTGGTTGACTCGTTTACCAAGTATGGACATTTTATTCCCTTACACCACCCATTCACTATTGCTGCTTGAAATAGACGAATAGTCCACAATTCGCACGGCCAAATTCAAGTGTTAACACTGTGCCGGTGACGGCATCTGCGCTGCACGGTCCGCCCATTTTTAGTATAGTCAAGCCTGTGCCTGTCGATCGCCCGCGCGTCTCGGGCGGGTTTCAACGAGCTCAGCGTCACCCGACGGCCCCGGGGCCGCACCGGCGGCGACATTTCAAGCCGAGGAGCAGGAATTGTACGTGCTCGCGCGCGTACGTGACGGGCGACTTCTCTAAGTTCTTTGTACGCTCTCGAGAGACGGAAACGGACGAGGTGACCAGACTGGGACGAGCTGCATGCTTACCAACTGGTGTGAGTGTGACAGGGATGACGTCATGCGCCGCGGGCTCGCTGCCTTGCTCGCTACTTGCAGGCTGCGGGGTCAAACGGCACTTAAACTGCCGGCGTGAGACGACGACCAGTCGGCCAGGGCAGCGGCAGCATCGGTGTACGCCGCCGGGAGAAGGGCGTGGCCGAGATGATGAGCCTCCTCTGCAGTAGTTCAGGAACCGTTTGGCCCGTGCGCATGGCATCATGCGCGGCGCCATCTCAAGCTGCAACATCTACATCTTCTTGGTAGCGGTATTGCCGTGACAGAGAAATTGGACCGCCTTTTTGTACCTTTGTTAGCTTTTGTTTCCTCTCATAGTCTCTCATGCATCCTGTGGTTCGCAGACTTGGCCGAGGCGTGGAGTTGCAGTTGCAAGTTTGTAACCTTGCGGGCGGCCACACGACTGTGGTTAGCATCTCTTCTGTCAAGTTGGTGTGTTCGTTCTGCCACGCGTGAGCTTCGACGTTACACGGAGCTATATACTCCTAGTAGTATAAGACGTACTGTATCTGACACTGGTAGGAATTAATCCAGCATCACAAGCTGACCCCAATCACAAAGGCACACATTTGAATTGGCAAAGAACAACACACGCGTGCTACGTATTCGGACTCATCGACTCCGATACAGAAACCGCATACATGCAAATCAATGCCACTGGAGCGAGAGCTGCCGGGCATCTAGGCAAAATTAGCTTAGATACACTGGAGCCCCAGCGGACCCTCGACGCACAGCTGGGAGAAGAGGCTCGGGTGCAGCCAGACGCGTACGTTGATCTCGAAGAACATGTCGCTGGCGCACCCGTTCTCGGCGTTGTCGTTGAGGAGGTCGCTGTAGGGGCACGCGAAGGCCTTGAACGCCCCGCAGCACCACTCCGCCGACGGCACGCCCCTGCAGCTCCTGATCACCGAGCCGATGCCGCGCGCGTGCTCGAACCGCACGGGGCTGTCCGCTGCACCAGACATCTACGCACGCCGACCAAACACAGAGCACGCCGGTCAGGATCACGCGCCACCACGCCCGTTAAGCTTGGTTTGATTAGAGCATCGTGTATCGTTTAGTTACCTTGTACCAGCTTGCGCGATCGGTTTTCCGTTGTGTTGAAATTGGAGCACTCAAGGGCGTCCACCGGGGAAAAAAAAACGGAGCACTCAAGGGTGGACAAAAACGGAGCACTCAAGGGCGTCCACCGGAAAAAAAAAAGGACATATAGGTTAGCTGTCACCGCTGAAAAAACGGCTCTTTAGTCCCGGTTGGATAGAACCATAAATCCCGAAAATCCAACCGGGACTAACTATTCGAGACAAAAGGGCCCTTCAGTCCCACGTCATCCACCCAAGACTAAAGACCTCCTTACCAACCGGAACTAAAAAGTTTCAAAGAAATAAAAAAAGCCACCCGCGCTGCCTGCCCACCCTCGCCCACCTCCACCCGCGCCCGTGCCACACACGCCGCCCGCCGCCTGCCTTCGTCCGCACCCGCTGCCGCTCGGCCACCCGTTGCCCGGCCGCGCCACCGTCCTGCCCTCACCTTGCTGCCACTCCTCACTGCCGGTGAGGAGCGAGCAGAGAGGGAAGGGGAGGGGCAGCAGAGGGGGAGGGGGCGACGGTGGCGCATAGAGGGAGGAGAGGATGAGGAGAGGGAGGAGAGGATGAGGAAAGGAAGGGGGTGTTTGGGAGGAGGGGGCTAAATTTTAGCCCCCGTCACATCGAATGTTTGGACACTAATTAGGAGTATTAGACCTACACTAATTACAAAACTAATTACACCACCCCTAGGCTAAATCGCGAGACGAATCTATTAAGTCTAATTAGTCCATGATTTGACAATGTGGTGCTACAATAACTATTCACTAATGATGGATTAATTAGGCTTAATAGATTCGTCTCGCGATTTAGCCTAGGGGTTCTGCAATTAGTTTTATAATTAGCTTATGTTTAGTCCTCCTAATTAGTATCCGAACATCTGATGTGACAGGGCTAAAGTTTAGCTTCCTCCTCCCAAACACCCCCGAAGAAGATAAGGTTGAGAGGAGGAGAGCATTGCCTAGAAGGAAGAAGATAAGGAAGGTGGAGAGAGAGGGGGCCGCGTCCCTTTTGTCCCGATTGGTAATTCGAACTGGGATTAAAGCCCCCCCCCTTTTGTCTGGTTGGTAGGCGTCGGTGCCAGATTTTTTAGCCGTTATAACCAAGACTAAAGGGAGGCTTTAGTCCCGGTTGGTGTTTACAACCGGGACTAAAGTCCTCCTCTGGCGGCCTTTGGTGCCTCATTTTTTGACCAGGACTAAGGCACTTTAGTCTCGGATCTAAAGTTAACCTAGACAAAAGTACCTGAATAGAAGGTTAGTTTTTCAGTAGTGTATAAGAATGCCAAACTATTTTTACAAGTCTCCAATGCTACGATATGTCGGGAAAAAAGGATGCACAAGGTTCTTTTTTAAACACAATATATGTTAGCTGGAAAATATGTATTAATACCAAGATGTACATAATACATAGATGAAAAGGAGGGTGCATAGAATTTGAGAAAGTTAAACATTGTAAGTTTTAACCAATAATTTATCAATTTGTATGCATGCTTGCTGTATAAAATTGTATCAGTAGAATCACACAAATATTTACATATGTTGGTTCTTTAGCACATGATGATATTTTGTAGGAGAAATAATGATCAGATCATAGAACACACAATATAAAATGGAAAAAATGAGAGAGTACGTGATATGAATTTGGGGTTCCCCTCTAATACCGCAAGCCCAACGGCAACCATGGACAATGCGATGCAGTACAAGAGCATCGTGGTAGTGCTTGTGGAACCCATCCCGCTCAGATCTTTTGCCTCTCACAAGCCACAAGGGTTAAGTTTGCGGCTTTTTTTCGTGAGTGCAAATGTTCGAGGAGGAATTGGAGCAGTGGTGCACCACTACGGGAATCAGAATATTTGCCGAGTGCCCTAGGCACTCGGCGAAACCCTAAAAACACTCGGCAAAAGTGTTTGCCGAGTGTTACACTTGGCACACCGCACATGGCAAAAAATTTCTCAGCAAACAAACTTTGCCGAGTGTTTTTTGTCGGGCATTCAGCAAAGCTTTGCTGAGTGCCCAAAAAACACTCGGCAACATTTTTCTAAAAAAATAAAAAATAAAGCACATCGCCGGCCACCGCCGCCGCCGGCCGGCACCACCACCACCACAGCACCACAGCCCCACACTGGCCTCGACCGCGCCGCCGGCCACTTGAAGACCGCCACCGCTCCCGGCCTCGACCGCGCCGCCGCCGCCGCTCCCGGCCTCGACCGCACCACCAACGCCACCGGCAGGAGCTCGGCCGGTTCTCCGTCGCCCAGCTCGACCTCGGAGGCGGCGGATCTGGGAGGCACTGCCGGCTGGCCTACCATGGAAGCCGCCGCCCAGCAGCGCCCTGCTCCGCTTCCTGCTGCCGGTGGCCCGTCCGGATCCGGGGACGGGGGGCACGATGGCGGCCGGATCCGGGAGGAGGGTCGCGGTGGTGGCCGGACCCGGGAAGGGTCGGGGCAGGGCGGCGGAGATGGAGGGGAGGGGGTTGGATCCGGGGAGAGGGAGGTGAGGGAAGGGAGGGGGCCGGGGCCGGGGTGGCGCCGGGATGACGGATGGGGCGGCGGGAGAAGGTGGGGAGGGAGGAGGGAGAAGGAGGGCGCCGCCGGAGGGGAGGGGTCGGGGCCGGCCGCCGGCGTTAGGAGGGGAGGGGCCCGGAAGAGGGAGGAAGGGGAGGAGGGGCGTCGACTGGCAGCATGGAGGGGATGAGGGGCGCTGGGGGAGTGGGGACGGGAGGCTGGGAGAGCGGCAGAGAGGGAAGAGGGGAGGGTGGGGCCACGCCGGCGTGGCGGAGAGGGAGGGGAGGAGGGGGGCACGACGAAGAGGGAGGGGGTGCGCTGGGGGTGTAGTGCGGGAGAGAGAGGAGCGGGGGAGGGGGGCACGGGAAGGAGGGGTAGGGAAAGGAGGGGCATGCGGGGGGCCAGGTGCGGGTCGTTTATTTGCGTAGGGTTGGGGATTTGCCGAGTGCCCTGATCTGGCACTGGGCAAAGCATTGTTTTGCCGAGTGCTCCCATCAATATGTATTTGATTATTCTACTCATATTATTTCATTATTTCATGCAGTTATAGCTTAAATTTAATTTATATCAATTGAAATTCTATAATTGCACTTAATACATTAAAATTATCAAACGGTTCCAAAAAATTACCAAAATTTCACATGAAACAATATATGTTCTCTATTGCCTATAAAAAAGTTTTGTAGTCAAATCAAATTTGACCATCACTTTGACTCCAAATCTTATCGAATCCTTCTCAACATTACAATTCTTCTTCTGAGATGCTTTGGTTTGTAAACATCCTATGTGATGAAATGTGCGAAACTTTCTTAATTTTTTACCACAACCTCCATGTATGATACCATCACATCATGACAAATCTCATAATTTTTCGACTTCGTTTGCTTTTTTTACAATTTAAAAATAATTCGGTCACATGTTCGTGGTTGTGTTTCCTGAAAAAAATGTTTGAAATTTCTTTTTATTTCATGAGTAAGGCCTCAAACTGAGCTAAATAACATAAATATCATTTTTATACTTATTTTATTCTATAATTTGAATCACTGGCGGTTCAAATTTGACTTACACAAAAAATTCCCTTCAAATGCAATTAATTAATTAAATGTAGCAAACAAATCCAAAAATATACCAAATTTTAATATGAAGTACCACATGTTGTATGTGGAGAGTAGAAAAAATTTCAAGGTGAGAAGAGAAAAAAAACTAATTATTTTGCCGAGTGTCAAAAAATCACTCAGCAAACCTCCTCTTTTGCCGAGTGTTTTTTTTACACTCGCGAGTGATTTTTTGACACTCGGCAAAGCTCCTTGTTTGCCGAGTGTTTTTTTTACCGAGTGTTTTTAGCTCGGCCCTCGGCAAAGATCTTGTTTGCCGAGTGTTCGAAAAAAACACTCGGTAAAGAAAAAACACTCGGCAAATTTGAGGTTTCCCGTAGTGGTGGTTAGCGAGACGCCGACCACACCGGCCTCAAAATTTGTGAAGGGAGTTGGTTTTCGCTCAAGGCCTGTTTTTATAGCATGGTTGATGGTGAACTGATTATTATTGTATGTGTGGTTTGAGCTTTGTGTGTACCTCCTGGTTTTGAGAGCATGAGGCAATGATGAACAAATTATTGTGGTTGTGTTGAAAGAGACGACCGAGTCAACTAGCTCTAATTTGCTGTTCTCAACGGTTTCTAATGTAGGAAATGGCCCAAGTTAGTAGTATTAGGAGATCTTCAAAATTTTTCTGAACACGAACGGGCGCAGAGTTGTATGCCATTCTATTGATAAAGCGTAGGAGAATACAAGGATGCAATCCGGGAGGTTTCTTACATGACAAAAACATAAAACATGAGGCAACTAATGAAAAAAAGGATCGCACGTTCTTGCTTGGTGCTCCATGCAAAGAAGTCTAAAAATAATGATCGCATTGCTAGGTTCAACTACAAATTGAACCAGATAGAAGAGGGATTTGGGCAGAATTTAGAGGAAGATCATGGTTCACCATTTATACGCACGGTCACAGGCCGGCCGGGCTGGCCAAAGCTTACGCGGCTCAATGGGCTGCAGCTTGCAGACCTGGGCTTGGCCCACATGCCGTCGTCCGTCCCTGACAGTGACAGGCATGAATGCAATAGCCCTCCAGGAACTCCATAGGCAACAAATCTGAAGCACACGTCCCAGACTCCGTAACATCGTCGTCATGGGTTGCCGAGTTCAGTAATTCTACTAAATCATATATTTTGTATAGAGTTGGGGGGGTCCTTGACATGAAAATGTGCAGAATCCATACCATGCTAGTATAGATACGGAGTATGCTCCAAACTTCATATAGATCGAGCCATTTATTTGTTATGATATTTTGAATGAGGCTACGTATCGACAAGAAAGAAACACATTTCACGAATTAATTTGTCACTCACAAAGTCACATTCCGACAAGCTCAATTGTTCATGCCCTCGTTCATAATAATCTAGTTCTTCCATGATAAGCCACAAGGGACAATCCTAACCCAACTCCAAGCGGTAGTGTGAAATCCCAACCATATATTACTTCGATTCGCTTCAGCCGGACGATTCCATCAGATAAATAAGTTAAGAGGAAAACACACAACTAGAAGATATCATTCCGTATATGAACCCCTTCAATCAAGCTTATTGCTATCGATTTGATGATCCCCATAGGGGTACTTCCTTGCTTCTCCTTCAAAACCGCAAGATATTCACTCGATGACTTGAAGACACTATAAGCACATGTGTAACACAATCTAGAAAATCAAAATAAATTTCAAAAATATGCTAATAACTACTAAAATTTGGAACAACAATACTAATATATTCCAACCTCTCACCCAAAAGTATATAATTATATTTTAAAATGTAACTTTTAAAACAAGCTAATTAGCATAAGTAAACTAATTAGCTTCCCTAAGGGTGGTTTTTTAGAAAACAGAGCAAGTATTATACTACAATCATTTATCAGTGTGTATCCCACATCATCAGTAATTGAATAAAGTTTCTTTCAAACAGTGCAATATTGTCGTTTTTACCCTGTTTTAATATAAGATGTCATGAATCCTAATAAAGAAATGATGACAAATAGCAGAGGGATCGATGGTCGATATGACTGCGGTTGGTACGAGCCGAACTCAATTCCCACGGCTCAGTTCCCTCGCGGAAGCCGAGCCCACCAGCTTCCTGGTCCGACTCAACCAAACCAGGCCCAAGTGCCCAACCCCAACCAGACACGAACGCATACGTCCACACAAAACCCTACCTCCTCGGCTCCTCCCAATTCCCAACCTCCCGCCGCCGCCGCCGCCAACGATTGCAATGGCATCCACTCCCTCCACCCCCGCCAGCCGCCTCCGCCGCGAGGATGCGGCCCGCGCGGTGGCCGCACTCCTCCGGTGGCTCCAGAAGCACCCGACCCCGGCGCCGGAGCCCATCTACCTCATCGTCGCCCTCAAGAGCGCCCCCGCCCGGCGCTTCAAGCATCAGCTCCGCCTCCCGCACTCCCCGTTCCCCTCCATCTCCCTCGTCTCCGATCGCCTCCCGGCCGACCTTCCCGACGACGTCGACCCGCTCCCTTCCTCCGCGCTCCGGTCCCTCCCCGCCACCGCGCGGCGCGGCCTGGTCCTCGTCGATCGCCGCCTCAGGGTCCCCGGCGCCGGCGGCAGCGGCAAGCCGGCCGGCGCCAAGCGCGGCGTGACCGTGCCTGTGGACCCGTCCGACCCGGCGTGGGCGGAGTCCGCGAGGGAGGCGGCGCGGTGCGTGGAGCTGCAGGTGGAGGGCGGGACGTGCCGCGCCGTGCGCGTGGGCCACGGTGCGATGGCGCGGGAGGAGGCCGTAGAGAACGTGGTGGCCGCGGTGGAGGCGGCCGCCGCGTGCGTGCCGAGGAAGTGGAGGAACGTGCGGGCGCTGCACATCAAGTCCCCCGAGTCGGTCGCGCTGCCGCTCTACTCGGTGCCCGGCACGAGCAGCGGCCAGGACGGCGACGGCGACGGCAACCCAGAGGCTGCGAAGCGGGAATTCGCGGCGGCGGCGGCGGCAGAGGAGCAGGGGAGGGTGAAGAGGAGGAAGAAGAGTGGCGTGGATTGTAATTAGGTGTCAATTGCCCTGTTTCCCAATTCTGCCGAGTCTGAATCAGCTGTATTCAGTTGATGTGCGTGTCGATGGCCATAACATTGCTTGATTGATGCCCAACAGAATTTTGATACGAACAAGTGTTGCTTAGCTTGTACTATGCATTTTCTGGATATTCATTCTGCATCTTATTGTTCATGTACTCCTCGGTACCAGTGAATGACAATATAGCATCTTCTAATCCAGAAGGAAAAAGGATGTATAGTTCAGCTTGCAGCAATCTGGATTCTCCAACAAACTGCGAGCTTCATTTGCACAACTCAACACAAATGCTGAGCTTAAGTTGCTTTCCAAACTGGAAATGCCTAGACAGCAATTTCTTGATGTGTTCTTTGCAATCAGGTTCCACTGCTCATGATTTAGTGCCAGGGCCTTAGATTATTTGATAGCATCATGAGTTCATGCAGTAGCAAGAATTACTATTGCCATGCCAGTAGCAGCACATAATTGACACCATTTCTGTATTACTGGGTTCAGATCACAAAAATAGGAGATGCCATTTACCAATGAGCACAAAAATAGATCAAACATTAAACTGGAAATACATTTTGACTAGAGCAGATCAAATTGACACCAGATCATAAACAAACACCAATTTCCTATGGTACAATCCATGTTGATTACCGGTACAACTTTACAGTATGATTAATCAAATTGCTGTCAATCAAGATTTTTTTATTATGCTTAATCAACTTTACACTATGCTTAATCAAATTGCCGTCAAAAGAGCAGTTGCATCCACCAATGAATAGAAAGTATGAAACTATGCATCATGCATCCACACATGATCAGCATGGAAGATTGGTGGATCAGCACACTTGCGCCTTTCAGGAGGAAGGAGAGGCGATCAATGTACACGGCGTGGAATTTTTGAAAGAGAGGAATCGACGGGTCTTCGAAGGGAAGAGGACGGGTCTTCGAAGGGAAGAGCACAACGTCTCTTGAAATGTTCGCATTGATTGAAGAAGATGTAAATTTGCATCATCGAGCGTGTGGTACCCCATCCGTGGGATAGAGATCTTTTAAGTAAGGCCTGGTTTGGTTACTCTTGCTTATTTTTAGCACCCGTCACATTAAATGTTTAAATACTAATTAGGAGTATTAAACGTAAACTATTTACAAAACACATTACATAAGTGGAGGCTAAACGGTGAGACGAATCTATTAAGCTTAATTAGTCCATGATTTGACAATGTGTTGCTACAGTAAACATTTGCTAATGATAGATTAATTAGGCTTAATAGATTTGTCTCGCCGTTTAGCCTCCATCTATGTAATAGGTTTTGTAAAATAGTCTACATTTAATACTCCTAATTAGTATCTAAATATTCGATGTGACACGTGCTAAAAATAAGCAAGAGAACCAAACACCCCCTAAATTATGTTATTGTCTCATGAATTTAGCTTATTGTCTCATGAATTTAGCCTTTTATGTAATAGCAGACTACCTGTAACTTGGACCTCCTACTTTCTTCTTAAATAAATTAGCAGTCTCCTCTTTTATTAAAAAAAATGCATCATGCATCCATAAAGTAACAGCCCCTCTGCTCAAACTGCCTCACCTAGGAAACCAGCTGTTTTTCTTCAAAAAACAAACACTCTTTTCTTGTCACTTTCTGCACTCCTATTCCTATACTATATGGCTAGACATTTAGGCCTTGTTTAGTTCCCAATCTGGGAGTAGCAAAATTGGCATTTTGCCATAAATGCGCAACTGTAGCGTTTCGTTTGTATTTGTGAATTATTGTCCAAATATTGACTAATTAGGCTTAAAAGATTCGTCTCGTAAAGTACAACAAAACCGTGCAATTAGTTTTTGATTTCGTCTACATTTAGTACTCCATGCATGTACCACAAATTTGATGTGATGGGAATCTTCTTTTTGCATAGTGTCAAAGTTGGGAGTTTGGAGGGAACTAAACATGGTCTTAGTATCAAACAAGCTAATGTTGTCACTGTAAAAACACTAAGAACATGCTGTTGGATTTAATGTGGGCCAAGCCTAATATTTTATCTAATTAAATCAAATAATTATAAGACCCATATTAAATATTGTGCGTACTCTCTGGTTTAGTACCACATGAGAATTTGACTGAATGTTGACTCGATTTATATACATGAAACATATTTGCTTATATTGAGAAGTTGAGAAAAGGGTGAAGGTGTGCCACACACGCACGCCGCCGCCGCCGAGCTGAGCCGAGGTATGCCGTGCCTGCCTGAGTTTTGCCACTCAAGGCTATTAATTCTAGTAGCTTCTAATGGAAAGGGGTTTCTAGAGTTTAAAGCTGGTGGGATGGTAGTGTATGCAAGGGTTACAAGAGTTACTTCCTCCGTGACTACTGACTCCTCCGTTCAGTTTCTGCCTGTGAGAATAAAAGGAGAACTCCTTCAACATTTAGTAAGTGAGGGTTCGAGTTCACTGCTGGATCAAGTTTCCCCGTCCCTGTTCTTGCAAGCACAAGAATATGGAGAGCAGGCCTCCAAAACTGAACCATCTACGAGTTCATCTGCTTCGGGTGAAGGGCGGCCATCAGGTTTTTGGGGAGTGTCCAGAAGAGACGCGACTCCTCGTTGGATGACATCTGCTTTCACTGCATCGAGAGGAACAACTACATCAATAGAAGCTTTGAACGACGCTGCTGGGTATGCTACTATTACACTTCGTATTCTCATTTCAGCTTTGATTAGTATTGTCTACATGTTCATGAAGCTTAGATCACCCAAACACTTCCACATATTTGATGTCACAAACTTGGTAGTATTTTTTTGATTAAATTAGTACTAAAATTGTCTAGTTTGCTAATACATGCCTCATGCCACATAATCTCAGTGCTCCTCCTACGCGTCAGGGCTGTCAGGCCAAGGGTCCTTGCTGCCTGCCAGCTGGGGGCGGCGCGCGCTCTCCGACGGCCACGGCCGCTGGCAGGAGAGACGGATGGCTTGGGCAAGCTCAAGCTCCACCCTCGACGAGCTCCATGGTCTGGCTTGGGGGCAAGAACAGGGAGGAGAAGATGGGGTTGCAGATGGCAGCCGAGTGGAGGATGGATGAAGCAGGAAGGAGGAAGGATAAGGTGCTTGAGAAAAAGGTCCTGGGTAGAGAATGACTAGGGTCCACTTTTAGATGACAGGTAGGACCCAGCTAACCGTCGGATCCTATCTCGCGTACTAAACAAAGAATTAGGATAGAATCTCTCTCAACCAAACACGGAATATGACCATTCCATAAAAAATAAAAAATAGGGATAGGACCATCACGACCGACGTTGCCTCCGAACCACTGCGCTTGCTGCTTGGGTAATGGGACTAGGACGACGAACTGCTGTTGCGTGTGCGGACAACAACACTTGGTGTTGTCAGTTTGTTTTTTAATTTTTATATAAACATGTGGGCTCCACATAATAACCTGAATCTAAACCTGGACATACCAAAATATGGGGATGGGATAAAACTTCATATATCCCTAACCCAAATCCAGTTAATTATATCGTAACTCATTTCCCGATGCCTAACCCAAAGTCTATCCAAACGCCACCTGAGGGAATGAACGTGTCGTAGCAATAATATCACAAATTGAATAGAAGGGGATGTACTTCACAAAAGGACATGAGTACAAAAATCGCACAAACATTAACATGAAAATAGAGTAGATCGCGCAAACATTAACATGAAAATAGAGCAAATCAAATTGACACCAGACTATGAGCATACACCAATCATCCTATGGTACAATCCATGCTGATTATTTGTAGAAATTTACCCTCAAATTCTTGAAAGTTTAGATAATCACTTCTAATATTTCATCATGTTGTTGTCAATTGTCAATATATTTGAGAACTGCATTGCATCCATGAAAGAAATGAAAGCAAAACCCATGGACAAAAGAAAGCATCACAAACTTTTTTCTTGTCACTTTCGACACTCGTCAACTACGAGCGAACTCCATCTATTATTCGAAGGCACCTGCAAAGAACATGACCAAAAGATGACCGGGTAGGAAACCAGAATCAGAGAACATATCAAGACAAAACTAGATTAGAGAAAGATCCAAGAACTGTTCCTTTCAAGAAATAGGAAAACGTGTATAGATCCATCACCACAAGAAAACCAACATGACCATCACATGAGAACATCCATCAATTAGCAGGAATCAAAGAAAACACCATGCAAGATACCACTCACTTAGCATTTTAGATTCTCATTTTTCTCCAGTACTCATTCAAAAATAAGAGAAACGACATCTACATGCTGTAGAAAATTGGCTCATCGTGCCTTGATTACATTGGCATCAGGAGTGTCATTTCAGTATGTAGACACTTTTTCACAGCACAAAATCGGAATACCTTGATTCCTCGAATGGGTTGCGGCACGACTCCACGCTCAGGGGCTTAGTGCCATTCATGTTAGGAGCAAGGTTCGCACGGAACAGACGGACAAAAGAGCGGAACACGTCGTCATGGCAGCCATAGCGCGCCGCCACCCCAGGCATCGATCTACTGACGTACACGTCGTCATACGACATCTTGCCACAAGCATGCGCCATGGTCACTTGCTTTAGGCGAGTGGCATGGGTCTTTTGCTTTGGATGGTGATAATATAGCCAAGTTGCATTTGTGTATTTACTTGCTGCTAGGGGCAAATGCAATGGTGCTATGCGCACAAGGGAAGCTCCAGAGAATCACAAAGGTCATGCCACACGTATGCACCACAGCAGGCCGGCCAATAGGTATTCTGGTCACTGCTGAACATTTGTATATTTGTTTTCTTTCAAACTATTTTGTTATTTAAACATGTAATTCACTGTTGGTTTCTATTTGTCTTGAAGAAGTGTTAGATAGAATTGCATGTTGTTGTTTGGTACTAAATTCTATCACTTTATATGTTCTAGCACTTTATATGTTACATGGTGCCATCGCATGTAATAAGTTTGTAGATTAATGCTCTCCTATCTCAACCGTCATTTGGATGTCTCATTCGTGCTTAGTATTGTTCACAATGCTTTTTAGAGATAGATATAGAATATGAGAGATGCTTAGGTAAGATTGTTCTAAGAATTCTACTTCTATTAAGCCTTGAGCAATTAACGATGTATTAACAACATGAAGATTTAGAAAAACTATCATCGGTATCATGACAACACATGATGGTAGCTAGCCAACACTACTCTCCAACAACGCTTTATTATTTATTTGGAAGCAAATATTTTGCACACATTTTGAATGAATATAGATGCACGGAGTATCTTAACGAGTACAATAGAGTTTTGAATTATATAGTTGAGAATCTTGAGTGCACTAGAGTTTCGTTCTACAGTGGCAGTCATGTCATCTTAGCTCGATATGAGAGGTCTATGGTGAAGTTTGTAAATATACTTTACCTAATATCACATTTGTTAGTCCCATCTTGATGATTGGGTATATATTTATTTCCATACTTTTGATAAAAAAGAAATAACTTAGCACAAAACTCGCGATGGATGATTCGATCACAAAATAAATCATTGACACTCCTCTTTCGTAGCTATATGACTAGACACATTTATTCTCAAATAAGAACTATCAAACAACATTTCACAAGTCTATATAAATCATTTAGAATTTTCTCCATTCTTATCCTATCATACAAATATCTCTATTCTAGAACATTCCACACTTCACCGTGAAGCATGTCTACCCAAATATATAACTTATACACTCTTCTTACTTTGACACGATCTTATCCTCATACATGCGTGGCAAAGTTAGTGTCTTGTAACCTCAACAACATTCTAGAAGTTTTCAAGTATGCATTGCATATTTCAACATGTCTCATGTCATATAATCTCTATGTTAACAATGATGGATTCCTGCGTAGGTGAAGGGACGATGGTGCTTTTCCCTTGATTGCTGGTTTCTCTTATCTTGCGCTCTAGCCGTATATATTTCTTGCCCCCTCTCTTATTTTTCTTTGGTAGGAATCGAGAGTTTTGATCATCGCTATCGGGCTGATGTTCCTGCTCGTCGGTGACGGTGGACGAGGAAGTAGCCCTCACGCCGCCAGTAATTGGAGGGGGAGAACCCTGACGGGTTCCCGATCTTGCTTCGCTTCTCTCCTGTGGTATCATCGTGATTTTTTTGGCAAAAACCACGGTGGGTGCCACTATTGGGATTAGAAATCCCGAATAGACAAGAGGGAGAAAGAGAGAGGACAAGCCCAAAATGAACAAGTGAGCAAGTGAAGAAATGGCCAAGAGCCCCCTCCTTCAAGCCTTGTGGCTCTATTTATAGGAAGGAGGAGATGGTTGTTTATACTTATTCCATTGGTGGAGTTAAATATTACAAATAGATT
This sequence comes from Setaria viridis, assembly GCF_005286985.2. Lineage (NCBI taxonomy): Eukaryota > Viridiplantae > Streptophyta > Magnoliopsida > Poales > Poaceae > Setaria > Setaria viridis. Next base: position 23,239,870 of record NC_048269.2, on the reverse strand, counting down.
ACTAAACTTTACAACTAAGTACCTAAGCCTCACAAATAAGCCGTCGTACCCCTATTTCGAGCAACTTTTATACACAAGAGGTCACTAGCCTTAGGCCTTCTAAGACACACTCCCAACACTCAACCCCCATTTTGTACTAGTTTTGCCAACTGGTACAACTAAGTCGGCACTAAAGGGGTACAAATAAGTCAGCACTAAAGGGGATCCTTTAGTACTTGGTGCTCAACCTCTATATTTTGTACCGGTTTCGCAACCGGTCCTTTAGGGTTTGTATTAGTACCACCAAGGAGGCTCACGCATCGTCGCAAGGCACAAGTCAAACTTGTGGAGAAGATTTTAGTACCGAATCGTAAAACTATCCGATACTAAAAGGTCTCTGAAACCTCCCTCCAAATTTGAAGCGATACTAATGCTAACATGACTACGAAAGGTCGTTTCTCGCTTGTCGCGGACTGCAGGACCCCGCGAGCCTATCTCGTTGCGGCGGCTCTTGTATCCGCTCCTCATCGTCCTCCCTGCGTAACTGCGGAGGAAGCCCGCGATCTGCCTCGTCGTCGTGCGGAGCTCGATCTCGCGCTGCAGCGCTGTTGGCCGGAGCACTACGGCCGGCTCGTCCAGCGCCCTCGTGCCGTACTCCTCGCGGACGCATAGCCGGAAGGACTTCTTTGGAATCCTGAACCCGACTCCCCTCTGTTGACGTTTCCTGTGTAATATTAAACATGCATGGGGCTCAATCGTTAGTTTCTGCTGTGGTCGGCGATGATCATCCACGAGACCACAACCAACTAGGAAATTAAACTAGCTATGCAGCATGTCACATGGCACAGTGCTTATTAATGGCAACATTCACCAATTTCAAAGACAGGGAATACAATCACTAAGAGTAAACAGTGATAGAATCACAGCGAGTTGCAACCATCAAAATACTAGTTGTGTTCAATCTTCTGCATCAAATGGCCAGGATGGCGGAGCACTAGTCCTCTAGGATCACTTGGCTCATCACTTGTTTAGCTTCATATGCTTCTTCAGCCTTCTTCAAGTAACGGGGCAACTGTCCTAGCCACTTATTCCTAATTCCAAGGGCCCACACGATGTCTTCATAGACTACCAGGATGGCCTTCCGCTTTAATTTGTCTTTGTATTCTGGTGCATTCTGCAGCAGCTTCTTATGCTCATCTTCTGAAAAGATCTGGAAAAAAAAAGCACATCAGCCCATTACCCAAATGACAAGTTTGTCAAATGCACACAATATTAGAACATATTTGCAAAATACTATGATTTACCTGCCGAGGATCACCAGTTAAAAAAATCTTCAGGGTAACATACCATCTTGAGAGCGGTGGCAAGTTTCAACAAATCCCAACCCTCAGAATTAATGCCAGATATGTTCTTAAGGTGTTTGCCAGCCTCACACGCAAGGATTCAGAATGTTTGTCCACACAATAATCACAGTTTGACACATGCCACCTCAATAATACGATCATTAATCTGGATACAAAGAGCATTTGTATGTCACTATCAGAAAAGAAACAAAAGCAAAATAAAAATATTTCATCAAAATACTTTGGCCAGTGAAATTCACGAGCTAATATGCACATGAAGAGTAACAGTACATGACAGGGAGCAACATAAAGCACTTCACGTAAGACATATATGGGAAATGAGGTGATGAGCTCACAATCTCTGGTTTGTAGTCAAAGTGATGTTTATCCAAGACCCTTTTCATTCCTTCACTCATGAGGGGGCGATCATCCTTAGTCAGCTCGGCAGGCACATAACGGTGCATGCAATTCTTCAGGCCCCACATAACCTCCATCACAGTACTATCATGCAGGCAAGATATTTTCTGAAAAAATCCGCAGTAAAATTGGTGCTCAAAATTGTTCACAGACGACATAAGCAAAACAAGGAGCTCATACTGACCATGGTTTTTTCAATGATTTCCTTATATTCATGACTTCCAACTGCTAGTTTCTGGTCAGGCTTGATACAATCTGTGATCATCCTCGCAAGCTGTTCGTTAACACCAGTATCAGGGTTAATGGCACTGGTCTTATCCTCAAATGCTTTCAGCCAACAAATCTGATAAAGAAATAAACAGAGACAAGAATATGTTAAGAGGACACATGCAATTAGTGAAATGACATGCCATGTCTTAGCTATAGAGCTGGTAATTCAGTAAGTATATGTGCCTCAATTGTAAAGATATAGCCTTGCTTGATTGAAAACTGACCATAGCGGCATTAGTTGGTAGTAGTATCATTACCATTTCAGGCCTCAATCATCCCTATCTAGCAATTAGTAGTCAGAAATTCGGGCATAATATCGCCAAAGGTATAAATTTGTACCAACCGCTTATCTCTTTGCACCTCTAGTGACCTTTTAGCTAGTAAAATAGTTTTGGGGCATAAGAGTAATACCATCATGCTACATGCTTTCTAACTGATTTATGGAGACAATTTTGCATTCAGAGTCTGTTAAATTAGTAAACAGCTAATGACCACATGACTTCACAATTCTTATCTGATGCAACGAATGAATAAAAACAGCAAACATGAATGCTGCTAGATTGATGCTCACAGTATAAATTGGAAACGACAACATAGAATCGAAATAACAATCAGATGGAAACAAAGAGTTCTAACTTCTAACAGTTTCTGCTCTATCACACTTCACGAAGTCAGTCCATATGTGCTGCATGTCACAGAGAATGGAGAAAAATGAGGTCAATGGCAAAGACAGGAAGAGCAAACTGCAGATGAATACACAAAGGATGCCGAATAAACAAAGTTACCTCTATGGCACCTGGCCGAAGGAGCTTCACCCCATCATAACTGAACAACGCAAAGCCAGAGGGCGTTTCAAAAAGAACCAGGATGATCCCACAGTTTCCCAACTCGACACTTGAGGAAACGAAGATTTAAAATAAATTTAGGCAAGCAGAATTAGCAAGGAGAAACATAGTTCGTCCAGATACGAAGCGCGAAGTCAATTGTTCAGAGGCTTTCCTCGTCCACGACAGATCGACCACCGCAGATCACCACAGATTGACCACCTCAGACTAACCACAACACGTCAGCCCCAATTCCCGAACCCTAAAACCTAAATCGACTTCAGCACCCTAACAACAATGTCAGGCTCAATTCCCAAACCCTAACAACTAGATTGAGAGATAGAGGATGATGGCAGCGGGGCGGTTTGACTCACCTAGCCCGGGGAAGCAGTTCCAATTCTCATATTCCTCCTCGTCGTCTTCCTCCCCCTCTTCCAACTCCCAATCCTCATAGTACTCCTCCGACTCTTCCTCCCGGTCCACCGTTTCCTCCGCCTTCTTCTGCTTCGCCTCTTCCCACGCCCTGGAGGGCGAGGCCTTCGCCTTCACCACTTTCCCCTCCCCCCGCGGCGTTGAGGGCGAGGCCTCCGCCTTCACCACCTTCTCCTTCCCCCACGCCGTTGAGGGCGAGCCCTCCGCCTTCACCACCATCTCCTTTGCCCCACGCCGTTAGTCTACTCTGATTACTCCGGATGAGCCCGGCCCGGGCTCCCGTATCCGTATGCCGTTGCGTTGCGTAGTTGCGCGCACACGACAGGAGGCCCGAGAGCGCCACCGCGTTCCGATCCTCGCCAAGACGCCAACGGCGAAGGGGGGCACGCCTGCTCCTCCGTACGTCGTTGAACTTGGTGTGAGTGATCGATCAGCAGCATGGCTGCGTGTGTTTGAAATGGGCTGTTTTAGCTTCGGGGCCTCGGCCTGAATTTGGTAAAGCCCAGCCCAGTTGAACAATACGCAGTCCAGTGAACAATACTGTGGGCTTTCTCTGCCATTTTTTTGTTTGGGAAACGGATTAGAGAGAGACGTTTGGGCAATTTCAGCCTCCTCCTGTTCAACCTTTTTATTTTTCGGGTGCCACTCCTCTGTCGTCCGCTCTCATGTTGCTCACACAGTTGCAGCTTGCACTCCTACCGATCCATTTCAAGACTTTGAAGCTGGAACACAGTTACATTCCTTGAGGCCACGGCACCGTGCGCTCCAGCCTAGCCGCTTCCAGAGCTTTCACCAGGCAATTACATTCCTCATGCTTTCCCTCCTCAGCCAACAGCCATTACCCCGTCCTTCGCTTTCGCGCCAACGCCAGCTGCATCGGTTGCAACCTTGCCGAAGGCAGCAACGCCACATTTTGGGCTCCCGTATTCACAGCAGACCAGATCGACCCGCTACAATAGATGGAGACAGAAGAAAAACACACAAGTAGTTACCTCTCCATACAGTTTTGTCAACAGGATGGATTATGCTGATCAGTTACCTCTCCATACTATTTTTTTACCGAAAAGGGAAAAACAAGCAATTCTTTCAGTATCACGCGTGCTAGGTCGAATAGTGTTCGACCATGACATCCGGTCTCTTATCTGCTTACGAGGCCACGAGCACCACGCGCGGCAGCAGGACACACCACGTACGGATGTCAACATCTCATTCCTAAACAATGTTGTCGCCGGGACTGTCGCATCTATTAACCGCTATGCCGTGCTGTCGTATGCTTGCATTTCGTATATCTAACTATATACTTAGAAAATCCAAAATAAATACTAAATAATTTTACTAATCAAGGGAGGTGGTAGCTTACATGCGACTAAAAAATGATTTAGTGTAGTTAGATAATGCCCCTTGTTTACTTCCTAAGTTGGGAGGTGCCAAATTGGCATTTTGCCATAAATGCGACACTGTAGCGTTTCGTTTGTATTTGTGAATTATTGTCCAAATATTGACTAATTAGGCTTAAAAGATTCGTCTCGCAAAGTACAACAAAACTGTGCAATTAGTTTTTGATTTCGTCTACATTTAGTACTCCATGCATGTACCGCAAGTTTGATGTGATGGGGAATCTTCTTTTTGCATAGTGTTAAAGTTGGGAGTTTGGAGGGAAGTAAACAAGGGCAATGATCTTCTACATAGTTAAATACTCCCACCATCCCAGATTACTGTTCGTTTTGGTTACTGTTCGTTATGGCTTTTTTAGATACACACATTTTGATATGCACCTAGATATATATTTATGTCTAGATATATAATAAAAGTGATGTATCTAGAAAAACCAAAACGAATAGTAATTTGGAACGGAGGAAGTAGTTACTCCCTCCATTCCAAATTATAAGTTGCTTTGATGTTTTTTACATCTACTTTATTTGCTATGCATCTAAACATATTGTTATATCTATATACATAGCAAAGTGAATGTATCAAAAAAGTCAAAGCGACTTATAATTTAGAATGGAGAGAGTAATTTCTACTGTTCCTGAATTTTTTCTGCACCCTCTTCAGTTCTTCTCCTCCTATCCGTTTTGCAGCAGTGTTGTGCTCTCCCTTGCCTTCCGCCCTCCTGTCCCGCCGTCACTAGTGCCACCTGCCAATGGCTGCCACTGGTGCGGTCTACTCTTGAGCCTTTTCTCAGGCTCTCAGCCTGAGGTTATCAGAGATACGGAAACCCTCTTTTCCTAACCCCTCCCAAACCTTTTGCATGTAACAATTCGAAGAAAACTGCATTTTCACACACATTATCTGAAATCTCGCATGATTTTTCTGAAGACTGAAATATAGGGCGTGCGTTTTACTAAGTAACAATTAAAACACTCCAAGCATTCACAACTATTATAAAAGAACTACGGGAAGTGCCTGTGGGCAGAATGTTAATTATACAGGAAGAAAACTTCATTACTTTAGAAGACTGATTATTACAAATGGTGACCTAAGGTATGCGCCAACAGCCAATCGACATCATAGTACGCATGCGCAAACGTGTTCGACACAAGAATTGAAACAATCTATGAAAATAAGTAAACAGTTCCAAAAAAAATGAAAATAAGTAAACTATTGTTACACTGACGCAACTAGTCATCATGCTGACATGCTGTACCAAGAATCCGGCCTGCATCCATTGGCCATCTGTTGGATCGCTTGGTTGCAATGATGGTGCTACACACGTACTAGTCTCGGAACTAATAGGAGCTTCTCCTTCCTGTGCACCACCAGCCCGAACTCCTCGGTCATGTCGATGTCGCGCGCCTCCTTCCCCGGCGGCATCTCCCAGTCGAATCGGTGCACGAGGTTCGCCAGCATGACCTCGACGGCGGCCATCCCGAAGTTCATCCCGGGGCACTGCCTGCGGCCGGCGCTGAAGGGCAGGAACTGGAAGTCGTTCCCCTTGAAGCTGACGCCCGCCGCGCTGCCGCCGTCGAGGAACCTCTCGGGGATGAACTCCTCCGCGTCCTGCCAGAAGCGCGGGTCCCTGCCGATGGCCCAGACGTTGATCAGAACGCGAACACCGGCGGGGACCACCATCCCGTCGATGCTGCAGCTGGCCATGGAGAAGTGCGGCGCGAGGAGCGGCGTCACGGGGCGCTGCCGGAGCGACTCCTTTATGACGGCTCTCAGGTAGGCCATGCTGTTCAGGTCGGCCTCGCTGACGATGTCCTGTCCGGTGGGCACGATGCTCCTCACCTCGGCTTGGAGTCTCCTCATCACTTGTGGCCTCTGTATGAGCTCAACGACGGTGTATTCCAGTACCGAAGCTGCTGTGTCTATTCCCCCGAAAAACACATCCTGCTTGACCAAAACTCCTTTATCATCAGGATTCAGGCCTGAACGAAACAGAATTCGCGAGCTGTGTGTATTTGTGCATCGAAATTTATTAATAATATGAGATGAATGTAAACTTACAAGCAGGATAGCTTTCATGTTCTCTCTGGTAAGGCCGTACTCCTGCCGAACAGAGAGCAAGACGTGTATGAAGTCGTCATCCTCATTTTTGGACTCGTGCCTTTTGCTCTCATGGTCATCGATCAGCCTGTCCAGCAGCTCGTCCCACCTTCTCCTCAATCTCTCGGACTTGGCGCGAACCAACTTGCTTAGCACGCCGAAGCGGGCGAGGAACGGGAAGAATTCCTCGGCGTGGAAGCCGCCCAGGAGCGGGGACGTGTCGACGATGAGCTGCCGGAACAGCTTGCTCCGGTCCTCGTTCCGGGATGACTTTCCCATGACGGCGCGGCAGGCCAGTTCGTTCGTGAACGCGCCGAGCAGATCGCCCACGTCCACCGCGGCGCCGGCGGCGGCCGCCTCCCCGATCTGAGCCATCGCCGTGCTCACCTACCCAAGAACACGCAGCATCAACTAATACTAATTAAGAGTTGCTGACTTTTCGAAGGATTATATCATTGTCGCTTGTAAAGGGTGGGTAATTAAAGACGTATTAATCATTAATTAATCTTACCTCTTCCTCGCGGGCGTGGCGTAACAGCTGCACCCTCTTGACGGTGAGGAGGTGCGTGGTGATGAGCTTCCTCGTCTTCCGCCAGTAGTCCCCGTACGGCGCGCAGCCGATGTCGGTCGTGCCGTACATGACGACGTCGGCGACGAGGGAGAGCGGTCGGGACGCGAACACGTGGTCGTGTGTGCGCAGCACCGCCTCGGCGGCGCGCGGCGACGAGACGACGACGACCGGCATGGCGGCGAGGCGGAGGAGCATGAGGTCCATACCATGCTTCCTGGCGAGGTTCTGGAGGGAGACGTGCGGGAGCGAGCCAACGAGGTGGAGGTGCCCGAGGACCGGCAGCGCCGGAGGCGAAGGCGGTACGTGGTCATTTTGCTGCTGCCTGATCTTCCTCGATCTCTTGGCACTCAACGAGAAGCGCACAAGCAAGAGGAAGACTGGGAGGAGCAGGAGCATCCATGCTCGTGGAGCCGTCAGCTCGCGCATGAACTGTTGCTGTGCTATGTTTGCCATGGCAATGGAGTCGTAGCACGAGGCCACGGCCCACGAGCACCACGCGCGCCGTAGGACACACCAGAAGAATCGTGGATGTCAACATCCCATCTTAAACAATGTTATCGCCATAATGGAGTGCCCCATTTATTAAGCGATATATATGGCGTGCTGTCATATCCTTTGCATAAGACGTTCTTTGACTATCTTATTGTTCTAGGAATGGTTCATATAGATACGACCAACGATTTGACTAAGGGTACAGGCGACTGAAAAAACAGTTCAGTTTAGTCAGATCATTTCAAGCCGCCCGATCCGCATGGAATCGATACGATTCTTTCTACGGCTCCTGGATTGTTTCGTGAATTCGTGGCCCCCCTTCTCCTATCAGTAATCAGTTTATAAGTAGTGTTGTGCTCTCCTGCCTCCCGTCCTCCTGCTACGGTCTTGCCGCCATCTCTCAAATTCGGTGCTCCTCCGCGCACTGACTGCTAGCCTCTTGTGCCACCTGCCACTAGCCGCGGTCTACTCTTGAGCCTGGCCTCTCTTAGCATGAGGTCGTCTGCGATACAAGAACCCCCTTATAACTTTCAGAGATGCAATGGCACAGAATGAGTTCTCACAGAATTTCCACCTGCCACTTTCCATCCAAGCTTTCCAGCAGTTCTCTGATGTTCAAACCTTGATTGCAAATGGCCAACAACATGATGGCAGCGATGTTTGGTCTTATATTTGGGGCAATCCAAATTTCTCAGCATCCAAAGCATACAAATCCTCAATTGGCACCAGAAATGTCCACCCCATCTTCCAGTGGTTGTGGAAATCCAAATTTCAGATAAAACACAAAGTATTCTTCTGATTAGTTCTCAAGGATTGGGTAAATACAAGGGATTTACTACGACGGAAAGGAATGGAACTAGAATCCTATACTTATGACTTGTGCATTCTTCAGAGGATAGAATCGGTTGCCCACCTCTTCCTGAGGTGCAATTTTGCAAGGACCTGTTGGGAATTGATTGGGGTAATTGTGATAACTACAAGACCAATTTTGCAGATTCTCATGAGAATTAAATGACAACTAAATGTCCCTTTTGCCATGGAAATAATTGTCCTAATGACTTGGAGTATCTGGACAACAAGGAACAATTGAGGATTGCAGAAACAAGTTCAAAACTGAATTCTCTCTAGTACTTCACAGAGCAAAACCTAGTCTTTTACCTCAAATGAAGTCTTGGCTTCATGCCCTGTAATTTTCCTTCTGTTCTCTTGCTTTGGTCTTTTCTTTGTCCCTCACTTGATTTTGTTTGTTTGTAACACTCTTTTTTGTCTATTTATTTATATATAATCAGTACGGGCTTGCATGGAACCGTGCCAACTCAACTGTATTACAAATTACCTGAAATCTTGAATGACTTTTAGAAGACTGAAATATAGGACCTCTGTTTTATAAAATAACTCTTAAAACTAGCAAGATGATTTGTGTAGGTTAGACTTGTTTTATTATTTTATATTTTTATGTAAGACATCATAAATTTGCAATTGATCAATACATAATTTTTGGATTTTCTTGACAGATTTATCAAATAAAATTACATGTGCCTCTCCATGATGATGCTTAGAACTGTTAAGTCATTACTAATGTTCCTCAGTTTGGATAAATGGTGAAATTAAGAGCAAAACATGAAAATAGGAGTTTATATTTTCCTTCAATTTGTACTCGTGCGTGTTCCTTACCTTTTCCCATAATGTACTCTATATAAACTCTCTTTTCTATTTTTTTTATCTGAATCCAATCATTGTCAATTAGATTTTACATAAGACATTTGTTTAGGTCTTTTTCATCACAGCATGTATGAAAATATAACCACATAGTGATTTGTTTAGCTTATAGTTTTACTAAAAACTTGGGCATTTATTTATCTATTTGACATAGACTCTTATTTTATTATTTTAATATGAACCATATGAAAAAACCAAATTACTAATTTTAATTAATTTTGTTGTCTCATTGGGCTCACTAAGGATCTTTGATTTGACATAATTTCATAGTTTTTAATTCATTAAATGTTTCTATGTTTTTATGAAGATCATTTATTTAGTTCTAAAATTATTTGGAAGAGAATACAGAATAAGCCCTCTGAATGCACACCGGTCTCTCCGTGGTTTGGCTATGTCCTTCCTTCTAGGAATATCCTACACATCATAGTATGCACAAATGTCGTTCGACACAAGAATTCAAACAATCTATGAATATAAGTGAACAATTTTTAAAAAATGAAAACAAGTGAACCATATATTGTTACATGGATGCAACTAATCATCATGCTGACGTGCTGTACCAATAATCCTGCATCCTGCATCCATTGGCCATGATGGTGCTACACATGTAGTTTGGGAACCAAGAGGAGCTTCTCCTTCTAGTGGACGACCAGCCCGAACTCCTCGAACATGTCGATGTCGCGCGGTATGACATTCACTCAATTTGTGGTGTATAGTGTTTATTGCTCTCACGGATTCACCGAGCAATACGAGTACAATGATTCATTCAACGACTACTAGTTAACTAGGGTACACACGGGATCCGTAGATCACCGCCTCCTTCTCCAGACACACCCGACCAACAACGTCTTCTTCCTTCCTACCTCCTCTCTCCTCTAATTCCTCTTCAAATAGATAATAGACTCCTTTTGTGAGCCGACATTACTTGGGCTGTCAATCTGGACCGTGGTAGCATGAGTTGGGCTTGCAAACCAGTCTAGTCTTCCTTGGCGGCCTGTCGATGGCTTCACCCCCTTCAGGTTCAGCAACATCTTCGTCAGTGGCTGCTTCATCAGGTAGCAGGTCCGTGACATCTCCCCCTCCATGAGAATCGGCTTGCCCCCAAGCCGGTGCAGCCAAGAACTATTGTTGGAGCTTGAGTTCATCCTCCCAAGTTGCCATAGACACCGGCCAAGAAGACCAATGTATCAATACTTGAGAAACTTGTTTGTTATCTCTCATAATGGTGCGACATTGAAGAATTACTTGTGGTACTTGGTATTGAACACATGAGGAGGGGAGAGTGGGAATGATATGAGAGGTAGCACCCACTGCATGTTTTAGTTGAGAAACATGAAACACAGGGTGAATTGCAGAGGATGGCATCAATTAGAGTTTATATGCCACAACACCAATTTTATCAATGATAGTGAATGTACCAAAATATCTGAAAGACAACTTCTAATTAGCCCTCAGCATCACAAACTGTTGGATGTATGGCTACAGTTTTAGGTACACAGCTTCGTCTATAGAGAAAGACCATTCAGTCCTGTCAGCTTGACACTTTTACCTTTGCTGAGCTCTCATTAATTGTTGTTGCATGAGTTGAGTCATTGTCTTTCTATTGGACAACCACTCTTTGAGATCATCCACAGCACAAGATTCAACTTTGTCAATCCCAAGTTGCCCAGGCTCATGGCCATAAAGAATCTCAAAAGGAGTCTTGTTGAGAGAAGAGTGATAAGTGGTGTTATACTAGAACTCAGCTAATGATAGCCAATCCTTCCATTTTGTGAGACACCCATGAACAAAACAACACAAATATGCTTCCAGACACTGATTAACCCTCTCAGTTTGACCATCAGTTTGAGGGTGATAAGCTGAACTCAGTCTCAAATTAGTACTAGATAACTTGAAAAGCTCTTGCCAAAGATTACTGGTGAAAAGTCTATCTCTATCAGTAACTAAAATTTGAGGTAGGCCATGCAACTTATAAATATTATCCATGTAAAGCATAGCCACTTTCATAGCAGTAAATGGGTGAGACAATGCCACAAAATGAGCATACTTGGAGAATTCATCTACCACCACTAAAAGGCAATTGAAATGCTTATAAGAGGGTAAACCTTCAATAAAATCCAATATAACCATTTGCCAAGCATAATCAGGTACTGGTAAGGGTTGGAGCAACCCAGGGTACTTAATTTTCTCAGTCTTAGCCTGTTGACATATGGAGCACTGGTCAACGAATGCATGGACCATCTTCTTCAAATCAGGCTAGGCAAACATGCTCTTGATCTTGATGTAAATAGGATATATTCCAGACTGGCTTGAATGGAGGGCTTGAATAATATTTTTCTGTGCATTAGGATTATGAGCCACATATATTCTGTTCTTGAATCTGATTAGACCATTTTTCAGGGAAAAATCACCAATAGTATTCTGGACAGATAGGGCTAAAAACAGTTCTTTAATTTTAGGGTGATTTAGATATCCATCTGTAACTTGTTGGACCCAACTAGGCTGTAAATGAGAGATTACTAGAATTTCTTGTTCTTGTTCATTGGGGGCTTGAACTCTGGAAAAAGCATCGACAACTCTATTATCATAGCCTTTTCTGTAGCATATCTTGTACTGAAGCCCCAACAATTTTGTCAATGCTTTGTGTTGCTAAGGAGTTGTCAGTCTTTGATCATCAAGGTGTATAAAACTCTTCATCAAGGTGTATAAGACTCTTCTGATCAGCTAATATCATAAACTCTCCTTGCAGGGTACTGTCTCCAATGATCAACAACCAGAAGTATTGCCAAGTATTCTTTTACATAAATAGAAAAGCCTTGATTTTTAGGACCTAGAGCCTTGCTAACAAAAGCCAAAGAATGTCCTTCTTGTTGTAAGGCTGCACCTACTCCTTTATCTGAAGCATCAGTTTCAATCACAAATTGCTTGGAGAAGTTAGGTAGTGCCAAAACAGGGGTGGTGGTGAGAGCAGACTTCAATGTTGAAAAAGCCTCATCATGAACTGATGTCCACACGAATGATTCATTCTTCTTAAGAAGATTGGTAAGTGACTTGGAAATTATACCAAAATTCTTGACAAATTTTCTATAATACCCAGCCAATCCTAGGAAGTTTCTCAGTTCTTTGACAGATTGGGGTGTAGGCCAATTTTGAACAATTGTTATCTTCTTAGGATCAATTGCAACCCCACTAGCACTAATTATATGCCCAAGATATGGTAGTTCTTTTTGGCAAAAGAACACTTTGACAGTTTTACTTTGAACTGATTCTTCTCCAAAATCTTAAAGACAACTATGATGTGCTGAATGTGTTTCCCCCAGGTTTTACTGTAGATTAGTATGTCATCAATGAATACAATGACACACACTCTGAGTAATGGTGCCAGTATATTGTTCATCACTCTCTGAAAAGTAGCTGGACCACCAGTGACTCCATAAGGCATTACTTTGTACTCAAAATGGCCATGGTGTGTTTGAAATGCAGTTTTGTATTGATCAGCCTCCTTCATCCTGATTTGATGAAAACCAGATCTCATATCTAATGATGTGAACCATTTAGCCCCCACTAACTCATCCATGAACTCATCAAGAATTGATAGTGAAAATTTAGCTTTAACTATGTAAGCATTTAGTCTTCTATAATCCACACATAGCCTCCACACATTTAGGCTTGAATCATGCCATTTTGTAGTAACTCAGCAACTTATTTTTCAATCTCATCCTTTTATGCAGGATTATATCTATATGGCCTAAGCCTGAAAGGTTGAGCACCAACTATGAAGGGTATAGAGTGATCATGGGGTCTTTGTGGAGGTAAACCCTTTGACTCCTCAAATAGCTTAGCAAATTGAGAGATCAACTGTTGAATGCCCCTAGGCCAATCATAAGTTACTTTAGCTTCAGAGTTGACAGTATACAGTTGGAGGATACACCAGACTTCATCTTTCTCGTGTAGATGCTCCAGTTCATTTCCATTAACAATTTCACAAGCCTCAACCTTTGGTTGGATACCCTGAGGTGTAATTCTGGACCCTTGATACTCCAATGACATCCATTTCAGTTTCCAATGTACTTCCATAGGACTATGAATTTCTAGCCAGTCCATGCTTAAAATAATATCATAACATTTTAGAGGAAGTATCTTCAGAGAAATGGTGAAGTACTACCATCAATCCATACCTTGCAATTCTTAAGCTCATGAGTGCAAGTCAAGACAGCTCCATTGACAACCTTCACCTGTATGGATTTTGGCAACCTCTTCCAATTAGGTAAATTTGTAGCCATCAGCTCACTGACAAAATTTCCAGAGCTGCCAGAATCAACCAAAACTATAGCTTCTGAATTTCCTATTCTTTCCATGAACCTAATTGTCCTTGGTCCTTCCTCACCATTGACTGCAGCAAGTGAGAGAGCACAGAGATCATCACCAGAATCATAATCATTCAATTGAGCAGAAATATTGAGTTCAGTAGTTGGATCTTGAACTAGTTGCCAAAGTTCTTCAACTACATGTAGGGGAACTGTAGAAGCACAACTGTGATTAGACCCCACTTCAACCCACATTTATAGCACATGACTTCAGCTTTCCTAGAAGCCATGAGTGTCGTACATACACTTGTGGGTCCACCAAAAGGTTTGGATAGTCTTAAATATAGGGCTGGACACCGAGACATATCTGATATGGAGATTATGGCGCAGGATGGCGTAGTCTACATGGCAAGACAGGAACTAGTTGAGGATTAGAAAAAATACTCTTAGCAAGAAGTAGAACTTGTCTAGTCGAATTCGACTAGTATTCTTGTAAACAACCGACCTGTAATCCTGCCCTCAGAAATGTAAGGTGAGGAAGGGACCTCCTCCAAAATAATTCAATCCAACCAACACACAGGACGTAGGGTATTACGCTATTCTGCAGCCCGAACCTGTCTAAATCATGTGTCTGTGTTCACCTTCGAGTTCTTGATCTCGGCAAGCCCAACTAACCAAAACACTACCTCAGGCACCCCCTCGGTAGGTTGCCGGGTCTAAACACCGACAGCTGGCGTGCCAAGTAGGGGATCTCACCAAGAATCCGCTGACGAACTCGATGGCACGAGTCATCATCAAGCCAATCATCGTGTTTGAAGCAGGCATGATGTTCATCTTTAGCTCCTGGGTTTGCGTCGCAGACGCTCGAAATTTCCATCGCCACATTACGTCGACCCTGGAGAAGAAGCAGCAAACCATGAAGCTCCAACGTCAAGCTCTGGAGGATCTCGTCAAGAATTTCAATGAATTTTCAATTTTTAACTTAGTTAGAGGCTAGGGGGACGAGTCCGAGTAGAACTCGACTTCTCCCGCCAGTCGGATTGACTTTCACGAGCCGGCACGTGCGAGTCGGACTACCACCCGAGTCGATTCCTGTTCAGACTACGCAACACGACCACTGTTTATCAGGCAATCTTGTCCAGATCACAATCCAATATGGACACGATCGAGGACTTCGACTACTACTCGGACCCGGATGAGGAGACCTCTTTATTAGGTCCACAGCAGGGCCTGTTGATCACATCAACTCCCCAAGGCAAATTTGTCTACTAGCCCAACATGAAGCCACCTGCTCTCACCAAGGATGATGATTCACGCCTCATTACCTACCTCGACACCCTCCTGTACCAGGTGGAAACTCCTCTGTCACCCATCAATGAAGAAGGCAGCACCACGGAGGTCATCACCTCAAGTTCAGGAAGCTACTATTCAGAATGAGAACTCTTCGCTCTTATTACTGGACAAGAGAACAAAGAAGAAAAGCAATGGGACAGAAACCCGCGACATGAACGTCACCCGAATGATGTCTCACAGGATGAGCAAGGAACACCGCAAGAGGATAGCGCCGTCGCCGCCTTGCAGCGGACCTACCAATCTAGAACCTAGATAACGCTTTCAAAGCAGTTCAAATGCGTCATCATCGCACTCCCCTAGCTACCGTCGCGTCTATTGATCTCATCACCCGCACAATGCCTCAGAACAAGTACACAAGACAGTTGGCTCAACTAGCGGAACTCACTTACAAACAACTTGATCAGCATAATCCAATACAGTCAGTTCAACATTCTCCATCCTAGTGTAGTCATCATGGTAGTAGCCATAGAGGCTCTTGGTCCAGATCAAGCCAACTTGGAGGCGCCATACCGAGCCAAGCTGGAGCAGAGGGTAGTCAGGCAGGACCCTTGGGAGGCCGTGGTCATTGTGGGGCTAATCCAGAACTCGAGTGCCCAGCAGAAGACCTCCACAACAAGATCAACACTAACTGCGATGCCTGTACCATCATCGATGGATGGTGCAGCGAGCGCGAGCAAGAAGTCGAGTACCTAGGAAATGATTCTGAGGGGTTCCCCGCCTTCTCAAGATGCGTGAGGAGGATAATTCTATCCAAAAAATTGAAACATTCGGGTACCACAAAGTATGATGGCAAGCAGGACCTAGTCCAATAGCTACGATGCTACTCGCTGTCAGTGCAAGCAGCTGGGGAAACGACAATACCGTCATCTACTTTCCCATCTGCATGGAGGCAGCGCAACTCACATGGCTCAAATCATTGGATAAGAATTCCATCGATTCGCAGCGACCTGGCAACAAGATCGACTTGTCTCAACTTAAACAACAAGAAGGGAAGACCCTGCGGAGCTACTTACGTCGATTTTTTTGACAAGAAGGTTACAATCGTGGACATCACGGAGCACGACGTTATAGACTACTTCTAGAATGGTCTCGATGATTGCCGGATGTTCTAAGATTTTGGCAGAAGACGCCCCGTTGATGTCAAATCTCTCGAGATCATGATACAGGCATGGGCAGATGAAGAAGGCAGGGAGATCAAGAGGTTCGAGTCTAATCGCAACAAAGGCCAGAACAACAATAATCAGAACAATGGCCAACACAATGACAAGAACCGTAATGATCACCCTAGCAACGACAACCAAAATAACTACTTGGAAGGTAACAACCGCAAGCGAAAGCCAGACAATACTATTGTGACAATATCACAGCCGTCCAAGAAAGGTGGCAGCAAGAATCAAGACAGGCCCTCGTTCAACGAGCTCCTGAAGAAACAGTGCCATCCCATGGCACCCATACCACAAGCAGACTACGATAGATTGTTTCAGTCTACGCAGAGTCATGAATGACCTGTCAGAACCATCTGGCACAAAAGATAAGGGCAAGACTAAGGAAGACGAAGACGATGGTGACAATAGCAAGTTCCAGAACCTATCCAACACCATCAACACCTGCCAATGGCTGCCACTAGTGCGGTCTACTCTTGAGCCCTTTCTCCAAACTTACTGCATTTTCACACACATTATCTGAAATCTTGCATGATTTTTCTGAAGGCTGAAATATAGGGCGTGCGTTTTACTAAATAACAATTAAAACACTCCAAGCATTCACAACTATTATAAAAAAACTACGGGAAGTGCCTGTGGGCAGAATGTTAATTATACAGGAAGAAAACTTCGTTACTTTAGAAGACTGATTATTACAAATGGTGACCTATGGTACGCGCCAACAGCCAATCGACATCATAGTACGCATGCGCAAACGTGTTCGACACAAGAATTGAAACAATCTATGAAAATAAGTAAACAGTTCCAAAAAAATGAAAATAAGTAAACTATTGTTACACTGACGCAACTAGTCATCATGCTGACATGCTGTACCAAGAATCCGGCCTGCATCCATTGGCCATCTGTTGGATCGCTTGGTTGCAATGATGGTGCTACACACGTACTAGTTTCGGAACTAATAGGAGCTTCTCCTTCCTGTGCACCACCAGCCCGAACTCCTCGGTCATGTCGATGTCGCGCGCCTCCTTCCCCGGCGGCATCTCCCAGTCGAATCGGTGCACGAGGTTCGCCAGCATGACCTCGACGGCGGCCATCCCGAAGTTCATCCCGGGGCACTGCCTGCGGCCGGCGCTGAAGGGCAGGAACTGGAAGTCGTTCCCCTTGAAGCTGACGCCCGCCGCGCTGCCGCCGTCGAGGAACCTCTCGGGGATGAACTCCTCCGCGTCCTGCCAGAAGCGCGGGTCCCTGCCGATGGCCCAGATGTTGATCAGAACGCGAACACCGGCGGGGACCACCATCCCGTCGATGCTGCAGCTGGCCATGGAGAAGTGCGGCGCGAGGAGCGGCGTCACGGGGCGCAGCCGGAGCGACTCCTTTATGACGGCTCTCAGGTAGGCCATGCTGTTCAGGTCGGCCTCGCTGACGATGTCCTGTCCGCTGGGCACGATGCTCCTCACCTCGGCTTGGAGTCTCCTCATCACTTGTGGCCTCTGTATGAGCTCAATGACGGTGTATTCCAGTACCGAAGCTGCTGTGTCTATTCCCCCGAAAAACACATCCTGCTTGACCAAAACTCCTTTATCATCAGGATTCAGGCCTGAACGAAACAGAATTCGCGAGCTGTGTGTATTTGTGCATCGAAATTTATTAATAATATGAGATGAATGTAAACTTACAAGCAGGATAGCTTTCATGTTCTCTCTGGTAAGGCCGTACTCCTGCCGAACAGAGAGCAAGATGTGTATGAAGTCGTCATCCTCGTCCTTCGGATCACTCGCTGCTGACATCGGTTTGTTGTGCTTTTTCTCGTGGTCATCGATCAGCCTGTCCAGCAGTTCGTCCCACCTTATCCTCAACCTCTCGGACTTGGCGCGGACCAACTTGCTTATCACGCCGAAGCGGGCGAGGAACGGGAAGAACTCCTCGACGTTGAATCCGCCTAGAAGCGGGGACGTGTCGACGACGAGCTGCCGGAACAGCTTGTTCCGGTCCTTGCTCCGGGATGACTTGCCCATAACGGCGCCGCAGGCCAGGTCGTTCGTGAACGAGCCGAGCAGATCGCCCACGTCCACCGCCGCGCCGGCGGCGATCGCCTCGCCGATCCGAGCCATCACCGTGCTCACCTGCCCAAGCACGTACACACGTCACGTTTTTACAGCGTCAACTAATAATAAGAGTTGCTAACTTTTGGAAGGTACTAGCATCAATCTTACTTCTTCCTCGCGGGCGTGGCGTAGTGACTGCACCCTCTTGACGGTGAGGAGGTGCGTGGTGACGAGCTTCCTCATCTTCCGCCAGTAGTCCCCGTTCGGCGCGAAGCCGATGTCCGAGGAGCCGTACATGACGACCTCGGCGACGAGGGAGAGCGGCCGGGACGCGAACACGTGGTCGTGCGTGCGCAGTACCGCCTCGGCGGCGCGCGGCGACGAGACGACGACGACCGGCATGGCGCCGAGGCGGAGGAGCATGAGGTCGTGGCCGTGCTTCCTGGCGAGGCTCCGGAGGGAGACGTGCGGGAGCGGGCCCACGAGGAGGAGGTGCCCGAGGACCGGCAGCGCCGGAGGTGAAGGCGGTACGTGGTCGTCCTGCTGCTGCTGCTTCATCTTCCTCGCACTCTTGGCGCTGAGCGAGTAGCGTGCAAGCAAGAGGAAGAGAGGGAGGAGCAGAAGCAACCATGCTCGTGGAGCCGTCAGCTCAAGCATGAACTGCTGTGCTAGGTTCGCCATGGCAATGGATCGTATCGTCTCAGTTTGTGGCGGAGGTTGATCGATCAGCGATGGAATGATAGTGCTTATATAACATTTCGATTGTATTGTAGGTTCTGACTTCGGTAGTTTCCGCACACATGATGACATGCATACACGATCGCATCCATAAATGTCAATGATGTATGAGAATTTGTATTTTTTTTCTAAGTTTAGATAACCCGTGAAGTATAAAAACATATCACTCATTCAACACGCTAATTAACAAGCTACTAGCGTTGATATCGTAAGTGCTAATAAGTAGAGGCCAGAATAAAGAATACGGAAACGCTAGGCTACGGGCGTCCGGCGTCCGGATGCTCCGCCAGCCAACCTCATTCTCGTTCACATATTCGTTTCCACCGACAGGCATATCTTATCCTCTGCGCTCTTCATCGCCGCTGCAGCCTTCCTTCTCATCCCCGCATCAATCCCGTGCTGCAGATGGAGGCTAAGGTGGATGCCTAGGTGGGTGCACTCCCCCACCCCAGCAGCCTCGTCCCCCACCCCGGCATCCTCCTCGCCCACCCCGGCGGCGCCCCTTCCCCACTCCGGCATCCTCACCCACCGGGAGCGCCCAACGTCCGCGGATCCGATAGTCCTCTTCCCAATCCCAGTGAGATCCAAGCAAGCCCCTGATCCTCCCCTACCCCGGCCGGCGGCGCCCTCCCCATATCCGGTAGCGTCTCCTCTCCTTCGACCGACGATGGGCAGGCTGGTCATCATGGATCTGAGCGAGCTCCGTCTCCTCCGCGTGATGCTCGACGTCGTAGCGAACCGGAGCAGCAGAAGCTCGCGCCTACTGACGGCTCCATGTTGCAATAGGTACCTCCTGGTGTTGCATTAGTTATTTTGGGATGTTGCAACAGTGGCTTTTGATATTTCATCTGTTTTGCAACAGTCCGACTTGCCAGCAATCAGGTGCTGCACCAACTTGTTTATGATGTTGCATATAGTTGTTTTCTTTATTTCGGTCTCTTATTCTTTCGTTGTTGCAATGCTGTAAGAGATACTTTTTATGTTGTTGCAATGTTGTTGCAATGTGTCTGTTTTGA
The DNA here is from genome assembly GCF_005286985.2 of Setaria viridis. NCBI lineage: Eukaryota > Viridiplantae > Streptophyta > Magnoliopsida > Poales > Poaceae > Setaria > Setaria viridis. The sequence goes on along the minus strand of NC_048269.2, from coordinate 23,219,712 downwards.
ATGTTGTACAAAGTGGTTCGAGATGTTTCATGCACGTAAAGGTATTGCAATCCTCGTGTTGCAAGTGTTGATTTTTGATGTTTCGATAGTTATTGTTCAATGTTGCGACGGAGCGTTCGATAAAAAAAAATTATCAAACGTCCGGGCGCTAGTACGTCCGTAAAGAATATTCCTTTGCCGAATTGTGCATGACAGCTGTAAAAATGTCACGACGACACTCCGCGAAGTTGCTCTTGAGTCTTGACGCATTTTGTTGGTTGCAAAACTTTGATTTGGTAAAGCCGCCTCCCTCAATTACGAGATAGGTTGGGCTTAGCTATCAGTGGACTTGGGCTCATGAAAGGACATTCCTCGTGAAATACAACTTCGAAGTGGGCTCTGATAAGCAGGCCTGCTGCAAGAATTTCCCACTTGATGTATATCACAATATAATTTATATATATGTATAGAGTCAGAACAGTGATTTCTACCTTAAACTAGCTTAAACTAAGAGTTCAATTAAATGCATGTCAAATATGTATTCAAGTGCGATGCAAAGTGAAAAAAAATACTCCCTCCGTTCCTATTTATAAAGCGCACACATATCAAGATTCAAACTTTACAATCTTTGACCAATAATTTAACCAACAAATTTTTATTTTTAATATAAATTTGACATGATCAGATTTGTAACCAAATGTACTCTCCAATGATTATAAGTTTATAATCATAAATAATATAAGATAAGATAAATGAATGATCAAAATCTAATTTGGAAGACGCCTTATGAACAGGAATGGAGGGAGTATGATCTGAATGAAAAAAACTAAATATAGTAATCGCTAACTACAGTTTATGAAGATGGATAAAGATAGATATATATATTTATATGAGCATTTATTTTAAATATTAACAAATAAGAGAGGAAGGTAAGCTATTTTGAGTCTTAGCTTATGCCCTAATTATTTTTATGAATTATTAGTCCGTGCAGTAGCATGGATCGGCGAACTAGTTATTATAATTTTATAGCTGTACTGCAATTAAAAAGACAGTAGTTTTGTTTTTTGTCAGACTCTGTAATTAATATTTCCATCACTGCCCTACTGAGCTCTGTTTGGTTCGTAGGACTAAACTTTAGTCTCTCCTTTTTAGCCTCTTTTAGTCCCTAAACTGCCAAACATAGGGACTAAAAGAGGACTAAAGGGTTTAGTCCTCTAATTCCTTAGGTGACTAAAGTGGACTAAAAGCCCAGAAGGACACCCATGCCCCTTCTTTATTGCCTATTCCCACCCGTTCCGAATCCTCCCTTTGGGTTGCCCTCGCTCGCTCCCCACACCGCCGCTACCGCCCCCTCTCCTCTCCACACCCTGCCCCCGTCCCCGCTCCTCCCCACGCCGCCGCACCCGCTCCACCCACACCCGACAAAGAGGAAGATGGGCGACGGCGGGGCTCCGGTAGCCCCGGGGGTGCCGTCGACGATGTACTTGACGGTTGAGCACTCCAGGAAGAGCTCGGCCGGGAAGTTGGACTTGGGGATGGCGGCGTAGTGCGGCGGGAAGTGGTTCCTGGAGAAGCAGAGTGGGCAGATCCAAATCTTGGCGGCGAAGTCGACGCGCGCGAAGGGATTGAGGAGGGCGGAGCAGGGTGGCTTGCAACGGAGCGGTGGGTAGGGTAGCGGCAGCAGGGCCATGGCGGAGGGATTCGGGACGCGTGCGGGTGAGACAATGGCGGCGAGCGGCACGACGCAACGACTGGCCTCGACCTTGGAGCGCAGCCAGACGTTCCAGGTGAGGTGGACGGCGTTGGGGCTGTCTGGGTCGGTGGCCGCCACGGAAGGGTCGGTGGCCGACATCAGGGTGCGGCGAGCGGCGGGGCGGGAAGATCGGGCGAGGAGGTGGTGGTGGTGGTGGGATGCGCCTGCGCTCTGCGCTCTGCGCGTGCGTGTGGTGGCGTGGGCTTGGTTTCGTCAGTCGTTTGTTCGCTCCTCCTCGATCTCCTTGGTTTTGTGATTTGATTAGAGATATTTTCGTCTTTGTTTGTTTGTATTAATGGACTTTAGTCTTTGATTCAAACATGGTAGGGATTGAAGTTTAGTCCTGGACTAAACTTGACTAAAGGAACCAAATAGAAGCTTAGACCAATATCCAACTACGTACGTTTCTGCAAGTCTCCTTGCACGCAAGCGCCTCTGCTTGGAAGTTGGAACTGAATGGGCGCTGCAAAGTGCAAAACCCCTCACCTGTAACTGTAAGTTCTTGCTAGCTCCTGCCGCAACCACAGTACTTTGTATATTCAACTACGATCTCATATATTTTTCTCTTGTCCAATTAAATCACCAGCACCACGAGAAAGTAAGATGCACCAAAATATTTCGGAAGTCGACTTGGGATCCTAATTTTATATTGTCGTACGTTGTACGATTATTGTGCTTAATTAAGCAATATAGGCCGTAGCGGTTTCACATCCCTTGCGGCCTACTTCTACCATTTAACAATAATTAATTTGAGTTACTACCTTTAGGAACCTATATATGCAAATTAAAAGTTCAAAAACCAAAATGGTTACTATTAATAAACAAGTTTGAGGACAACTGGACAACTTATTCTACTATATCCACGGCCATTCGACATTTATTTTAGTGCTTGCATGTAACATATATGATTCTATATACGTAATTTTGGAACTAGCTAGGAGAAGCTTCTCTCTTTGGCTCGCCACTAGCCCAAACACTTCGGACATATTGATGTCACCTCTCTTGTTCCCCACCGGCAACTCCCAGTCAAGACGATGCACAAGGTTTGCCAGCATCAGCTCTATGCAGGCTATCCCGAAGTTCACTCCAGCGCACATCCTTCGTCCAGACCCAAAAGGCAAGAACTGGAAGTCGTTCCCCTTGAAGTTAACATGCGTAGCACTACCGTCACCAACAAACCTCTCAGGGATAAACTCCTCGGCATCCTCCCAGTAGCGTGCGTCCCTGCCGATCGCCCAAGAGTTGATCAAGACTCGTAACCCAGCAGGGATCGTGTGACCATCGATGCTGCATCTAGCCATTGAGAAGTGCGGAAGGAGAGGCGCCACGGGGTGTAGCTGGAGCGACTCTTCAACGACAGTCCTCAGGTAATTAAGGTCTTGTTTGGCACGACTTCTTCAGCGATTCCTCCATCGGTTTTTGAAGAAGCCATACCAAACGCTAGTTCCCGGAACGACTTCGCTGATGAAGCCGCTTGAAACCCACTGACTAGAGCTATCCGAGGGAGGGGAGAAAAAAAATTGGCTCCCCGCGACTTCTCCCCTTCAGTTGCCATCCTTGCCCCCGGGAGGAGCCCGTAGGCGGAGCAGGCGACTAGTAAGGGCAGGAACGAGGAGGTGGAGGCCGAAGGCGATGACGACGCGGGATGCAGGCTCGAGGCGGCCGGCGGCCATGTGGCCCCCACTGTGGCCCCCTGTCGGCGCATGGGTGGTGGCCATGGTATCCATCGTAGCCCCTGGCGGCGCATGGGTGGTGGCTATGGGCCTCGTCGCAGCCCCCGACCCCCGGCGGTGGTGTCGGCTCGAGACGGCGGGGAAGGACGCTGCAGCGGGGTGGGAGGGTGTGGTAGGACAGCGACGGATGAGCAGGCCTCAATCCAGAGACTCCCTGCTTCTCCACCAGCAGGCGCTGCTTGTGGATGAAGGGCGCAGCAATGGCAATGTCACGACAGGCCTGTGGACTCACGAGCTAGGTTGGAGAGGATAAGGACGAAAGAAAGAAGCAGGGCCGATAGAAAAAAAATGACCGTGAAAAAATACGGTAGAAAAAGGAGGGGTGTCACGTGGGAAAAATATTAATAATTATTTTTTTATTTCATATAAAATTACATTATAAATTGATAAAAACATATGCACATCCAAATTAAATTAACAAGGGCACATTTGACAGTTTCCATTTTCCATCTAACGAACTCAAATTATAATTTATCCATTCAAACAATCCGCTAAGGGCATGCAGGACATTTGATCTCTAGCATCCATTCCTAGGAATACAGGAGAAGTCATTTTGCCAAATACTTTACAGAACAGCTTTAGCTTTACCGAAGAAACCACTCCACCAGAGAAGTTGTAGCTGGAGGCGTTTCAGTCACAGTCACAGCCCTACCAAACGAACCTCAAGTCATGTTTGTTGTTAGATCCGCTTCACTGACAAGTTCTACTCCCTCGGGGACGCTGCTATTCACCTCAGCTTGAAGCTTCGCCATCATTCGTGGCTTCCGCATGAGCTCTGCCATGGTGAAGTCGAGCATCGAAGACGTTGTCCCTATTCCTCCGAAAAATACGTCCTGCACACCCAAAACTCGAGAAAGATCATCAGGTCGAGAGGACAAAATAGCACAGGACATGAGACCTCACCTAGTACTTCTCACTAGAAGAATTCACTTAGAAGCTTTGTACTCACAAGCAGGATAGCTTTCATCTGCTCTCTGGTGAGGCCGTACTCGTGTCAAACGGACAGCAACACATGGATCAAATCATCATCATCTTGTCAAGAAGCTCATCCCACCACCTTACTGCTGGAAAACTGAGCATTGGTCCTATCCTTTAATACCGGTTGCTTTTTAACCTAGTACTAATATGAGCATTAGTACCGGGTCTAACGGCTAGTTCTCAGGAGCCTCTCGTGACCCACTTTAGTACCGGTTGGAGTCACTCATTAGTACCGGGTAAAGCCTCCACCTAGTACTAATGTGCCTGAGGGCCTTTAGTACTGGGTGGAGCCTCCACCCGGTACTGATGGCTGACCTTTAGTACCGGTTGGAGGAGCTCCCACCTGTCGCCCCATCCGCCTTATCCACCCCCCTACCCCGCTCCTATCCTCTTTCTCCGCCCCCCCTCAGCACCTCCTTATTCGCACCCTCCCTCCTCCCTCTCTCCCTCCCCCGCCAGCTTTCTCCCCTCCCTACCTCCTCTCCTACCGGCCCTCCTCTCCTAGCTACCACCCTCCGCCCCTTTGCTGCCCCTCCCCTTCCCCCTCCACTTGCCCCTCACTGCTAGTGGAGAGCAGCAGCGGGGCTAGGTGCGGCGGCAGCAAAGGCGAGCGCGGATGGCGGACGCAAGCTCGACCTCGGTGGCGTGGCGGCTCCGACGGCGTGGCAGCCTTGGTGGGTGGCGGCTCCGGCGGCATGGCCTCGGCTTCCTCTTCCCTGGTATGCCTCTCTCTCTCTCTCTCTCTCTCTCTCTCTCTCTCTCTCTCCATCTCTCTCTTTCTCTCCCCCCTCATGGCGGGGGTGCGGCCGGGGCTTCGGTGGGGTGCGACAGGCCGGATCCGACGGGGCTGCGGATGTCGGCGGCCGGCGGGGAGGCGGCGGTTAGATCCGGCGAGGTACGACCGGTGGGTCGCGGGGGAGGGGCAGCCGACGCTGATGAGCGCGGTGGCGGGGCAGCCAGGTGCGGTCGGCAGGATGCAGCTCGCCCCACAGCGGCGGGGTGCAGCTTGGGCCCGGCTTGCCTCATCAGTGCCACATGGTGCCTACATGGCAGCCATGTGGGCCACAGTGGCGGCACGTCACGGCGCGGCATGGGCGCGCACAGGCGGCCGATGGCGCACGGTGACCGCGCCCACGACATCGCGGCGTGGCACGACGTTGCATGCGGTGCATGGCCAGAGCATGGTGGCGAACAGTGTGAGCGGGCGGGCGAGGCTAGGCTAGGCGGCACGACACAGCAGCGCACGGCCCCAGCGGCCGGCGGCGAGGCTAGGAGGCGGCGGTCTAAGCTCTTCGGCACTACTGTTAGGTTACAAGAGAGAGGGAAGGAAGGGGACCTCACATAGGCAGGACAAGGGCGACGGTGAATGGTGGCGGCCTCGGATGGCTTCGGGCGGCGGCGCTCGAGCGGCGATGGCGGACGGCTCCGGCTCCACGGGCAGCCTCCTCTTGTTTCTCCCTTCTCCTCCTCTCCTCCTCCTCCTCCTTCTTCTTCTCCTGCCCCTCCTCTTCTTCCCCTTCTTCTTCCTCCCCCACTCCTTCCTTTCTCCCTCGGCTTCTCTTTCTTCCCACTGGCGGCGGCGGCGGGGAGAGCCCCGATGGCTTGGGATGGCTCGCAGGGGGGGGACGCCGAGGTCCTATTTATAGCCCAAGGCCGGCTAGGGTTCGCACAATGGGGCACCATTGACGAGCATCATCGATCCTCGGTGGACGAGCTTGAGGCGGCGTGGTGCCTATCGTATGGCACCGTACTAAGGCTCTGGGGCGCGGTGCAGGGGCAATGCGGTCCTTTCCCCCCCAGTGGAAGCTTCCGGAAGCTCACGGGCACGGTAGTGCATGCTCACGTGGCCGGCGGGCGCTCACGCGCCTCGGGCATGCCGCGGTTGGAGAAGAAAGTGGAACAGGGCGGCGACTGACATGCAGGCCCAAGTAGCAGAGAGAGAGGAAAGGGAAGGCAGGGCGTGGCGCTGTGCAGCTGGGCTAGGCCTGCTGGCAAGGAGCGGGGAGCGGGCGAGCGAGCGCTGGCATGAGCTGGGCCGACCTGTTGGTAAGGTGGCCGGCTGGGCCGAAGGCGAGGCGCGGCGTTGCGAGCGGGCTGGTCGGGTTAGGTTAGATTAGTTTAGGATTTGGGTTTAAATTTAATTTGAATTTTTGAATTGAATTCAACTTCAAACAACACTTAAACATGAATGAGCACACAAATTTTTAAATGGAATTTTTGGGATGAGAGAGAAATTAACTAGCATTTTCAAATGAGCACACAATGCAAACAAAAAGTTTTAAATTTTTGCAAATTTCACTCAAACAAATATTACAAATTTTTGGAATATTACACCTATGGTCACCATATTGACATCCTTAGATCCAGATCTATGATTAGCCCTTTTATCCTTGCGATTCTGCGCGATCTGGATAATTCTTTGAGAAATGTCCCAACTCGCCGCAGGTATAGCAAGACAACTCGGCTTTGTTCATCTTCTCCTTGAAGGTAGTAGTGTTAAGGACCTTGTTTTTCCCTTCATTGTTGTTGAGGTCCTTCACAATGCACTTCACCTCATGCGTTTGCTTTACCATAGAATAGTTGTTCACTATCTTGTAGTCATGGAAGCTCTTCATGAGGTACAGTTCAGTGCCTACATCTGTTGCACCATGCTTTGTAACCAAAGCATCCCACAACTCTTTCGCATATGTTGAGTCCACATAGATAGGACCAAACGGTCAAAGAGCATGCTAATGGTACATCCCACGAAAAGATTATTGGCATCCGTGAACTTCTGCTACTACTTAGCAGTCCGTTTGCTTTCTGATTTGCCTTTTCTCGTGTCCCAGATGTGCATTGCATTAAGCCACAGATTGACCTTTGCTTGCCTTCTCTTAAAGGTCACCAGAAAATTTTTAGGACCTCAGTGACTCAGCAAAACCAGCCATCATAAAATCAGCAGATTGCCTATGATAAGATTTTTGGATTGTTGGATATTTAGATAATTGTTGTATTAATTTCAAAATAAATAAATCATGACAAGAGACAATCCTAGTATGCAAAACTCTAACATATTAGGGAACATGATCAACACAATCATGATCTCAGAAAACATGATTAAAAACCAGATCAGATCATGGCGCACGTACCGAGAAGCTGTAATGACGAGCGCCGCTGACGGGATGACGACGGTGTTGACGGATCGCAAAAGCCGGCATTGAAGATGACAAACTTGAGCAATCGTGCAAAGCGCTTCCCAAAAATCTTATTCGCCCTCTCCCGATGCAGGATCACAAGGATGACTAGTTCCGGAGAATTGCTCTCCCGTTTGCTGGTGCACGCCGACGCAACGGAATGGAGAAGACTACAGTGGTGGCGCAGCAGTGTAGAGAGGCGAAACCTAACTCGTATAAACCACCTTAGGGATACCCGAACTAGGAGCATTCCCGTATAATGGTCTATGGTGCGTCTTTTTCACGAGGGGTGGTCCGTATTTATAGTGAGAAAAATCTCCATACCCTCATCTATTAGCAATATGGGATTAATAGATGGTGTACACTCTAACGCTAATAGACCTTTAAGATTTATTACGGATTATTTATATGGTCAAGCTCATATATCTAACAGAGATGTCCTCGATGAGCACCCGCAACAGCTTGTTCCGGCGCTCGCTTCGGAAGGACTTTGCTCATCAGTCCATCACCGCGCGGCAGCCCGATGAACGAGCCGAGCAGGTCGCTCATGTCCACCACCGCACCTGCGGCGGCCGCATCGTTCATGCGTGTGAGCGCGTGTCATCTCATCACATCGCATGCTTATGCTCAAAGTGTCGTTAGTCCAGGAAAATTTGATTAGTTGGTAATTAATGCCACATCACTGGATTAATCAATGGAGTTTTTTGGTTTATTTACCTCCTCCTCGCGGGCGAGGCGCAACGACTGCACCTTCTTGACGCTGAGCAGGTGCGTGGTGACGAGCTTCCTCGCCTGCCGCCAGTAGTCCCCGTGCGGCGCGAAGCCGACGTCGGAAGGGCCGTAGAGGACGATCTCGGCGACCAGGGAGTGTGGCCGGGACGCGAACACGTGGTCGTGCGTGCGCAGCACCGCCGGCGCGCGGCGACGACACGACGAGCACGGGCATGGCGCCGAGGCGGAGGAGCATGAGGTCCATGCCGTACTTCCTGGCGAGGGTCCGGAGGGAGACGTGCGGGAGCGAACCGACAAGGTGGAGGTGGCCGAGAACGGGCAGCGCCGGAGGGGAAGGCGGTAGGTGGTCATCTGCTACCTGCTGCCTGCTGCCTCCGCCTCCCTCTCATGGCACTGAACGTGGACAACGAGTAGCGTACGAGCAATAGGAAGGGAGGAAGGAGTAGCACAGAAATCATGTTCGTGGAGTCTTTAGCTCACGCACGAACTGTTGTGCTAGGCTTGCCATGGCAATGGATATGATGGCAGTGCTCTCAGTTTGGGAGCTTGAACTGAGAGGTAATGGTAATGCTTGGCATCTGATGGTTAATATAGCTTCCAAAGTTTGTAATTTCTACACACATGCGTCATTGATGTATGACAGATCAAGTATTTCCAAGTCTAGATATAACCGGAAGTGAACGTAACTCTCAAAGTTGCAGTGTATAAATTTAAGTGATTCTGACCCTTTTTGAGTGGGACGCATTTGTTTCCTAGGATCCTATTTCTATGATTCTAATGTATCTTCCTTGAGGTCCACGACACTATGCCCCCTGTACTTAAATCCAAGCAATGATCGAAATGCAACCTATTATTACCATTAGGAGGTGTATGCACCCTCCTACGTGTCACATTGGATGTTTGTGTCACATTGGATGTTTGGATACTAATTAGAAGTATTAAATATAGTCTAGTTACAAAACTAATTGCATAGATGGAGTCTAATTAGCGAGATGAATCTATTAAGCCTAATTAGTCTATGATTTGACAATGTGGTGCTATAGTAACCATTTACTAATGATGGATTAATTAGGCTTAATAGATTCGTCTCGCGAATTAGTATAGGGGTTCTGCAGTTAGTTTTATAATTAGCTCATATTAGTCCTTCTAATTAGCGTCCGAACATTTGATGTGACACTCCTAAAGTTTAGAATCTCGTATCCAGACACCCTAAGTTTAGTCCATTATCGTGTTGCTATGCAGAGCTACTTGTTGGATTCGTTCCATCTCTCTCCATAGCACTGCCTATGCCCAAACTGCTAGCCCTGCAAAGGTCAGATAGATATATGCTCGCCACATGCATCGAGCTACTTTTTAGGTTGGTGGCATCTCTGATCTCCCAACCTATATGCTCAATCTGCTGGTGCTGGCTACGCAAAATAAACCTGGCTGAACAGTGTTCGAATACGACCTGTACGTCCTCCTAGTTCTTGTTCACTAAAATAGAAAGCCCACGAGCACCACGAGAAAGTAAGAATCAACAGATACAAAACACTATGTTGGAATGTCAATTTGTGATATTAATCTTTTTCATTCTACAAATTACTGTGTTTTTAATTAAGCTATATGCCGGGCTGTTTTCATATCCCTTGCAGCGCACTGCTATCAGCCGTTTTCACATCTTAAATATAATGATTTGTAACCAACGATTACTGTTCTTTCAAAAATAAATTTAAAAAATACAAGTGCGTGACTCAAACTCAAATGTGCAGCATCTACTACAAGATACTCGATGGCAATATTTTTCTATTGGATCTGAAGGTATTTAAGGTGCAATAAGGGAATTATTGCCGCATATCAATAGTTCAAGCCTGGGCAGAGCCAGCTATAGAAACTAGGGGAGCTCCTCCTCTTCTTCTTTTTTCTTCCTTCTTTCTCCTCAAAAACGATAGGAGGGATCAAGAGACAAGGGGGCTTCATTATTGTGGGAAGGTAAGGGGGGCTCAAGCCCCCAAATCCCCCACCCCCTTAATTATGCTCCTCGCGAACTATCAACAAAGCACGCTTGTAGCAATACAATCTAAAATTTCAAACAATTAAAGCAAAAATATACAATAGATGAACTCATTACTTCAAGATATTGATCACTGAAAAGCAATGATGTATTGATGTACAACATTTGTGCACAAAATGAGAGATGGGTAATTAAACAAATTGGTAACAGTAAATTAAATAATTTAGGAAAAATTCTATTTTACCACCCTGAACAACTAACTTTGTCCATTTGATCTCCTGGCTAAAATTTCGCTCAATATACTCCCCTAAACTATTTTAGATGCTCCAATCTACTCTTGTTGAGTTTTTTTTTCATTTCTCCATGTACTCGTTGAACTTGAAGTTGAAATTTTATGAGATAATAGAGGACATGGACATGGTGTACTATGTTAGAAAATCACCTTAAGAACTTATTATTATTGTTGTTTTTCATGCAATTTTTGTATATCGTAGGATTAGTTTAGTAGAAATGCCCCTCGCCTATAATATAAAACTAATAACAAAAAATTCTTGATATATATTTTTCTAACGTTTATCACAGGTCAAATGGACAAAGTTAATTACTCAGGTTATAGGGATGGGATCTCCCGATCCAAATTTCCGTAGAAATGACCCACATTGCCTTTCATAAAAATCATCTACATTTTTTCGCGCATACACAATTGTTGCATTAACTGATCATCATGCTGTATAGGAAGTGAGCTTAGATCATCCAGGTTCGAGTCCCTCTAACTTGAATTTGAATACCTATTTCTTTTTTTAATGAAAAATCCCCTAGCTCCTCCTAGGTTCATCTAAATTAATATTATCATCATGCTGTATGCATGTAATAGTGATGTAAACAGTAAACGTACACCCACCGATGAGTTTTTATTACAGTGCCTCCATCCAACACAAGCACTATGCACGTAATTTTGGAACCAAGAGAAGCTTCTCCTTCCGTCGGACCACAAGCCCGAACACCTGTGACATATCAATGTCGCGCCCCTCCTTCCCCGGTGGTAATTCCCAGTCGAAACGGTGCACCAGGTTCGCCAGCATCACCTCTACGGTGGCCACGGCGAAGTTCATCCCGGCGCACATCCTTCGTCCGGACCCGAAAGTCAGGAACTGGAAGTCACTCCCCTTGAAGCTAACATCCACAGCGCTGCCGCCATCAATGAACCTCTCGGGGACGAACTCCTCGGCGTCCTCGCCCCAGTAGCGCGCGTCCCTGGCAATGGCCCAGGCGTTGATCAGGACCTGCACCCCGGCAGGGATCGCGTAGCCGTCGACGCTGCAGCTGGCCATGGACAGGTGCGGCGCCAGCAGCGGCGTCACGTTGTGCACCCGGAGTGACTCTTTCGTGACGGCTCTCAGGTAGGGCATGCTCTTCAGGTCGTCTCCGCTGACGATCTCTTGTCCCGTGGGCGTGCTGCTCCTCACCTCGGCTTGCAGCTTCTCCATCACGCGTGGCTTCCGCATGAGCTCCGCGATGGTGAACTCGAGCGTCGAAGATACCGAGTCGATTCCCCCGATGAACACGTCCTGCATGTCCAATTCTTATTCAGGTAATCAGGTCTTACGAATTTACAATTCTAATTGCCAGACATGAGCTGATGTATTGTATACTTACAAGCAGGAGGCCTTTCATTTGGTCTCTTGTGAGGCCGTAATCCTGCCGAACGGAGAGCAGAACGTGTATGAAGTCATCGTCATCCTTCGGATCACTCGCCGCCATCGGCTCGTACTTGCTCTCATGGTCCTGGATGAGCCTGTCGAGCAGCTCGTCCCACCTCCTCCTCAACCTCTCGGACCTGGCGCGGACCACCTTCTTGAGTACGCCAAAGCGAGCCAGGAACGGGAAGAGCTCCTCGACGTTGAAACCAGCCAGCAGCGGAGTGGTGTCGCAGACGAGCTGCCGGAACAGCCTGTTCCGGCCCTCGCTCCGGAAGGACGCGCCCATCACGGCGCGGCACGCCAGGTCGTTCGCGAACGAGCTTAGGAGCTCGCCCGCGTCGACGGCCGCGCCCGCGGCGGCCGCCTCGGCGATCCGGCCCACCACCGCGCCCACCTCTCCCTCGCGGGCGTGGCGGAAGGACTGCACCCTCCTGGCGCTGAGCAGGTGCGCGGTGATGAGCTTCCTCGCCCGGCGCCAGTAGTCCCCGTGCGGCGCGAAGCCAACGTCGGAGGGGCCGTACAGGACGACCTCGCCGACGAGGGAGTGCGGGCGGGACGCGAACACGTGGTCGTGCGTGCGCAGCACCGCCTCGGCGGCGCGGGGCGACGAGACGACGAGCACCGGCAAGGAGCCGAGGCGGAGCAGCATGAGGTCCGGGCCGTGCCTCCCGGCGAGGTCCCGGAGGGAGACGTGCGGGAGGGAGCCGACGAGGTGCAGGTGGCCCAGGACGGGGAGCGCCGGTGGCGAAGGTGGGAGGCGGTGGTGGCCGTCTCGCTGCTGCTGCTGCTGCTGGTGGTGGTCCCTCGCTCTGTTGGCGCCGAGGCCGAACAGCGTTGCCCACCAGCTGCGTAGGAGTAAGAGGAAGAGAGGGAGGAGGAGCAAAAGCCACGCCCGTGGAGCCGTCCACATCTCGTGCACAAACTGCTCTGCTAGGTTCGCCATGTCGATGCAATGGAGCTCGATCGACCTGCAGTGGAGGTTGATATAGCTCCAACTCTTGCCGCTTCCAAACGAGCTAGTTGATCAGTGAGACAAGGACACGATCGATCAGCTGTGCACACGTCACTGACGTAGGACAGACTTCAACATTTCTAAGTTGGGTTTATAGGGGGTTGGTCAAGAACATATCTAAATTCAGCAATCGGCTCCAACGAGCATTGGCATTTCCATTGCGTGTGCAGGAGGGTGAATGTGAATTGCATGATAACGTGGTGCCACGAGAAATTAAATGGCATGGAGATTGCCGAGCCTCTGTCGAATCGGCTACAGCTACGTGTACGGAGTAACCTTGAAGGTTTTGGGCGTGGATCTTGTGGCGCTGCGAAGCTACAGGACAGGGCTGTTCGGTGCTGCGGTTTTGGACGGGCGAGCTCTCGGCGTCGCGGGATCGGACCGTCAGGATCAGCAATGCTTTTGCCATTCAGAAGTGCAGTTCGTCATTTAAGCACCAAAGGGAGAAGTAGGCACCCTTCCTCCTAGACGTGGATAGTTTGTCGTAGTGTATCATGTTATTTGAATCTGAATTTTAAATTTGTGTATTTCTATCAAAAATTTCAGCAACATTTGAGTTTTATGAGATTTGAATGATGTTTGTTATGCTTTATAACTAGATGCATGATCACAAAATCTTTGGTTTGTTAATACTTTGTAGATGAATCGATAATCGATGTACAACGCAGACAAACGCTTCATGGAGTACATTAATGGCTTGCGTGGTTTTCTCGATCTGGCAGAATCCAACAAGCCGCCGTCCGGTTTTATTTGTTGTCCATGCAGAAATTGTAAAAATGAGAAAGATTACTTATCCAGAAAGACTATTCACGCCCACATATACAGTTCTGGATTCATGCGTAACTATTTTGTTTGGACCAAGCACGCGGAAAAAAGGAGTTATGATGGAAGATGATGATGAAGAAGAAGATGACAACATTTTTGACTGGACTTGAAGAGGTGCCTTTGCAGATACTCCAATGGGCGAGGCTAAAGAAGAGATAAGCGAGGCAGAAGGTCCTATTGATGATCGAGGTCAGATATTGCGAGATGCAAAGGAAGATTGCGAGAATGTGAAGGAGTCAAAAAAGTTCAAGGGTATGTTAGCTGATCATATGAAATTATTGTACCCAGATTATAAACAGGGGCACAAAAAGTTGGGTACCACACTACAAATGCTGCAATGGAAGGTAAAAAATAGAGTTTCTGACAAGGATTTTAATGAAAGAACATACTTTCCGAGGAGAACGAATTGCCGTCCTCAACGTACGAAGCGAAAACGGTTATTTGTCCTCTGAGTTTGGAGGTATAAAAGATACTTGCATGTCCTAATGACTGTATCCTCTATCGTGGTGAGGAATACGAGAAATTCGAGGTTTGTCCTGTGCGCGAAACGCTGCGTTATAAGATCAGGTGAGATGACCCGGGTGATTTTGAGGGGCAGGCTAGCAAGAAGAAAGTTCCTGCAAATGTAACGAGGTATTTCCTTGTAGTACCACGCTGGAAGCGTTTGTTCAAAAATAAGGCACATGCAAAGTTGATGCGTTGGCACAAAGAAGAATGTAAGCAAGATGAAATGATCAGACACCCCGCTGATGGGTCCCAGTGAAGAACAGTTGACAGAGAATTTTCCGAGTTTGAAAATGATGCAAGGAACATAAGGTTTGGTTTAAGTACGGATGGATTCAATCCATTCGGTGAGTTCAGTAGTGGTTATAGCACTTGCCCTGTGACCTTATGTATATTCAACCTTCTGCCTTTGATGTGCATAAAGCGGAAGTTCGTTATGATGTTGGTAATTATCCAAGGTCCAAAACAACCTGGTAGCGGCATTGATGTTTATCTAAGACCATTGGTTGATGAACTTTTACTATTATAGAAGGAAGAAGGTGTACGTGTGTGGGATGAGGACAAAAAGGAGACTTTTAATCTACGAACATTGTTGTTCTTAACCATCAATGATTGGCCGGTGGCTTGGGAATCTGTCTGGACAGATAGACAAATAAGGGATATCGAGCCTGCATGCACTACTTATATGAAACTTGCAGCATGTATTTAAAACATTGTTAGAAGGTCGTGTATACGGGTCATCGTCGATTTTTTTCCTACTAAGCGTTAAGAAAGAAAGGGAAGCATTTGGAAGGGAAGGAAGAAAAACATACTAAGCCCGTTCACCGTAATGGTAAACATGTATTTTCTATGATAAAGGATGTGAGGGTAGTCTTTGGCAAGGGATCTGATAGCCAACATGTTCCGAACGATGAGGACGGATATGCACCCATATGGAAGAACAAGTCTATATTTTGGGAGCTACCTTATTGGGAAGTCCTTGAGGTTCGTAATGCAATCGATGTGATGCACCTGATGAAAAATCTTTGCGTGAACGTGCTTGGCTTCCTAGGTACATATGGAAAGGCAAATGATACAATTGAAGCACGTCGGCACCTGAAACATGGGATCCTACCAGCTACATTCTCAGCAAGGAAAAGAAGGAAAGCATGTTTGAGTGTTTAAATAGTGACAACTTCAAGTGAGCGTGTTTCCCATCTCTTTTATTTTTTGAACTAGCATTTAAAAATAATACTAAATAGCTTTTCACTATGTATATATGTCCATCTTCCACTATATACTCCTTGTTATCGTGGTTGATCGAAGCATGGTCTATATCCTGGACTCTCTGAGGAGACCAAGAAATCAATGCATCGACCTCATAGACATGCTTAACAGAGCATGGGCTCGCTTCCGTCAACATCACTTGAATACAACAAATACTTCATAACTTATTTTGCCATATATATATAGTGTTTGAGATAGAATCCGATGAATAATTTATGCGGACACTACGTATGTGAGTTCATCCATGGCTTTGTACATCCTAAGCATATAACTGACCACAAATTCAGAGTACTTATACAAATTTCTTAACAATAAATTAGTTCTAATTGTGTAAATCCATTGATCTAATATAATAACCTTTGCTAATAACATAGATTATGCACATGAAGGAAGAACTCCTCAAGATGGAAAAAATCAGGGCAATTCAAGACACAACTGGAAAACTAAGCATTGGTCCTAGCCCTTAGTACCGGTTGGTTTTTGACTCGGTACTAATATGAGCATTAGTACTGGGTCTAACGGCTAGTTCCCCAAGAGCACCCTGTGACCCCCTTTAGTACCGGTTGGGAGCTCCACCCGGTACTAAAGGTCACCCATTAGTACTGGGTGGAGCCTTCACCCAGTACTAAAGGCCCTCAGGCACATTAGTTCCGGTTGAACACTTCACCCGGTACTAATGGGAGGCTATTAGTACCGGTTGGAGCTATCAACCGGTACTAAAGGATCTCCCGACCTTCAGCTCCCGTCGTCCCATCCGCATTATAATCCATCTCCCCCATATCCGCTCCCATCTCTCATGCTCACGCGATGGTGGGATTGATGATGACTTGGACCATCGAGTTCGCAAGTGGATTCTCAGCAACATCCCCTACCTAGCGCACCAGCTGTTGGTGTTTAGACCCCAGCAAACTACCAAGGGGGTGCCCGAGGTAGTGTTTAGTGCGTGAGGCTCGCCAAAATCAGTAACTCAAAGGTGAACTCGAACACACGATTTAGACAGGCTCGGGCTACTAGATTGCATAATATCCTACGTCTTGTGTGTTGGTTGTATTGAATTGCTTTGGAGGGAATTCCTGCCTCGCCTTATATTGCCGAGGGGCAGGGTTACAGGTCAGTTATTTACAAGAATACTAATCGGATTCGACTAGTGAGTCCTACTCTAATTTCTACGAGTAGTTTCTTAATCCTCGACTAGTTCCTAGCCTATCACGTAGACCACGCCGGCCTGCACCGTAGTCTCCATGTCTAACGACACGTTTCGGTGTCCAGCCCTATATCTAGGACTGTCCAAACCTTCTGGTGGACCATAAATATATGTACGACACTCTCTGCTCTCTCATCCTCTCGTTCTCCCCTGTCACCAAGCTCCTCTCTACTCTCTCATCCTCTCATTCTCCACCTCTCGTTCTCATTCACGGTGGGAGGGCGGCGGCGGGGGCCGGGCGGGAGGACGGCGGGAGGGCGGGTGAGCAGCGGGATTTCTTTTTTTAATACCCCTTTATTACCGGTTATTTGACCGGATACTAAATACCCCCTTTTACTACCGAAGTAGAAATACCAATTGCACAACCGGTACTAAGAGCAACTTCAAGAGTATCCTAAAAAATTCTTCCCAAAAACTATGTATTGGGGCTTCTCCAAAAAAAATTCCCCCAAAAACATATTAGTCCACAGCAGATCGCTAATAAATAGCCCCCAATATTTCAAACACAGGCCACGTCATCATATTGGGCCCATCGGAAGGGACGCTGAAGCGTCCCCACATAAGTAGAGACTAAATGTGATACAAATATCAGTCCCAGAAGGCTGATAACACATTTATTCGACAGATAATTCAGTTACCGTACAACTCCCGAGGGAGTGGGCGTGAGAGCCATGCAGCGATAAGAAGTAAATAAACAACAACGGCTAACCAAGAGACTGCCAAAAGACAGCACTCGGGACTACACGGCAGCAACAGCATCTTGGAAAGGCCAACACCACAGGCAGCGTTGGGTGCGGACACAACCTCTACTCAGGGTCTTCTACGATGAAGTCCGGGTCTTCCTCTGAAGCAACGAAGCAAGGGTGAGTACGAACGTACTCAACAAGTCCAACCCCATCCACAGAGGGGGATACAAGCAAGTATATGCATAGGATACAACAAGGATAGGCTAGAGTTTATTTGCAATAAAGCTAAATTTTCAACACATGCATAGGTTCGTTTTTAAACAAATTTTTGTAAAGCTTTTCTTTAGTAACCGAACAAGGAGTGGGGTTGATCCTACACAAAGGATCCAAGTTTTTATCGCTATCGGACTCCCCGTCCGCCATAGCGCACGGCACGACTGCCGGACTCTTCCAAAATTCGACACACACACACACACACACACACACACACACACACACACCATCCATACCCAAGTGCTAGTTATGTGACCAAGCCGTAACTCGTCCAATGCCGTGGACACGGCTACCCGGATAGGTTTTAACTCTGCAGAGGTTGTACACTTTTCCCACAAGTAGGGTACCGCAGCACGATCACCTTAGTGTCGGTGCAGATCCTAACAAAGCCATTACCCACCTTAGCTAAGACTGGCTAGCCCTCACGGAAGCACCCAAGGGGTTCACGGCTCACCCACGAGACCGTAACCGGGACCTAAGTCACCAAGATCTTACTCCTTTTCCATGGGCTCCCGTTTCTCACCAGCACCCCTGAAGACTAACATTTTAGCTAGTGGGAATTATGCTAAGCCGCTGCCCATACAACGGTCGAGTGGTTGCACGATGGTGGAATTAGGCAAGATGACACATCAACTCGGTCCTTAATCATGACAAGATGGATATCTCCCGACATTGCTCAACCACCAAGGTACGAGCACCACACCCTGGCATCCCACACAAGGAATACCCATCCATCCTGTCTACGCATCCTTTTTCCTCTGAACCCAGAAAGCCATTTTCCTTACTTGTACACACACACGCTTATTTTCCGAAAACATCATTGTAGTGGTGATTGTATTTAAGTAGTAATTTCCTAAGCATTCTAGCGGTGGCTATCGTCCAAATAGAGCGAATCATATTTAGAGACAACCATAGGGTAACAAGGAATGTTCATAACAATCAAGGGGTGGCTATCCAACCATGTCTTGCGATGAAATAATATGCATTTTGTAAAACAGGCCAATAGGTTGTGTTTGAAAATCTAGGTATTAAATATGCATCAAACGGGTGAGATTGGACTTGCCGTCTTCAAAGCCTTCCGGGAGTTCCGGCTCGTGCTGCTGGTCCTCGGGCTCGGGCTCGCGGTCGAACTCCTCCTCGGGATCCTCCTCGGGCAAACCGCGATCTACGGCACACACAAACGGACACACAAATAAATAAAAGAAATATCGGTTTTTAATCGTGAGCTCCGAACAGAAAACGCGAACGGAAAATAGGTAGAAAGATTATTTCTGGGAAATTTGGATATGGATCGGCGAAAGTATTCCAGAGAATGACGTGGTGAAATTTGGGATTAATTGGAGGAAGTTTGGCACATGAAATGACGGGTTAAACATGAGTTAGGGGCTTAAATGGAGGTTTAGGACTGATTTATAATAAACTAGGGACCTATTTGTGAATACTTTTGGAGGTGGAGGGGCTTATCCGCGAATAGCTTTATGAGAGTGGTGGGAGGACCTGTTCGTAATTTGGGAAAAAGTAGGGGTCAGATCGGAATTTTGGGGAATTTTCCCCTTCTCCTTCGCTGGGCCGGCCAGGAGGTTGGGGAAGGTGGGGGGGGGCCGACGGCGGCCGGCCGGCGGCCTCACCGGCGGCGACCGAGGGGTGGAGGAGGTGGGGAAAGGAGAGAGGATCCCGTTTTGCCCCTTACCTCGAGCACTTGGGGTAGGAGAGGGGCAGCCAACGGGGGTCTAGGCGGCGGCGGCGCTCGGGCGGCGGCGGTGGGTGGTGGTGGCGGCTTGGCTCGGGCGGCGGCGGCGCTGGAGGTGTTGGCGGGTGGAGGAGGTCGGGGTGTGGTGTGGTGTGGGGAGAGGGGCGGCTGGGCGGCCTCCTTTTATAGCCGGTGAGGAGAGCGCCGGCGGTAGGGGACCGGCAAGGTCCGGCGGCGGCCGGTGGCACGGCACTGGTGGCGTGCCGTGGCGGGGAGGTAGGGGCCGGGAGCGGGGAGGTAGGGTCCGGCGGGTGGGCGGCGCAGGGACGTGCCGGCGGGGCCAGGAGGGCTGAGCGCGAGCGCCTGCGGGGTGGCGCGCGGCCCGATGGCGCCGGCGTGGCCGGCGGGGCCAAGGCGGGCGGCGCGGGCCCGGGCGTGCAAGGGGCTGGCGACGGAGGAGTATGGCGCCAGGGGGGTGGGGCGTCGGAGTAATGGCGTTGGGACCGGCCAGGGGTAGTGGCGCCAGGGGAAGGTGGCGCCGGGTGCCAGGAAGAAGAAAGAGGAGGAGAGAGAAGAGGGAAGGAGGGAGAAAAAGAAAGAGGAAGAAGGAAGGAAGAAGGGAAAAAAAGAAAAAGAAAAAAGAAAAAGGAGGGAAAAGAGAGAGAGAAAGAGAGGGACCGGCGGCGTTCGCGGCACGCGCGCGGCGTCTGGCGACGGCACGCGCGCGGCGTCTGGCGACGGCACGCGCGCGGCGTCTGGCGACGGCACGCGGCGGAAAGTACGGGCACGGATAAAAGAAAAAAGGCAGGGGTCGGCCTGGGTGCCGGGACGGCGAAATCGCTGGGGAGACTTTCGATTTCCGGGAGCTCAGCGGTAAAAAGATTTTAAAGACGATTTTTAACGGGTGATTTTAGTTGGTGATTTCCGCGGATGTTACAGACGCGCGGGCGTGCGGGAATCAGGATTGGGGGAGGAACGCCAACGCTAAAATATACGCGGTGGCAGGCTGTTTTTTAGCGTCGCTAAAAAATTGGGGAAGGTTTAGGTGTATTGTTGGAGTTTATTTTTTCTCTCTTTTTTCCTAAAAAAGGTATTGGGGGTAAGATTAGCAGCCTCTTGAAGTTGCTCTAAAGGGGGTTAGGAATCGGTACTAAATGCCCTTTCCCCAGTAGATTTCTTCTGGACGAGGTAGTAATTCCAGCGGGAGAGTTCCATAATGATGGATCAAATCTGCATCACCGTCCGGACATGGGTTCAGAATAGTTGATCCAAAATGTTGAAAATATTATTCATATATGTGTATGCACAATATGTTTATATATAATATTATCTCAAATATAATATTATAAATCAAATACAACTTTATATATATTAGCATAATAGAGCAGTATACGAAAACAAATACGAAATACTAATATAGAATAAAAAAAAGAAAAGAAAATGACAAAAGCAATAGAAATGAAAAAAGAATTTAGTACCGATTGGGGAGACCAATCGGTACTAAATTGGCCTCGGTCACGCGTGACGTGGCATCCAATTTAGTACCGGTTGGTCCCTGTCATGTATACATCCCCGGGCCCACGAGTAGGCCTTGTATGGCCTACCCAGGGGCGTACTCGGACGCGATCAGGACTTGGAGGCTACGCCGCAGGGTAACATAGAGTAGAACTCTGTAACCGTGTTCGACTAGGATTCTACCCTGTAACCCTACTCTCCTGAGTATATAAGGGTGGGCAGGGATCCCCTCCGAAGAATGCAACACAACTCACCAATACAATCCACACACAGGACGTAGGGTATTACGCGATCTAGCGGCCTGAACCTATCTAAATCGTGTTCCCTGCGTCACCATCGACTCCTTGGTTCTCGGCGACACCAACTGCACAAAACACCACCTCGGGTACTCCCTAGGCGTGTTCCCGGTATAAAATACCGACAGTTGGCGTGCCAGGTAGGGGATGTCGCCGAATTTCTCCACGCGATATCGATGGCACCGACCATCATCAAGCCTGCGTTCGCCTTCGAGGCGGGCGCAACTTTCGTTTTCGACTCCTGTCTCTTCATCGCCGATGGTGTTGGGTCCTTCCAATGCCACACCATCAACAGCTGGGCGAAGAAACATCTCGATGAAAACCCTTTTCGATAAGAAGCAGAAGATCTCACCGAGAAAATCTCAAATTTCAGATCTTTTCAACATCGTGTTTGATTACAACTCGGACTCGATCATGGCTTGGAGTAGTCCGTGTGAGCTGGCATTCGAGTCACCACGCAGGCGACGACTGCGGGCGACTCGCCGACGACTTCTTCGAGTACGTCGCGACGCTCGCCGATGACTACGGGCGTCTCGCCGATGACTACTCCGACCACACGTAACACTCGCCGACGACTACGGGCAGCTCACCGACGACTACTTCTACTACAAGTCTCGACTAAAAAATTAGTCGGGGCAAACTTTGCACTGTCGACAACTAGTCAGATCCGCCTCCAACTAGCCGATTTTGTCATCAACGATCGCTACGGCTTCATCAACAATCGTCCATGAATCAAGCTAAGTCTCTTTTCCAACTATTTTCCAGCTTGCTTTCCTCTCGCGCTCTACTCGCCGGAGGGCAGCAAACTCTTACGCACCACACGCGCTCCATTCGCTGAACTCTCGCGCACAACACGCGCTCTACTCGCTGGTGGGTAGCAAACTCTTGCACGCAATCATGCGCTCTTTTTATCGCAACAGCGCTACTCTTTTTTGTTTTCTCTTAAGGTCACTATTCTCCTCGAGCAGGACACGCCTTAATTTGTGAAAGCCTCGGGCACTTCCGTCATGCCTAATCCCATACGCGTATACGGGATACAGATCTCACACACGCAGCGGCAACGACTACTCGGAGACCGAGAGCCTAAATGTAACAAGCTAACTACTCGGGCATAATATGACCGAAACAAGAGCTTGACACACAATATTCATATTGATCGCTGAATAAATTTCAATAGTTTCAATATTCCACAAATATGCTACATAATATGTGCGTCTTTTCTTTCAGATCAATATTCAGCGACGACGCTCCAGTACAGTCAGCATACCTCCAAAAGCGCAGACTAGTTCCCGAACTCGGGGGCTAAGCGCCAATCAGTACTCGGGATATCTCCAATGGCTCAGCTAGCTCCCAAAAGCTTGGGGGCTAAGCGTCAACAAGTACTCGACGTAGTTCCTACAGCTCACCTGGCGCATATGCTTGGGGGCTGGACGTCGCGAGACTACTCAGATGGTGACTTAAGTAAAGATTCAAGATCCTTGAGTTGATTATTCAATCAATCCAAGCCTCGGGGGCTGCGTACTCCCTCCTCGTCGGACAAATTTTTTCAAGACTAAGAGAAGTCGAAGCAAAATTGCAAGTTTGACCCTCAGCTTGATTCTTCAATTCAATCTAAGGCTCGGGGGCTACTCCATATGGAGTGCGATTCTCATCGCACTACCATATAAAATTTCAAGACAAAGGTTACTCGAAGCGATGTCAAACGAAGCGAAGAATACCTTCCAGCCACGTGACAGTACTCGGATACTCAAAGACTAGCCGTAATGAGAAGCACTCAATGAGCGCCAGAAGATACTCGAGCGACATCTTCGAAGTACTCGGAACTGCTCCACTCAACTACAAAGTACTCGGAGGCTTGTCGGGCATACATCCCCAGGCCCACGAGTAGGCCTTGTACGACCTACCCAAGGGCATACTCGGACGTGATCAGCACTTGGCTACGCCGCAAGGTAACGTAGCCTACACGGACTCCTGAAGACTAGTTGGATTACTCAAGGAAACTACTCTACCGATTTGGAGTAGAACTCTGTAACCGTGTTCGACTAGGACTCTACCCTGTAACCCTACTCTCCCGAGTATATAAGGGCGGGCAGGAATCCCCTCCAAAGAACGCAACACAACTCATCAATACAATCCACACACAGGACGTAGGGTATTACACGATCTAGCGGCCCAGACCTGTCTAAATCGTGTTCCCTACGTCACCATCGACTCCTTGATTCTTGGCGACACCCACCGCACAAAACACCACCTCGGGTACTCCCTAGGCGGGTTGCCGGTATAAAACACCGACAGTCTCCCGAACTGGTACTAAAGGACCCCTTTAGTATCAACTTAACAATACCGGTTGCACAACTAATACTAGGGGGTTTGGACCTGAAGGCGTTTTCCCCAGTAGTGTCCTTAGATAATTTTTTTCTTAATTAAATGATGAGCGCTTAGGAAAAGTACATTAATGTGACCGTGTTGTTTTATTTATACGTGGTGTCGTGCGTTGACACGTAATTTTAAGAAGAATTTACGAATATATTACGTGTCAATGATTAAGTCTTATTTATATAGCACTGAAATAATATGGTTGCATGCACCGATTGTACACGATCTTTATCATCTTTGCACTCACGACAGTACTAGTAAATGGTTATAGCACTGAAATTCCTTGTTGTAAAATTTGGGACCACTTATAGATTATTCTGGACCCAGAAGGCCCGTATAACAATAAAAATGTTATGGGTGTACGGCAGAGACCTTCTGGACAATTCTCTCGACATCATGTGTGTACTATTTTTGATAGCAAGTTTGACTTTTACATTGAACCATATGCCTCAGGACCATTCAGATTTTTTAAAATATTAGGACTCATAGCATTGATTGAAACAATCATGGAGCGGAAATGACAATCATGGACAATTTCTCAAATAAATACTCCCACCAGTCAAACAAAAACGTTTCATACCAGTAAAACAATTTATTTCTACTGCTGCTAGCTGATTGTTTGAACGCCACAAGTATTCTTGGCTCGAGGTAGGATATATATAATAACCAACGGTTGCTTCCGTCAGGGGATTTGAAACGTGTGGAGCGGAAATGATCGGGTGCCCGTGTGAAGTTCTATCGGAGAACGGAGAGCATTCGATCCGCACGCGATAATATCCGTTTAGTACAGGCCACGGATAGGGCGTGCAGCGAGAAGATGGAGACTGGCTTAAATCCAGGATTAATTGACCATCGCAACTCGACAACGATGAATTCCCTCACAACCGTGTGGCGGCAGTCGTCACAGGTCTCTCGAGCAGAGGGGATTGGCCGTGCAATTCTGCACAAATATAGCTGGTCATGCTCAGTGGCGAGGGTCTGCCCTCTGCCGGCCGTCCAACCGATGTCGCCGAAGATGCAGTTGGGATGGGACTCGGGACTGGTGGGACGGCGAGCCAGCAGAGGGCTGTGAGCCCGGCGCTGCTGGTAGTATGTAGTCAGGCGCGGAGACGCTAGTGTGCTAAAATTAGCATGTCAGGACTTTGACGATGGGGCTATGGGGGGAACAACAAAGAAAAAAAATCCAAATTGCTATGAGTTTATCAACTATGCTATGCATTTTTTTTCTTGAACGACGCAGTCTCCTGCGTGTCATTTGATTTGATTAGAAGGAGAATGATATGCATGTTAACTCTCCAGCCCTACTTTTTCCCCAATATATGGTGCTCGGCTTGAGGTCGAAACATCTTCCATTTTCTAAAAAAAATGGTGCTCGGCTTCTGATCTGTTGCGATACCGATACCGTTCCATTTTTTAAAAAAAAAATGGTGCTCTAGAAGACTAGAATTGTCCATAACATCCGAGGGAGTTGGACTGGAGCTAAGTATCCCTACCCCATGCATCATACAAATTTTGTATTGTCGATTTACTAATCATCGACAGGTCTCTTTGTGTCTTATGTGGTGGATTTTGGAGACCAAATTAAAAGGAAATAAATATTGCACCATGATTGGCCATCACCAACGAGAGGAAAAACAAGAAATTAATTCACACAAGACTATGGTTCAGGAAAAAATCTTAAATAGTATGCCTTTTCACAAAATTCTACTGTTAATTTATTTTAGAAAAAAAATTCTAGCCCACGCTAATTTAGATGTATCCTTAGATGTTGGTCACCATACATATGGTACATGCTAATTTAGTTACTGTGGTGTGGTCACTACTTGGAACATTGATGGGAAAAAATATTTTCCTTCCTCCAAAAAAAAAAACTCCAAGCGTGAGCAGTGTTGTAAGGTAAATACTCCAACAAAACTAAAAGCACGTACAATATATGAATTCACTCGCTGTTGGGGGGAAAGAGCCTTCGGTACCGGTTCCTAACCTCATAGTACCGGTTGTGCAACCGGTATTGCTACTTTGGTACAAAAGAGGGCCTTTAGTACCAGGTCAAATAACCGGTACTAAAGGGTATTAAAAAATAAAAAAAAGAAATCTGCCGACCGCACCACGCCGCCACGCCCGAGCACCAGAGCCCTGACCGCACAGCACCTGAGCCCCGCACCAGAGAGAGAGAGGGAGGGAGGCAGCATACTTACATTGCTCAGCCACCACCGCCGGTTGCCGCCACCGGTGCTCCTCAGCCCACCAATTGCTGCTACCGCCGAATCTGAGGGAGAGGTGGCCGCTACTCCAAGATCCACGCGCTCCTTGCTCCGCCACGCCTGCCGACGCTCCGCCGCCTCGCCGCAACCTCCCTTCTTGTCTCTACCGCTCCTCGCCATATGAGGTGAAGGGCAAGCTGAGGGGGAGGGACGGCGACGGCAGGGGCGGCGATGGGATCGATTTGTGTGGGGGGGGGAGGGGATTCGGTGAGGCGCGGGTGAGAGATTGGATGAGAAGGACGAGCGGATAAGTAAGTGTGGGGAGGGGGGTTGAGCGTTGGGTGAGAGAGAGAAGGGGCTGATGACACGTGACGGGAGGTACCTCTTTAGTACCGGGTGGAGACTTCACCCGGCACTAAAGGTTACCCATTAGTACCGGGCTTCACCCGGTACTAAATGCCCTCAGGCACATTAGTACGGTTGGAGGGTTCGACCGGTACTAATGAGTGACCTTTAGTGCCGGGTGAAGCCTCCACCCGGTACTAAAGGGGGTCACGGGAACTCCTCGGGGACTAGCCGTTAGGCCCGGTATTAATGTGAGCATCAGTACCGAGCCAAAATGCAACTGGTACCGAGCCTCGGGACGAATACTGAGTTTTTCGGCGGTCACTGGTTCAGAAAAGTGATACAGATCGTACTACAGAAATGAGATGATAAATGAGTAATCTATGGAAAATAAAGAGTGTATTTATAGTGATTCCCCGGTCGATTCTTTTTATACTAAAATTCATATGCGTTTTCCACCCGTACACTTCATGTTGCATGTTGAATTGATATACGCCAATGCAACTTTTATTAATTGTAGCGCTCCAATCCGACAGGCTAATATACACGAAATTTTGGGACTAAGAGAAGCTTCTCTTTCCGCTTCACCACGAGCCCGAACACTTCTGCCATATCAATGTCATGCCCCTGCTTCCCCGGCGGCAGCTCCCAGTCAAAGCAGTACACAAAGTTCGCCAGCATCAGCTCTACGGCGGCCATCCCGAAGTTCATTCCAGCGCACATCCTCCGTCCAGACCCGAAAGGCAGGAACTGGAAATCGTTACCCTTGAAGCTAACATGTGCAGCGCTGGCATCACCGATGAACCTCTCGGGGATGAACTCCTCGGCATCGTCCCCCCAGAATCGGGCGTCCCTGCCGATGGCCCAGGTGTTGATCAAGACCTGTACCCCAGCTGGGATCGTGTAGCCATCGATGTTGCAGCTAGCCATAGAGACACGCGGCGCGAGCAACGGAGTCACGTTGTGTAGCCGGTGAGACTCCTTTATAACAGCCCTCAGGTAAGTCATGCCGGCTAGGTCGGGTTCGGTGACAGCGTCTGCTTCCTTGGGGACGCTGCTCCTCACCTCAGCTTGCAGTTTCTTCATCAGGTGTGGCCTCCGCATGAGCTCGGCGATGGTGAACTCGAGCACCGCGGCTGATGACTCTATCCCCGCGAAAAACACGTCCTGTGATTTCATAACTCAAAGAACATATTAGACGTACGAGGAATATACTAATGTATTTCTATTCATAATAACTCAAAGATTTCGCTTGGGAATTGGATTACTTACAAGCAGGAGAGCTTTCATCTGTTCTCTTGTGAGGCCGTACTCCTCTCGAACGGAGAGCAAAACATGTATGAAGTCATAGCCCTTCGCATCACTCGCCGCCGCCGCCGGCGCATCATACTGCCTCTCGTGGTCATCGATCAGCGGCTCCAGCAGCTCGTCCCACCTCCTCCTCAGCCTCTCCGACTTGGCGCGGACCACCTTGCTGAGCACGCCGAAGCGAGCAAGGAACGGGAAGAACTCCTCGATGTTGAAGCCGCCCAGGAGCGGAGACGTGTCGGAGACGAGCTCCCGGAACAGCTTGTTCCGGCCCTCGGTGTGGAAGGAACTGCAATTGCCCATCACGGCGCGGCACGCAAGATCGTTGGTGTACGAGCTGAGCAGGTCCCCCACGTCCACGGCCACGCCCGCGGCGGCCGCCTCGCCGATCTTGGCCATCACCCTGCCCACCTACGCACCCAAGCACAGCATGCAACTTATATATTTACAACGTTATAATAAGTAATCACCTGATAAATCTTCAGGTTTATCACAAAGCCAATGGTCTTCAATTCCTTACCTCTTCCTCGCGGGCGTGGCGGAACGACTGCACCTTCTTGACGCTGAGCAGTTGCGTGGTGACGAGCTTCCTGACCCGCCGCCAGTAGTCACCGTAGGGCGCGAAGCCGACGTCGGACGGGCCGTACATGATGACCTCGGCGACGAGGGACTGCGGCCGGGACGCGAACACGTGGTCGTGCGTGCGCAGCACCGCCTCGGCGGCGCGTGGCGACGACGCGACGAGCACGGGCATCGCGCCGAGGCGGAGGAACATGAGGTCCATGCCGTGCTTCCTGGCGAGGTTCCGGAGGGAGACGTGAGGGAGCGAGCCGACGAGGTGGAGGTGGCCGAGGACCGGCAGCGCCGGAGGGGAAGGCGGGAGGCGGTGGTCGTCGTCCAGCTCCTTCCGCTGCTGCCGCCGGTCCCTCGCGCCGTTGGCACGGAACCATCTTGCCAGCGAGAAGGAGCGCGCGAGTAAGAGGAGGACGAGAGGGAAGAGCAGCAGGAGCCACGCTTGCGGAGCCGCCACCATCTCGCGCATGAGCTATCGTGCAAGGTTCACCCTGGCGAAGGCGAGGAAATAAGACGTGCCAGTACTACGGCTAATTATGGAAGGGGAGGTTGATTTATTTGTGTCCGAATCTTGCCGCTTTTTAACAAGGAGGAGGGCAATATCGATCACATCTTCAAACGTGTCACTGACGTAGCCACGTATGTTGGAGAGATTTGTACACTTCCTTATCTGGGTGGGGCCTGTACGTAGTCAAATGATGAACAGGTACCTCCACCAACCAGGCAACAATAGATTCGTACTAATGATAACAAATTAAAAGCCTAGAGGAGACGCCCTGGCCTGTGCTTGGCGCATGCATGGCGGGGAGCTGCTGAGTGCTGACCTTGGCCGCGGTCAGCAAGACGTGGCATGGCTTTGCTACGTGCGGACGCACGAAAGCAGGAATTTTTTTTATTTTCTGTTTTACGATTTTGCAGGAATAAATAATCGAACGAAAAATTTGCAGAAATAGAACTACGCCGCCGTACGAAACGGCGGCGGGTCCACTTCCACCGGTTGGATATGTGTTTTTCGCTGTACCAAATGGCACTAGCCTACTTTAGCCGTTTCGTACGGCGGTAAGTGGCTTTACGCCGTTTCAAGTGGCGGCAGGCTCCCCCTACCTGGTTTAGCTAGGTTTAGCCTGCCTTAGCGGGGTGTAGGATGCTATAGCCGGTTCAAACGGCTATGGCGGAGTTATAGGCGTTTGATTAGTTATTGTTCGTGTAATTTTGTATGATATTTTTAGAAGTGAATATGTAGTTCTATTGCAATATGTAACTTCGTAATTTAAGAGAGGTAGAGTGATTGAACGAAATAATTGGAGATTTAACTCCCGACCATTAGATACATAGCTGTTTCCAGCGAGATTACAACGGATCCAAACGAAATTCCTAAACCAAGTGGCATGTTGCTAAACCTAGCATGCCTTAGGTAATTGAAATAGCTGGGGAAAGAGCCATGTCTACTTCCTAGTAGAACTGGCTCTGCGAGAACTGCGATGGCCCAGCTCCATAGTAGCCAGCAACCCCAGAGGATGGCGGAGACAGGAGGCGATCCTTGTTGTGGTGGTAGGGGCACTTGCACCATGGATCGGTGCAAATCAAGTCACCTACGATGTCAACCGCCTAAGGATTCGCGTGAACTTCGGACTAAAGATCCTCAACCTTATGCTCCAGGTCAAAGATCTTGCACTTCAGGTAGTGTATGTACTCCTGCGTTGGCTCAGGAAGTGGTGGATGCGTAGCGGCAATTTCCTTCATCGAGATAGGTCTGAACATGATGTTAGTTTGAAGCACAAGAAGTTTAGAAAGAGTAATGAAGTAATAACTTTACTCACCAACCCATACAGGCATCGAAAGAAATAGCGACTTCCATCACCGTAGCCATCATAGAGCTGGACGACACAAGCCACGCCATGGTGACACATTGGCCACGCATCCTGGCGGTCGTCATAAAGCCTAAGGGAGTTTGGAGGGGCATAGTTAGCCCTGTCCTCCAAAGGGAACTCGTCGAGGGGTGCCTCATACTCCGTTGGGCCAAAAGAACCTGGCCAAGTGATGGTTGGAATAGGAGCACCCCCTCCTCTTCCCCTCCCCCCATGACCTCTCCCTCTTGCAGATGCCATAGTTCTTACTCATGCTCAGTGGCGTGGAAGGATATGGGAGTCTTACTCGTGCTCAGTGGCGTGGAAGGATTTGGGAGAGGGGGGTTCAATATAAGGAGTGCTGAGATGAAGACGCGTTGTGCCCCCATGTGCTCAGTACGCAGTCGTGTTCAATCATCCTGAGAAATGGTACATATAGCTTTTGCAGGTGCAAGGATGTAAGTGTAAGTGTGGAGTCCCATCCGCCTGAGAAGGCATCACAATCAGGGTCCTTGCAATCTATAGTGTAGCCTTTTCAGCGAGGGTTCACGTCAACATTATATAATGTAGGCTTTTCAGTGAGGGTTCACGTCAACAATGTGTAGTGTATGCTTTTGAGTGAGGGTTCACGTCAACAGTGGAAACCACTATTTGAGTAATGTACTTGCCGCAGAGTAGTGTAATTGAAATAGTGTGGAATCTCAGTACTCGATGAAAGGAGATGAAATGTTATAACAGTAGAAGTAACAGTACAAGTAATAATACAATGCCATCCGAGGCGCTCAACATGACAAATCTAAAAGAGCACCTTCACTAGGATAGAATGCCTTAAGTAATGTAAATCGGTGGAGGACAAGAAACATCCTACTGGGTGAACCGGGGAAGTTTCCCCTTCCTCGCTGTTTTAAAGGAAGATTCTGCCTCCTGCTGCTCCATCTTCTTCTATCGTTCTTCTTCCTGGAGGAGCTGCGCCTGACGAGTTTCGAATTCTTCCTCCTACCATTTGAGTGCTGCCTCTCAAGCACCTAACTCCTCACGCGGTCTTTGTAGTTGATCCTCCTTGCCCTTCAAACGGATTTGTCGTTGGCGGACGCATCGTTCTTCCTCAAGCTGAGCAGCACATGCCGCATCTCGAGCTGCTTCCATCCTTCCGTAGTATTGGGCTTTGGTCTCCAGCTGCACTGGCCAAAGGGGCACCCCCCCTATAGGCCTAGCGTCGATCCATTCCATAAATGTGCATGCCTGCATGTTCACTCGTTATTAGTTAAAGGAACCGGAACATGTAGAAAATATATGTAAAATCTTTGTGAACAAATGTACTGACCACGAAATTATCATTAATGTCGGGACACTTGAAGTACCTACACCCCTTCTCCCCCCTGGATCTGTCATTCTCGCATACCTGCAACCACGCATGAGCCGCAATGGAATTTGGGGCGCTCATTCCATGGTGAAACCCCATTTGACTCTTGCCTCCATGACAACATTTTTTAGAGGGAGACGCAACCTCACTACAAATGGTGGATTCAGGTTGGGTAGTGTTAGTAGTACATTTGAACGTTGGCTGAACGTCTCATACATAGAACGCTATTAAGATGGTCCATGGACCATGTCCATAATGGCAAATGGAAAAGCACATGTATGGACATCATAGCCTACACCGGCCTACTTGGGATAGGCGGGGACCGACCTGGGTGAAGTGATGTCTCGACCAGACAAGCTTTGCCGAGAGGACCGAGGAGAGGGTAAGCATGTCCGCTTTTGTAGTAAATAGCCTACAGAGTACTGTACACTCTAGCGATTCAAGAGCTTGGGCATCATGGATGATTTTTTTGTTGCAAGCATCGAAACGTACACAACACACACTGGATAACATCATAGCCTGCATCGGCCTATATAAGATAAAGAAGGTCCTATGCACTAAATGAGTCCTTGCTTGAAACAAGGCTCACCGCGACCACGACCTTGCCTCATTGCCCGCTGCGCTGCTCTGGTCTGGTACTGGTCGTACATGAAGGCCTCCGGAGGGGTAACATCGCGAGGCGAACGTCCTGGTGCGGCCGCAGGTGGTGTCACGAAGTCCTGGGTGGCACCCTGTGTGGGAGGCACGGGGGCATCCCCCAACTGCGAAGGACCAAGCTCGTCAGGGTCGGATCTGAAAAAATCGTCCACCCATGCCGAGCTCGACCTCTGTCCTTCCTCCTCGACGGAGTCCTCCAAAGCCCCTCCGCAGTCTATGAACCCTGTTATGGAACCAAGAAAATATTATTGTAAGGTTTGTTCTGTATTTAAAATGGAATAGAAAGCATGTATTCACGACGCACCGAGGTGGTGTAGCTCTGTACCCGGTGTAGCTGAAGATGGCCCTGCTCCACTGTAAGCTCGGTACATCTGCGGGGCTGTGTTACGAAATTATATGTTAGTACGAGGAATTAGACAACATTTCGTTAGTGGAAAATGAGAAACTAACGAACGTGTACCTGTCGAGGTCATGTACTGCGAAACAGTGAACATGCTGGGGGGGCATACCAACACGGTGGGACAATCGATGGCCCGGGGGTAGGTGCATGTGCCTGTGGTGCAGTACAGGGGTCGGGGTACGGCGGACGAACGGGTGGCTGAAAAGATGTAACAGGCTGGTGAATAGGAGCTAGAGAGAACGAATGGGGGTAGGCAGCCCGTGGTGGAAGCACGACATCCTCGTGACCCCCATGACAGCTAATGGCCTCATGAACCTAATGCAAACGCCCAATGCCCTCCTGTACAGTGTCTCGTGGTCCCTCACAGTCATGTCCTGGAAGTGCTCGATGCCGCACCTCAATGTTGTCTCTACCTCTGCAATAACGTTGTACTTTTGGCAAGGACAGAGTTGAAGTTAGGCACACCACATGATGCAGTTTGAGTAACAAATGATGCAGAAGCTTACTGCGACATCGAAGTTGACGTCCCTCGAACGAGGGTACGTCTGCATCATAGGCGCGGTCTCCGTCGGTGGCTATCTCGGAACGTACATGACCCACGCCCTGTTCCTCGGTAAGAACCACCGCAGGTACGCTGCGAAAGCATCATCGTCGTGCTGACGGTTCTCGTCCAGCACCTCCTCCGAAGCGTCCGCCCACATCTCCAACCACGGAACCATCCTCGGACCCCATAGGGTCCCAAACTCACCACCACCTTGATGGGTCCACCTAACATAACCATCGTGCAACGTGTTAAAGCAATGAAAAATCTTTATTACAAGCAGAATGAAAGGGTGGGGTGTACCTGAGAACAGCAGCCGGGACGACGTGAGTAACAAGGACTGGGGAGTGCTGGTACTGGCCGAACTGCCTCATCACACAGTGCACTGCGTAGTCCTCGATGTGGATGTCGTAGACCAGTGGCCTCTTCGCCATCCAGTACTCCATGTCCCGATGGCACAACGAAGGGAAGCCATGCGGGGAACGAGCGTGCACCTCAGCTACATTGTACAGTCTCCACCTCATGTCGGTGTTGACAAGAGCGTCGAACTGACCGAACAAAGTCAGGGTACAACTTCTTTGTCTGGACCCCAACCCACAATCCCTACAAGAAACAAATTCACGAAAACGTTCACAAATCAAAACATGTAAGCATGCATCATATGAATTGAGTAATTGTAGGTGTAGTACTCAAACACCACATCGACCCCATCATGGGTCTGTCGACGTCGTCGTGGTCGAAAGGCAGCTCCGAGTAGGGTGCCATGTCAATTCGTGGCCAACCTATTAGGAAGCGCTCGTACGACTACAACTGAAGCATCAACGGGCAGCCAAAGAAGATGGGCTCCATTGAGTCTACCTTGCAGCAGCCCGTGCAAAGGCCCCTGCAGGTCGCTGCCAATACAGCTGAACCCCAGTTGTACTGCGGAACCTCATCGAGCGGGGCCTCCGCAATGGCCCTCACTTAAGGAAGTAGGTGCTTTGGCACCGAGTTCCCTTGTGACGTGCAGAACATGATCCACCCAAAGAGCCACAGCAGGTACGCCTCCAAGTGCCGTGCAACTGTGGTGTCGTCGGTGTCGTCTCTCATGTACTCGGCCTACACAACAATAAAAGTTAGTTGACAAATTGACAAAAGTTAAATAAAATGATATGAAAATTCAGGTAACTAAGTACTCACACTGAACTGCATGAGCCACTTCTTTGGGGGCCCGTGTGTCGTGCTGAAGGTCCGGTACGACTTGGCTTGATTGTTCCGCTGAACGTGGGCAAACCAGGCCAACAACTCCTCACGCCAGCTAACTGGCACGTCCACTGCGACAACGGCCCACCCGGCACAAGAAGCCCACGTAGGAGGGAGAAGTCCTCGAGTGTCGGGGCCATCTCACCCACTGTGAGGTGGAAAGTGTGCGTCTCGTGCTGCCAACGGTCCAAAAGAGCTACTAACAGTGACATGTCGAAGTGGAACCGTGTCGACTTCTCCGCCCCCCGCGCATCGACGTCTCCCTCAACCAACCTCGCTAGAGGGAGGAGGCCCGCAGCGCATAACCTGTAGCATGCATACCATTTATTAGTTCAAACAATGCAATGTTAGAACTTTCCACTTATTTAACTAAGTACGATGTACCTCGGAATCCAACGGGTGTCGATCAGCATCGTCGAAAGCGGGACACATGCTCGAAACGTACCTAGCCTCGCACCCCGTACGACTGACATCAACGGCCTGTGAAGGCCGTCCAAGGTAGGGTCAAGCAACTCAGGGGTCTGATACTTCTCTGAAACCTGCTGCACCATACTTGGAATACGAAAAATATAAGTACACACCAAAAATAATAACAGAGGCAAAACGTAAATGAAATAAAATGCACTAGATGTGATATTGCAAAGGCAGCATAAATGAAATAGTACATGATATGCAAATATTACAATGTCTTACTACTACAAATTAGGTTACATTCCACAATCTAAGAAATATAGGAGTCTCTCGACATACAACAAACGTCATGAATGACATTACATATGACAAGGTTCGCCTAAGTTACAAATTCACAAACATACAACACAACGACTTCACAAACATAAAACTTCCTCGATGCATGCAGTAATAACATGGGTGCAAGGCATGTGTGGCAACCTTAGATTTTGGTAAGAGCAAACACACCCTTCATTGCTAATGATACACTCCTGTGTGTGCTTCTTGCGCCTCCCCCCAATCGACCTTTGTCCTCGCAAACAACCTCGAACCATCGTTCCATGGCTCCTACTTCATTGACACGATCTTATGAGCCTTCTTAATCGCCTCCTCTATGTACTCTGTCATCTTGTACCCATAAATTTTGTGATTGTCGCGCATTGAGTTATCACCGACATGATACCTTTCCTTGAAATACTTCATGGTGCGATACTGAAATAATTCCACGATACCGATAAGGGCAGTCCCCGAACGCCGTGCAGGACCCAGTTGTAAACCTCAGCTAGGTTTGTAGTCATTATTCCCCACCGAGCACCTCCCTCGTCATAGAGTAATGCCCACTTTTCCTTCAGCTCATGCTTAATCCACTATGAGAAGCTCTTGATGGACCTTCCCCGTCATCGCCTGACATTCGGACCATCAAGTCCGACATCCTCCAGAGACATAGGGTGGTCGGCCTCGCTGTTTACTGGCCTCTTGCCTAGATTTTCGGACTATTTCTTTGTAAGCTCATCAAGTTTCTTCCACAGCAGGTTGAATTTCCTCTCCTGATTCTGGCTGCATAGCCGCTTGAACATTTTCATAAGGGACTTCTTCTTGAATTGACTATGGAAGTTTGCACCCATATGCCTCATGCACCACCTATTCTTCAAGTCCGGCCATATCGGCACCCTAAAATGTTGCACACTTCCATTATGTAGGTTTTCGATTGCTTGTAGAATGCCTTTGTGCCGATCATGAATTAGACAAACACCCTCCACGTCCTTCACAATCATATGCTTCACCCTCTCCAGGAATCAATACCAGCTATCTCAAGATTCTTTCTCCGCAAAGGCGATCGCCAGCGGCAACACCTGATTGTTACCATTGGACCCAATAGCTATCAAGATTGTGCATTTATACCTTCCAGTCAGAAATATACCATCAATGCAAATGACTGGGTGACATCGCTGAAAAGCCTCAATGCAAGGACCCAAGGCAAGGAATGACCGTTGCAGGACCTGTTTGCCTGGAAATTGAGCACATAGATAGGCTTTCAGGTCGTAGTAGCTTACATGGTTCCTCTGGCATATGGTGTGCAATAGGAGAGAGAGGTTATCATACGATTCTTCATACGTACCCCACTTCATCTCCAGCACCTTCTGCTTGGCTGGGTAGACTTTGTTGTAGCTAACCATGTACTTGAACTTCTCCTCTATGGCACAAACAATCGACTTGAGCTCGAAGTTGGGATCCTCCACCATCTGAGGATATATGTATTAAGCAACAAAATCAGCAGTGAGGTTGTCGTGTGTTCCTTCCAATTCATCCAGCAAACATTGGTGCCCAACCACTCTAGTCACCTCCCATTAATCCTTCCACTTCCCCTTATATGCATGCACCCTAAACAGGCAATTGCTTCACACACAGCACACATCATACACCGTCGGATTGCTCTTCACCACCCTAAGCTGACGCTACAAAGATAAAATGGACCATCGCTTCACAACTGCCTTCACCTCATCCCCACTGGGGTACATAGCACACGCAAACCTCATTCTCCCTGTACTCCTAAGGGATATTTTCCCCTACATTGACCTTTAGGGCGAAATGGTCATAACTTGACCAGTTCCGCGGGATAGGGTAAGCATCTTCCTCATCCGACGAGTCATCATCCATGGCACTATTGGCCTTTTCTTCTTCCCTCTCCACCTGCTCAACTAACTCATGCATGTCTTCCCCCTCATCAGCCTCCCCATTTGGCTCACGGGTTGCAACATCATCCTCTACATTTCCCTTTTCTGCCCCCTCTTCATGAACTTCTTCATTTTGCCCATCAGTACGCTACACACCTTTCTCGGCTTCAACTTCAGCACTTCCCACATCTTCTTCCATTTGACTGCTAGACCCAGTCTTCGTGAACACTTGAACATACAATATGAGCGATAAACCGTGCTTCATGCAACCATTTACATAAGTCCGGTAGTTCTGGGTTTCTTCAAGCGAGATCAGCTCCTAAAAGCTTATATCAGGTCGTCTCCTCACTACAGCCCTAACAAACACATCCACTTGATCTCTATCAAGACCGAAATCCTTACAAAGCCACCTACATATGCCTCCCCAAGTCCTCTCTCTTGCTCTTGGTAAATACTTGCATAAAGACTGAAATCCACTCAAATCTACCCCTTCTGAACCATATCTAATCTTCCCCGAACCATAGAACACTTGGAAATATAAAATTTCTGCATGCCTACCAATACACACGACACGAGCAGTGCAAGTACTCTCAATAACTTAAATCACTCAAACAACACCTACATTTCAATATACGGTCCAACCTTACCAACTAATTCATTTCATTTTACCAGGTCAATATACATGATACTATCATATCCCATTACAAAATATTACTACATTAATGTAACTTTAAACCACAGGTCAATATACGTGACAAGAACAAAAGTTCTAACTAAATCTAATAATTCCAACTACCCCTGAAACAACTACATCTTGAATAACTATACATAATATAACTCTAGCATTGCAAATAATATTCATCTAAAATTAATCTACATAAATCAACGAACTAATTGTACTGTCAACTAAATATCTAAGCTAAATCCACTAAAGCTAACTACACTGTGAACGAATTAAAAAAATAACTAAACTAGACTAACTAAACTAACTAGATCTGCTAACTACACTAACTAAACTAACTACACTAATTGAACTAACTATATCTATCCACTGCACTAACTAAACTAACTAAATTGGAGGATTAAAAAAATGCCTCTAAGAAAGCAACGAATGAACTCTCAATCTCCCTTCCTTCCTTCCTTCCTTCCTTCCTTCCTTCCTTCCTTCCTTTCCTTTCTCTCCCTTCTCCTCCCTCCCTTCCTTTTCTCTCGGTCTGGCTCGCTCGGCTCTCGCTCTGGCATGGCACGTGAAAATGAACTGGACGAGAGCCCGGAGCGGCCGCGCGTCTCCTTTATATGGGGAAGCCCCGCCGGCTCATTTGGCGGAAGTGCCCCACTTCCGCCAATTCAAACAGCGGCCCGCCAGTTTCGCCAAATCACGCAGCGAAAGAGCCTTGACCCCGCACCACTGCATCCCGTGGGCAGCCCGCCGGACAGGGGGCGGTACGCTGTATGCGGGGCCCTACCGCTATTTCACCCGGCAGTAGGTCCCCTTACCGCCGTTCAACCGGTGATACTCCTTTACCACCATTTTGTACGGCGGCATAGTTCTATTTCTGCAAATTTTTTCATTGGACTATTTATTTCTGCAAAATCGTAAACAAAATAAAAAAAACTTCCGAAAGCAGAAAGACTTCGGCAGTCGATCGGGACGCGAGCCCTGCGACGTCGCACGCGCCGTGGCCCGTGGGCGGCGGGCTGGCTGGCAGTGCCGCACGCCACGAGCGAAGCCAGCAGCTGGGCCTGGGGAGCGGGCGAGCAAATGCGGTGGGCTACTACTTCTGGAAGGCTGCTGGGCCGATGGTATATTTGTTTTGGGCTCGATGGGAATGAGGTTGATGCGGGCCGGCTAGTAGAGTGGGGCTGGCTAAGGAAGGCAGGCCACGGGAATAAGGAAATAGGTCGTTTCGGTCCAGTTCAAGACTGGGTGGGAGTGTGGTTTTTATTTTTCTTTAATTTTGTATGCATTTTGGAAAGGATTTCAAGTTTTCAACCGAACAATTCTTGATGATATGTATTATCCTTGTTTCCAGTTGGCTTTTAAGTGCACGTTTGCTCTGAAAGGTCTAATTTGTGAAAAAAGAGCTTACATGTTCAATCGAGTTCAAGTTAATTGGCACCCTTGCAAATTTCACGGCCAGGGAACAACCCGGACTTCCATTTTTCTGTTAGGGTCCATAGATGAGAAATTAGCATTAAAGAAAAATTCTCAAATTGTAAAAATAGAAAGGTAGGCCTTTTTTGGAATGCGAGTTTTTTTTTCCGAATCCTATGCGAACTGAACAGATATTCGTATGGAATTCCTGCAAATTTTCTATGTCCCAAAGGAGCTTTTAGATTTGTGCAAATTGGCTAAACCTGATGTACTGCCTGCCTGATAGAAAAAGAAAGAACTTAGGAGTATCGTATGCTAAATTCTGCTGCATTTTACTGTGCGAGTGCGTTCCCGGTCTCAACTTACGTCCACTATCAGGAGAGGGGACTAGACGAGATAGAGCATCATTGTGCAGCTGAACGCGGTCACCCAGATGTAAATACCCCGACCTCTCCTGCCCAGAACCGTCATTACCCACCACCACCACAGCCAACGCACCCCGACAGGCGGGCCCAAAACGCCACCCCTTCCACAAAAACCTTGCACGCAATCACGAAACAGCCCTCGCCAACCCGCAGGAAACTACGATACCGCCCCACAGCCCTAGCTCCACCGATAAAACCCCACCACCTCCCGTCGCCCACGCCTCCCTTCCCTTCTCCTCTCTTCCCCCGAAAGAGAGGTCGCAGACGGAACCCTCCCACCCTCCCCACACAACCTTCGATTCCTCCGCGATTTCCCCCCGCGCGCTCGCCGATTCCTCGATCGAACGCCGCGCGATTCGCTTCCTGGTCGGATTCTCTCCCCCGAAGCATGCAGCCGGATCAGCCTGTGATCAGCTTGCGCCCCGGCGGCGGCGGCGGCGGCCCGCGCGCCAGCCGCCTCTTCTCCCCCGCCTTCGCCGCCGCCACCTCCGGCTCCAGCGACTTCCTCCGCCCGCACGGCGGTAGCGCCTCCGGCATCTCCAAGGTGAGGGGGGCTCGATCTGGTGGGATGTGTCTGCTGTCTGTAGCGGGTTCGATTGGTCTGCGGCAGGGCGGTAGGCGGAGATCCGGGGGAAACGATCGGATCTCGTTGTTAGGGAGCGGGGTGAATTGTAGAGGACCGTCTCTTGGCGCTGCGTGCTGTATCGTTGTCAGATACGGGGAGATTTAGTAGCCGTCACGCCATTTAATGAGGTTTCATGAAGTGCTGATGCGTAGCAAAGGATTGATACTCATAGCTGGGATGCGATTTGGTAGATTCTGATGCATGGGATGCGCGTGCTAATGTGTTTTTCGACCTTCCGGGCTTACTTGCCCTAGTATGTGGTTTGTGGGGTAAGATATTATGTGGCTAAGTTGTTAGCTGAACCTGACTTTGCTTGTTTGTCTATTTTATAAGGACCTATACTTAGTAGGACGCAAGATTTGTTTACATCGTTTACTTGTTTTGATTGGGTTCAGTTCTTAAAATTATACCACAGATTGTAATCTGCTGCTAAGTTCAATTTGCAAACTTGTCAGTGCTAGTCTGACATACCCAAATTTGTGGTGCAGATTGGTGATTCACATTTTGAGCCACGTGAGCGTGTTCGTTATTCAAGAGATCAACTTCTTGAGCTCCGCGAGGTACTTGTTACTTAATGTCAGATGCTTCATATAAAGTCGGTTTCTTGATTGAGGCTTTGCTAAGAGTATCTCATTACATGTTTCATTTGTGGTTTAATGGAGAGGTGCCTATAATGCAGCTTGGCATATGTGGAATAACAGAAATTCTTGTAGAATGTTCCTACAGTCGTGCTATGGCAAAAGAAGCATATGTGCATTTTAAAATACTACCTCCTTTTATTGCATACCACTGTAAGTTGCAGCCAGATGGCAACTTCGGCTGAGAACAAAATTCTCTAGATTGAATGCAAGAAAATGGTTTCAATGGATTACTTTCCTATTTTTTTAGATTTTCTTGAGCATATCACTTGGAAAATTATATTTCTCTGAAAGTTGTATCTTGGAGACAGTGCTGTATTCAAAGTGAAATACATTTTTAAACTGAGAGTAAAACTGAGGATGAAGGTAGAGTCGTTCAAAGTACACAAGCGTGACATGCTGATGTTAAAAAGTTATGGCAGGACACCTTCTAGCTGATTAAACTTCTCTCTGATCAGTAGTTTTTAGGTAGCTTGTTCTAATTTGAAAGGATGGCAACTGAAAAGGCTGGATGAGTCTAGATGTTTATGTGCTATCTTTCCTTTTAGAGATATGCATGCTACAGCTCTGCCAATTTCAGTGACTTGGTTAACACTTCTTGGGAAAATATTTCATATGACACTGGGTAACTTCATGATTGTAAATAGCTGTGAGGCTGTCATTGAATGCATCATGCAGTATACTTAGTTGACCTACCGTTCTTCTTGATATTTTATACGCTTTGTCAATTTTGCGTGCACTGATTGCAGTTCTTCCCCTTTACAGATTGTTGATGTCCCTGAGGACATTTTAAGAATCAAGCAAGAGATTGATGCTGAGCTTCATGGTGAAGATCAGAGCTGGCTTCGCAGTGAATCTACTGTGAGCTCCCCATTTTCTTCTATTTACTATTTTACCTTCTACTTTGCTCAGATGTTCCTTGACCTTGCTAAACAGTTGACAAGAGTCATTTTGCTTAAACCATCAAAAAACAATTCATTTCTGCACCTTTTTCCTTAATTCTTAAGCTAGTTCTTTGTTATTCAGGTTCAAGTGCAAACCCAAGCCCCAGCCCAAGCACAAGGAAACAATCGGTATGCTGAGGCAGACAACCGTGATTGGCGTGCACGCTCAGTACAACCACCTCCGAATAATGAAGATAAATCTTGGGACAATATTCGTGAGGTTAAAGCTTCTAGCAGGCAGCAAGAGCAAGCTAGAGATCAGTCAAGCTCCCAGTTTACTTCAAAAGCTCAGGTACCTTCAATATAAAGAGTATAAATTGCTCTGGTTACTTTTGCTGTTCCAATGCATTTTGAATATGCTCCTATGCTAATCTTGTTCGCTCTTTATATTTGGCATATTTTGTTTTGCTTTTGATCGAAACTGAGTTGGTTATCTACCCATATATGTTAGTTACTCTGCTTGTTGGATGCAACTTGTTTCATCAATGTTTTGCAGAACAACTTGATTCTGCTGACCTATTATCATGTTAATGTTCGAGTCATCTGATTTGCCTCAATAATTGAGTTGGAGATGTTTCATTACTCTATTTGGTTATGGTTATACCTTAGTCACGGATGTTGGGCATGTAAATTACACGAAGTTGCGTGCTGAAAACAAATTGTAACCAAAACAACACTGACCTGAAGTCGAGTAAACCGGAAGCCCTTAGTCGTATGCCTTCAAGGCTTCAGCATTACATATTGTATTATTTATTATATTAACATAGCTTGCATGTGTATTGAGCAGTCTAGCCATTGCAATCTGTCTGTTATTTTCATGCACTTCAGATCATTATCATTCTTTTATTTTTTTTAAATTCCAGGTTGGCCCTACCCCTGCTCTTATTAAGGCTGAAGTACCTTGGTCAGCCCGAAGAGGCAATCTCTCGGAGAAAGAA
Organism: Setaria viridis; assembly: GCF_005286985.2. NCBI lineage: Eukaryota > Viridiplantae > Streptophyta > Magnoliopsida > Poales > Poaceae > Setaria > Setaria viridis. The sequence continues at coordinate 23,177,255 of NC_048269.2, read as the reverse complement.
AGAGTCTTGAAAACGGTGAAAGGGTAATATAATGATTATGCTTTTGAATGGTTATTTAAGTGTGATGTTTGTTGGTATTATTTAAAAATAAAACTTCTGCAGTTGTAGTTTGCCCATTATTTGTTGTTTAACTGCTCTTAATTGTGCAGTATACTGAACAAACTTACACCTGAGAAATTTGATCTACTCAAGGGTCAACTAATGGAAGCTGGAATCACTACTGCTGATATTTTGAAGGTTTGTTTCATTCTGCCTAGAAATTCCCTTGCCTTGTGTGGTAACTTTCAGCACTGAGTACGCCCTTATCTTTTTATTCCTTTCTGTTTTCTGAAATTTTGATATCTTGTGCTTTTGATTCAGGATGTTATCTCCCTCATATTTGAGAAGGCAGTTTTTGAGCCCACCTTCTGTCCGATGTATGCTCAACTTTGTTCTGATCTCAATGACAAGCTCCCATCATTCCCAGCTGAAGAACAAGGTGGTAAAGAGATCACATTCAAACGTGTGCTATTGAACAATTGTCAGGAAGCCTTTGAAGGTGCCAGCAGTCTAAGAGCTGAGATTGCAAAATTAACTGGCCCTGACCAAGAGATGGAAAGAAGGGACAAAGACCGGTTGGTCAAACTTAGAACACTTGGAAATATTCGGCTAATTGGTGAGCTTTTAAAACAAAAAATGGTTCCTGAGAAAATAGTTCATCACATTGTTATGGTACGTATCAGGAACTAACAACAGTACCTTTATTATTCAGTGAACATTTCTAATCTATTTTGCGTATGCAGGAGCTGTTGGGGGCTGGGCCTGATAAAAAACCATGCCCTGAAGAGGAAGATGTTGAGGCCATCTGTCATTTCTTCAATACGATTGGTAAACAGCTTGATGAGAACCCAAAGTCTCGGCGAATCAATGATACTTACTTCATACAGATGAAGGAGCTAACAGCAAACCCTCAGCTTGCACCACGATTGAGGTTCATGGTTCGCAATGTGATTGATCTCCGATCGAATAACTGGGTGCCCCGACGGGAAGAGGTAAATAAAATCACTCAACTATGATTTGGCTTTTCTACATTTGCAATTACATTGATCCCAAGCATGCTTATGTTCTACTATTTTTTTATATGCCACTTAGACTGTACTTAAGTTAATGCTTGGTACTTTGACTGAACATTCTTGATACCGTATGTTGTAGAATGGCCAAAAAGCATAGTGACAGAATTGTATTTCCACTTTCAGCTCCCTTGTAAAATTATTCTGAGATCTATGCTGTTTTGACTTTCAGATTAAGGCCAAGACAATCAGTGAAATTCACTCTGAGGCTGAAAAGAATCTTGGTTTACGACCTGGAGCAGCATCAGTTATTAGGAATGGCCGTAGTTCACCAGGAGGACCCCTTTCGCCTGGAGGGTTTCCAATGAATCGGCCAGGAACTGGAGGTATGATGCCTGGGATGCCTGGGTCGAGAAAGATGCCTGGGATGCCTGGGTTAGACAATGATAACTGGGAAGTTCCGCGTTCTAGATCAATGCCAAGAGGCGACTCACTCCGCAACCAGGCTCCGTTGCTTAATAAGCCGTCAACAGTTCACAAGGCATCATCTATTAACTCCAGGCTTCTTCCTCAAGGCAGTGGAGCAGCACTAATGGGCAAGAGTGCACTTTTGGGAACTGGTACCCCATCTCGTCCTCCCAGCTTTGCTACTGCGCCAACACCAGCTCAAACCACACCATCTCCAAAACCGTTAAGCGCAGCTCCAGCCGTTGCCCCTGTCCCTGATAAACCTGCCAGTGCTCCCAAGGGGAACTCTGCTGAGCTTCAGAAGAAAACAGTGTCTCTTCTTGAGGAGTATTTTGGAATACGTATTTTGGATGAAGCACAACAATGTATTGAGGAGTTGCAGAGTCCTGGTTACTACCCTGAAATTGTTAAGGAAGCTATCAATCTTGCCCTAGATAAAGGTACCAATTTTGTTGATCCTCTTGTTAGGTTACTGGAGCATCTGTACACAAAGAAAATTTTTAAGACTCAAGACCTGGAAACTGGATGCTTGCTGTATGGCGCTCTGCTGGATGACATTGGCATTGACCTTCCTAAGGCTCCAACACAATTTGGTGAAATTATTGCTCGTCTGACTTTGTCGGGCGGCTTGAGATTTGAAGCTGTGGAGGAGACTTTAAAGAAAATGGAGGATACCTTCTACCGTAAGGCAGTTTTCAACGCCGTCATGAAAACCATGGAGGCAAACCCATCAGGTCAGGCTATCTTGGGTTCACATGCTGCTGTAGTCGACTCCTGCAAAAGCCTTTTGGAATAAGGTCTCTCAGCAGCTTATGGCCTATATCAACTTTTCTGGATGCTGTATCTAGTGCGAGGCAGCATCGTGTATTCTCTTAATAGTTTAGGTGTCCGAGGAACTCGTACCAAAGATGTGAGGAACAGCCAGTTTTGAGCTGTATAATTTTGCGAGATCAGATGAGTGTTGATTATTGTTTCGACAACAATGAAGGGAAAGAAAGAAGCCATGGATTTTGCTCTTGGACTGCCAGCTTAATTTGCTGGAGCCCGAGATGAACAAGGCTGAATGTGATGTTTTTGTGTCCACCTCTTAAATGTTGTTAGATCTTTTTTCTGTGACTACACATTTTGTAACAATGTACTATGGTTTTGGAATATTTTGTCGGTTACAATATATTGTGTTATTTAGGGGTCAGGTTTTGGTCTCTAGGTGTGGCTGCTTTAAACTTGTGATGATGGTGCGGTATGGCCCCTGAATTTCCCTGCTGCTAGCAGAAGATACGATGTTAGGCTGCTATGCACATGGCTTTCGCTCTGATTCTGTAATTTCGTCGTTCAGCTGCACAACTGCTGGTTTCGAAATCGCGAGAAGTTTGCCGCTGTCTCAGTTACAGTAGTTTATTTTTTTATAGAATTTTGCATAGTTTCTTCATCGGCTTAGTCGAAAGGCTCAGTTGCCCCACGGTTCAGTCGTTTCATCCGCTTGGTGGCGCATTTGCAAAGCTCTCTCTGCGTTGCTCGTACGCAACCTCCGCCTCTTCCCCTTTGCCCGACCGGCCAAACCCACCAATCCCTCTTCAACGCTCTACCAGCTGTTGCGGGCGGGGGCAATCGGCAGCATTCCTGCTTCTTGGTAGCCTTGATCAACATTCCTGCTGTACTTTCCCCACTTCTCGACTGAGCAAACCTTTTCCCCCTCGGTTCTGCTCGCTTCTGCTCTTGGAATTGCCGCGGTCTGACTGCAAATTCGCGTGCTAGGTTTTGGTCGGTGGACTCTGCGGCGGATCGCGGCGGGATCCCCGAATTCCAGTCGCCAGCTGCGGTTCCGCGCCGAGGCCCGAGGGCATGGTACGACGATCTAATCCTGCTAAAAATCCAACTGTCTGCTCCTCCACTGGCGGCCTGCAGGCTATTTTCACCGTTTCTACTCTAGCCGTTTCTGTGGTTATTAGTGGCCGTGGAAGTTTGTACAGGTAGCGCAGGCAGCCGGAACCGGTGTTACCTGTTGGACCTCAGCAGGCCTTGTCGGCCCCGTGCTCATGGCGACCGCGATGCTTAATTAGTTTCATCATCAGCGAGCATGGTTAGATGTCGATTGCAGTTTGTTCTTCTGGGGGATTTTGTTTTCTGGTTGTTGCCCTATTGGATGGTTCTTGACTGTGATGAAAAAAATTTCGGCGGTAGTTATTCAGTTGAGAATGGCCGAAGGTGCGCACTGCAGTCAGTGAAAAGTGAGAAAAATTGCAGACTGCTCTTTAGCGCCTACTCTTTGTGAGCAATATCATGATAATATCAATTGTGTTTCACTCTCAATGTATGTGAATAGTGAGAAAAATTGCAGACTGTCCTGTTCTTTAGCTCCTACTCTTTGTGAGCAATGCCATGATAATATCAGTTATGTTTCGCTCTTAATGTCCTGACAGCAAGGTCTGCTTGAAACTGATACTTATTCCTCATGACCACAATGCCTATATCTGATTCAAGGCTCTTGCAGGCAGGAAGGCATACCATCATTCTCATGCAGCCATCCCAGAACAGAGCGACAAGGACATTTTTGGACTTCGATTCAGTTAACCACGCACTGGATGGTATGTAACTTTTCATTTTTGTATTATGCTTGTTTAAAATGTAAATGCCATTCTAGCATTTACAATTACTTTATTTTCCTCTTTTGCGAGGAATTAATTACTTTATTTTCTCGGTCTGTTTGTAATGGTTAATCTTTCTTGATTCTTGAATGTAGTTCATTGTTTTTAACCAGTAGTATGATTCACTTTCCCTATGTTTAAATCATCTCCTTCATGCAGTCACTGATTTGAGAATGGTTGCATATTCTTTCCTTTCTCCAGCTATGTAAACAGTACTGCTATTTTTTAGCCATTAATGGTGCAAATGATGTATCTACTAAAATTTCATCAGAGAGCTATAATCTATTTGCTTCAGTCTTTATTGGTGTGACATGGAAGTTGAGGCCCCCATCTTCTGCTTTTACTGGTTCTTAAGTTGTTGACTTTTGCATATAACTGATTGCTCTGCCAATTGTTGTGAACAAAACATTAATGCTTGGGTTCTTTTTTATTGATTTTTATTTGGAGAATATGAAAGTTACATTGGTTTCAATGAAGATATGCGGATTCACAGATTCAGCTCACCATATGACTAAAAGAATGTAAGAACCACCAGAATGTGCCATACTGCCATATGACCATATTACTCAGCAGCTATATGACTCATATTTGAGCTCTTTGTTACCAACACACCTTTGTTCTTACCAGGTTGTTCTCTGAAATGGCAGGAATCTGTGGCCTTTATGAAAGGAAAATCAGGAACATCAACCCGATGGTCAGGAACTTGACTTATGATATCAGTGACCTGTACAATTTCATCGATGGCCTGACTGACATAAGCGCACTAGTGTGAGGACATGTTTCTTGATTTCCAGTTTCAATCAGCAAGGTGAACCGACTAATCACATGATGCACAACTTTCTGGCGCTTGCAGGTTCGATGATTCCCTTCATGCTTTCCTGCCATATGACCGTCAGTGGATAAAACAGAAGCTGTTCCAGCACCTGAAGAGGCTGGCCCAACAGTAGAGCGCTGGTGGCTTTTAGTCTGCGTGAGCCGGGAACCAAGGTGCCTGATTGTTGGTTCAGGCTGGTTTGAGATCTCTGGGGTGTCTGTATAAGATTTCTTGGCAGCCTAGCAGTGTTGATGTAAAACCGTGCGGTTTGCAATATCATTGCAGGTGGTCTGGCAACTGGCATTGTACTGTGAACGGCTGAACAATGCAGCTTCCAGATAATCATCTCTTTATATCTGAGCTCCGATTGACTTGGCATCATGGTGACTGATTTTGGGATTGGGAGGGTGCCAATTGATTGTCGAGATTCTCACGCTATAAAAGAGCAAATGCAGTCGGGGCTCAGGTTCAGTACTTCAGTATGGCCGTGTTCTAATGCTACTTTGATCCTTTGGGTCAAGTCGCGCACGGGAGAGTGGCCGGGTTGCGCGCCGTGGGGGTGGAGCCGTGGTCCGTGGAGATGGACGGCGGTTGTCTCTGAGGCACGTCCGCGCACGGTGAGGGCGACCGGGGCAACGAGGCCGCAGCGTCCGAGTGCTTGTCAAGTTGACAGCCAGCTACCGAGCGCGGAAGATGATCTCACAGGGACCCCGGAACAGTCTCAGCGCCTGGTGCCATACCGTTAATACACGGTTCAAGCGGCTGGGCCAGACCACACATTCAGCAACAGGACAGGTTTTCGAACTCAGTTAGCTAAGAAATCTCGTTTAAAAAAAAAGTTAGCTAAGAATCGGAAATGGCTTGTGTCAAATGCATGGCTACAATTTCTCCTTGTTTATTATGGATCTAAAGAACTTGTACCCGAAACACCGTATCATTCCAAAAAAAAATGGATTTCTATAACAGGAAGGACTTCGTTCAGTAAATGTGTATGGTTACAACTTACAAGGAGTAATTGAAGTGCCTAAACTGTGTATAACAAGCTATGCTTGAGCTCCGTCGACTCTTGCTAAGTTGCTCATGCCTGCTGCCACCTTTGTAGTGAAACTTGCATGTCCCACCTTTCAGTATCAAATCTCCAATTCCTTTGTTCGATGGATTGTCTTCCCATCTTCAACGGACGGATCGCAAAGGGTACGAGCAGTGGAATCATATGCCGATCATGATATTTGACACATCATGAATCAGTGGTCGGATCACTCTTATTAACCAGCGGGGTTGATTCCACATCATCGGTTTCAGCATCAAACATTTTGGTCCGTTCATCCTCAGCCGCCACATTGGGAGAAATACAGCCAGAATCATCTTGAACAAGGACAGAGAATTCAACCGATCCTGCCTTCACAGCTTCTGTAGATTCACCATCTTGAAGCATCTCTGCAGGCAGGAGCGTTGAGTTCTGATCACTTTGAGGAACAAGAAACAGTAGTGTCAAGGGGACAAGCCTTGAAATGTTTCTAATCAAGACGGCGATCCAGAGGTTACTGAACTCCATTCGAGTCACATTCAGCTTGTGCAGTAGCAGGCCACCCCACCAAGCAGACATCAGCAACCCGGCATTTTGTAGGGACATGAGTAGTGCGTAAAATGTTCCTTCGATGCCGGGGGAACAAAGCTTGGAGCAAAGCACAAGAAGTGGCAACCATTTGAGTCTACCAACCATTTGGGAGATGCTGTTATCGATCATCGCAAAGAAGTAATCCGGTATGCCAATTTTCAAGTTTAACCGGGTCACCAATACCAGGTCGAGCATTCCTGCCAGACTAGACAGCACTTGGCCCCATAAAAGTATGCTGCGGAAAGGATAGTCCTTCAGGGTGGTTTGGTATAGCAAAACTCCAAGTAGTGAACCAACTGAACCAATGGCATAGATGAGACCAATAGATCCCTGTACAGATGCAAATGTTCTGTAAGTCCTTTGGCAACAAGGCATCGCGATAACAGGTAGTAAAAGGTAGTAATGAAATTTCAAGATAATCTGCACAGCACACTAATGGAAAAGTAACAATAGAAAATACATAGAGAATATTTGAGTGAATTGGCAGGTGTCAAGCTTTGACGTTCATCGAAATCAAATTAATATTGGCCTGGCCAAGTGGCCATAAGCACATAACACAAAATTTCATGTTCATCTATGGAAAAGAAACAGTTTAGTAGCTTGCATGTCTTGCTGTCTGGTCGTTGTATGAGATAATCAGAATAGCGCCAGATGATGACATATGAACAAAATGGATTCAGCTGAAATGAAACCTCTTCTTAAGAACTATGTGCTTGTAATTTCTGGCTTTTAGTCTTTTCTGTATGAACTGATGATATCTAGTAAGTGTGGATACCTCAGAAAACCCAGGTCCAACCACAGGGTCTGTGTACCAGTAGAACATTCCTCCCTGAATATCCAAGCTCAAATTGTGAGAAACAAACATATATATACATGGCTGCCAGACCTCAGGGCACTTCAGTGTTGCGCCCATACACTGAATCGCTTTGTAGAACTTTTTATGAACCTGAATTCAGCAAGATCTTAAGTGTGCATTACTGTCCATGGCTGCATCAACAGTTCAATCAAACAGAAATGTTGGTCAGTTATCTGACCTGCTTGTAGTCAACTTCTGCAGCACGGTTCTCCTTCAGTAGAATCCCGGCTGAGAGCACAAGTGCAGAGGGGATACTCAACAGGCCAAGAGCAGCCTTTGAACAACATGAACCAAACATATGATTTTATAATAACGAGTCAGAGATAAGTATGACAAACAAAGGCAATCAGTTACCAGAAATGTCACACCTGAGAACCCATTGAGTGAACAAGCAGGCCGCTAATGGAGAATCCAAGCAATGCCCCAAGAGAGGAGCTAAACCCACACAGGCTTTGCATGTCGGAAGCAAGGGCCTCGTGCGTGATGCTGTTCTGAGCGACCACGGCGTCCACCGTCACGTCGGCTATTGCGGCGCCCGCGCTCTGCGCCGTCAGGGCCAGCAGTGCCGACATGATCCCCAATCCGCGGTGCATGGAAAGCATCAGCATAGACGATACGCCGACCACGCCTGCATTATCGCAAGACAAGGATGCAGAACGCGCTGGCTCGACCAATCTGATGGAACCAAGGAAGTTCAGATCTTTAACCTGCGAGAACGAAGTACGGGCGGCGGCGGTAGCCGGCGACCGGGATCACGTCGGTGAGCAGGCCCCAGAGGGGCTTGACGACCCACGGCGCGTCCGTGACGCCCTGGTAGAACTGGGCCGCCGACGGCTGCACGCGCTGCACGTCCTTCCAGTAGTACCCCGCGGCGACGCCGCCGACGGCGTTGCCGACGCCCTGGCAGGCGCCGTAGACCGCGACGACCGCGAGCACGAAGCTCCAGTGCAGCTCGCGGGACAGCCGCCGCAGCCATCGGCAGGGGAACGCGACGCAGCTTTTGCCAATGGTGACGCCGCAGCCGCCGCCGGCGGATTCTTGGAGGCGGAGGGCCCTGTCTTCCTGGGACTCCATCCGGGCAGCTTGCGATGACCAATTACTTCCTTCGCGGACGGGATCTAGCGAGGAGCCGCCGGAATCCGCTCAAAAATAATGCAGGTATCGGCTAGTCGTCCGAGCTCACTCAGCTCGGGGTTTGACTTCACTGGACTCAAATGCTCTAGTAGATCGTGATCTGCCATTGGTGCGCTCTGCAGGTTCAGGTTTGCCTGCTTCTGTATCTGTACCGCGTGTGAGCATTGGATATGGATCCCGTTCTACAAAAGTGTCGATCAATCCATCAGCTACGCCGACCAGACAAGAATGTCTGAATCAGTGAATCGTCTGCTTGTCTGACTGGTGCCCTGTACAAAAATCATCACCTCCCGTGCTGCTGCGCTGTCGCTGTCTCATTTTAGTCAGATCAGGTCAACAGCTGCAATGCATGTTTATTCTTATGGCTTTTACCTTTTATATTCCCTTTTCCCTTATAAATAAATCCTCTTCATGCTTTACGTTTTCCTTTTTCTTCTTATTTAGCATTCTCTTCCATTACGTTGAACTTTCTAGATATTTCATTGTCAGCCGCATCGTTTTCCCAGTTCAGAAGCATTTGGATTCCATTGTCAATAGGGGGGCACTATACAGTCGGTGGGTACTCGAAAGAGATACATCTCCATTTGTTCAAACGCATCCAAGTTTCTCTCCGTCATTCTTCATGATATTTTTCCTTTAATGAGATAAAAGAACATTTTTCATTGATCTTTTTTCTTAAAGCAACTCTAGCAGACCCTCTAAACAGTCCCCTACTCTAAGTTTAGAGGGTCACGTCAAAAAAATGTACTCCAGCAAGTCCTACTTGGCTCCCCATTTTGAGGAGGCCTCCAAATTTCCCCCCTCACCCTCCATTCGGTTTTCTAGGGAGTCCTCCATCTATTGTGGCTATTGCTGGAGTTGGAGACATTTTTATGACCCTTATTAAAAAAATAGAGAGAACCCATTTGATCTTTAGGAGCTTTAATTTGAGGGCTATTACTGGAGTTGCTCTTAGTTGTTCAATTTTGTTCGAGATGCCCTAGTGTTTTCAGTTCATGCTAGATTGCTAGAGGACACCAAAGGGGATTTAGTAAATTTCTAGCACCAGATATGCATCCCATTAATCCTGTCTACTGTCATATATTACCAAGCTGGATAGTTTCAGGACAAGCAAGGACTGAGATATCTGTCATATTGTTCAAAGCAAACGAACCATCGATTAAGATTGTGCCAAATTGTGCCTGTACCTTTAACCGGTGACTCGGTGAGTAAGCAATCATCGCTAACTACACGAGGATCACCTGGTAGAGAGAGAGCTTCTTCTCCCAAGGCAAAAATCACCCCAGCATGGGCGCATCAATGCCCGTGGCTCCTCTTCCCTTACAAAGTTCCAATCAATGGACTCCCCATCTCCAATGTTGATAGCAAGCTGTTGCTTTGATTCGAACCGTCTCTGGAATCATTGCACAAGCCCAGCGTCAAATTAAATCACTGCCTACTGCTAAGTACGCAAAATTTTTGAGTTGCCGGCACAATCTCAGATCGGCGGCGGCCAGCAAAACCGTGTTTGACTCCTCCCTGACCTCAGACCTCTCCTCCCTCCCAGGCGGCTACGGGCCCTATCTGGCCGCGACCCGTACGCCGTACTCTGATTTGGTATCATCTCCCACTCATGAACTCCAACGCGGTTGACGCGTAGTGCTCCTTGTCACTCCCTCTCGCAGGAGTTCAGCCGCCCCGTCCGTTTCTTTTGTGCTCCTCTTCTTCGACCATCTCGTCATCGATCTCCTCTGAGTTGGCGGAATCGGCAGCACGGAGTATGAGGTGCGGTGGCGGAGGAGGAGCGGGGTCCTCCATCCGCGAGTATAAGGTTGGTGTCGCCATCGCCGGACGAGGAGGGGAGAGAGAACAGCCGCAACAGAGGGGCCAATTTGCAAAATAGTCTGATCGTGATGAATAGTCGCGATCCAATTTAGAGGTATTATATTAATATTTGGATAATCACGATCCAAATCAAAATATTTGGATCACGTCACGACCCAATTTAGGGTGTCTTTTGCAAAATTAGCTGACCAGGGTTACGCTGGGATAGGCTACTTGTAGCTGTCAGATCCGTTTTGCGGCTCAGATCTTGGTCAACAAATTCCAACGAACACGCCCTTGCTTTCTTCCTCACCATTGCTGCCGGCGAGCTCTTCCGCGACCGCTCGATGACCCGTCGCGTCCGCCGCTCCTCGTGGATCTCCTACACAGCGCACCAGGTAGAGATCATCCGCGCCTCTGCTCACCATTCAGCGACTTCCCCTCGCGCCGCTTGAACGCGAGCTGGAGCTCCATCGGCATGTCGCTGTGCCCATGCCCCTGCGGAACACCGCTGCCGTCCTGGATCTAGAATCGTAGGCGACGCTGTCGCCGGCGGCCATCTACGGGGCGAATAGTTGAAAGGCCACCCGGCTGCTCGCTTTGGCCTGGCGTGACCCTGCTCCGCTTAGCCTGCCAAGCAGAGCTGGGGGCTGTCACTGTTTGTTCCGAGCGCCGGCAAGGGGGCACTCCGGCCAACCGCGCCATTCCACTGGAAGGGCCATCTGCTAAGGACTCTAAGCCGGTTCCTCTCTAGTCTCAAGCCATGGCGCTTGCTTTTGCGCACGGCACGCGTCCTCTTTGATGCACATCAGAGGCTGCTTCAGCTCACAAGAGCTTCAGGCTTTAGTATTTTACCAGTGGGCAATCAAAGTGCAAGGTCACCACAACGTCCGCACATTGCATTGCATCCCAATGAGAGAGCAAAAGAGCATCAAAGATGCTGGGGAAATCACCATATACAGTCACATTGATCAGCACATAACAAGGCAATAATGAAAATTATCTAAAGAATTTTTCAGCAGCTTGGCAGACCATTCTGTATTGCTCATTCATCGAATTTGAATTTGCATTGATCTGCCTATCAGAATATAACACAGTATATTGTGTTCATATACTTAAAAACATAGTATAAAGAGTTAGTTGAATCAGAATGGTGTATTGGTGTATGTCTGGTTGTGGTTTTACTTGATGATTAGAGTGTAAGTAAATTCAGCTGAAACAAAACCTACAAGAAGAATTGATCATATCTGGGAATTAAGTACCCTTGCAGCATACCTCAGAAAAAGCCGGTCCAGCAATCGGGTTAGTATACCAGTATAACATTCCGCCCTGATTGTGCAGGCTAAGATTGAGAGAAACATACATATATAAACATGGCCGCCAGACCTCAGGGCACTTCAGTGTTGCCCCCATGGACTGAACTGCTTTGTAGAACGTCTTGTGAACCTGAATTCAGCATGACCTCGAGTGGCATTACTGCCCAAGGATGCATTCAACTATTCAACCAAACAGAAAGGTTGGTGTTTTGTTTGACCTGCTTGTAATCAGAATCTGTAGCAGGGCTCTCGTTCAGCAGAATCCCAGCCAAGAACACCAGCGCCGAGGGGATAGTTAACAGGTTAAACATTTTTCTCTTTGAGCTGAGCACAAGGCCCAAGGCCTAGTGCGAGATGTTTAGTCGAGATCAGAGTTTGACTTCACTGAACTCAATCGCTGCTCGTCTGATTGTGGAAGACTGAATTTTCTTTATACATAGAACTCGGAATTTCTGGGAGAACAAAAGATGGAGAACAGTGAAGTCATAATTTCTCCAAATTTCCAAAAAAAAAAAATTGGGTTGCAATCTTGGATGCTATTGCATTTGCATAAACTCTTTATATCTCAAATGGTAAATTCTAGGATGCCCCTATTATTTTTTTTAAAGAATGCCGCTAATTTTTTTTTTTAAAAAAAAGAATGCCCCTATTGTTCTCACTGGGTCAAAGCACTTGAAAACTGCAGCCAGCATCATTTTGCAGATTTCTGATTTTGTTGCACGTAGTATTTGGAACTTGGGATACACTCTCAAAAAGGGAACTTGGGATGCGTGAGATTTGTTTTTTGAGGGCAGATACGTGAGATTTGTTGCTCAGTGTACACGTTGCCTAAAATTTGGGCGGTTGTTTTGGCGCCGAATCGCACATCTCGTTTTCAGAAACCCGCGCGACGGCCGTCTCAATTCCTGTCCGTCCGATCCGCCCCGCGGGCACCCTCACTACCACATCCCTACCGTCGATGTCCTCTTCGTCCCCAAAGGGACTCCGCAAGCGCCGCCTCCTGCCGACCGTCGTCCCTTCTCCCCTCTTCCCCTCTCCGGCAGCAAAGAAAGGGTGAGAGCGGACAGCGAGAAATCGTTAGAAGGCGAAGCGAGGCGAGGAGATGCAGCCCAAGATCAGCGCGTTCTTCAAGCGGCAGGAGACGGAACCAGATCCTAACAGGTTGTTCTTGTTTCCCCCTTCGAATTGATTACCCTTGGTACCAAATCTTGCTGGATCCAAATCTTGCTCAATTGCTGTGGTGTCTGACGAAATAATGCATAGGATTAGATGGATTGCTCAGATGTGCTTCGCTGGGGGAAGCAATTTGTGAATTCGTTCTCATTTCCGCGACTTTGCGCAGTGGCGGTGGAGAGGAGCATGGGCAGGGAAGCGGCGGCTGTGGCGGCGCGACGGAGGCGAAGAGGAAGCCCAAGGACGGCGAGCGCGGCGAGCTTGTCAGCAAGAAGAGGAGCTATGCGCAGTTCCATTTGGAGCTGGGCCAGCCCGATTTCCTCCTCCACACGTGCTCCGTCTGCGGCATGATGTACGCCCGAGGGAACGACGACGACGAGAAGGTCCACAAGGCGTACCACAAGAATTACTTCGAGGGAGTCCCGTTCAAGGTCTTGTTGCTCTCCGCGTCGTACGCTTGTTGTGCCTCTCTGGAGAGCGCGAACTAACTGATGAGCTGCAGGGCTGGCGCAATGAGGCTGTGATTGCAAGGTCGGAGGGCGGAGACCGGGTGACTCTCGCAACTGATGAGAATTATTGTATGTGGAATAGTAAGGTACAACTCAGCCCAACTCGGTTCCTTGTGTTAAATATTATGAGCGCAGCAATTTCTGAAGAAATGCAGACTGTTAAACTGTGTAGTTTCACATGCAAGAACTATCATCAGTATGAGTTTTATTTATGCTAATTGCTTGTAATTGCGTAAGCTATTCCTCAACTTACAAAATGTGGATGCAAGTCATATAGATTTATATTCATAAGACAAGTTATGTGATGCCAAGCAAATATGTCAGGTCAAAGAGGTCATCACAGTAGTGGAGAAGGAGCTGGGATTTGCTGAAGGGAAACTTCTCCACAAGCTTTGCAAGGTAATTATGTTCTCTTAGTTCCTTCATGATAATCTCTGCATTACATTTGTCTTACTTGTTAATAAAATAAAATCATCTTTACTGTATAGGTTTATCTGTACATATCTGGCCAGAGGATCGTGGGCTGCCTTGTCGCCGAACCAATAAAAACAGCACATAGAGTTATCCCTAGCTCCATGGAACAAAGCCATAGCGACTTGCTGGCTAGTAATACTGAATCGAGGAAAACAGATCATACATTAGAGTTTGGCAAAATCAGCTTCAAGAGGGAAATCATAAGACGGAATACTCCCTCAGTCAAGGACAAAGAAGAGCACCAGGATCCTGGTGCTATAATCTGTGAGAAAGAAGCTGTTCCTGCACTTTGTGGATTTCGTGCCATCTGGGTAGTACCATCACGCAGAAGAAAACGAATAGGCTCCAAACTAATGGATGTTGCAAGGTAAGCCAGTTTGATCTCTCATGATGCATATTTGTCCCACCAATTTCGTCCATTTACAAGGCACTCATTTTTTTTATGTTAGGCATTCCCATTGTATCCACAACTCTGATCATTTTCAAGCACGATCTGTTCCGACTCGCAACAAGATATTATGGCAGACTGCCCCAGTTTGTGCAGTGAACAAATTCTTTGTTAGATTGTAAAAAGTATTGCTAAGTTATTTGTTTGATGACACCCTAATTTATTTTCATGTGCCTTTTGTGAGCAATTTTCATAGACCCAGCTCTTCTCTCCTGATATTGTCACTTCTATTCATCTCATGCAGAAAAACCTTCAGTGAAGGTGGGACTTTGGGGATCTCTCAGTTTGCTTTCTCACCCCCAACCTCCTCCGGGAAAGCGCTAGCATGCCGCTACTGCAAGACCAGTGCATTCTTAGTATACAAGGAACAGATGTATAACAGATGACTCAAGAAGGCGGAAGGCCCCCCCTCTCAAAAACTTTCTCCCTATTGTAAAATAGTTAAATTATTGCTACATCTATCCGCAAAAAAAAAATTGCCACATCTGCAAGTGATCTACTAGTATTCAGTTTGACTGGAAATTGCTAATGTTTTGTAGCTTCTCTTTGTGACAAATTTATAACAGCTGCCTTTTGATCTTCATAAATAAGTTCTTATGATCTCACAAACAACATTGCAGCAATGCTACTGAATCGACCATGGCACTGACAGGGTGCATGTACAACAAGACCAGTGATGTATGCGAGATTGTAGCAGAAAAGAAAAGGAGAAAAGAAAGAAAGAACTGGATATTTTCAAACATCAATTGCATTCCATGCCGATGTGAATCATCTAGAATATTCATGCACAGCAGGGAAAAATGGAAGATGAAGAAAATCCTAATGTTTCCTAGTTGATGGATCATTGATGGCAGCATTCGAGTACTTGTCAACTCCTGCTTTTGTAAGAGAGGGTCTCAATGAACTTCGTGCGGTCTGGAAGTGGGTGTTGTGTATCGAACTTGCAGAAAGATCTTCCCTCAATGCTGCCATTCCAGCTTCCCTGCAAAGGCCTTCAAGATCAGCACCAGTGAACAGCTCGGTGCACTCTGCAATCTTCCAAAGATCAACATCTTCCCCCAATTTCATTTTCCGTGTATGAATACGTAGTATTTCATATCGCCCTTCCACATCTGGTGGTGGAACATACAACACCTGCAAATCAATGGAATAATTATTGTTGGTGTCTGTATATCATGCCTCCCAAGAGAGTGACATTGAAAAGTAAGAAACCTTGTCAAAACGCCCTGGACGCATAAGAGCAGCATCAATTGCATTTGGGCGATTAGTAGCAGCCAATACAATAATTCCCTACAAGAAAAAAAGAATAGCCTTCTGTTAAACATAAATGTAGATATGCTCGGTAGACTCACATAAAGTTATCAGCAGGCAGTTTACCGTAGCCAATTCTAAACCATCCATTTCAGTCAACAAAGTTGACAAAAGTCTTTCTCCAACTGTGACACCGCCACTAGAGTTCCCACCAGGGCCAGTTCTGCAAGATCATAGAAATACTGAATCTAAAAGCAAAGATTGAGTCTGGAGTCCACCAATACTCTAATAAAAAGGAAAATCTGAGGAAGCATTCAACAAGAATTTTTTTGCACTCACACTGTTCAATTCTCCACACATTGCATGTGCTGTATTAAATGCAGATTTCATTATTGTGGTAAAAGATTGGTTATGAAAAATTCATATTCATTTTTGTAAGAGAGGACTGTTATAATTTCTAAAAGATCATTTTTTACTAAAATTGTGCAATTGTCAGTGTGTACCTTTTGGGGGCAATTGCATCAGCCTCGTCAAAAAATATAATGCTTGGAGAAGCAAGACGCGCCTTCTGAAATGTTCTTCGTAACAGAGCTTCACCTTCTCCAACATACTTTGAGTATAATTCTGCACCACTGTCATAAGAATATATGTTAAAAACCTAGTGAGCGTTGAGGAGAGGAAATGAAGGCCTCCAGTTGATTTTAGGTTTTTGCAGACTTCCGGATACCAGATATTAACTCAACCAGCAGAAAATGAATGAATTATGCTAGCCTGTTTCAAATTCCGTGGGATAAATTTCTATGTTCTTCGCATGGAAAGTGAGCTGTTATGAAGATATAACATTGTCCTATGACGAACCTCAAAGAAAAGAAAGAAGCTTGAGAAGCATGTGCTGCAGCCTTTGCAAGGGTAGTCTTCGAGCACCCTGGTGGACCATGCAAAAGCACCCCCCGGACTGGTGTTATCCCAAGTCTGTCATATCCAGCAGCATGCTTGATGGGCCACTCAACAGCTTTCTGCAGCTCTTTCTGAAGCATATAAATAATCACCATCAAAATTGGTTTTCAGTTTTCACTAGAAGGAAGCTAAAACAGGAAGCATCTAACCTTTAGATCTTTCAAGCCTCCTATATCATCCCATGAAACAGTCGAAAGTTCTTTGGTTATCCCTCTTGTTATGCTTGGTCCCACCATAGATCTAGCAGACTCCCAGTCCTCCATTAGTAGTTTAAGTACTTTCTCACCCCTGTCCAACATTCTATGATATGCAAGCTTGGCAGCTTCTCGACATAAAGCTTCTAAATCAGCACCAACATAACCATTGCAGAATGCAGCAACGATTTGAAGATCAACCTTTTCATCAAGATGTAGGTTCTTGGCATAAAGCTGAAGAAGATAAAGGTCTATGAAATTACACCTTAGGTAAAGACATCAACAACATGAGTTCAAGATTTCATAAAGCACGGACATTAATATGGTGCCCCAAAAACTTTTCATTCAGCACATATACAGACAAGTGGCTAAAAGTCAATATTGCATTTTCCAACAGCAATTCTAAGCTATGAACCTAAATTGTACATTAACCACAAAAAGAGAACCACTACAAAAAGAAATTTCATGAAGGAAAAAAATCGCAACTTAAAAGAAGAATATATTACCTTAAGAATCTGCAGCCGTTCTTCAACCGTAGGAACAGTAACCTCTACCTCTGATTCAAAACGTCCTCCTCTTCTCAATGCTGGATCAATGGCGTTCACCCTAATGAGATGACAAGCTCTTTGTTCAAGAAGGAAGACAATATCCACCACCAGAATGCTTAAAAGGCAATTTTAAGCACACTTCCTGTGCATTTGTTTCAGCATAAAAACGTAATATAGTATGACATGGACCTTGAGTTACGCCAAATCATTGTCCCAGCAGAATTCTTAAACATGGACCTTGAATTATGTCAACAATTCTGAAATAACAAATCACAAGTGTGGCATGCCCATACCTGTTAGTCGATGCAACAACAGCTATGTGAGGAAGCATCTTAGACGATTTCTTGTTTCCATCCATCAGAGTAAGAAGCTGACCAACGATGCGGGCCTCTTGCTCTCTCCTGTGAAAGTACATTAAGTAATTCCATTTTCGACAACGCACACGCCAAAAGAAAAAAAAAGAGTTATGACGAACTTGCCTATTATTGCGGCATGGACATATGGCATCAATTTCGTCGATGAATATAATAGCTGGTTTACCCCGTGAAGCATGAGAATATGCTTCAGAAAAAGCTTCACGCAGGAACTTTTCTCCCTCTCCCACATGAGCTTTGTGTACAGAATATGGGCTGTCAAGATGGGCACAAACAAGACTCCAGGATCATGTCTAAACATACGATTTTCTGGTCAGCACTAAATAGAAACACTTCAAAGTAAATATTGGTACCTGACCATTATCAGGTGTGCATTGCATTCTCGAACAATAGCTCGAACCAGGCTTGTCTGCCAAAATAACAATCACCATACTAGTTAGCTCTCGCAAATTTTGATACCAACAAGTAAATTAACAGCAAACGCCAGCAAATTCCACATAAAACCAATCTGAGCACTCTCCGGCATATGAAGATTTGTGATAGAGTTAAGAAGAGGCATTGCAAAATTCAGTACCTTTCCGGTGCCAGGGGGGCCGTGGAGCAGCAAACCTCTCGGCCACTGAAGAAAGCAAGCTGAATGGCGATTAGCTGATTGATTTACCGGAAGCGCTGTAGCGGACAGTGACGAAGCCTGATGAGGGCAAGAGGAGGCGACACAGTACCTTGAGGCCGAGCAGGCGGGACTCTCGAGCGTAGAGGTAGGGGTACGTCACGAGCTCCCGGAGGGCCTGGAGCGCCCTGCGGTTGCCCGCGATGGCATCCTCCGCCCGCCAACCTGAGGTCGACTTGCCGTCGGTCCCGCCACCGCCACCTTCGTTCGCCGTGCCCATCAACTCACCTCTTCGTGGCTCGTGCCTCGTTGCCCGGTTCGCGCTCGAGAGTTGCCTTGCCGCGCGGGGGCGTCGCCGCTCCGATGGCTTCCGCCGGCGGGAGGAAGGAGCTGAGGGCAGGAGTTCACTTGGGGACGAACCCTAAACCTTCCTTTACGGCCCAACCCAAGCCCATTTCGAGGCCTGCGCCGCCGCCCGTATTTGGGCGTGAAGTGCACATGTTATGGGCCCTTTTTGGGTGTATTTGTTGCGGACTGCGGACTCGTGCGTTCGCTTTTTATCTTTTTGTCAGGTTCGCTTGGAGCCCAGCCCACTCCGCAGGCGTGCCATGAGAATTGGGCCTGAAGGAAGGAAGCTTAGCCGGCGCCATGTTATGGGCCGTCCGGCCTGATAGAATGAAGTTTAGCCCAACCTGCAGGTGTTGCGGGTAGCGTATGCGTATCCACCTCATCCAACCGCCCCGCAATCGCATCTCAACCCGCGCCGGCGCCAGGGCTTGACCTACTTTTCCTGTTGCCGTCTCTTGCCCTGCAATCCAGATCTTCCTTCCTCGCTCGACCTAGATCGCAGCAATCCTTGCTCCTTGCTCGACCTAGCACTACCCCAATGATGCCCCCTCCATGCGTTTTACTCAACCGCAAAGTGATATTCGTGAGCGGAGGAACGCCAGTAGGCTCGAGCGAAGATGTAGAAAGATCCACCGGCGGCCCGAGCAAAGCTGCAGCAGCGATCGGCAGCCCTGCGGCGTCCATGGAGGCCATCCTCCAAGCCATGAAGCCTGATCCGGCCGTCGTTGATCCCCCTGAAATAACCCACATCTCCATGATGCGCCAGATGGAGGGAGGACTGCATGCATGGTGGCATCATCTCCAGCACCGACAAAGCGCTCGTCGTCCTCTATGCCGGCCACTACCGCCCCGGCTGCTCTCACTCCCCTTCGAGCGGGTGTTATTTGGTCTACGACGCCTCCAGCAACTCCCTCTCTGCGGTTCCCCAGCTTCCTGATTCATACTCCTTCCGTGCTCTTGGGCGTGGAGCTGCCATTCTCAGCCGCGGGAAGGGCGAGTACCTGCTAGCAGAGCTCGTCGCCACAACTTCCGGGTTCCCCGATGGCGCACTGTACCTGTGGCAGTGCCCCAGCCCGAGCCAAGGTCAATGGATGCCACGGTAGCCAGGGAAGTGTGATGTTGGCACCCTCGGACTGCCTTGAAGGCATCATCCAGGTTTCGGATTGGCAGGGCTTCTCTTAGGCGGCGATGGCCTCGCAGCGTTCCTTGCTCTGCGTCTTGTCCCTTGGACGTCTGTTTCTTCCTCGACTACATCATCAGTCAGCTCATCCTTGGACACATCTTCTAGGTAGCGCTCGTGTCGCAGGTCCCTCTCCCGCTATTCATCGTCTTCTTCACCTCCAGCGATGATGGCGAAGACTTCTTGCTCTGGAGGGTAGCTTCCTGAGCTTCATGTGATGACTTCCGTGGTGCCACGTTCTTCGTAGAAGGGCAAAAAAGGAGCTCCCTCTTGGAACGGAAGAGTGTCGAGGTAGGCGATGAGGCGCGAATCATCATTCTTGGCAAGAGCAGGCGGCTTCATGCCGGGGCAGTAGATGAATCTGCCTTGCGGAGTATATGTGATTACCAGGCCCTGCTGCGGACCTAATAAAGGCTTCTTCTTGTCCGAATCTGTGTAGTAGTCGAAATCCTTGATCCCGTACAACGATTGGAATCTGGACGTGACCGTCTGGTAGACAGTGGCCACGTTGCAGAGTTCAAACAGGAGTAGAGCTTGGGAGTAATCCAACTCGTGCGATGGCTGCAGCGCTGGCTCGCCCAAGCTAGACCGACTGGAAGAAGAAGTTGAGTTGTATTCGGACTCACCCCCCCGGCCTCTGACTAGATCAGAGATTGAAAATTTACTGAAATTTTTGACGAGATCTTCCAGCACCTTGCGATGGAGCTTCATGGTTGAGGGCTTCTTCTCCGGGGCTGGCGCAATGTGGCAGCGGAAGTTTTCGGCACCGTCTACGACGCAAATCCAAGAGCTGAAGATGAGCATCGCGCCTGCTTCAAACGCGACGATAGGCTTGATGATGACTTGTGCCATCGAGTTCGCCAGCGGATTCTTGGCGAGAGCCTCTACCTGGCATGCCAGCTGTCGATGTTTAGACCCGACAACCTATCAAGGGGGTGCCCGAGGTAGTGTTTTGGTTGGTGGGGCTCGTCGAGATCAGCAACTCGAAGGTAAATGTAGACACACGATTTAGACAGGTTTGAGCTGCTGAATTGCATAATACCCTATGTCCTGTGTGTTGGTTGGATTGAATTGCTTTGGATGGGGTCCCTGCCTCACCTTATCTGGTCGGGGGTAGGGTTACAGGTCAGTTGGTTGCAAGAATACTAGTCGGATACGACTAGGAAGACCCTACTCTATTACAACGAGTATTTCCTAATCCTTGACTAGTCCTTACCTTTCCATGTAGACTACACCGCCCTGCGCCATGGTCTCCATATCAGATGCGTCTTAGTGTCCAGCCCCATATTTGGGACTGTCCAAACCTTTTGGTAGGCCCATATATGTATGTACGACACGCACTGCCGCAGCAACCTCGTGCCGCCCACTACCGCTATTGCGTCTCCCGTGGCACCGTGAGTTGGTTGGAGCGCCTCCATGACCAGAGCTGCTCCATCCGCGCCCCCGCCTGCTCAGCTCACGCCCCACGGCCTCCACGTGACGTGTTGTCCCCAGTCGTGCGTCCTCCTCGTGCCACACTGGTCGTAAGAGATCGCCTCCGCTTCGAGCCCACCGCCACACGGCATCCTCGTGTCGTGCCGACCACGAGAGCCGACCTCCACTCTGGGCTGCCGCTGTGCAGCCTCCACGCACCTCACCCAGCCACAGGATCCCGGCCACACCCGAGCAAGCGCTAGGTGCCCAGCGGAGCAGCACGAGTAGGCGCCGAAACGCCTGGCCGACCTACACGAGCAGCCGGCAAAGACCTAGCAACCCACAGATCCAGTGGTAGAGGTCGCAGATCCGGTGACCGTGAGGGTGGATCTGGCCGAAGAACCTGAGCTTGCCGGCCTGAGGGAAGGTGGTCGTTGCAGTCACCATTGATGGGGAGGGAAGAAAAATCTGAGAAAAGGAAGAAGGGAGCTCCGCCGTTGCCTTCCGTGGAGCCGCCCGGGCTTTCGACGACCACTCAGGCCACGATGAGGTGGGGGAGAGCGATGGAGGAGGGCGGCGGTGCAGGGTGCTCGGTTCCACCCGAGTCACCCCGAGGAGGAGTGACACAGGGGTCATAAATTGCAAATTTGACCCTTCCTGCTGTGTCAGCTTCATTCGCTGCTAGTAATTAGGCCAACCGCTAATGTCTAATTAGGCTTTTGTTGAGCGCTATTGGGCTTCCAAGTTTGGTACCTTCTTAACCAACTTCTGGTAGTTGCATAGGAGCTGGCTTTGAAATTTGATTTATCCTAAGAGTAAGGGCTCGTTCGGCAGGCTCCTGCCGTGGCTAAAATGGTTGCGGCTGTAGCTTATCCGATCGAGTAATTTTTTTTTGTCCGGCTTGTCCGGTAACAAAAACATTTTGTAAAACGGCTTCTCCCAGTAATAAAATTGGTGAAATGTCTATAATACCCTTTTATTTTTTTCTTTTTTCTTTTCTTTTTCTCGTTTCTTTCCATTACTTCTTCCCTCCCTTTCCTTCTCCATCTCTATCTTTTCCTTATCCGTTCGTTTCTTCCCTTCTGCGGCTCCCTCTCCCTTCAGGCACCCGTCGACCTCCAACCCCACTGTTGTTCTCCAGCCCCCTGCGCCCGTTGACCTCCAGCCTCGCCGCCATCCTCCAGACCCCTGTGCTTGCACCGCCATCCACAAGCCCCCACGCTGACACTTGTCCGGCTCTCCCGCACCTGCGCCGCCACCTTCCTCCGGCATGCTTGCACCCGCGCCGCCAGCGTCCACCAGCCCTACTGCACCTGGGGGAAAGTTGGGGACTTTGGCTCCGCGGAGGGGATGAAGTTTTTCGAGCTCCTCCCCTTCCCCCTGAAAGTGTATTTGGCCCCCTAAGTGGGTTTTGGTGTTGATGACATGCATGGTTAGGGGACTAATAATTTTATGAAGTGATTAACAGGTTTTAATTCTAAAGAAGTGCAAAGGGGTATGAAACGAATCTGAGGAAAACCCTAGCTTCAAAGAAAGAACGGTGTTGAGCTCAAAATAAGACTTGTTCTTAATTTCTAATTTTGAATTTGAGTATAGGAACGCCGTACTATTAAGGGGGACGCGGATGGATAGCTTGAAGATGCTAACATGCTCAATTGAAGATGCTAATTACCTATTGAGAGACACAATTCACTCACTTGCACATCCTTTACCTCAGTTATTCTGTGAGTGTCGGAAGTTCCGACACCAGTGGTGTCGGAAGTATTCAGAAACACCCGACTGGGGTCCTCTGCCGATTTATTTTGAAAGTATCGGAAGTTCCGACACTCCATCGAAAGTTCAGATAATTAACCATCGGATGTTTGTTGAAACTCCCAATAGTGGTCCCCTACAATTTGACTTAATTCCATCGGAAGTTCCAACCCTGTGTTGGAAGTTCCGACAGGTACATAAATGTACTGTAACGGCTAGTTTTGGGAGCTCGGGTATAAATACCCCCTCAGCCCCCCCCCCCAATTCATTGCTGCTGACCTACCCGAGCAAGAACACCTCTTTGAGCATTAAATACTCCCTCCCCTCTCCCCTTTGAGCTAAATATTTGAGAGTTTAAGCTAGGGTTTGGGTGAGAGCAAGATTGATGGTGTGAGACTTGACGTTTTGAGTATAAGGTTCAACTTGTTCATCTCAAAAGCACTCCAAGCATCCTCGGCTTCGATTCATGTTTGTTACTCTTGAAGCTTGCTTCTAGACAACTAGGCGTTATCCGTTTGACCACCCTCTTTGTGTGGTGCGCCCGGGAACATTTGTATTACCCATCCTGCGTGGATTCATAGTAAGTGACCCAATCCTTCTTTGTGGTTGATTGAGGGAGGTAAAGGGTTAATGAGAACCCAGCTCTTTGTGAGCTCCTCAATGGAGACGTAGCTCCCTTTGTGGAAGTGAACTTCGGTAAACAAATCCTTGTCTCTTGTGCATGTTGTGTTCTTCGATTTCTTTTTGACCTAGAAGCTTGTTTTAGGCCGATCTATAAATTTGTGTATTTTTTGCTTATCTATCACCTGCAGTAGTCCCTGCACTTCATTTACAATCTTTTGTTTCAAATAGAATTGTCAGATTCAGGTTGCATTTTAAATTTCGTTGAGCTCACTCTATATTGTCGGAAATTCCGATCCATGAGAAGTTCTGGCACAACATCGGAAGTTCTGACATAACTAATACCGCTGCGAAGTTTGTTCAGAAAAAATTTGATGTGAGCCTATTCAACCCCCCTCTAGGCATCACAAGATCCTTTCAACCCCCCTCCTCCTCTTAGCAGAAATCCCAGGGCTCCTCCGATGAAGCCATTTCATCTCGGTGCATTCGGCAGGGCTTGAGAAGAAGCTGGTAGAGAAGCCGCTTAAGAAGTCCTGCGAGTTCAACACATCATGGATGGTTACAAATTGACTCTTGCCAGTGTTGGAATTGATCTTGGCTTAGTCAAAGGACCAAGTGTTAAGGGGGCTAACTGCCTAACTGTTGCCCCACATTGCTCTGATTTGAGGCAAAAACTCATTGACAGCCTGGTCCCAAGGATCGGCCTGTGCTATAAGAAGGGGGAACTCCACCTCAACAGATTAGGTAAGTTTTCTCCTAATTCTATTTTGCACGGGTACGTACTTGAAGGCCTCCGTCGACCACCGTCGACCACCGTTCGCTCGTGACGGTGTTATTCCACGCCATGCCTGTTTCCTCGAACAGGCACGGGGACTTCAGCGGCCTAAGGGCATCTTCTGATCTACAAGCAAGTGCTATTAAGGGCTTGTTTGGGAAGAGGGTGTTAAAGTTTAACAAGGTGTTAAATAGGAATGTTAAACCCTCCCAAACAGGCCCTAAGTCCTTAATTAATTGAGTTCTTAGGTATTCGTCGGATCCTAAAAATCAGTCACGTTAATTTACTATGTTAATTTCCTACAGCCAGGAGTTTGCGGTAGTACGATTTGTTTAAAACAATAATCGTAGCACACGTGGTGGTTTTGCCTTCTAGATGTTTCGGCACGAATTGCATGTTAAAAGAGGTATACAGTCGTGTTTGGGACAATTTGATCCAGTTCATGGTAATTGGCGCTTTCTGTGCACCGAAGAACTTGGGAGCTCAAACTCGAGTGCTCAGTGCTATCATGTGCCGTCTAGGGGTGATAAAAGTGCTCTCAAATATAGGCTCCGTTTTCTTCCACTGACTTATTTTTAGCATCCGTCACATCGAATGTTTAGATACTAATTAGGAGTATTAAACGTAGACTATTTACAAAACCCATTACATAAGTCGAGGCTAAACGGCGAGACGAATCTATTAAGCCTAATTAGTCTATGATTTGACAATGTGTTGCTACAGTAAACATTTGCTAATGATGGATTAATTAGACTTAATAGATTCGTCTCGCCGTTTAGCCTCCACTTATGTAATGAGTTTTGTAAATAGTCTACGTTTAATACTCCTAATTAGTATCTAAACATTCGATGTGACACATGCTAAACATAAGTCACAAGAAGAAAACGTCCCATAGCTTTGCAAATTTAAGAATAGAATTTAATAAGGATTGGATCGTGATAATATATAATTTTAAATTAAAAATAGATAGAGTTGAATTGGATTGTAAAGGAGCTACGAGAATCATCTATTACCATCCTACGCCGTCCCAGCTGTATCAACTTTCTCCCGGTACAAACACGTGACAAACGCTGGCACACAAAAATGCAAGCCGTGCGCCGGTGGTTGGTGCGTACCGCGTAACGAGCGAACTCTGGATCACCGGCATGGATCATCGTCCAAGAAGTTATCGTTCGTTACGGACACTGGACACACATTCTTCGCTGCCCAGTTAAGAGTGTTTGACTGCCCCAGAACGGGGATGGCGCCACAGTGCCAAGTACAGGCGCATAGTCAATCCAGTCACCCAGCCCAGCTCTCGTCGTCCTCGGTAATAAACGGCAGGCGCCAGAGAGGACGACGCTCCTGTAGCAGCAGAGCGCGGAGATGGCACGCACCCCAGCCCGCGCGCGCGCCAACAGGCCACGTCCACGGCCACCGCCCCGCCGACCTCATCTCCGTCCCTTCTCCCCTCCGCCAACTAACAGCGACGCGGGGCAGTGAATGCCGCCATTAATGGCGCACTTAGAGCCCCTCCGCGCGCTGGGGCCTGGAGGCTGGAGCCCAGCCAGGCGCCGGCCGCCCGCTGCTCGCCCGGGTCGCCATCAATGAACACTACGTCCACATGCTGCCTCAGACCCTCACCCAGTCACCCGCGGCTGGAGGAAGGAAGCCGCGCGATCCGGGAAGGAGGAAATCCGAGCCGCCGTGGTAAAAGCAAATCGGGACCCGGCCAGTGCCGCGTGAGAGCATTTACTTGAACCAGTGAGAGGTGGAGAGCGGGCAGCTGAGCTCAGGCGTAAGCGAAAACCGAAGCAGCAAACACGGAGGCTTTCCTCTGCATGGCCTCGATCCCTCGCGTGATCAGTGGTGGTGGTACCAATAAGACGCCAAGGAATTAAGCGTGCACGGCAGCGTCGGCGTCGCTAGCTGCGCGCGGCACATGGTACCGCCCTGTCGCTGCCGCTACGTACGGGTCGCGCCGGTTGCGCGGCCGCCGTACAGATCGCGCTAGCTAGCGAGGTGCCCACCAGTGTGCTGCCGGCGCCGCTCGAATGCCCGGCGTGGCCGAGCCCCTTTTAATGGCAGACCTGCTGAGAGAGACGCTCCCGCGATAGATTCCCTCCCGACACCGCCTGGCCTTTCCGCCGCCCGCCCCCATCTCTATCTCGCTCTCGCACCCGCTGCGTGCGCCGAGCCACCACCTGCCCCTTACTCCAGGAGAAGGAAAACGGCCTTTTCTTGCGCGCGGTGACGTGCCCGTGAGCTTCCGACGTGCTCTCCTTGTCCTCGTCCGCTCAAGATGGGGCGGGGGCTCGGCGGCGCAGTCGTCTGCTCAATGCTGCTACTGCCGGCGCTGCTGGCGCTCGCCGCCTCGCAGCCGCCTTCCCCGGCCCTCTCGCCGGCTCAGAGCGCGCCGCGGCCTACTTCGGCGCCGGCCGCGAGGGCGTCCACGCCAGCTCCGAGGATGTCGCAGCCACCGGTGCCGGCTTCCGCGAAGCCGTCATCCCCGCCATCCGCAGCGCCAGCTGGGAAGCCATCCCCGTCTCCGAGGCCGGCTCCAACGCTGCCGCCTCCACCCCGCGCGGCACCGACGCCGAGGCCGTTGCCTCCGCCTGCCTCGCCAGTTCCTGCCGCGCCGCGGCCGGCTCCGCCGCCGAGGCAGTCGCAACCACCTGCCGCGCATGCTCCGCCTGCGCCACGGCCGGCTCCGACGCCGCCGCCGCCGCCGCCCTCGTCGTCGCAGGCGCCAAGGCCGTCACCTTCACCTACCATACCGGCCCCGCAACCGCCAACGGCTCCGAAACCGTCTCCATCACCGGCTTCACCACCGCCACCGGCTACGCCGCAGCCTTCGGCGAACTCCACGCCGTCGACGTCCTCGACATTGGGCCAGCTCTCGCCCAGCTTCTACGCGCAGTCCTGCCCGGGCGTGGAGCTGGCGGTGAGGGATGTGGTCAGGTCGGCCTCCTTACTGGACCCTTCTATCCCCGGCAAGCTTCTCAGGCTGGTCTTCCATGACTGCTTCGTCGAGGTAAGGGAGTGAACTGTGTCTGAAACTCTGAATCTACTCTCCTTGCTTGCATTTGGGGGAAATGGGACATTGCATTGTTGCAAACTTGGGAAATTTTGTTGTGGATGCCAACAAATAATGAAACGGATGTTTTTTTATGGATTAGTTTTTCTGCATGCAAATAACTAGATCTAGCCATCTTGATTACATTCAGGGTATGGTCAAGTGCAAATCCTGTTTCAGGCTACTTTGTCCAATCACTAAAATCACCAGAAAATTAGAGCACCGAGGAAAAAAGATGAAGAAGAAAGCTATGTATTCCAGTTAAAATTCTGCAGACTTCTCAATTTAAAAAAAAATAATCTGTAGACTTGAAGAAGTGAAAAGGGTACACATTGCAGCAGCAAATTTGGAACACATGGAGTAGTAGGAATGGTTGGCTATCTGATAGCCAAAAGCAAGTACTTCAGACGTCATTAATGCCTACTTGAATACTGGATGCCAAACAGCAGTGTAATCTTTGAAAACCTACATGTGAAGGCAGCAACTAGCATCATGCATCTGCACTCTTTGTGAAAACTTTCAAGCATGCACATCGACAGATATCGATTTAAAAAGTTCAATTTTCTTGATCTCAGGGATGCGATGCGTCAGTGCTGATACAAGGTAGCGGCACGGAGAGGACTGATCCTGCAAATCTCTCGCTTGGTGGGTTCAACGTCATCGATGCTGCCAAGAGATTGCTTGAAGTCGTATGCCCTGCAACTGTTTCTTGCAGTGACATTATTGTCCTCGCTGCAAGAGATGCTGTTGTGTTTGTAAGTATCAGGCCAATCAGCTCAATCTCTTTTACAGTTGCTGTAGTTTTTGCCTGCGTTTTGCTACAATTCATTAAAAATGTGAATGCTTAGTTACCTTGGTTCTTGACTTGAAACATCTTAGAGAAACAATAGTACCAAGCTTAACTGCTGAGATGAACATAGCCAACACAGAATCTCTCGTTAATAAATGCTGAAGGGATTAGATCTCCAAGCATTCAATGAATTCATTTTTCCTGGTCCCGTATATGATATGATGGTGACCAAACCTCTGCAAAGATACAACTTACGTACTAGGTTAGTCATCCAAATATGTATTGATTATGCACAAATACAATGGGACAGGGACAGCACCGTGGGCTTGGCATGTCCAAAGTCAAAATAATTCTATTTCCATTAGCTCAAGTTTGTCATCATATGTTTGGGACCTAACCTTTAGCTGTACAATTCCGTGTCACACACTGTCTCATGGTCGGTCTTATGAGAAAAAAGACTCTGGATGTGGACATGGTTGGAATTGGAATTCTGAACCTTTAAATCAGCTGTGCTGGTGACAGAGACCATTTTGCCTGTAGTGTCTGCATGTCACTTTCATAGTGCCACTGTACTTGAGTTGCTGCATGAATCTGGATTCAGTGCTACAAGAAAAATCCAAATTAGCTGACAAATCCGGTCAAGAAAAGCAGCCGAAACAAATTTAAAGCAGTTCAGTTCAGACGTGCCAATTATTATATTCAGTTCAGAGTGTGAATAATCCACCAACTGATTGCCTGTGTATCGACTTTTGTTGCAAAACCAGACCGGAGGACCGGCGGTGCCTGTCATGCTGGGAAGGCGAGACGGCCTGGTCTCCTTGGCATCCAACGTCCGGAGAAACATCATCGACACCGGCTTCTCCGTTGACGCTATGGCGGCCAGCTTCACCGCCAAGGGGCTCACCCTGGACGACCTCGTCACCCTCTCAGGTATACAGCAGACGAACACTTTGCTCGTTTCGAGTTTTTACTCACCGAGACTGAACATTGTGCCTGCCGGCCTCGACGCGGGTAGGGGGGCACACCATCGGGTCGGCGCACTGCAACACGTTCCGGGAGCGGTTCCAGGTGGCGAACGGGAGCATGGCGCCGGTGGACGGGTCGATGAACACGGACTACGCGAACGAGCTGATCCGGGCGTGCTCGGCGAACGGCACCGTGTCGGCGGGCACGGCGGTGGACTGCGACTCCGGGTCGGCGTCGGTCTTCGACAACCGCTACTTCGCCAACCTGCTGGAGGGGCGGGGCCTGCTGCGCACGGACGCCGTGCTGGTGCAGAACGCCACGACGAGGGCCAAGGTGGCGGAGTTCGCGCAGAGCCAGGACGGGTTCTTCGCGAGCTGGGCCGACTCGTACGCCAGGCTCACCGGCCTCGGCGTCAAGACCGGTGCCGACGGCGAGATCAGGCGGACCTGCTCCAGCGTGAACGGCTGATGGTGGGGGTCGATCGGTCAGGGCGGGAAGCAAAGTACATGTAGGGCGATCTGTTGCATTTTAATCTAGTGATATATTGTGCACTTGCGAAATGAAAAAAAAATCGATGCCTAATCATATAGTTCACAAATTGACCGACAACATCCACATGAATAGACCATGCAAAAATGCCAACATAAAAGATTTTGTAAAATTTGCCTATTTGGGTTTTGTTAGAGCAACTCCAACAGATCCCTTAAACTTCCCCCAAAATCTTAAATAGGGAAAAATAGCCAAAACAGTAGCTCCAACAGCTCCCGTAAAACTCCCGCATATTTACAGCCACCCGCATTCGCGTCTATTTCTTCCGAAAATATCCGGAGCGCATTTCCTTCCCCAATCCTTTCTCGCGCGCCCAGATTGGCAGTCGCGCGCCTTTTTTTTCTACCGCGCGCGCCATTTGCCCGTGCGGAGGCAGCGGCGGCGGCGCCCGAGATTCGCTGACCGGCGGCCGCCCACCCGAAGGTCCCGCGCCCGCGCCCGGCCCCAAGCTCCCCGCGGCCGCCCCCCCCCCCCCCCCCCCCTGTCCGGTGGCCGCCCGCCCGACAGCCCTGCGCCCGCGCCCGGCCGAAGGCCGCCAGGCGCCCGCCCGAAGGCCCCGCGGTTGCTGCCGGCCGAAGGCCGCCCCGGCCGGTGCCCCCCGCGCGGGCCCAGCCTGTCTTCCCCGACCGGCGGCGGCACCCGCCTGTCTTCCCCGAGCTGCGGCGGCGCCCGCCTGTCTTCCCCAAGCTGCGGCGGTGGCCGGCCCGTCTTCCCCAAGCGGCCTAACTTCCCCGACCGCCGGCGGCACACGGCCACCTGTCTTCCGCCAATGTCGAGTGCTCCCGTCCGGCAAGTTCAAGATCGACGCGGCAGGCAGCAGATGCGTCGGGTCATGGCCGTCGGCGGCCCCAACGCCCAATGGAATGGCGGTGTCCAAGATTTGCAGTTTGCCGGCGGTGAGTATCTTGGCCGGACCGGTGGAGGTGAGATGCAAATTGAGGGACGTCTTGTGTTACAACAGTTTTTTATTATTTGGAACACACTTCAGAATCTGGTGGCTAACTGGTACTTCTTGTGTTAGGGCCTTGTGAATGAGATCGATGTGTTAGGGAATTGTAGCTAGGCTGAAATTGTAAATTGAGCAAAATGAAGATTAATTTGTTCCTTGCCTTGCGTGCATGCCATGCCTGCTGCTCTCTGCTCATCCCATAGATTACAAAAAAATTACTTTATTATGTAGCAACCAAATTCTTTAAACTAGGGAAGAAGTTTGAGATTACTTTGATCTGACATTTCACACATCGTGTGCACCTCATTGTGTAGTGAAGCTACACTGCAGCAGTGGTGGCAGGAGTTTTTTTTTTTTGAACCCACAAGCATTGCACTTATAAGCTCACAAATTTGCAGCACAAGGATATAATCAACTGCTGAAGTCATCTAGAAAATGGTACTATCAGTTGTTATGGAACAAGTGATCAGTGTGAGCTCAGCCTTCATATTTTTAGTACATGTCATTTATGAATCATGCAATTAGTTCTTGATAATTCCATTTGTTAGTTTATATTCAAACTAACCTTTAGTTTTTTTTTCTGAAAAGGATGGCATGCCAAAAAATTATATCAAACCAACAGAAATTAGCAAAAGCAAAAGGATAGATCAGCAGTCCTAATATTCCATGTTTTTTTAATTGGCGAGCATGTACTGTTTCATGTCGTGGTGTGTTGTATAGCTAGAGATGAGTTGTTCCAGTGATAAGCCTTGAAGTTATCTGTTGCTAACCTTGAACTCAGCTTACAATCTCTCTTAATTGACATCCTAAAAGTTGCATGATTCAAGGCTATGTTGTAAAAGGTCATTTGAAAGTTGTAAAGCTCCATGTAGTGTTGCTTCAAGTCAGTTCTGAATTTCAGTGTGCAATCCAAACATGAACATTCCAGACTCTGATGAAAGTTCAATTTCTTCAGTTGAAATGTGTTTTAACTTATTCCTTCACAGAGCAGTCAATTACATGCCGCAGCAGTCAAGTATTGTAGTTCTTTTGGTATACTTACAACCATTCTCTAAGTAATATTACCATATACTTACGACCACCATGTCCTCCGATGGTAGGCTTTGCCGGCGACGACGATGATCCCCTGGCGCAGCAGTACCTTGGTAGCGATACCCCCTCTGCATCTTTTGAGCACATGGCCGATGGCAACACTTTTCTGAACGGTATGGTTCTCATGTTTTGTTGAAATTCATCAATCAAATTCATGTTTTAAGTTTATCTTGAAGCTGTTCGGTTGTGATTGCTGCTGTAGCCAAGTTAGCATCTAATTAGTTGAAAATGGTGGCTGTACTTTCGTGCTGAAAGTCTTAAGCTTTATGTTACCCGTCATATCTTGTAGTTCTTGTACTAGTCTTCCCTGAGCTGCTGATGTTACCATGTGCTTGATGCTGTGCATTATCTTTATGGTGCATCTGAAATGCTGAGTGCTGGCAATATTATCTACTGCTATTTTCTAACTTTTGTATACTGAACATAACAATCTCAAATACAAGATAAGGTACTTTACTCACTATGCAGTACCAAGTTTTATTTTGACTATTTTATGTTTATATATCATATATGAATATCCCTTGGATGTTGGTGTGTGCAGGTTGCAGAGGCATGTGCTTTGTACAAGTCTGAAGACGAACATCAAAAAGCATTCCAGTTCATGCATTGCTGGAATAAGCTGAGAGCACAACCAAAATGGCTTGCTAAAATTGATGAATTGGCTGTTGGTAAAACATCTAACAAGAAGCAGAAGACAAGCTCAAATACTGGCCCAAGTGCAAGTTTACCAAGTGAATTAGGAGAAGGTGAGGTTCAAGGCATAGAAGATAATGCACTGACAAGGCCAATTGGTAAGAAGAAGGCAAAAGCAGCACTGCTACAAGAGAAGAAAAAAAGTGTGACAACAACCTTAGAAAATATGTGGGTACAGAAGAAAGAAATTGATGGGGAGAAAGAGCTAAAAAAAGAGGAGAGGTTCAACAAAGCATTTGCTCTTGAACAGGATCGAGTTGCTCTTGAACAGGATCGAGTTGCAAATGAAAAACTACTTATTGAGCTGAGGAGCTAGGAGGTCCAGTTGCAGAAAAGGAGGGATGAAGAGGATTATGACCATGGACCTTACTACCATGCCAGATGAACAAAAGAAATACTACATGTCCTTGCGGGCTGAGATCATGAGCCGACTATCTATGCCTAGTGCTTAATTACTATCATGTTTGTGTTTTGTTGATTTAGGAACTATTTTCCAACTATAGACTTATTTTATTCACTTTGGAACCTATTGATTGATCAGATGATGTGTACCGCATATTTAGTTGATCAGATGATGTGTAGCGTATATTCAATTGACCAGATGATGTGTAGCGCATTTACTCAGCTATTATATGTCTATCGCTCTGTGAGTGGTTGGTGAGATAAATTAATGTCAATTTAATTGCCGTGAGTGCATGGATATGGTCTTGTGCCTGTGCTATTTTTGAAAATAAATACTCGGTGAAAGTATTTGCTGCTAGTACCGTGAAAGACTGGGACTTATTTTGAGCATCGTAAGCATGTCCTTATCACAAGGCTTGTTTGGTTTAGTGCCGATTGACCAGATGATGTGTAGCGCATTTACTTGGCACT
This sequence comes from Setaria viridis, assembly GCF_005286985.2. Classification (NCBI taxonomy): domain Eukaryota; kingdom Viridiplantae; phylum Streptophyta; class Magnoliopsida; order Poales; family Poaceae; genus Setaria; species Setaria viridis. The sequence goes on along the minus strand of NC_048269.2, from coordinate 23,143,958 downwards.
GGAGAAGCAATATATGGAGACTGAATGCCTATGAAAGTAACAATTATTGAAAGAGAATTATGTATGTCTGTATGGTTTATCTCAAACTAAAAAAAATTATAACGTAGCAAAAATTATTGAAGCATAACGTAGCAAAAAATCCGGACAATTACTATGAACTATAGACAATCATTTGTAGAGGTCTGAATGGTGTTGCCACAGGTGCTCAATGAGGTCATCTTGAAGCTGATTGTGAATATCTTTGTCCCTTATATTCCTGTAATTTTTAATAAACTCCTCAAGTTCAGGTGTTTCATCGTGAGAAATATTCACCTTTTCTCCCACCCCATCATAATTTAAATCATCTCCCTCATCGCGCTCATTCTCAACTATCATGTTGTGCATAATGACACAAGCCCTCATGATTTGTCCGATGGTGTCTTGATCCCAAAATCGAGCTGCCCCCTAACGATAGCGAAACGAGACTGTAAAACCCCAAATGCTCGTTCCACGTCCTTCCTACAAGCTTCTTGGGCAGTTGCAAAATATTTCTTCTTGCTACCTTGTGGTTCAGGTATACTCTTCACAATTGTAGCCCATGAGGGATATATGCCATCAGCAAGATAATAACCCATTGTATATTCATTATTATTAATGGTATAATTCACCTTTGGAGCTTGACCTTCAGCTAGCCGTGCGAATAAAGAAGACCAGTGCAAAACGTTGATGTCGTTGTGGGAACCAGGCATCCCAAATAAAGCATGCCAAATCCAAAGATCTTTATCTACAACAGCTTCAAGTATAATTGTAGGCTCATGCACATGCCCGGTATACATACCTTGCCATGCCGAAGGACAATTTTTCCACCTCCAATGCATACAATCAATCGACCCAAGCATACCAGGAAAACCTCTACTCTCTCCAATGGCAAGTAATCTAGCAGTATCATCTTCATTAGGTGATCTCAAGTACTCATCTCCAAAAATCTCAACAACAGCACTGACAAACCTTCTCAGACTCTCAATAGCAGTACTCTCACTAATACGGATATAATCATCTGTAGCATCAGCTGCTACTCCATAAGTTAACATCCGAAATGCTGCGGTAATCTTTTGCAGACTAGAAAGGCCAAGCACACCGGCAGCGTTTCTTTTCTGAACGAAATATTCATCATGTTGCTCTACGGCATTCCATATGCGTACAAACAGTGTACGCCTCATTCGAAACCTGCATGTCAAGAGTAATGAGACACATGTATAATATGAATTTTTTTAAAAATGCTCCAAATAAATCTATTGTTTACATACCGTCGTCTGAAATAACTATGTTCGTACGTAGGATCATCTGAAAAATAATCTTGATACAACCTCTGATGCCCTGTCTGTCTATCTCGCTGAAGTACTTGATGACCTATGATAGAACCACGATGTTTTGTTTCATCATCGGACTCATTCGCATTCACGGCCACATGAGTAATAGAGATTAAGAAATCATCACTGTCATCATCTGACGACGAATCCAACACTAAATGCATCGGAAAGCTTCGTCGATTCATAGTAATTCCCTTTCACCTATCTCGAATTATAGTTGGAGATCAAAGCAACTGTTTATCCTAGGTATTGGCGGCCAAAAAACCTCGTTACGACAGAATCCTCGTTATAGCATGTGACGCAAAAAAAAACAAAATACAAGATGCCTAATCATTACCTTCATCTAGCGCAAGAGGACGTGGACGTAGGAAGCACCAGGAATCCAGGGCTGCCAGAGCTGTTCACCCCTGCGCCAGAGCTGTTCACCGTGCGCACAGGGGGCTGGCGGCGTCCGTGCGGGGCAGCGGCATGATAGGATACCGGAGATTTTTTACGGGCTCCGATACTGGAGAAAAAAAAATTAACGGATACTAAATGGGCCCAATCCGATGACGTGACCTCTTTTAAATTATTGGGGAGTAGTTTTTAGCGATCTGCTGTGGGCTGATATATTTTTTAGGAAAAAAATTTTTAGCAAGCCCCCAATACCTCGTTTTGGGGAAGAATTTTTTGGGAAACTCTTGAAGTTGCTCTTAGGGTGCTTGATGGGGCATGGAGTATCTCCAATCCGATTATTATGAACAACTGATCTGAAAAACAGAGACGATTTAGTTGTCTGTGTGCCAAACTGCCAATCTCTTGAACTATTCGCTATTCGGTGGCCCAAACAGAACAATCTCTCAGAAACAGTAGTGCCATAAGCATTGCTCTTTACAGTGAGCAGCTCTGTAGGAAAAAAATTTCCGTGGGGACGGTCCCCAAACCAAGCGCCGTGAGGATCCTCCTCGGATGGTTGACGACCTCCGGTGGGAGCCCGCGCTGGCCGCTGGACACCTTACCGCCCACCCCGAACGGTATTTCATTTACCGTCCGGGCACTAGGCCATCTGAACTATTGGATCCCATTCCCGCGGCTAGGATCTCAAGACCAAGTCAAAGCGGATCGCTTCCCTCCTACGCTTCTCGCCCGCCGGCCCCACGTTCGTCTGCAAGCACCGGAAGAGCCGTAGCCGGACTGCCGGAGTCCTACCAAACAGCCGTGTCTCGGCTTCTGCCGCCGGTTCGCCGCCCATACTCGCCTTCCTCGGCGACGGCGACATCGCTGGGACCCCGCGGCCCCGCCGCGACCTGTCAGGCACTCCGGTAGGTTCGCGCTTGTAGACTGTAGTCATTCGCTTGGATCCGCGGACTTCACCGCGCCGCCGATGCTCCACCGTGGGCCCGTGGCCATGAACGCCGACCGTTGCGGTATCGCCCAGCATAACCACCGATCAGTGATCACTCCGGGAGTTGCTAGTGCGGGGGCAAATCTTCTGACATGGAGAAACAAAGGTTGCTTTGCAAATCTTTTGATTTCCACGCATCATATATAATCCCAGGGATAGTCGACGGGACCATCTCCCGTGGGCTACGGGGCTATGGCTTTGGGGTTTCCTTGGGGATTTGCTTGTTGCCTTGTGCAGTTGTGCGCCGTTTGGTCTCTGTATGGGAGTTGCTGGTGCTTCGAGCGTGGATTGCTCGCGGCCGTGGAGGCCTTGGGGTCAAATTGGGGGCTCCTCGCAGTTTTGAATTTTGAAGGCCCAGTTCTGCCGCACACTTCTTGGCTGCTTCAGAGGAACTTCTCTGGCTTGCAGTATTCTTCGAGCTGTGTTCAGATACATTCATATTTCAGAGGCGGTGAATAAACTGAAACGGCAGTGCAGTGTGCCACGCATAAACAAACTGTGCCTTAGCCCAGGTTGCAGAATCAGCAAGACAGCAACTCGGAACTCTGAAGTTAGAATAAAGGCGTATGAGGAAGATGAGAAGCATATCAACAGAACACGTAAGAAGTATACAACGGCACACGCCACCCAATGGATGCTGTACTTGCCACTAGTCAGTGTGCTAATTGGCCACACTGAAGAACTCTGAATGCTTTGACACTAACACTGAAGGGAAGGAACCCCAAGCTCAGAAGGGAAGGATGCCAAAGTAAATCAATAAAGACCATCAGGGGTAACTGGTGAAGTGATATTTACACTTGAACAACAGCAAAAGGTGAATGCACTGAAGCCTAAATCTAAACAAAATCAATTGCATTTAATTGCTGGTTACTACTCCAACGTTTGTGCCTACTATGGCTGTATCTGAATTCTGAACCTAAGAGTACAGATATAAGTTCATCACTTGTATTGAAAACTAATGAACAAACAAATGGAAGACATTTTTAGCCCGAGACAATAGAGTTTCTAATTACCAAAAGCGTGTTGCCACTGCAAAAGAAATTGGAAAGACACTTTTCAGATTGGGCAACCACAATGACAGCAGGAAATTAGTGGATTCTTCTGCAGAACGTCATATGGAGCAATCAAAGATTCAAAGTTCACCCCTACTGAATTTTGGAATTTCTCACTGGCCTGATGGGCATATAAACATCATATTCAAGAGAATCGATGCATCGATATGGAAACTTGCTACTGATTTAACACACCAATCACCTAATTAGCCATTGCATACATTAAAATAGCAGAGAAATCTTGAAACTACACATTGAGAAGGCACAAGTCCCTATTACTGCAAGATATTAGTCAATTGGCACCATCAGTCATACACTAATCTTCAGGTACCATAACAGTATGGTAAACAGTAACTGCTGAAGCCATCATGGAACAAGACGCAAGAGCAATCATATCAAGCAAGCAAAAATGCCATCGAAATAAGCAAAGCAGGTCACAAGGGACATTAATCATGGGTTTGACAACAAAATCTTCAGATTTTGGGAGCTCAAGAAAAAGAACGCCATGCGCGGACGCCGGGCTGCTGTCGGCGGTGGTCGAGGAAGAGGAAGAGGTGGTGGTGGTGGAGGAGGAGGACGCCATGGTGTTTGGGTTTGGGTCGCTCGTGTTGCTGGGAGGGAGGCAGGGAGCGGGATGGTTTAAAAAGGGGAGGATGTGGCAGGGAGGTTACAGGCGGTTGCTTCTTCCTTGAAACGGTGGACGCGCTCACGTCGGCGCTCCTCTTGACTCTTGATGCTCCTCTGCCTTTCTTTCTCGCGCTCTTGGATTGTGGCGTGCGTGTTGGGATGCTCCTATGTTACTGGAACTCAGTACAAGCTACTCTGAAACTGAACACTGATACACTGAATGCAATGCAGTAAAGGAGCAAAAGCATCACGGGAGATTAACTTGATAAAGTCTCTGAGTGTCGTGCTAATCACAAGGTAAACAGTTACAATTAGAAATTGGCTAGTTGCAGTGTGACAACTGACGAGCATTATATTCTATATGAACTCTGAAAATCAAATCCTACAACGAAACAAACTGATTATGTCTCAGATCAACAGTATAAAATGATAATCCAAATCCAATACGATTGGAAAGATTATAGTTGTATCGGATACGGACTTAGGTAATAGGTTAATTGACATTTTTAATATGGATTTATACTCCCTCCGTATACAAATTTGAAGGCGTTCTGGACGACGCTTCATGGCGGTTACAGGCGGTTGCTCCTTCCTTGACACGGTGGACGCGCTCGCGTTGATGCTCCTCAGCCTTTCTTTCTCGCGCTCTTGGATTGTGGCGAGCGTGTTGGGATGACTGGGCAATGGGCATTGCTGCTGGGATATTTGCAGGCCGGGTTATCGCAGCAGCAACTGCAACTCTGCTACGCCTATGCACATCAACTCGCTTCAAAACTGAGCTACAGAAATGAGGAGGTGCATTGTGAATAAAACTAGTAGCGTCAGTGCATTGTGCATGAACTACTCTGATGTCTGAACGCATAGAGAGCTGGCAAGAAACTCAAGCTTGATAGAACTGAATTGTTCAGCAGCATGTTCTGCTGCTACACAAGGAATTGGAGAAAAACACATAGTGGCACCTGGGAATTGGAAACGATTCTGAGCAAAGGCTGACGAACACACAAAGTCCCCGAGCAGTATGAGCAACTCGGAAAACTGAAAAATCTCGTCACCATTCACTGAATAGAAGCATCAAACATCAGAGTTAACATCAGCGGGGAACAACTTTGTAAAGTCTTTTAGATCTCTACCTATCACAAGGTAAGCAGTGACAATTGGTGATCAGCCTGAAGTCTGAAAGTCTGAATCTCTTTGACACGACAGTGAAACTAGGCCGGGTTTCCCATTCCGACGATCAAAACATATGAACTCTATCAGAGACATGCACACACTACACAATCGAAGCAATGACTGAAGCAATAAACATCATCATTGATACTTATACTACGATATAGTCTGTAAAAGCTGAGTGGCACCGAAAATTGAATTTCCAAGCGAACTGATTGTGTTTGATACCAGCAGTATAAACGAAAGTTCATTAACTAGCTTTTCAGTCTGCTACTAGTACTGCATACCAGCAGTAGCATCATTGAACCGGAATGTAAGAAAACAATGTGAAGCAAACAGAAATGCTATCAGAACAAGAACCAGCAAAGCAGGTCACATGAACTTTAGAAAGAGTAATCTTATGTTCAACAGCCAAATCTACAGGAATTTAGCACTCAAGAAATATCCAACAGAGTAAGCAACTAATGGCGTGCACTACTGCAAGTTAGCAAAAATTGCAGCGAACAGTTTATACCAAAATCCTGCATTTTCATCCCAAGATGCCCACTTAGCAGTTTCAAATTTCAGATTGGAGCACAAAGATATGGTACAGACTACCACATCCATCAACAAGAATCCATTAGCTTTCGTCAGAACATTGGAATTGCTCCCAAGAACGAACAGGTGTTTCTTGGCCAAATACAGGTGTTATCATCAGAGGTGGACATAGCTCTGAACAATAGGAACCTAAGGTAAGCTCAATCAGCTACAAGGAACCTATGGCTTTGGGGTTTCCTTGGGGATTTGCTTGTTGCCTTATGCAGTTGTGCGCCGTTTGGTCTCTGTATGGGAGTTGCTGGTGCTTCAAGCGCGGATTGCTCGCGACCGTGGAGGCCTTGGGGTCAAATTGGGGGCTCCCCGCAGTTTTGAATTTTGAAGGCCCAGTTCTGCCGCACACTTCTTGGCTGCTTTAGAGGAACTTCTCTGGCTTGCAGTATTCTTCGACCTGTGTTCAGATACATTCATATAGCAAGGCAGCCACTCGGAACTCTGAAGTCAGAATAAAGGCGTATGAGGAAGATGAGAAGCAGATCAACAGAACACGCAAGACGTATACAACGGCACACGCCACCCAATGGATGCTGTACTTGCCACTAGTTAGTGTGCTAATCGGCCACACTAAAGAACTCTGAATGCTTTGACACTGATACTGAAGGGAAGGAACCCCAAGCTCAGAAGGGAAGGATGCCAAAGTAAATCAAGCTACTCTGAAACTGAACACTAATACACTGAATGCAATGCAGTAAAGGAGCAAAAACATCACGGTAGATTAACTTGATAAAGTCTCTGAGTGTTGTGCTAATCACAAGGTAAACAGTTACAATTAGAAATTGGCTAGTTGCAGTGTGACGACTGACGAGCATTATATTCTATATGAACTAAATCCTACAACGACACAAACTGATTATGTCTCAGATCAACAGTATAAAATTATAATCCAAATCCAATACGATTGGAAAGATTATAGTTGTATCCGATACGGACTTCAGGTAATAGGTTAATTGACATTTTTAATATGGATTTATATATCCTAGCACATATGCTCGTGCGTTGCAACGGGAGGAAAAAGTCTAACATCCAACTGTTGCTATTCGCAAGTTGTCTTGTTTTGATGATCCTCAGCTGTCATTTGTTCAGCGTGGAGTCACCGCCACTGGCTAAGCACAACTGTTATCGTTGATTGTCATAGCCCTACCACCACTTTTGCTCACTCGGCTTTCGCCTTGCTCAGCCGCCCACAGGAGGAGCGTTTTGTAGGTGCTTCGATCAAAGATGGCATCGCTTCACCGTGGAGGATATGGGTCATCTCTTTTGGCATCTAATTTTCAGAAAGATCCAATATAGAGCTTTCGTTTAAATTCTCAATTATTCACACATTAAGTTCGAGTGCTCTAGAAAATTTTTCGGTCCCTATTTTTATCTATGGAAAGATCTTTGAACTACAAAATATATTTTTATTCTTTGGATTAGTTTTATTGCTATTTAATTCTCTTCTTATTCATTTGTATCTAATTTTTATAGTCAAATTTACTTCACAGTTTAAATTGTTTTGGACCAATATACGAAGCACATGTAAGAGGCGATCGTGCTAAGCACCATTCCTACCTTTCTCTTGATTTTTTTTCTATGCTCCTTCGTCATTCAAATAGGCAAACGACAGCTGCACAACACCCACGCGAAGCATCAGCTCTAACTGCATTTAATCCCTCCATCCCAAAGAAAACAAGTCATTCTAAAAATTATAAAATAAATCCCTTTATCTCTCAACATTTGAGATGCGACGTGACGAGCGCCGCCTCCGATTATGTAAGATTTCAAGAGCTCCGAGAGCCTCTGCGCTGTGGAGCTTCCCGTGCTGCGCCGCGTGTCGCAAAAAAATGAGTTCTCGAGCGGACATGGCGGTTCGGTTCTCAGTGTATCTATCGATCAATCTACCTGCTTTGCTTTGCGTGTCGATTTCTTTCATCATTGATTCCTGCAGTATTTTTTTTAGGAGCAGTATTGATTCGTGCAGTATTTTTTTTTTGAGGAGCGGTATTGATTCGTGCAGTATTGCCATGGCGAGCCTGTCGAGCAAATGATTTCGTTTTTTTTTTTTTTGAGGGGGGAGCAAATGATTTCGTTGGGTTGGGGGTTGGAAGCAAACCAAGCTAGGTGGGCTTGGAGACGGCCTAGTAGGTCGGCCCATGAAGCGTCCCGGCTGTGTTCACCTCGAGGTCGCGGGCGTCTCCTCCTCGCCCCCGCCGCGCCCCCCCGCTGCCGCCGCCTAGTCACGGCCGCCCGGCCGGCCGCCGCCCCCATCTCCTCGCGCGCCTTGCCTTGTATGGAAACACGCAGCAGCAGCCGCAAGCGCGCCCTCTCTCTCACCGCTTTCTCTCTCAGATCCGGCAGGTGCGGGATCCGGCGGCGAGGACGGCCGGCGCATGCGGGATCCGGCGGGGCTGGCCGCCGCGGGCAGCAGCCGCGGGATCCGCCGGTGGGGACCGCGGGCGTGGGTAGCGGATGCGGGATGCGGCGACGGCCGGTGCGTGTTGGACCTCCCCGGTACACCTCTCGCGCGACTGGCAGTGGGCGTCGCGGCGGCAGTGCACGGACGGGAGGGGGAGGGACGGAGCCCTATGACAAGTGGGACCCACTTGTCTGGACGGACGGGAAAAAAAAAGGCAGAAGCCGTACAGATTTATTAGGGGTATTTGGATACCACCTGTCACATCGGATAATTACAAAACTAATTGTACAGATGGAGTTTAATTCGCCAGATAAATCTATTAAGGAGTTTAATTCGTGAGATGAAGATAAATCTATTAAGGAGTTTAATTCGTGAGATGAATCTATTAAGCCTAATTAGTTCATGATTTGACAATGTGGTGCTACAGTAACCATTTGCTAATGATAGATTAATTAGGTTTAATAGATTTGTCTCTTAAATTAGACTTTATATGTACAATTAGTTTTGTAATTAGCTCATGTTTAGTCCTCCGATGTGATACTGCTAAAGTTTAGCACGTGATATCAAACACTTCATATTGGATATGACCTCTTTGTACTAGTTTAGATCGTTGCCTGACCTAACTCAGTATGAGGATGGGCATTTGTATATATACTTAGTGCTTCAATGTTTTACCTAACCCAGTATGGGGATGGGCATTTGTCTATGTACTTAGTGCTTCAAAGTTGAAACAGTATATTGTGAAGCTTAATCAGAAATTCGAATAAATTTCTAAACCGAAAACGCACGAGGCTGGGAAGATAAACACTTTATTTGTTGGAAAACATTAAAAAAACAAAATACCGTGCGCCACAGTAACAAAAAGCCTATCGATCTACATGCAAAATAAATTGAACTAATAACTAGGGAACAAACCAACTAGGCTTGGTTGAGCACTCGGGGCTATTCTCCGGTGGCCTGTATATGCACTCCAATTTATTATCTTGCATGCTGTAGCAGTAGGCAGATGAAACTATTGCATAGTGCTCGTCATGAACATAGTAGATCCGAGTTCCGCTGTTGGCGCTATTTTCCCAAAAGGTGGTGTGGTATCCATCCAGGAACAGCTCGTAGTTGCCAGCATCCATTACCTTGAGCCAAGCGAGACCGTCAGGCGTAGAGCCCAACTCGAAGATGTTGAAGGCCACTGGCTGGGAAGACTTCACGCTAGTCCTGATCAAAACCAACTTGCTAGGTAACGAAACAAGATGGACGTAATCGAACTCTTCTAACCGAGCAGCATCATGGTACATCTTGGTGACAAACTTGCGCGTGGCCGGCGGACGCTGGACCCGGTGGAGGACGTCGAGCGTCGCGGCATCGTACACCGCCATCTCACCGTCGATATCCATGCCGAACATCCTGCCGTCGTGGTAGGCGAAGTCGAAGAAGCCGGCGCCTAGTCTGGTGGGCTTCGCCACCTTGGTCCAGGCCGCGTCTCCGGGGCGGCAGAAAAGCACACCCGTTGCCCCATGCATCATGTGGTACATCATGATCGTCATGCCCTCCGCTGCCGGAGCGTCGGGCGTGGCATTGTGGACGGCGAAGCGTAATAAATCCGTGAAAATGAGGTAGGTGAAGCATAATATCGCGCTGGTACGGATAGCTGTTTCCGCGTCGGGACGATGCACGTATATTAGGTTCCTGATGCGGCCGCCGTCCCAGACGGCGTTGAGCTTGGGCAGGGCAGCCGTCGCGCCCGTGGCCAGGTGCGAGAGATGGCAGGATGCGTCGCGGGCATCGACGACGACGGACCAGCCGCGCAACAAGGGGAAGACGAGCACGTGCTTAGATGACCCCGAGTCTGAACCGGCGCGGGGAAGCAGGAGGCGCGGCGCCGGCCCTACCGCGGCGCGCCATGTCCGGCACACGGAGCGGAACGCGGCGAGCCCGGTGACGGCTTCGCGGGACCTCTGCCCGATGAGCCGCAGGAGGTCTGAGGGGAGGTCCAACCAGTCGGGTTGTTCCTGGTCCGCCATTGCCGATCGATCGCGTTGCTGATGGATTCTCGGGCCAAAGAACACGCTACGACGGTGTGCGACAAGATGGGTACGCGTCGAGTTCCCGTGCGGCTTCCTGATTCTTTTATCGAAAATCCAGTCGTAACGATTTACAAAAGTAGTAAACAGACTCCAAAGGTGTCAGCCAAATCATCCGCAACGTATAAATCGAGGAGATAATGACTAGTCTGGGGTCTTCGCACAGTCGTGATATCCTCGGTCCGTACGACTAGCCTGGCTGGGCTCTGGCTCGCTCGGCTGGACCGCTGCCGCATGCCGCTACATGGGCCATCCAACCCTTCTTCCCCTTCCTCCTCCTTTGTTACCGCAGGCCGTTCCGAAAAGAGACTAGTGCAGCTGGGAGGGAGGTGCCGAAATGCCCCTGCTCATGCGGCCATGCCCTTCCCAGAATGCGCATGCCGCAGCTCGGGAATAGCTCCGGGACACGCAACGCACGACGGCACGAGCCGTGCTCTCTTCTTCGCCGTGTCAGTCGGCCAGGCATGTCGCGGTGGGCACTTGCCGGTCACCACGCGCCCACAGCACCACAGCCAACTGGACGCGTCTCGTGGGACGGGAACGGGACGCGACACGGCGACACGCGGCAGCGCGATCGACGGTATAGGGGTGTGGACACGGCACAAGCAGGCGCACGAGCCGGCACGCCTGCTTCCTCCTCCAGCTTGTTCGCGCCACCGAACTCGGGCGCATCATTGGTGATCACGCGTCGCTCCGTGCGTATCTGCACGCGTCCAGGCCGGAACGTTTGGCAAACGGTGGCGCGTGGCCGGCGACGGGCGGCGAACAGAGGTTCGGCAAATCCTGCTCGGAGCAACTGCTTGCTCATGCGATCCGCAGTCGGAGAGACATCGCACACGCCTGCTCATGTGATCTACGACGATTGCTCCGAGGCAGTCCGGGGCTCTGATGCCTGATGCCCTCCGGCCTTTCCGGTTCGTGCTCGTGCACGGGACCGAGAGATCCGGCACGCCGGCGATCAGGATTCGGAAAGGGAAAGGGGGCATTTGCACGCGCCCGGGGCCGGAATGTTGGGCGCGCCGAGGAGATGTGATTCCTCCCCTTGGCTTTTGTTAAACGGATGGTTGGCGGCGAGCGGGAGCGAAAGCTTAGATTCCGCAAAGAAATCTTGGTCAGGGATCGCCGGATCGGAATAACTCGGCGTGTCCGTCGGTGATATCAGACATGATCAGGTCGTTCGCCAATCGATCTCGTAGTGCGTTTGGAATCGGGAACCTATCTCTCCGCGGCTTGGCTGCGGAAGATACGCCCACGCACGCCGCAGTAGGCGGCACGCGACTACTGCCGCCACGAGAATCACTAGTGGCTTCCTCCACCACGGTGGGAATGTGCCCCGACGCGCCGGGTCTCCAACTCAGCGACTCACCTCTCCTCATCTGGATGGATTCAGCATGTGAATGGTGATGGTACCCAGGCAAAACGAAGCAAAGAAGCATCAGGGCTCTGCTGACGACGTACGAGCTCACGATCTGAATTCCGAACCTCCCCGGTTGGCCGGTTGGCTCGGCGAAGCAGCAGCCAGCAGCCAGCAGCCTACGGAAGCCACATGTCTCGATCTACTCGAGAGCTGCTGAAACCAAGCAGACACGTTCGCGGAAGAGATGCTTCTCGTCCGACGCTGACGAGGATTCAGCTACTGACCCGGTGACCCCCAACGGGACGAGACCTGCCAGATGGGTCCCCGAGTCTGTACAACGAACACGAGACAAAAGCAGTCGCTGGAACCAAACCATGCCTACCGCATCGAATTATTGGGCAAGGAATCGCGGCCTCACCTCCAAGGCATCCAATTATTGAGCAAGGAATAGGGCCTCGTCAGCAGATAAAGATGAGGAGGATAGCTTGCCTCTCCAAATCTCCCAGGTCCAACTGAATCAGAGCACGGTTTCTGATTACCAGACGCAACAGTTGTCTAATGAGAGGTGCATGAACCAAAACTCCAGAATATAAGCATGTTTTAGAGCACCTTTTGCGTGTTTTTGGAAAAACAACAATACTAATTATAAGTCAACTCGTCGATGCATAAAACAAAGCTGGACAAACCGTGCATCAACAGTCAGGCACGCGAAACATGTCCTTCCAGCTATTTGTACCTTTGAGCATGAGAAGCAAAGACATCTGTTATTTGAGCATGAGAAATTAGGCATGGATGAATCGTACAAGATCTATTACAAGTGAGTGGTATCAGGGATACATGAGATGTAACCAGGGTATGAATGTGACGCTTTCATCTTCCTCATTCTCCAGCAGCACTCAAATTAGAATTATCAGATAAATACAAACAACATTGAAATTTAAGACCAAGAAACCGATCATTCAACTCAAATAAATCTTATTCATAAATTGCTTTGACAGACATTTCTCCATACGTATGCTCATTGTGGTAGACGCAGCTGACCACCTAGAGCGGTATACTTATTCAGATTGATCATTAGCATGTGGCACATCAGAACCCATGCTTACAATCGATCATTTTCATAATAAATAGCCTGGCTTGGCTGCTTCACACAATAACCAAACGACAATCGCAACATTTAGAAAAAAAAATAACTCAGCAGCAAATCGACACCTTCCCCAGTCTTACTCAGCAAGCACGCCGTCCTTCTCCTCCATGGCATCCTCTTCCTCCCAGCAGAGAAGATTAGCCAGTTTGCCGTCCTTCACAGGAGCAGCATTCTCCAGGTTCTCACCCTCGAAGCAATGAAGAACAGATTTGGGCGAGCCAACAATAGCATCTTCAGTAACAGAAAAGCTCTGGTAGATAAGCACACCACCGGGCAGCTCCTGCTCTACCATGTTGTTGCAGTCGTAAACCTCAGCATCAAGCTTCATGCCCCATGTCGCGGCTTGGCCACGCCCACCAAAGATAGTCACAGCAACAGAGAACTCCGAAGGGCCAAAGCACCTGAGGACCCTCTTCACGAGGTCGCCGTAGGCAAGTGCAGTGGCGTCGAAGCCCATAACTTCATAGCTGGCATAGCTGAAACCATCCTCAGGCGTCACATGAATGGTGGAGAAAGCAGAGCCATGGATAGCGTTCATGGAGTAGCCGCAGGGTTCAAAGTCAAAATCACAGATCTCCATCTCAGGAATAATTTCAGAGATACCAGAGAGCTTGGTCATTTCTTTGGCACACGTTGTGTGGCCATCAGCAGAAGTCTTGAAAAAGACTGAAGCTTTCTTCTTGTCCAGACCAGTCATGCACATCTCAAGGTTAACCATGGGTTGCTCTGGGTACTCGGTGGCATAGTAGATGTGCCACTTCTGTCCAGGTCTTGCAGGATCTCCAATCACATAAGCATTACCACCAGACTTCAGGCCACCAAAGTAGCGGTTAAGGGCAGCAACCTCCTCAGAGAAGCTCCTGTGGGGGGCTGGCTGTGCACCGGGGAAGATGAACATCCCACGGGAGTACTTCACAGCAGCAAGCGGCATAGACAGCTCTTCAGCAAGCTCAATAATCCTTGGAATGGTGAGCAGGAGCTTGGTAGTCCCACATGTTTTGATGACAATCTTCAGAGGATAGATAAACAGGCTCGACTCAGAGAGGACATAGGAGTCAAAATCCTTGTTGGAGAGCTCGGACACGATGGTGCACCGTGCAAGATCCAAAACAGAATCAATCTGGGCCCTGGAAAGGGCACGCAAACCACGCCCATGAGGGTCGACAAAGACAGGCGCCTCAGAGAAGGTGATCTCAAGGCGCTTCTCATAGCCCTCAAACCCGATCGCTGAGACCGGGTGAGCGTCAGCAGCAGAAAGAACAGCCATTGGAGCGGGTGAGTGAGAAAACGATGCTGGAGATGGAGGGAGGAGTGCAGGGAGCAAGACTCGAGAACTGGTCGATTATCAGGAAGCAGCAGGCCAGAGAGATTGGTCAGAATCAAAGCGTTAGAAAAGAAATCCTAAACTACTAGGACGGGGAAGCACGGAAGGGATATCAGGATGGCTTCTTCGCGCACTGCAGTAGAAAAAGACAATGTTAGCAACAAATCAGAAACAACAAAAGTAGAATGAAGAGTATAACAATGATTATTGATTCTTACGTTGGAGTAAGCAGCAGACTGGAACTTCTTCTCGCCTCCGGCAGGTCGAACGTCCTCAATGCTGTAGCCAAGGGGAGCTTCATACATCATGGAACGACTACTGCTAGACTTCTTGCCACCCTTAGACTCCATTAGTACATCAAATTCCTGCAGGAATGGGAAAATTAATGAGTCCATTACATCAACAATTTCTAACAACATTTTTTCTGCTTTTTATGAACATCAGAAGTTAGGCAAGGAAGTCAACCATTCATGCTGGAGCTACTGTTACAAGAAAACATCACAACATACCAGGTTTATACCGAGTATAGGGAATGTTTTGGCCAAATGAATATTTCCAACAAATTGTAACCAAACGGGTGGAATATTCACACTAACGAAGCAATTTTAATCGCAGATCTGTAAGAATCATCAAAGATTAATCTTGTACGACCTCAATAAATTCCTAAAGCCGCAAACTCAAATCTTTTGAGTACTCGCATAAATCTGTATTTCATATTCATGTATCGAAATCTGAATAAAAGTAAACAGTACTTCTCCTACCATCGAGTTTCAAGTAATCACAAAACAAACCTATTCCAAGCACTAATCCTCACAGAAATAGCAAATCAAATCTAGTCGCCAGAAAAAAAAAGATAACAACACATAACATGCAGAATAAATCTAAAATCTACAAGCTAAAGCAGGCTAAAAGGGGAATAGGCCAGGTGAAACTTACAATTCAACGAAGCTATGTGTGGAACCCCCCGATTCCCGAGCGCGCACGCGTGATCCGGAACAGATCTCACGAATTTCCCCCCTTCACCGCCTCCCGACGCAGCAGAACCTGGCAGAGACCAGCGAAAAGGATTCTCTCCTAGAACTCAGCGAGTTCCTCGGCTCCGTTAGCTTCTCTCAACGAGACGAGCTGCGGCGGCGGCGGCGAGGGAGGAAATTCTTTGGCAACAAGAAGCGTGCGGCTGGGGAAGGGATGCCCTGATTTGGCCCGGCTTTATAGCTCCGCCTACCGGGTCCGGGTTTCCGTGGCCGCCAAGTACATGGGCGGACCCGTTCCCCTGGACCCGTGCTCGCGTGGAGGCCCCCCGGGCCGCTAGTTGGGTTGGTGGGACCCGCCACGATCGGGATTCGCGGCCGTGAAGGCCTGGGCCACGGTGGACCGCGTGTAGGGAGGGGGAGGTACTCCAGCCGCCTCTGGGACTCGGGAGGGGTCGAGGCTCGGACAGGTGGACCCCGCGTGTCGGAGGGAGTAACGCAGGCCTACTGGTGGCTGACTAGGCGTGGTGGCTTTGGGGAAGCTTCGCGGTGGCCTCGTGGAGGCTGAGCGGCTGGCAACGGACTTCTTTTTCATCTTGTTTCATGCCATCTACTAAAAGTCTTCAAATTCTACTATCTTTTCTTTTCTCCTTTTTCTTTTGGATTTGTATGCCACTATAAAAAGTTACAAACTTACCGTGTCTAAAGTTTTAGTCATTAAAATATTTTGCCTCCATTCACCACTGAACCAATGAACAAATAAATAAAGTTATGGAAATGGAGCGAAATTAGAGGCATATGTTGTCTCTTTCTTGAAATCCTATGTAAAAGAAAAAAAATAACAAAAAATGATGAAGATGTATGCTTTTCAATCCCTACTCGTGACTCATGAGGTGTTGAGTTCATCAGATATTGAACAACAGAAGAATAAGCGAAACATGAAAATACGACGGTTGCAAAATAGCAAGCATCAATGGCAGGTGGACTTGAAGCAGGGAACACCCTTCATCATGTGATCAAGGACAACAATGGTCGATGTAGAGGATACTAAAATCTCCATCTAATCACAAGTATATGTTTGGACAAGATCCGCTCATATTTTTTAAATACTTCCTTTGTCGCAAATTATAAGTTGTTTTGACTTTCTTAGATTCATAGGTTTTGATATACATCTACATATATATTATGTCTAGTAAAAATTATGAAATAAAAAAAATTAAAATGACTTATAATTTAGGACTTACGTGTTGAGAAAATATTTTTCCTAGTTACATTATTTTTTTGGATTTTATAAATATATTTTTGTACGTAAATAATAGCAAAACCAAAGTATTTATTGGAGACTGTTAATTTTTATGTCCAAAACGGCAAAATGTTTCGAACTAGTACATCTATGGGAATTCGACACGGTATGAAAAAAAGATACACTGGTTTATTATAATCCCACCCAACTTTGTAGCCTTTTTTTGGTAATAAGTAACTCTACATTTCCAGTTTGGTTTTTTTACAATCTTCAGAGGAAGTTCAACCTTTGGGATCGGACCCAAGGTCTTGACATCTCCTTCAGTGGCGCACTGTGACATGTTATTCGCAATCGCACTGCACGCACACCGCGGGAGATGCACGCACCGCGCCTGCCGCCTGCACGGGCCCTCAGCCGCTTCCGCGCCGCCCGTGAAGAAAAGAAAAGCGAAAAGGAGAGGGGCGTCCACGCAATCCGACATCTTTTAAGCACCCCCCCCCCCCCCCCCCCCCCCCCCACCCACCTTTGCTGGTCTGCATGACTGCATCGGTGGCCATCGTCGGGCACCAAGATCTCACGGCACAACGCTTATCCGCGGACTGCACACCTGCACGGCAGGAAACGCATCACCCATTCACCCGGGGGGTGCTGTGCAGGCCAAAAGGCACACGAATTTTATGCGGAGGCGAGATCGCCATGCCTCTTTCCAACAATCCGGGCCGCGGGACTCGTCGCCGTCACTTGAGCCCGTCAATGGAGTTCAGACTTCAGACGGAGGCGGGCAGGCAGTAGATAGACATGGCCTGACGATATCTCCAGTGCATTTAGCTAGCCCCGCCCCCTGTGACAGCGATCTGGTCCATGATTCCTCTCGCCACTTGTTCTTTGTCCCCATCCGCCTTGGACAGCTAGATACGCTTGTCCAAGTTGCCTCCGTTCACTGTGCTCTCCTGCTTTTTTTTTTTTTTGGCCGCCCGGGAACGCAGGGTTTCTCTGTCCTTTTGCAGTTTTGCTCCATGTTCTTGGTTTCTTCAGAGAACAGAGAATCGGGCCCCAGCGCTTGCCTTTCCCGTAATTTCTTGCCTCGCTCGGCCGCAAATGGATAAAAATGACGCGGACGCGAAGAAGGACAGGACAAGTGATAAAAAGGATCCGGGAAATCGCAACATGCATGGGGTAAGGTGGAGCTTTGACGGGATTAGCGAGCTGGCTAGCTGGTCAGGGCAAGGAACCCTAATAATTTGTTAGTACTGCCGGTATTAGTTTTCTTGATGATATCTCTCTGATCTGCTCGCCAGCCCAGGCGAGCAGATGATGACCTGCTCCTGATGTTTCAGTATCGCTACTTTTCTTCCTGGTGGTTGCCAGTCTTTTGTCGACATGGGAACTAGTTGGTCAAAATTTGCCGTTCCTGCTGCCAGGATGCCGCAGCGTACACGCCAATTTCCCCTTCTACTAAACTTGTGCTAGAAATCTAGAATGTCCAAACGCGGAGTAATGGAATGAATGACCACGCAGAGTTCCTTCGGATGCTGGAATTCTGACCACAACGGGTAGAATCCAAGCATGTGCTGTCTCGCTGGATTACATGTTTTTTTCCTCCTCCGATAACGTGGCATGGTCCAGTCAGCTGGGTTGTCCCGTTCGGAAAAATAGCTGGGTTGCTGAAGCGAGCATCACCAGTTCGCGCGGGCAATGCTAGCCTCCCATTAGCCTGATGATGACCGATGAATGATCAAATGGTCTGCTAGTTCAGCTGTGTGTGTGGTTTTTTCTAAAAGAAATTCGGAGTTAAGCTCTGTTGCTTGACTGTATTTACTAGATACAGTACTTACTCCGCATCCCTGCATGTATCCCAGTCTCCCAGAGGAGAACGACGTGATGATTTTTTACAAAGGAATAGTACCTCCTCATATCTGAACTCCCCTGAAGGAAAACAAAGATGAACAGGACGCCGATATGCTACTGTATCACCATTCGTTCAGACAAAAAGATGAGCAGGACGGCAGTGGCACCGTAGGTCACACGGGCTCACAGCCTCACAGGTGAGCTTATCGAGAAGCAGAGGTCCAATTGGCTCTTCAGAGTCCGATCCATCATCTCTGAAAAGGATCGAGAGGCTGCTAGTACTTGCCGTCGCTTTCACACGCCGGATCGGGATGCCTTGGGAGAGCATATCCCGGGCCGACGTGAGCCCCCGGCAGCAGATTCGGATTTGCGAGACTCCGACGGCTCAACCACGCGATTTTTTTTTTTTTTTACATAATGCATGCATCCATCAGACGTGGTCGGCTGCCGGCTGCCGTGTCACTGCGCCAGTGTCGGCGAGAAATGGCGCGCGGGAAGCGCGGCGCAGCACAGTTCTTGCAGTTCCCTGCACAGGGGGAGGCAAGTGAAAGGCTCATCGCATCGGGATAATCACATCTATCTCACCGTAGCTCGTGGAGAAACTGAACCTGTCGCTTTGCATGTTTGGGCTTCATAGCAGATGGAACTGAAAACCGAAAGAATTAATACGATGAACTGAAAACGCATTACAAATTAAATCAGATGGACGGAAGCATGTGACTACAGCATCACAGAGCACGGAGAGGGCGCCGTGCGTCTCGGGTCGTTAGAATTTTCACCACGAACTTCCTTTGCGTGTAGGATGTGGGCCAGCACACCTGCAAACAAAAAACATCTCGTGGTGGAGGTATGGCGCAACCATTTTTGGTTTAGGCTCGCTCGACCGTCAAAAGGATCCACTCACTTCATGCTACTTTTCTTAAAACAAAAGTTTATGCTACTTTCCGTTGCCCAGGCCAAAGGATGCTACGCGACACCATGATCTACAACACGATTTTTCGCGGAGAATTTTTTGTAACAGTTGCCTGCAAGATTACCCCTGACTCTTCAAGAAGTGAGTGACTGGTCTTCCATCCATCCAAAAGAAGAAAGAAAAAGGAAAGTGTCTTCATACTCGTACGTCGCTGAGATAAGTGCAAGTGATGGGCTTGTCCAGTTGACAGCTACTGGGCCTTCGTAGGCCTGCCCCCTATTATCAGGCTTCCCTCCCACGGGCCCAACCTAACAAAGGCTCGCGGCCCACCTATTGTTTGTCACGCGAAGGCGTAACTCAAAAAGTTTTTTTTTTGTCACGCGGCTGAGCGGCTCCCCCCCTCTCAAAGAAAAGCTTGATCGGGCCCACGTCCCTCCACCTCGTCGTCCTCGTCTTCTCCTGGGCGCCGCCTCTCTGCCACAGCGCCTCACCGGTCTCGCAATCGCGACGAGAGATGGCCGAGGTGAGAACCTTCTAGAATCCCCCCTCCCTCCCTCCCTCGATCGAGCCTCCCACGGCGTCGTTCTTTCCACCCTGTTCTGCCGCCGCGCTGGCCGCTCGTTGCATCTGTCGATTGGTGTGAGCAGACAATAGGCTTCGACCTAGTTCGTCGATCGTGGGACTAGAGATGGTTTCCCGTCGCGCGGATCTGATCCGTGCGCTCGCGCGCGACGTGAATTGCGATTGTTGTTTGTTTATGGACACTAGGTCCATTTCTTCCTGTTTGTGGTTCACGGCTTTGGGGGCTATGCTGCTTGATCCCCCACGTGCAATTTGCGTACTGTTGTGGTGGGAAATTACGGAATTATGTACTAAGATCTGATATAGGGTGCTGCATTCATCATGTCAGGTTACATTTTTTAAATTTAAGGGTGGGTTTGGATTGGCTATAAAATTTGGTTCGGCCTTTACGGTTTTGTGAAGATAGTGATACTGGCTCTAGCAACAGATCGTCGTTGTTGTAAGCACCAGCAGATCGTATGGGTTACAGAACAGGCCAGGTGCCTGTCGGTGTGGATGGTATTTGACCTCCTCGTCAATGCGGGATTGAGACGTAGGGTTGGCTCAGATGGCCATCTACTTGGTGAGTGTCAGGGTGCCATGTTTTTTCTTTTCTTTTATAAAAAAAGAAGACTATGAATTGCATAACCAAGTGCCTAATTCCAATAGTCGGAGAGTTCCATTGAAGTATTAGGCAACAATGCTTGTACAGTGAATTGAGCCTTCTTACATTTATCTAACAGACACTAATGTTTATCCCAGTCTCCCAGACACTGTTCTTATGGAGTTGTGCCATTTTTGTTCAGTGAAATGAGCTTTCTTTCATTTACATAACATGCTATTGCTTCCCAACATTGTCTTTCATTTGTTAGCTTTATTTGTATTGCCTGTATTTTGCTCCACTGTTATCTGTTTATGTTTTGCATTTCTACCAGATTGAGCTGAAGACCGCACCTACTGACTTCCGCTTTCCTACCACGAACCAAACCAGGCATTGTTTTACGCGCTATATTGAGTACCATAGGTATGTTGGCTGCAAAAACTTTACACGTGCATTGTTCGAAGAACAAAACTTTACACATGAACAATATCTCATTACCTTTCTTTACTATTTGAACTTCCATGAAACCAGATGTGTGAATGCCAAAGGGGATGGAACTGCTGAATGTGAGAAATTCGCCAAGTACTACCGCTCTCTTTGCCCAGGAGAATGGGTGAGTGCTTATGCTGTCTTGTGTAGGACTGCTGTTATTCGTTTTCCAACTATAAGGAATGTTACCAGATTGAGTCGCGCATGCCATGAACTTGTCAGAAGATAGGAAATTTGTGATGCACTAGCCACCAGTCTGAACCAAAAATCTTTGTCGAGTTAAAAGCCATTATATCTGAATTACTTGGCTGCACTAATTTGTTTCTGCCATCATATCACTTACTAGGAGTAGAAGTTTGCGGATAATGTTATTCATTGGTAAATTTTGCTGTGTATATTAGCATACAGTTGGGTACTTTAACACGTTATATGCTCCTGCTTAGAACCTGTTTGCATTCTGCACCTATGGACAACACAGTTTAAAATTTTAATGTACTTCTAACTTTTATTTTTCTCCAGGCAATAGTTTTAGAATTACTTGATTTTTTATTTCAAAATATCATTTCCTCTTCTAAATCTTTTTGGGGGACCTCAAGTGTGTTTCACATTTTCTGCCCAGCAATTCTTCCATTTCTCTATCCATTATTGCTTAGACGGACCATGTTCTCTTGACGCGTTGAAACTAGCCATGCATTCTAGCCAGTCTTCTTCAACGTCATCAGCTTTCCTCTACTGAATCAGGTGGAGAAGTGGAACGAGCAGAGGGAGAGCGGAACTTTTGCAGGGCCCCTCTAAATCTCGTTTGAGAGTCACTGTGGATCGCCCTACAGCTTTCATCACTGGGGATGTTTTCTTCGTAATTGAAATTGTGCTACTGTCTTGTGTCACTCAAGCACTCACTGCAAAACATTCGGTCATGCTGTTCTTTGGATTGCACTCAAAATTTTAAGCATTGTTGCTCCTAATACCATGTTTTTCCTGACCTCCTTTTTGTTGCCTAGCTATCCAAACACTGAACGCATATTGAGGTTTCGAAAGATCATATCCGTTGTCTCTGTTTCCTCCTGGAATCTGAAATGAAATGCTAAAGACACTAAAGGAATCATGGCTTACATTTTACTATTGATTTATTGAAATGCCCATTTGCCTTGAATCTTGATGTGCAGAAAATGTTTTGGGTTGAATTTCATACCCGTTTTAAAACAGGACTCACTTTCTCCAGTTTTATCAGGGAAAGGTTAACCACATTTTCTGAACGAAATTCCTTTATCTCTTATAATCCTGTGGCATTTGGGTTCCTTGAACTCGAATCTTGTTTCCTAGTACATGCTATGATAAGTGGGTGGATTTACCTTTTAATTTGAGTTCTGAATGTTTGGATCCTGGAGGCGATTCTGCTATGTGAAGATGGTGAACTGTTAATCAGCTAATCATGGAAACCTTTAAAAAACGATGGTATAGAAAACAACATTACCAAGCATCTCATTAAAATTCATTATATTTCGATGATTACATTATGCATGAGAAGAAACAAGATACACGCAAAATATTTTCTTCTTACAACTCCGATTAGGATGGTTCAAATCAGTGAGGATGGGTAGCTCATAAACCAATGGAACGAAATAATCACTCTAGAATCCCCTCGCTTGTCAATGTATGTGGACCCAGATCCCCTGGCTGGGAATGCGCCCATTCACGACGAACAGCATGTAGTAGCCCGGCGGCGCCAAGACCGGCGTCGCCGGCATGACCACGGTGGCCTCGTAGACGCCGGGAAACAGCGTCGCTGCCCCGCCGTTCATCTGGAATGCCTGCACAGGCTTCACCTGGACCTGGAGAAACAGCTGCCTCTGGTTCTGGGCGAACGAATGTGTCGTGAACGACGGCGCCACCATGGTGACCGACCCGGGAACGCCGACGCGTGCAAAGACCTTCAGCTTCAGCTGGCCCCCGTACGCCACGTGAACCGGCCCGTCCTTGGGTGACGGGTCGAAGATGTTTGGACGGAGACCGTCGTTGGCGGCGTCGAGGTAGTATGGCGAGAACGCCTCCAGGCTGAGCTCGGTGGGAAACTTCTTGTTGAACTCGTAGAACTGGTGCGGGTTGCTGCCGCCGACGATCACACGGCCGTTGCGGTCGAGCACCGCCGAGGCGTGGTACATCCGCGGCCGCGGGGTGCCCGCTGGTGCCTGCACCTCGAACCGCTTCCCGACGGGAAGGTCCGGGCGGTAGATGACGGGTGTGGGGTTGGAGGTGTTGGCGGACTCCCATCCGCCGATCCCATCCGTGGCGCCGTTGATGATGGCCACCTCGCCGTTGGGGAGCAGGATCATGTCCCCCATCACCCGGGGCGACGGCATCTCCTCGACGACCCACGACGGGTTTGGGTCGGTGATCCTGAGCCGCCCGCACGTCCTCAGCGCCTCGGGGAACTGCCCCCTCCCCACGGCGGCGGCGGCGGTGTTCCGCGTGCCACCGCAGATGAGCACCTCGGCCTCCGTCGGGTTGGGCTTCAGCGGGAGCAGCACCGACGAGCCGGCGTTCGGGTTGTTCCTCAGGTCGCCGCCGTCGCCGAGCGTGGCGTAGTTCCGGACGATTCGGCCGCTCTTGTAGTCGAACAGGATGGCGCGGTTGCTAGCGAAGATGAAGAGGTTGCCGTCTACGTTGAGGTGCACGAACGGGTACAGGCTGTTGGTCTGGCGCAAGAATAACGAGAAGTCGTCACTAGTGGGAACACCTGTCCTGGGGTAGAACTCGTAGGTGGACTGTCCCAGCCCGCCGACGATGATGGCGCGGCCGTCGGGGAGTTTCTGGTTGGTGGCGTACCACCGATCCTCGGCGAGCTCGACGGGGGCCGGCTGCTCGGTCCAGTCGCAGCTCGCGTCGTTGCTCCCGTTGCACGCGGGCATGAGGCGGATCTTGCGGGTGCCGTCCTTCCACCCGCCGTTCTGGACGAGGGTGCCGTCGGTCCGGACGTGGCCCGACGAGCACCAGGTGTCGGTGAAGATGGAGAGCCCGCGGAAGGTGTTGGAGGTGACGCTGTACTCGACGGAGTGCGCGGTGCAGTCCATGTTGTTGTGGAACCACTGGTCGTCGGTGTTAAGCCGGCAGGGGTGCCCGGGGGGGAAGGTGAGCTTTGACGGGCCGGTGTTGGTGCGGTCGAAGAGGATCAGGCGGTCGTTGTGAAGGAGCTGCATGTGCATCCCCGACACGCCGACGTTCTGGAGGAACTTCCAGCTCCCGGCGGCGCTCGCCGGCGCAATGCCGCCATAGGCCAGGAGTAGGAGAAGGGCGAGGTGGGGGAATGCAAGCCTCATGGCGGTGGCTGCGGGAGAGAGAGAGAGAGAGGGGCTTGTGGCAATGCTGCTGGCCTGCTTCAGCTCGGGAGCTGCGAGAGCACGTATATATAGTTGCACTGCAAGCTCGAACCATTTTTTCTTTACACTAGTTTTTCTGGTTGAACCCTGGAACGTGCAGGACTCTGCTCGCCCAGGAGACAAGGAATGTTGGCATTAATTTTGGCCATGTGTTACCGATTATATTCTGATCTGGTAGTTCCTCTTCTATTAGCTTGCAGCTCATGATGGTCTGGTTTAGCGCCGCAAGGTCCCCATTCTGCGTGGCACGACGGCGTATATATTTCATCATCTTCCCGAGCGGGGTTGACGACGGATGGTATATGTTGTAGTTATATACTTATAGATATGCATATGACTTTTTTTAGAGCAGTTATATGCATAGGTACCATCAGCGTAAACATATTTCAGTCCATATTAGAGTGAACTTATTTCTCCCCATCTCGTCTATCATCTGGTTTCAGTTATCTCAAGATCAGGGTTACTACATTTTTTTTCCTTATGTTTTTATTGGTCAGCTGAATACCAGTTTGGACTCACAATATGAAAATTATATGCCATTTTGGGTGGAAGTGTTTACATTCTGCAAAATATAAAGGAATTTAATTATGAACTTTTTGCACAACTTACATGTGCTTTCTGGATTTATTTTTGTTTTTTATTTTGCCTTATCTTTACTGCTTTTGTTTCTTCATGGTCCTAATGATAAAGTAAACAATATACAGCATATGATATGAGATGAAATGTGCTGCCTTCCCATAGAGGTTTGTGCTAAACTAGGTTTCCCATCATCAAAGAATTGATACTTTAGAACAATACCGTTGACTTAATCATGAAGCAGGTGCAATATCAAACACACAAATATAATTATTATGCTGTATTATCCTATCTAATCATGAAGCTGGCGTGTGCAGAAAAAGTAGACAGAATAATGACAGCATGTTATGTTAATTATCCTATCTAATCAACTATGGCCCATCTGTCTCCACACGCATAACTAACAAAAGATTAGCAAATAAATGCTAATCCAGCGAAGTCAGCCGGTTCATAGGGTTGGTAGAGGGAAGGAATGTTACCCGGAAACATCGCCGGCTGCACGTTCATGCTCTGACTCTCGATCAGTTCTTCCAGCTCATGTTCTCATCATTTGTGTATGGCTACGAACGAGGAGGCATGAGAACCAAACCACCTTCACACACTGCTACAGAAAGTGCCTTCAGTACCGGTTCCTAACCCGTCTTTAGTACCGGTTGTGTAACCGGTACTGCTACTTCGGTACTAAGGGGTGCCTTTAATACCGGGTCAAATAAATGGTACTAAAGGAGTATAAAAAAATAAAACAAGAAATCCTGCCCGAGCCGCACCCCGCCGGCCCGACCGCCCGAGCCACACCCGCCGCCGTGGGGTGAGCTGCATCCCACCAGCCGCTGCCCTTGCCCCCGTCGCCACCCTTGCCTCCCGCCGCCGCCCTTGCCCCTTGTCACCACCCTTAGGCCCCACGCCCCCGCCGGTTGCTTGGCCCCTCGCAGGAGACGCGCCTCGCCGCCGTCACCCTTGCCGCCGCGTGCCCCGGCCTTGCATCGTCGCACGACCCGCCGGAGCCCGGCCGCACTAGCTAGATCCGCCCCTGGATCAGAGAGAGGGGGGGCGCACCATCGCCACCGCATCCACCTGCCACCGCTGCTGCATCCACACGCGCATCGTAGCCACCCGGCGGCCGCCGCATCCACCCGCATGCCGTTGTAGCCTCGTGCGCTGCCGCCACTCCTCACTACCACGAGCGAGGGGTGAGCGAAGGGGGGAGGGGAGGGGCAACGGGAGAGGGAGGTCCGGCGGGAGAGGGAGAGAGGGAGGGGGCCGGGGAGAGAGGGAGCTTCGGTTGGGAGGGAAACGTAGGAGGAGAGAAGGAGGCATAGGAGAAGCGGTGGGGGGAGGGGAGTGGACGAGGAGGAAGCGAGCAAATAAGACTCGGGGGAGGAGGGATTGAGGGAGGGCCGCGGGTGGGGGTGGGGGGGGAGGGCATTGGACTTGAAAGTTCTCAGAGAAAGATCACCCATTAGTATCGGGTGGAGACTCCACCCGGTACTAAAGACCCTCAGGCACATTAGTACCAGATGGTCCACCCGGTACTAATGTGCCTGAGGATCTTTATTACCGGGTGGAACCTCCACACGGTACTTATGGGTGACCTTTAGTACCGGTTGGAGCCTCCAACCGGTACTAAAGGGGGTCACGGCAGGCACCTGGGGAACTAGCCGTTAGACCTGGTACTAATGCTCACATTAGTACCGGAGCATTAGTACCGGATCAAAAATCAACCAGTACTAAGGGCTAGGACCAATGCTCAATTTTTCAATAGTGACAGATAGATGCACAATAAGCGGTCAGATGATTCAAGTTCAGAGAACGCTACAATATCAGTTATCGCATCATTCTTGATGAATCGATTGTCACAAGAAGGGGTGACAACAGTTCAGAAGTACGTATCACAAAATTAGAACCTTGCATTTGGACAATTTACCAGTGCTCTAAGGTAGTTTAGAAGTGGGGGAAAGCATGATGCATATGTTGGCTAAATATCTTCTCCACATGAACATACATTAAACTCAAGAGCCCAACGCAGCATGGCATGTGTAAGCCGTTGATTTCCACCTTGATGACGATGGAGATGGGTTTAAGAGTAAAATCTAGCTTCTTATATAGTTTGCTTGGAGTGTGTGAGAGAGGTGTTGGTAAGAGACCAGAACGGTAGCCATGAGTTCAGCTTATAAAACAATGAAGGAGAGATAAAGAGAAGAGAGGGGAAGAAGGTTGATGTCCCAGTCAATGTGTCTTGTGCAAATATCATCAACCTCGTGATTGGAGGTGCAAAGAGAGTTGGATTGTTACCAAAGTCGGTGAGCTTGTTCTACACTTGTAGCTCTCTAATCCATATGGTTGGTTTGAGGATTTGGTTAGTGGAGTATCAGATTCAAGGGGGGGGGGGTTCGTCAACGCTATTAGCAATAGTTCAGCGGTGCCCAATTTTAGTAGAAATATGATCTGCGGGGTCAAATAGAGTCTGAATTGGATGAAACTTTATCAACTTGTGGGGGACTTGTTTAACGTCAAGTCTGTTAATTTTGAAGGCTTTTGGATCTATTATTTGCTCCGTGTGATCAGGCATAAGTTGTTTTTTCAATGAAGATGAAATACATATACCTTTTGTTGTATCTTTTTTTAGTGATGTTGCTATTGTTGTTAATTATATAATGTTGGAATTGCTTGTTGTTATAGTGCTGCTGAGATATAATTCTAGATGTTTTAGAGAATACTCCTTATATTCATTATTGAAATATTCCATCTTGTTATCAGAGAGAAACTATGCATTAGTGTGGCGTGTTATTTTCAATGAACACCCCAATGTTGAGGCACCATGCATGATAGGATAGCTGAATTTGACAGCTTTCAGTTTTTTCACAAGTAAGCTGGATTGTGTAACGGTTTAATTAACATATCAGCAAATTAAGTATAGCTTAGTTAGTTGGATTTTTTGCGCTGGAATTTACCAACATGAATCCATGTGTACTCGATTTTATAATTAACTAATTTTTTTAATTGGTAGGCTGCTCATGCCCATCGATAGCCAGACAAATATTATGACTTATCTCAAAATCTACTTGTGAAATGTTAATAATGTTGTCATGAGAAATTCGTAAAATAGCTTGATGGTGTTACCAAGCATCTCATTAAATTTGAACTGATTACATGATGCATTAGAAGAAAGGTAACACACTTTATGACGACCATTCTCTAGCGACTAGCAACTCCTGAACGACTTCAAGATGGGATGATGGTGATGGTCCAAGTATCCGCCGTCACTGAATGCGGACCCAGATACCCTGGCTGGGAATGCGGCCATTCACGACGAACAGCATGTAGTAGCCCGGCGGCGCCAAGACATTGGTCGGCATCGTCACGGTCGCCACATAGGCGTCGGTCGGGAGTATCGCACCGCCGACCCCCGGGAGCTGTGCCTTGTTCACCTGGGCCTGCAAGAACAGCAGCCTCTGGTTCTGGGCGTACGTGTGCGTCGTGAACGACGGCGCGACCATGGTGACCGACACCACGGGGTCGAGGACAGGGACCCTGAACGGTAGCATCAGCTGATCCCGTGAGTTGACGTTCACCGGCGCGCCTGTCAGCGACGGGTCGACGATGTTGGGGCGGCGCTCGTCGTTGGAGGCGTCGAGGTAGTCCGGCGAGAAGGCCTCGAGGCTGAGCTCGGTGGGGTACTTGACGTTACGGAAAACGTATCCCTCGTGCGGATTGCTGCCGCCCAGCAGCACGCGGCCGTCGCGGAGGAGCACGGCCGAGGAGTGGTACATCCGCGGCCGCGGGGCGCCCGCCGGCCTCTGCACCTCGAACCGGCTCCCGACGGGAAGGTCCGGGCGGTAGATGACGGGCGTGGGGTTGAAAGTGTTGGCTTTCCCCCACCCGGCGATCCCGTCCGTGGCACCGTTGATGATGAGCACCTCGCCGTTGGGCAGCAGGATCATGTCCCCCATCACCCGCGGCGACGGCATGTCCTCCATGACCCATGCCGCCGCGGGGTCAGGGTCGGTTATCTTGATCCGGCCGCATGTCCTCAGCGCCGGGGGGAACTGCCCCCTCTCCACGGCGTCGTTGGAGCTCGCCGGCGCCCCGCCGCAGATGAGCACCTCGGCCTCGGTGGCGTCGGGCTTCAGGGGGAGCAGCACCGAGGAGCCCGCGTTGGGGTTGTTCCTCGGCGCGCCGTCGCCGAGCGTGGGGTACCTTCGGACGACGCTGCCGCTTTTGTAGTCGAATAGGATGGCACGGTTGTTGGAGAAGACGAAAAGGTTGCCGTCCACGTTGAGGTGCACGAAAGGGTACAGGTACTTGCTGTCCTCGTCAGTTTCAGACAAAAACGGCAGCGGCAGTAAGGTGGTAGCGGAAGGGCCTGCCTTTGGGTAGAACTCGTAGTTGGGCTGGTCCCGGCCCCCAACGATGATGGCGCCGCCGTCGGGGAGCTTCTGGTTGGTGGCGTACCACCGGGCCCCGGCGAGCACGTCCGGGTCCGCCAGCTTCTCGGACCAGTCGCAGGCACCCGCGGTGTCAGGCCCGGTGCACGCCGGCATGAGGCGCACCTTGCGGTTGCCGTCCTCCCACCCGCCGGTCTGGACGAGGGTACCGTCCGGCGCGACGTAGCCCGACGAGCACCAGGTGTCGGTGACGATGGAGAGCGCGCGGAAGGTGTTCGACGCGACGTCGTACTCGACGGAGTGCGCGGTGCAGTCCGTGCTGTTGTGGAACCACCGGTCCTGGGGGTTGCTGCGGCAGGGGTGACCAGCGGGGAAGGTGAGGTTGGACGGGCCGACGTTGGTGCGGTCGAAGAGGATCACGCGGTCGTTGTGCAGCAGCTGCATGTGCATCGCCGACACGCCGACGCTGTCCTGCAGGAGCTGCCAGCTCCCGCCGGCGGCGCTCGCCGGCGCAATGTTGCTGCCCAAGGCGAGGAGTAGGGCGAGGACGAGGTAGCGGAAGCCGAGCTCCATGGTCGCGCTGAGAGGGAGATACACCAGTGCTTGTGAGTTGTGTGCTTTGCTCGTAAGCTGTGAGCCAGTATTTATAGTACGTAGTTGGGTTGCATTGCATGCACGGCGACGACTTGGCGAGTCTTCTCTTCAACCAGTACGGTCTGACGTTCTGTTCCCTCGCTAGGTAGAGAGAACCCCCTACAACACTTGCATAGAAGCCTGTCAACGTCAGCATAACCTGAAGGCTATACGTCACTTGCCAATAAGCTGCTCAACGTCAGCAGAATCTACCGTGGTTGTGATGAATCGCCGGTGCTCCAATTTGAAACCGTTGCCCAGCATTGGCCATAGCATCAACAAGCTCGGATGGCGACTTCCATTCCAACACCAGCTCGCGGACATCTTGGCCATATCACCACCCAGTCATCTCTCTATTTTGAAGAAAGGAGAGAGCTAGCTCAACTGTATATATACGTTGATCAGATTTAACTCGTTCTCGGATACTTGATTTTTTATTAGCTATTTCTCAAGATTGGGATTTAAGGTGGGGGGGGGGGGGGGGGGGGGGGGGGGGGTTTCTGGGTTTGGAGGGTGGGGGTTACCTGTGTGGTCTTCAAGTTTAGAGGGAGCTCTAGGGAGGATCGCTATTGTTGAGGTGGGAGAGATGGTGGTGGAGTGGAGACGGTGTGAGCGCCGCTGGTGCTGGACGGAGGGAGACCTCGATGGACGGTGTCTGGCCCCAATGGATTAGCGTCGGGCCATGGTAGAGGGTTGTGGCGAAGGCTGGCGGAGCTAGGCAGGTGGTGTTGGCGATGGGGCATTACGCGTCGGGTGACAGGAATACGAAGCGGAACCGGTTACTTTCGTGTTCACTCGAATCAAAGAGATAAAGCGCGTGGGGAGGAGGGGGGATCCTAACGATCGGAAGCGTTGATTGAGGCTGAATCATTTTCCAATCGACCGATATGGAGACACTTCCCTGATCGATAGACACTAAACTCTTCCATGCATGCATGTACTTGTTTTGGAATTATTAGAATAGGCCATTTCATCTGACAACTTGCAGAAGATTTTAATCTGATCTAGTAGTGGCAGACCAATTTGAGAAGTGCCTTGGTCTATTTGTGATGAGTGATTGACTAGATGATGTGAGGCTTTACCGGTTGAGTCCATATTTTATCTGTGCATAATTATGCTAACGGCTAACCAGATGTTTGTGTAAACCATATGTTGTGTGTTGTGTCTCTTGGTTTGTGATGTGCAGGTATAGGATGCAACATGACGGTCGACAGCATGAGGTGAAGGTCAAGCGAAAGGTTCATACCGATATACTAGGGCTGTGAAGGGTGGACACGAGTAGGCTTGGACCGAGGGACCCGAGGAGTCTAGGCGGAGTCATGAGCGATCCACATGGTGCACGGAAGAGCAAGAGTACATGGACGATGATGGAGATGGCGTCGGTCGAGTCAAGAAGGATGGAGGCGAGTCGAGTAGGCGGCCCGGGAGTGGGAGTGAAAGATTTGGAGGTGTCGGAGGCTTGGCAGAGGCCGAACACACGTCAACATCAGTGAGTCACATTAGGTGTAGCGTGCAAAAGGGTTTGACCGTTTTGACCTCAAAACCGGGGATGAGTCACGCCTGTTGGGTGTGCAAGAGAGTTTAACCAGTTTGGCCTCAAACCGGAGGACGAGTCCGGTGTGGCTGAACGGCGTCGAGTCGGTGGACGCGTGGTACCATCGCGAAGCTTGCGTTGAGGCGAAGCTAAGTCGTGAAGGCGTCGGGTCCGTCTGATGTACGAGGAAAAAGTTGGACAATTTTACCCCTAGGGGTATTTGAGTTGTGTGCTTCATGTAAGGGCATTCTGGTCATTTTCTGGATGCCTATATATAAGTGGAGAGGGCTGTTGGCCAGCTACTCTTTGGACATCTCTTTGGTGGTAGACTACTCATTTGTTTGTAAGAGCCTTTGGTAGAGGTGTGAGGGAGGAGAGGTGAGGGATCTTTGAGTTGATCTTTTAGCCCTCCAAGCTTTGTTTGTGCTTAGAATTGGATTGTAACTGGACATGATGAAGTAATCAAAGAATCAATTTCGCGCTCAATTGCTTCTCCTTCTCAAGATTTGAAATTTATCTTTTTCGGTATTTTCGTAGGCATTTTTTTGGGGATTTCTTGTTATTCGCGTTTGGCTTCAAATCCCGTGAAATCTATTGGGGTTTTTTTTTGTTGGTATCCTTGTGAGGAACCTTTTTATGATTCCCCCTCAAATCCCTAACTAATTTGGTCTGGATTTGGATTTCCTCGAAATTCCCTTTCTCTTGTGTTCTTGACAAAAATCATAAAATTCAAGATGAAATCTTGATCTTTTTGAGGAAATCTTTTGGACGAAGACTCACTGCTTCTGGGAAAACCTCTGGCTAAAATTTCATGAAGTTTGGATATCATTTGATCGAGTTTCCCTTTTCTTTGGATCTTGACCCGCGCAGGGAAAAATAGGAAGTTCCGATTTTGCAAAATAGAAAGTTCTGGTTTTTGCAACTTGCTTATTTTGGGGAGATCTCTTGGGAGTAGACTCTTGACAGTCTTGGAAAGCCATGGTTCAAATATCGTGATTTTTGGAGTTTGTTTGATCGAGTTTTGCTATTTTTCTTGGAGCTCCTTCAGGTTGTTTGGGCAAAATCGGATGTTCCGGTTTTGAAAAGAGGAAGCTCCGGTTTTGGAAAATTCCCCTCCGGTTTTGGTTCTAGTAGTACCAGTTTTTCTCTAAAGCTTCTGTTCTGCTTTAGCTCTTTCTATGCTTGGTTTCGCTTTGTGTCAAGGGTTTTCTAGTATTGTTCCTTGATCCAGTAACATCTCATTTGGCTTTGTGGATCTAAAAATTCTACAAGAGATGTGTGTAGGGTGATTTTTGGATATGGGCTGAATTCCTTTGTTCAAGAAAAGAATTTTGATCGGTTTCCATTCACCCCTCTGATCGTCCATCTCGATCATTCAGGTAGCTCATTCATGTATGAGACTAGTGGACACTTTTCCTTACTAACTATACGATATTCTGGTACGTTTAGCTCGGCAATGCAAGGTGCCAAGGTCTCCCATGCAATGCATATGTGTGGTCATGTGGACGTACGTTGACGTAGCTAGATATTTTAATATTACCTAGCTTCCCACACCGGGGTTAGGCGGCCAGCGGGAAGGCAAGCCGGCGTGACTTGAAACTAGGAGACAGTAGATGTACGCGTCGAGTAGCTGAAGAAGGTGAGAAACAGGCAGACGGGAGGAAGATCCTTCTACTGCTGGTCTCGGCACGGAGACCATCATCAGTTTGACGCGCGTCGTCGTCGCAACGTTTTTACTATGTTACCATGGGCTACGGTACGCGCACTGCTACCCACTGACAAGGCGTCCACCGCCATCAAGTTGCTATTCATGGTCGTGCGTGACCATGTACGCGCACAAGCTAGACGCAGGGAGAGAGCAGTGGCGCCATTTACCGCCCCACTGCCCACCGTCGTCCCCCGGCCGCTCGCTCTCTCGATCGGTCCATGAGATGACTAGATCTAGATGACAGACTCTCGCCGGTGCAGTCGTCGGGGCGCCTGTCCTAGATTTTAAGGCTGGCACGGTGGTACTGGTACCCAAGCGGCAGTCCGTCCGATCGAGTTGGCATGGCGGGCCTCGTCAGTCGTCAGCATTGAGACCCGCGCGTCGTGGCGGACGGGACCGACGGGCCGGCGGCCGGTCCATTCCGTCCACACCGGCCACCGGCTGGCGAGGAGGTCCGCGCATCCATATGCGGACAAGCGCAGTGAGGCTGTGCCACTTGCGTATTAACAGCTAGCAACGGGAAGGACGTGACTATACTGCTGAGTTAACTGCGGTAATGGCCGGCCTACCGCGTACGCCGTGCTCGCGCCCTATGTCCCTAGCTATCAGAGTGTAACCATTGAGAAACACTCAACTGAAACAGGCAGAGCGATGGGTAAAAGAGAAAAATTACAAAGGGTGGCGGTTTACACACTAGTATAACGAAACCTATCCACGTTTCTTTGCTCGGCTTTCTTCCTCCCCTCAGGGTCCGTTTCTCTCCGCATTCATGCCGCTCCGATCCTCCGCCAGCAAACCATTGCGCAACGCAGGGTCCACCATCTTATATTAGACGGTCGGATGTTTATCTCATGGTTGAGTGCAACTTATACTCGTTTGTCAAATAGTTCGTCGCCTTTTTCTTTTTCTTTTGCCTCTCATCCATTTAGACCTGGATTGGAGCGGCATGTTTCAAAGTCAGGCACAAGATGAAATTGTTGTTCGGTTCGAGCCAGCTCAGGAAATAAACAGGCTCGGAACAGCCTTTCCACCTCCTCCACGGACCACATCTCCAACCCTCCGGATCGGAGTCGGCCCAGGTTTGAGTGAGTCATTAGGATCCACTTGATCCGGTCCATGAAGAGAACTGGATCCGTATTGAAAACATGTCTACCGAACGAGACCTTATTGTATATTGCCATCCTGCCATCCGTCCATCCATATTTTCATTTTCTCAATTTTTGTACGATCTAGTCATACAGGTCGAGACATCATTTTTCTCAATTGTGTGAACCTAGGTGCATTTGTGAGATGACTCGTGCTGTTGTAGATTGGAATAAATTGGCACTATCTAAAAAGCATTGGAACAAAATGAGACAAGGCAACAACCTCATAAACATAACAAATTTTATGAAACAGCACCCCGAAGAGCGCGGTTAATTTGGAGAATATCAGTATGTTTGTATGACATACATATGCGCTTATATTTTTCAGAAACACACGGTACATACGTGATGTGCTAGCATACACACACGCAACCATGCGTATTAGATGCTCACATGTCACTCACATCTATGGATGCTCTACGAGATTGGGCCGGTAGATCTTATAGATTAATAAAATCACCACAAGCCAAGGGTGGATCTACGTTCACTCGAGCGAGGGTACATAGGCCGCCGGCGCTTGATTTTCTGATTTCGATGGACATAAAGCTTATCTAGTAAAATTGTAAAGACACATAAATTAGCAGGCCGCCACTCATTTTTTTTCCAGCTAGATCCGCCCCTGCCACACGCGTCTTGTTTTCAATTAGCACGTGAAATAATAATTAGCCAAAAATACAATTGTGCTAATTCAAGAACTCAAACCAGATTCCACAAACCTAACAAAACGCTCATCAGTTACCAAAGTGTGGCAATTCAGATAAGAGTGTTTCAAATGTTTTCCTTCAGGGACATCTGTTGATAGAGATGATTCTCCATGAGGGCAGCCCAGTGTGTAAATCGATTTGGAGCGCAAAGTGCCGCAAAGTGCATTTCAGTTTTTACGTAGTTTCATGGCTGCAGTGTGTGCGGTCCCACAAGTGAACTACAGATGAAAAGGTGTATTTTTCATCCCTTAACTATTGCAAAAGTGTGACATTCACCCTTATATTTTATTTGATGCAAATTAACTCCTTAACTAGCTAAACCACCTTAGTTTAATAATAATTTAGTATCATACAACATCAGATTAGACCATGTAATCATCTTGCTAATCAATACTTAGCCACATTTTTTGTTAAGTCGATCGTTATAACAGTTGAGTGTGAATTGGTTCCGTTAATTTTTTCGAAGAAAATTATATGGTAGCTAATTTAGAAGGGTTACTAAATTTTTTGTGGACTTTATATTTTCGACCCAACATATTAAACCGCTAAGAAATGATTGTTCAAATGACTATGTGGCATAAACTATCATTACATTGCACTAAACCATTGTTCAACTGAGGTGGGATGCAAGTGCATCGATACAATTAGGTAAGGGATTGATTTGCACCAATTAAAATATTAAGAATGAATATCACACCTTCAAAATATATAAGGGATGAAAAATACACTTTTCCCAATACAGAACTATATTACTTGTTTTGGTACTTCTTTGTATCGCTACGGTGAAAGATTCTCGCCCTGTTCGCTTCAGCTTATTTAGCCGGCTTATCAGCCACCGAACAGTATTTTCCTCTCACAACAAATCAGCCGTTTCAGCTTTTCAGCCGGCTTATAAGCTGAAGCGAACAGGCCCTCTAGCTGCTCATCCCAGTCAAGAAAGAATATTTTAGGTAGCGTTTGATTTTGGGACGATGTGGGTTGGGTTGGAGCCGACTCACTTTTGTGGGTTGGAGCCGATCCATCTCATGTTTAGATGAGTGGGTTGGAGCCGACGTTTTTTTTGGTTAAAGGGGTAAAGAGGGTTGGATGGATGTCCTTTTAACACCGTTAGTTGAGGGCCCCACCTGTCAGCCGTGGAGCCCACCTGTCAGCCTCTTTTTTTCTCCCTCCCTTCCATCTTCTTCCTCCTCTGCTCCAGCAAGCCATCCTCCTCCACGGCTCCTCCCGGGCCGGTCCACGGCCGCCAGCGCGCCGACCCCCGCCGGCGGCTCCCTGCGCCGTCGGCTCCCACATGCACGCCGCCCCTCCCTCCCTAGCCACCTGCGCGCCGCCGCCCCTCCGGCGGCCCTGCTCCCCACCACGCTAGCCTGAACCCACCCCCGTTGGCCTGAGCTCCCTCCCCACGCCGGCCTGAGGGGTCGCGGCCATGGGGCGCCCGGAGGTGGAGGAGCTGCGCCGCGGGCCATGGGGCAAACGGCGGCAGGGTCGGGCGGGTAGCGGCGTCGTGCGGGCGGAGGCGGCGACGGGCGAGCGCGAGAAGACGGACGAAGACGCTGTTCATCTGGGTTGGACCGATCCCTTCATTTTGGGAGGATGGGATGAACCCGGATATTAGAGGAATATTCCTCTACTGGGTTGGACCTAACCTTCACCCTCTCCAACCAAATATGGGTCGAAGTGGGTCGGCTCCAACTCAACCTATTTCAACCCCAGAACCAAACACACGGTTAGTCAGCAGGCTTCCCATGGTTCGAGTTCGATTTACGATCTGAGGCCGAACAGTGAAGGCGTGACGGTTCGATTATTTTCAACACTGGAGTGGCCTTGAAATACAATTACCTATAGTTTTAGTGCTTTACCCAATTGATTTTTCATTCAGCCTAAAGTGCATTTGTGATATGAACTTTTTCCTTCTCTCCCTTTACCGTCGTGTTCCAACTTAACAAATGATTTGCGACCAAAGTAAGTAGGGTATTTTATAGTTTATATGTTGATAGATTTCATGAGTGAAATTTGTCACTTCCTTTTACCATGCATTGAATGACAATCCAATAATTTATATTAATCTCTATACGACCAACACCTTTTTCTTAGACTGGAATTAATATTGCAAATCACCACATTTTTTTAAAAAAAAATCTGTCATCTCTAATTTCTTAAGAACATTTTGTTTCCCTACATGCAAAATTTTATTTCATTGTCGGGGCATTTATTTTTTCCTAGACCAGAACATTGCAAATCTATCGACAGATAAATATACCATTTCTCAAAAGTTAAATGTTAAATGCATAGAAGTTAGTACTATCAGAGTAAACATATTTCAGTCGGTATAGAGCGAAATTATTCCTCTCCCTTTCATCTGTCTGATTTCATTTATCTCAAGATTAGGGTTGCTACATTGTATTGTTTTTATATTAGCCTAAAATTAAAAAACTATTTGCCATTTTGGTGTGATTATTGTTTATATTTTGCAAAATATACAGGAACCTAATTATGAATTTTTTGTATGACGCACATGTGATTTCCTGTTAGTGTGGCTGGCATTCCCATCATTTATGAGTCAATAATTCAAGAAAAAACTAGTGTCAAGTATGTGATGTCCATGCCTATTGCCTACAATCATGAAGCAAGGTGCCATATCAGACACAGAAATTAGTAGTCGTATATGAATATATCTGCTAAATGGCGTTGAATTAATAAGTGCAGCATAACTAGACATAGAATAATGACGCCATGGCTACGTTGAGTTAACATAATCTAATCATTATACCTCATCTGTCTCCACGTGCACAACTGACATATGATTAGCAAAGGTCAATCCAGCGAACTCAGCCGGTGTTCGCAACAAGCAGAGGGAAGGAACGTTATCCGGAAACGCAAGCTGCACGTTCATGTTCTGAGTCTCCCCCGCCGACCCACAACCCCCCCCCCCCCCCCCCCCCCCCCCCCCCGCCCAAAAAAAAAAACAAAAGGGAAGGGAGTTGTCGTTTCGTGGGCCACATTAAGCTGATCGAGAGCTTCTATGGGCTATCCAGTGAATCTCTGGCCCGTTTAGCAGACGGCCTTTTTCATGCTGAATGCCTGAATTGCGGCAGAGCAAGAGGGCATATCACTATCAGAGTCAGAGATGAAGTACGCTCGGGTGGCTGCTGGCGAGGGTGTTCGTCCAATCCGTTCGGGTTCAATCCCTAGGATCGGATCTAGATGCTTCACCGGGATTTTTTCCCAATTGCGCTCAGATTAGTTCTGAGTTCGCTAAGATACACACGCGTGCACGTAAGTGGTACTACCGTTTTCTGTGCACTGTATGTTTAGATCTCTCAATCTGTTCCATAGGCGTGTGTATGGACGCGCGCACGTGTATGTACGTGTGGTATGAGTATAGAGTGCGTTGGTCGTATGCGTCCGTACCCTTAAAAAATCAGAGTCAGAGATGAGATCGTCGCCATTCTTTCACCCTTTTCTCGCGGGGTAAGAGCGTCACCTTTCACGGGGCATCGTCAATAACATGTCTCTTTTAGTCCAGTTGGTGAATCGTTCGCCGAACGGGTAGTGCCACGGCAACGTCAAGTTCATGGGAATGAAACCGCGAACACAAATCTCTGATAGGTGCTAGTAAATACTGTATACAAGATACAATGGCATCGACACGCGTGCGGTCGTCGGCACGGGAGGATGCCGTTCGTGCCGTGCGCGGCGCCAGCCGGCCGGCCGATCGGTCAGTCCCGGCGCGGCGGCTCGTGCCTGGCGGAGACCACGGCGGTGGACATGACGAGCATGTGGCTCAGCGTGGCGACCCACCGCTTGTACACGCCGTAGTCGTCGGCGCGGAGCTCCACCTTGCCCTTGCTCGTCGACACCTCCACCGGGTACGTCGCGCCCTCGTCCGGGCTCGGCTTCTCCGGGGCGCACGGGCGCACGTCGCGGATCACGCCTGCGGGTGCGCATGGGCAGGTGGCTGGTCAGTTCGGTCTGTCCGATCAACTGATCGATCAAGAAAACAGGCGAGACAGGGAACGGGACAGATGCTGCTCGTTATTACTTTCTTTCGCGTGGGAGAAGGCCATGACCAGGTTCGTCTTCTTGATCCGCAGCACGATCTCGCCGCGCTTGTTCGGCGCCGCGGACACCGTGTGGAGCTTCCATTTCCCTGCAACCCATGTCATCGTCGTGTGCCAAGAGAACGCGACGCGTGTTCAGTTTCGCATGCATGCGGCAACTGGTGGCGTGGAAATGGAGTACATGGCGGCACTCACCGTCCGGCATCGCGACGAACAACTCGTCGCCCTTAGCGAGCGCCGCCCGGGACCTCGCGTGGTTGAAGTCGAAGTCGAGGTCGTCCTGCGACAGCGCCGGGCCGGTGTGGTGGTCCCCTCTCTCGTTCGGGCCGTGCCCGCCGCCGCCGCTGCCGCAGCGCCGTCCTCTCAGCGTCGCGGCGCCGCGCAGCGCTGCGACATGTCCGACGAAAGTAAATAAAGTTACTCCCAGGAATTCTTTTCAAGTCGTTGCGGCGCAACGATGCGGTCTGAAGAAGAACAGTGTGGGCGGGCACGGGCACGTACACGTGGCGGCGGCCGCGGTGAGCGTGATGACGTTGCTGGCGTCCGTGGAGGCCCTGGCGGCGTCGACGGCCGCCGCGACCTGGTCCCTCGTGGCGCCCGCGGCCTCGGCCACCTTCGCGCACTGCGCCGCCACGAGCGCGGCCGCGGACGCCACCGCCGTCTCCCGCATCCCCGCCGCGCCCGGCGGCGCGGCGTTCTCGGCGGCGATGGCGGCGAGCGCGGCCGCGACGCCGGCCACGGACACCGCGGCGTGGACCTCCGCCCGCTGCAGGCGCGCCTCCTCCTTCCGCTTCTGCTTCCGCTCCTTGACCCACTTCTTGAGCGAGATGCCGTTCCATGGCGCCATCTTGCGCGGGAGCTGCGTGCAAAGTTCAGAATTGTAAGATCTGGCAAGCCATCACAATTCACAAATAAATAGCAGCACATCTCATCATTTCCTTGATCTCCGTTGATGCGTATCTCGGAATAAAACGCTGTGTACTAAGGATTTAGAAAAAGAAGATTGGAAACGAGATATGGCTGATCATAACATCCTAATCAGATCGTTATCTTTCCCAGAACATGCTACTCAGAATGTGTAACAGACTGAACCATATTGGCCGGCCCAGAAGTACTACCAAAACCAATGGATTAGTACATGACCAAATTTCATGATCACAAAAAAATCCTTAAAGAACTCAAGATTAATCAGAACTCAGAAGGATTGAGAAGAGAGCCTGCAAAACATCTCCGTGCAATTTCAAGTTGTACAGTATGTGTTGCAGGAAATGATGCATGTTAGTGTAACTTCAGAGATGAACAGAACTAGCACTGGCTTTGACCCATCAACAATACGGTTTCTATCACTCACCCATTTCTTCTTGAGGCAGAGATCATAATCCAGTTCGGGATGAATTGCCTTCTGCAGCCATATCCATGACTGAAAAGGGAAGAACGCCAAAGCCACGCACTCGAGGTCAGGTTAAAACGAGTTTGCAAATGAACATCCCATCACACAGTTATGTACCTTCAGATCGTCATATTTCCATTGGGCCGTGCTGAAACTGCTGTTGTCAACCACCAAGCTACGATTACTTTTCTGCAAA
Organism: Setaria viridis; assembly: GCF_005286985.2. Lineage (NCBI taxonomy): Eukaryota > Viridiplantae > Streptophyta > Magnoliopsida > Poales > Poaceae > Setaria > Setaria viridis. Next base: position 23,103,149 of record NC_048269.2, on the reverse strand, counting down.
TTGTTACACACCTCAAATTTCATCCCCAGCACAATACACTGACAAAACATTTGCTACAGTTACTGAATGTACACTTACTGACAACAGGTCTTTCCGGTCAAGCGACATGACCGGATGCTCCACCAACGCCATCGAGCACTCCTTGGGTCCTGTCTGAAGAACTTGGATAGCCGAGCTGCACCACGCGCTCGAGAGCAGGTCCGTCGACTCTGGAGGCGGCTCCTCGTAGGCAACTAGGCCTCTGTCCGGCTCCATGGCCAAGGCAGGGCAGAAGCCAAGCTAATTCCCTCAGAAGCAGCTCAGGAAAGGCAAGGGTCAGAGATTTATAGTGGACGAGTAGATGTCACTCTTGGTAGCTGTGCAGGTGTAGCCTCTCTGTCTTTCTGATGCGCAACCTGCAGCCGCAGAGAATGTCTCAGTAGGAGAACCAGATCCTTGATCGAATCACTAGGATAGCTCCAACCACTAGAACCAACTTTTAGCTGTAAAAAACCTGAAACAGTACAGGTGTCACTGAGAAAGGCAGTGAGAAAAAAACTATAAGTACCAAATAAACAAGCATATTAGTGGCTTTTTGGGAGGAAGAGGAGTGGAGTAGATCATGAGCTTCAAGAATGCTTTAGCTGCACACAAAGAAGATGGAATCAAAAGGGGGGGACCTCGTAGGCTTTACAATAGAAAATTTGCAGCATAGTAACTGTCCTAGAACATTGAGGAGTTTGAGCACACACTTTTCGGTGCTGGATTTTATATTGTTGCCACCAAAAAAACTGCTGCAAAGAGGAGATGCTTAGCGTTTCAGTGCAATGATCCGATGTATTTTATTGTAAACCAAATCGAGTAAAAAGGCGAAGAGAACATGAGATGTTGGGCTGCCACTAGTGCAAATAATAGAAAAACAGAAAAAGGCAGCAGGATGAGGGTGTCATCCATACAATGTTTCGGAACTTTCGGGCATCATTGCCATGCGTGCAATACTGCAATGCTGGAGTGTAGACGTATACCTAATGGGTCGTAGATTGTGACCTGTAGCGTAGTATCTCTTAACGTCAGAGCACAAGCATCTAGTGGATGTTCAGTGCACTGGGTTTCAAAAGGAAGATCTCTTCCCTTAAAAAAAACAGAAAATCTCAAGCTGTAGCAAACTGTAGCGGAAGAACAATATGGTGATGCCGAGGGGTCCCAGTCTCACATCAATCCCTGTCCAATGTTAGTAAACATGAAAATGCTAGAAGCAAATCAATATACTGTATAACATTAAGTCCCAGAAATCATGACTGGTCTTCAAAATAAGGTGCCAAAGCATGTAAAATTATGCCTTGTAGGATTTTTTTCAGTTTTGAATATCACTGTGGTTATAAAAGTGAATGCTTCAAAGGCTGAAGTGAAGAACCGAACCTGTAATGCTTCCAGCAACCGTGCCAGGGTTGTCCCATATGGAATAATTGGCTCTGGCATAGAGCATGAAAGAATTTAATTAGCGGTGAATTATTAGTCATCAGTCCCTCAAGAGATGGCAGCATGATTTGGAAGTGGAATAGTGTTTGCAGATGATCCAAAGCAGCTGCCGTTGTTGAGGAATAGTTGAGCGGCTCATAATATTGCTTCTCCTAATCTACAGAGAGGGCAACAGAACAGTGGTGCCTGTCAGTTGGTGTAAATATCAAACCTAAAGCAAAGCTATGACTTTAATGCTAGTTTTTTGTCCGAGAATTTGGTTAATCTTTCCCATCTACCGTTGTCTAAAGAACATTCCAAGTGAAGCCTCTTATCCCTTATTTATTCTAATCTCATGTGTAGGCCTCTAATCCTGTCTGCTAATCATTCTCCTTTTGAAAATTTTGCTAGATAAAATTATATGTATTTATCACGGCAAGGGACCTTTTGATCAAGGATAGGATTATAGGAGTTCAGTATCTTCTCTTTACAACTCCTTTTGAATGTAAAGTAGGGGCTGCAGATTCTCGAAGGCTCTCACGGGAAATTTCCGAGGGAAGCTGAAATCATGTTAATTTGTCGGCATGCAATTCTTGTCACTGCTTTGAACAATCTTTTGATTGATAAAGGAAAATGGAATGTCAATTCCTGCTACACTAGTTGCGGCCTTGCTGGAGAATTAATTCATTACGCACTGAGGTAGATGTTCAGGAGGGGAAAAAAAACTCATTTGATAACTCAGCTAAAACTTCATACTTATAGCTTCAAGATAAGATAGACATTATTGAAGTTGGATAATAAACTAATTCCTAACATATCTTGTAGCTCTTCACAGCAATAAGATGGGCACCAGAGAACTAACAGCAGGTTTAAACATGTGTGCATTGAGCAAGCACATCAGGTAATCATTGAACCGCATAATCGTTTTCTCTCTAAAGGCAACAAATAATCATTTTAATGAATAAGCAATGTCGTTAGCTTGGATTTCCATTTGGATTTGTCATTTTGATAATAGAGCATTTTTGGAGTTGTCATCACGCCCTAATTTGCAGTGGTGCGGCTTTAGATATTACTATGCTAGGAGAAATTGGGCATGCAGTCACACGATTTCATTATATCAGACTGGTGTCATAACCAGAAAAATGAAAAACAATCCCTCATCAGAAGGCAAAGCTCAACTCCATATGAAGAAAGTATTTATCCTTTCCAATCTGAAAAGCTCAACTCCATTTATGAAGAACAGCCCATCAGAAATATAATAGTTTCTATTCTGAATGGAGGCTCATTAAACTTTTTGATAAGTATTACATGATTACTACTATTGCCTAAGAATACAACTTCAGAAATTGTCAACGACAGCTCAATATCCCTAATATTGTACAGAACCAACAGATCACAAAGGGTTTCTTATACCTCCTTCCTGCAATCTTGCATTTGTCTGGTGAAATAGCTACTCTGGAAAATTGAATACAGCATCGTATCATATTGAAACTAAACTATCTCACCATCAATAATATGGTGTCTCAACAGGACAATTTCCTTCACAAGATTCCTGTAAGTGAATGGCCGGACAGCGGCCCTTAGGAAAAGTCCTGTGTTTGCATCACTCTGACTTCCATCCTCTGCACTTCTGCTCCTTGTGGTCTCCTGCTCCTCCTCGTCTTCCTCAGTTTGTTCCTGCTCCATAACCATTGCATTTGCTCTGTCCATTTTCCATTCCATCTCTTTCTCAAATTCCATCTGCTGCTCAATGCGCTCATTTGATGCCTCAATGCTTGTCTTGACCAGCTTCTCCATTTTATCAGAACTTCTCATGGCGTTCTTCCACTGCTCATCCCAGTACTTTTCACTGTCCCCACTATTTTCAACAACTTCATCTGCTTCTAAATCCTCATTGGTATCGACCACATCCTCATCCTCATAATCACTGTATCCACCATCGACAACATCATCAGCCTCATCATCCTTGATCCAATCAACTATGTCTATTTCATCGTCATCACCAACATCATCATCACTCTCATCAGGCGCATCACATCCAAGCTCCATCTCCTCTAGTTTCACCTTCCACTCCTTGGTATAAGGATGCAGGAGCTCCATAGGATGGTTTGTGAGCAGGAATTCCAGGCATCGTGACTGGTCAGCTTCGCTCAGCCTTGAGTAAGCATTCACAACATCATCAACATAAGCCTTCGGGTTGGCCTTCACTATCCTGCAGAGACCACCAAAGTAGGTTGTTCGAATGACCTGACCATCCAGCTCAAGTTCAAACAAGAAATTGCCCTCTGTGGCAGGATCAACCAACGGGCGAAGCTTCTTGAAGAAATCCTCCTGCGGCTCAAATCGCGACTGGTACAGCGGCCGCTTGACGTATATGATGTCAGGGCGCGTCCAGGCCGCACATCGCGTGATGAGCTCGCGCGTCGGGTTGCCAAACCTGCCCATAAGGCTCCACTTATCAAGCCGCTCTTCCTTGCCGGCCTGGACGGCGACCTCGGCCGAGAGCGTCCACTGCTCCCAGGGCTTCTCGTTGGGGCGCCACCTGGGGTGGCGCACGAAGACCCAGTAGTACCGGAACCCGACGCCGTCGGCGAGGTCGTTGAGTCGGTGCGAGAACTGGTTGCACATGTCGAACTGCTCGATGCGGTCCCACTCCTCGTGGTCGTGGACCTCCTCCATGAGCGAGACGCGGTCGTCGGAGAAGCGGCCGCGGATGGGCGGGCCCACGACGATGCCGCGCCAGTGGTAGGGCCCGTAGCGGCCGTACTTGTACCAGTCGTGCGGGTGGCGGAGCCGCGGGTCGTCGGGCCCGTCCATGAAGCGGACGGCGCGGTCGTACCCCATCCCGATCATCTCGAGCTCCGCGTCGGTGAAGGTGTCCGCCTGGCCCGAGGCCGCCGCCGCCGCAGCGCGGCGCTTGCGGCGGTAGAAGGCGTTCTCGCCCATCCGGCGGCTGCGGACGCGCGCCTTCGCCTTGGCCTCCCGCCGCATGTCCCCGCTCCCCTCGATGCGGCCCCCGCCGCCACCCCCCTGGGGGTTCTTCTTCTTCTTGCTGCGGCCTGCGTGGGCCACGGTGGAGGGGGGCTCCGGTGGGCCTGGTGGCCGCGCCGGCGGGGTCGGGGAGGAGGGGAATGAGGAATCGGAAGCGGGCGCGGAGGCATGGATGGCAGCGGCTGCGGCGCGGGGTCTGGGTCTGGTGAACGGCGGAGCGAAAGATACGGGCCTGCAGCGGAAGGGGGAGGCGGCGGCGGAAGCGGTGGGGGGGAGGAATTGGAGGCCGGAGCAGAGGTGATGCGGGGGTGTGAGGCCGAACAGGGTGGGGGCTGCGCCCGGCGGCATGGCTGGGTTTGGCTTGGGTTTTGGGGGCAGCTGCCTGCGAAGTGCCGAAGTGTGTGAACTGTGAAGGATGCAGATTTTCCTCCTCTGTCACGATGAGGTGATGTAGGCTGGATTCGAAGGGCAGGCCGGGCTTGGAAGATTTAGAAGCCTCACGACGGGTTGTGGTTTTCCCGCGCAGATCGACCCGGCCCATAAGCTGGAGAAACTGCTCGGCCTTTTCTTTCTTTTTTTTTTGGCGATGGGACTGTTGTTTTGTTCCTTCTTTCGCTTAGAGGGTGCGGGACGCCATACATGTCGTATCGGATATTTGATACTAATTAGTATTAAATATAGTCTAATTATAAAAATAATTGTACAAATGGAGTCTAATTCGCGAGACGAATCTATTAAGCCTTGTGGTGCTACAGTAACCATTTGCTAATGATGGATTGATTAGGCTTAATAGATTCGTCTCGCGAATTAGTACAGGGGTTCTGCAGTTAGTTTTATAATTAGCTCATGTTTAGTCCTCCTAATTAGTGTCCGAACATCCGATGTGACCCTCCTAAAGTTTAGTACCAAACACCCCCTTGGGGGCGTTTGCTTCCACTAACTTATTTTTAGCACGTGTCACATCGAATGTTTAGATACTAATTAGGAGTATTAAAATGTAGACTATTTAGAAAACCCATTACATAAGTGGAGGCTAAACAGCGAGACGAATCTATTAAGCCTAATTAATCCATCATTAGCAAATGTTTAGCAACACATTGTCAAATCATGGACTAATTAGGCTTAATAGATTCGTCTCGCCATTTAGCCTCCACTTATGTAATGGGTTTTGTAAATAGTCTACGTTTAATACTCCTAATTAGTATCTAAATATTTGATGTGACGGGTGCTAAAAATAAGTCAGTGGAAGCAAACGGGGCTGATTTGGCTACTTGCTTTGCTATTCGAGGAACAATAGAGCTGCTCCGTCACATCGAACAAATTTTTCTTTTTTTTTCTCGAATAAGCAGAAGAACGGTGTATTTTTTATTAAGAGAAAAATATATTGTTTGTTCACCTAACGTGGAACAAAACCACAATAGCATCGAACATCGAAGTCTAGGCAAAAAAAAATATGGGTGATGCCATAACTCAGGCGCCTGAATTTTAGCATGGTCTAACGATGGGTTCTGATCCGTACAGCCCTTGCTCTCCTGTCTCTTGCCCCGCCCTCAAGCACCGTTCCCCGATGATAAGAATATCATCGTGTCTGCAAAAGCATGCCTAACTGTTTGATTTGAGTTGCTTATTATAAGCAACTTAAAGTTGCTTAAAGGTGTTTATTTGGAGTTGCTTATTTTTAGTCTAAGCTGTTTGGATACCCTTGCTTATGAGATGGACATTGTCATATTTGCCCCTTGTGTTGCTACCCTCCAATTTGCCTCCCCACCCTTCTTCTTCCTGCACTACCCGATCCTGGCCTCCGAGCCCCAGAACCAGGGTGGATCAGCACGGCGGCGGGCGGTAGTGGCGGCGGATGGCGTGGAGGCGAGCGGCGGGCAGGAGCGGCGACGGGCGGCGCGGAGGCGGGAAGGCGGGCGGGCGGCGCGGAGCCACGCGCGGAGGTAGGCGGCGGCGGAGGCGGGCGAGAGCGGCGGCGGATGGTGCGGCGGCGGGTGGCGCGGAGGCCGGCGGCGCGAAGGCAGGGGATTGGTGCTCGGTGACGGGAGAGGGGGGGAGAGAGAGGAGGGTAGGGTGCATTGAATGAGGGCAGGAGGTGTAAAGTGCACCTTTTACTCTCCATAAGCAACCCAAGAGTTGCTTATTTGCTTATAATAAGCAATCCCATAAGCAAAAGTAATTGGTTCCATAAGCAACTTATTTGCTTATTTTAAGTTGATTATGCATAAGCAACTCAAACCAAACAGGCCCTTAGGGCTTCCAGTTCCAAAGAACCTTTATACCTATAGCAAAACACTATGCTTAAAATTAAATAGAAACCGGTGAAGACAATATTTTTTACTTCACTGCCTCATAATAGTCAGAGTCGGTGGAGCCAAAACCCTACCAACACTACTGGGAAAAGCCCCATCACTGTTGGTTGGGAACCCCCTTTAGTACCAATTTCGCAACCAATACTACTAGTTCGATACTAAGGGGACCCTACCGGTACTAAAGGGGCATTAAAAAATAAAAAAAGGAAATTTCCCCGCCGCCCCTCCTCCCGCCGCCCGCCTCCCTCCTCCGCGTGCCCCTCCGCCCGCCCGCCCGACGCTCTCCGCCCCGCCGTCGCCGCCGCCGCCACTCCTGCCACCCGCCACCGCCGCCTCACCTCACCCTGCCGCTGCCACCTCACCTCGCCCCGCCGCTGCTCCTCACTGTCGGTGAGGGACGAGCGGAGGGGGGAGGGGAGGTGAGGCAGAGGAGGAGAGGAGTGAGCTGCTGTGAGAGAGAGAGAGAGAGGAGAGATAGATAGAGGAGGGGGAGACGGGATAAGAGTAGTTGGGTGAGAGTGGTCGGGGGATAAGAGTGGCCGGGTGAGAGATAGAGCTGCTGTGAGAGTGGCCGGGTGAGCGGGATGGGAACTTTTAGTACCGGGTGAGAGTTCCACCCGATGCTAAAGGGGGTCATGGGGAGCTCCTCGGAGACTATCTATCAGGCCCGATACTAATGCTCACATTAGTATCAGGTCAAAATGCAACTGATACTGAGTCTCGGGACGAATGCTCAGTTTTCCAGTAGTGCAAATAGTGCCTAGTCTAGACTATATGTCACCACAAAGAAAACAACTGGTTCCACCACTTCATAGATTATACTATGCACCTAGAAAAGCCAAAACGAATAGTACTTGGATAGTAGTGGATTGAAGTGGAATAAGAGAGATTGAAAGGAAAATTTAGTTCATTTTAGACTCAATCTCCTTCATTCCACTCCAATCCCTTTCTGTCCAAACAAGTCCACAGGGTTTTGGATCAGCTACAAATCTGCACTAAAAAGCCGGATTGTAGTTTAGATTATAAAAGTCTAATCACCAGTCATAATATGTTACTCCCTCCGTCCCAAATTACTATTCGTTTTGGTTTTTCTAGGTGCATAGTATTTACCCTTAGAAAAGCCAAAATGAATAGTAATTCAAATGCTATGCACCTAGAAAAGCTAAAATAAATAGTAACTTGGAGCGGAGGGAGTAGAACCCAGCTAACAGTAGATAATACATGGCCAAAAGTCCAACCACATATAACGAGAGACCCATATTTTTTAATATCCCATCTTTTTATTAATCCCTATCCACAATCCAAATTTACATAATCTCTATCCCATCAAACATGCCCTTAGTTAACACAACCATCTGACTAGTGATTACCAAAAATTACAGTTGCAGATTAGCAGCAGATGATAATATACATATATGATGGAATGATCAGGGATGAAGACAGCTTGGAAGTCCTCGTGGCTTCCGTGGAATCATACAGGTAATCAATGCTACGCGACAGCTTTGCATGCAAAGCATGCAGCAAAAATTACAGCCCCAACCCAAAGGTCGAGGCTATAGCTAGTGTACAACATGTCGGCGTTGCGTTTCGCTGCACCTGCACCGATCAATACGTGGGCACGACGCCGTAGTCGCCGTCGGCGCCCCCGGGGGCCATGAGCGCGGCCACGGCGGCCGCGGCGGAGGAGTACATCTCCTCCTCGTGCTCCTCCAGCGGCTCCTCCCCGTCCGCTCCGGCCCCGGCCGTGCGCTTGGCGAACCGGCCCTTGATGCGCGGCCGCGTCTCCGCGTACGCCTTGCGGGACGCGTACCGGATCGTCTTCTCGAACCGCCGGCTCTTGCGCTTCTCCCGGTATCGCATCAGCCGCGCCTCCCGCTCCAGGCCCCTGCTCACCACCGGCACTACGGGCGCCGCTCCCGCCGCCGCGTCGGGCACCACCGCTGCCTCCGACGATGACACCTGCAATAAATGATAGTTGTATCTTTTCGTCAGCACACTGAATAGGTTCGTCATGGGACTTGAACTGGTACGTGCTGCTACGGCGCCGACAGTGTTCGGGGATGCTAGGCTAGCTTACGCTGTGGTTCATCGAGTGGTCGGAGTAGAAGAGCTTGGCGCCGGTGAGGTCGAGCTCGGCCGGGCCGTTCTGGACGCCGATGGCCTTGATGTCGTCCATGGAGCGCGCGAAGTCGAGGTCGAGGTACGGATCGGAGTCCGCGAAGAACACCTCCGTCGTGGCGCTTTCTTCCTTGGGGCCGAGGTCGGGCTCCGGGAGGAGCCACGACGCCGCCTCGGCCTCGTTGCTCCCGTCGTCGTCGGCCACCTTGGGCATGGCTGCCGCGGACGAGGCGAAGGGCTTGGGCGCGTCGGCGAGCGCGCCGAAGAAGGGCGCCACGGGGAGGCGCTCGTGGCGGCGCGCGAGCGGGTTGGCCGAGTGGATGTCGGCGTCGCAGGAGGCGCAGAGCGCGGCGGCGTCGGCGCGGCACGTGACCACGGCCGGCGCGTGCTCGCAGACCTCGCAGAGCCAGACCCGCGCGTGGCGCGACCCGGCGCCGTGCGCGCGCGCGTCGCACCCGGCGCAGAGGAACGCCGCGTCCGCGCGGCAGTAGAGCCGCGCCGCCTCGCCGCCGCACGCGTCGCAGGGCCGCGCGCCCAGGCCCCAGTAGGCAGGGGCCCCGACCGCCGACTTCTCGTCGCCCTCCATCGCGCGCCCCCGAAGCGGTGCGCGCACGTCCGCTCACACTAGCTCACTCTCGGCCGGCAGCTCGTAGTAGCTGTTGGGGCGAAGCGATTCTCAGCCAAGCTTTCCCCACCCCCCGCGCTCCGGATTTGAGCTGTGCACCTGGGAGGCGCCCCGGGCGGGTCGTCGCCCTCCGACGCGAACGGGCGACGTGGAGGCCCGGCTAACCACGGAGGTCGCCGTCCCGGCGGGTCCGGGCCAGTTTGGTCGCCCGTGCCGCCCTTGCGGCCTTGCCACTTCACCTCACCTCGCCGCGTCTTATCGGGTTGCGTCCCGGTCCCCCTGCCGTGCACCGTAAAAACTCTGCACGGCGCCAGCCGGACGTGCGCGCGCTCGCGGTGAATCCAGCCAGCGGCGGCGTCGCTCTCGCGCGCGGCGGAAGGCTGCTGTGACGTGCTCGTCGTTGTCGTTGGAAAATCAGGCGGCCGTCGCGACATGGCAAGTGGGAGGGATGCTGACGGGGACGGGCGGGCCGCGGCTGCCACCGCGTCGGCCGGGTCCGGCCGCCCGATTCTCGCCGTGGGGGGCCACGGCGGCGACAGGTGGCGCCGCGCGGTTGGTCCCGGCGATCTCGCCCTTATCTCCAACGGATGCTCCTCCGGACATCGCAGCAGCCCGTGGCCGTGATGGAACGAGCTGGGCGGGCACCAAGGCCGTTTTGGGAAATACGCTCTCGGTAAGCGGATGCGCAAAGCTTCAGCCCCGGGTGCAGGCGTGCAGCTGCAGCTCGCAGGATGCTGGATGCGGCCGCAACCACAACGCTGGGGCCCGGGTGTCTCTACGGCCTCTGAAATCTGGACTCTGGAGGTGACGCGAAGAATCGACTTGTGTTGGCATCAGATTCAGAGCTTATCGGTCTATCCCGCGAGGCCTTGGGTTAAAACTGATATGTTCGACATCAGACTTGAACCCACGACTACAAAACAAAAGATGTCACTCCGTTTCAAATGGCTGGTCATTTTGAGTTTTCTAAGTTCGTGTATATTATTATACATGTAGACATACACTATATCTAAGTGCATAACAAAAATTATACACATAAAAAAGCTAAAACAATTTACAATTTGGAACGAAGAGAGCAGTTATTATGAGTCCTATGGAAGAATTTACAGGTCCATTCCATTCACATCGAGAGTGGACCCTTGGCCTAATATGTGAATCGGTTTTTTATAACTTTTGTGAACCGGGTTTGCCGAGCATAGCTGTCCCTGGATTCCATTCACACACATTTTTTTAGCCATTGTTATTTCTTCAATCAAGTGTGGTAAGAGAAAATGAAATTGCATCGAGCGTAAAAATATGAATGCGTAACGCCGGAGTGCTTAGTTCGACATAAGATGCCCTCGTCCTCCCCAAATATTGTTTTTGGAATGTTCTTTTGAATCCAACGAATTCAAAACCAAGCCTACTTAATTGTCATTGTGATTATAATAGGTCAGCTAGACCGAATAATCTCTGCTGGGTTGGTACCCGTGGAAATGCAACTCCCTCCGTACCAAATTAAACATAAGTGTTTTTAGTTTTTTCCCTAAGTCAAACAACTCTAACTTTGACCAATTCTATAGAAAAAAATAACATCAATAATACAAACAAGTTTGCTATCAAGCATATTTCATGATGGGTTTTATAAAACTAACTTGATATTACGTTTGTGTATTTTTCTATAACTTGCTCAAAGTTAGAGATGTTTAACTTAATTGAAAATGGAGAGATAACACTAAAGACTTCTCAAAAGCTTGAATATTTAGCATACGTATGGATAAACTTAAGGATCAAGCTATTCCACCCCACTACGGACCATCCTTTTCCACGAGTATATATACCATACACATATCAATCCATGTTACAACCTACCACATGTTGCAGACATGCGAATATCTCGTTTCCAAAAAGTTTTGGATGACCTTGTGAAAGGGATTAGCAAAAGGGATAAAAGTGGTAACATAAGAATGAGGGCACAAGGCATAGTCGGGCATCATTCTCCGATGTTGACGATCCCTGCGGATGTGGTATATGGGCCACCTATATGCAGGGAGGGGAGTAAGATGAATGTCTAAGTGGGGAAGAAGTAGAATTTCAAGGCTTTTTAGAACGTTTAAAGATCGTTTGTTTGGTTCTCGTCCACTCTATATACATCGCAACTACATCATAAACCGAACAACTACCGCAAAAATGGTGTGCCAAAGTTTAACAAATTAGGCAACTAAAAAAAGCCTAATGTTTATCGAGGGTACTTTACAATTTTGTCATTTTATGTTTACAACTGAACGTTTCAATTTTCATCTCACTCTACAACACCGTAGAGTTAGAGCAAATTTGACTTCATCTTGGTTTGCTACTATAGTTTGGTGTAATGGTAAGATATCTTTTCCTCTCGAGTCTTGACAATGCTAGTTCATTTCCTAGACAAATGTTCGGCAAAACTACAAAACGATGACAAAAAATTGTAAACCAAACTTTGGTAAAGGGCTAGACGGAGAATGAGTAGTACGATTTCTTTCAAGCCGCCCCCTCCTCCAATTTCCAATTCATAATTAAAAACCCCAAACTGTACCCGCCATCCTCCTAAAACCCTAGCGCCTTCGTCCCCCTAGCACGACAGCCATGGCCGCCGCCGCCGCCGCCGCCCCGCTTGACGAAGCCAAGGCCAGGAACGTTCTCCGCCAGGTTTGAGATCTCACACCGTCCTTGATTTGTGCGGTCCCGCCTTCCAATTCCTAGCGGTTTTAGGATCCCAATCGAACATTCCTTTTCCTCTTTCGCCGCAGGTGGAGTTCTATTTCAGCGACAGCAACCTCCCCCGCGACGGATTCCTGCGGAGGACCGTAGAGGAAAGCGAGGATGGCTGTAATAATTCCTCATCGTGTTCATCTTCATGCTCCTTCTAGTTTTTGTTGCTATGATGCTAATCTGTGCTGTTTTATTTTGGGCGATTGGTCAGTGGTGAGCTTGGCTCTCATCTGCTCCTTCTCGCGGATGAGGTCGCACCTAGGGCTCGAAGGGGAGGTGAAGCCGGAGACTGTGCCGGAGGAGACGGTGCTCGCGGTTGCCGAGGTGCTGCGCCGTTCCTCGTCCCTCCGTGTCTCTGAGGACGGTAAGCAAGTTAGCCGTGTTGTATTCTGCAGTTACAGTTAATTCTGGTGGCGAATAAATTTACACTTTGTTGAACCGGTTTATGTTCTTAGTTCACTTTTAGGTATGATACTACGTTTCAGATTTACAGTGGCCCTATTATTGATTCTGATAGATGTTAGACTAAACTTAAAATCATAATATGGACATTTGCTGCACAGTTCAAATGAAACAAAATTGAAATGGCTCACTTTAGCTGGAGTTATAGTATGACACCAATTGTTTGGTGCTTGCATCTTGTACTAGTGTTCAATCTTGTATTTAATGCAGGCAAAAAAATTGGTAGAGCTAAAGAGTTGCTGAAGCCAGATGAGGTTATAGAGCAAGTGGACTCTAGGACAATTGCCGCATCACCTCTTCCTTACAATGTAAAGCTGGAAGATGTTGAATCGTTTTTTGCTCAGTGCGGCAAGGTATGATATCTATGTGTTAGTACTGTATATTTTACGTAATGAAGGGGAAAAATGAAGCAAATATCAGGTGTCAGCAGAACTTTTATGCAAATAAAAACTGATACGTATGGGGATATTTCCCATTGCTAGATGCTTCGAGGATAGAATAATTCTTTCAACTTGAAATGTTCTGTATGAACTCACATCCTTGATGTTATACATCTGAGACTGAGATCAATGGATATGATAAGTTGGTGAATTAGGCAATTGCCATTCTAATAATCTTGCAATATGAAAAGTAATACTGCTATGTCGCTTGTTTACTGTTTGCATCACAGGTAAATAGTGTGAGGCTACCTCGACATGTTTCTGACAAAAGACACTTCTGTGGAACTGCTTTAGTTGAATTTTCAGAAGAAGATGAAGCCAAAGGTGTTTTTGAGAAAACACTTGTTTTTGCAGGGGTAGATCTGGAAATAAGACCAAAGTAAGCCAACTACTAGTTCAATTTGTTTTCTTACGAGATGCCATCTATTTAGTTAGAAAATGTTGTATCCATGCTTTTGAGTTTTGGCAATGAAGTTGCTTTGTTGATCTTAAACAATAAAATCATCTGGTCTCCTTGCGTACACTAAAAGACATGAGAACCAAGCCAGTCCTTGGACTCGGAACTTGGTTGTGGGAATTTTGAGCAGTTGGCATGCTCCCCAAAAATATTTTCCAAATTGTTTTTATTAATCTATTGTTTTGCTTATGTGAATCATACTTTGGTGGTTGCAGGCTTGCTCCCTTAGCTACACTTAGCTACATAATGTTAAGTTGTTTGTTCTGGTTGAATGACTCCAAAAATCGTTTCCCCTTATTTTCAGAATCAGGACTCTTGTGGCTTACAGTTTTTCATAGCGTCAAAGTTTTCTTTAAGTATATAGCAGTATATAACTTGTATCCTATGCTGAAATAATGAAGGAAAGAATTTGATGCTGAAAGAGACGCGAAGAAAGAAGCATATGAAAAGGCAAATCTTAACAAGAATAATGGTGAAAGGTAAATACACTTTAACTATAACATGACATACATTTTTCTAAAAAATATTCCCTGGAGTTCAATGTAACAATGTGAATCTAATATTTTCTATAGCTATCCAAAAGGTCTGATTCTGGCCTTCAAGCTGAAGAAAATTCCAGCTGATATTGGTACAGATCAAAATGGTGTGGAAAAAGTAGATGACGCCGAAGGTGCCAAGAAGGACGGATCTTCCAATACTACAGATAAATCAAGTACAGGGCATGAAGAGAAGGCCCCTGAAGGTAAAGGCGATGCGAGTGAAGAACAGTTGGATGGTGTTGAGATGCCGGCTGCTGGGGAAACTGCACAATCTGTTGACAAGGATGATAAAAGCCCTTCTGACAATGATGAAGAGACAATCTCAAGGGAGGACATAAAGGAAGAATTCACAAAATTTGGTATAGTGCGGGTAATTTATATATTTATCCCTTCTTTTGTTTTGTTTTATACCATTGGTGACCTGCTGATCTTTTCACATTTTTGTTTGCATTATGAGTGTACGTGACTAGCAAGTAACCCTCTTTCCTTTGAGATGTTTGCAACCCCAAACTTTCAAATTTTAAAACGATGAGAAGATACCAAGGAAAATTAGAAAATTCAAAGTATTAATGTTGTACATTTTGCATTCCACACCTTATAACAACTACCAGACCAGACAGTAATCTTCTACTAAAAAGGACAAACCCATTTCATGTTTCTTTGCATCATTTAGTGTAAACAACCACTCATTGTTATCCAGGAAGCATAAATTTGAGCCTATTTTGTTACTGATTTTCTATTTTACGGATGATCCTTCATTCATTTTCTTCCCGAAGTACTCATTGGCTGAACTTTTATGGATTTTCATTGTTACATGGTTATTACAGCTGTGCTTGGACAGCTTTTCCCCAAGTACTCATTGGCTGAACTTTTATGAATTGCAATATCTAATTCATCTAACTTTCAGTCACGAGCGTGTTATGGTTTAGTTTGGCCGAGGTTATTGTTTGATAATTTGCAAATAGCATCCTGATTACTTTAGCTCATTTGAGTTAAATAGAGCACACAGTGGCCAGTTGACAATACACAATAGTGAGTATAGACTGTAGTTAAACAAAATTTAGGCATTTAGCTATGCTATTCTGAGACAATTTAATAATTCCTTTTAAATTCTTACTTTAAACTGGCTTTTGTAAGCACATATTTGATCATAATGCTGCACATTTTAAGGGTATTGTGCATGCATTATGCAGTTTTATGTCCTTGTAGTGCGGTATCTGTTTTTTAAACAAAGTTTCTCTATCATATAGCATTCTTGAATCTTAATATATGTCTTACTGCTTTTTCCCCCCCCTTCTTGAAGTATGTGGATTTCAGTAAAGGGGATGATTCTGGATTTATTCGGTTTGAAGATTCCACAGCAGCTGAAAAGGCCCGTGCATTTGCAGCCATTGCAGATGAAGGTGGTTTGATTATGAAGGCCCACATTGTTACTTTGGAACCTGTGTCTGGTAAAGAAACTACATCTTCTTAGTTTCGGATTCGATAGCTTCTATTGATCTAATTGCTGCAACTGTGCATATATTTATTTTTAGGCTTCATAGTATCGTCTGAGTTAATGTGTGACAGTACGGAACATCATTCATCCTTGAAATATTATTGCTTGCATCCAAATCAGGGACAAAGCCGGGGGGGGGGGGGGGGGGGGGGGGGGCGGGTGGAGCTAAAGGGAGCCCTGGCCCCTTAAGGCTGATGAATTCCTATAGTTAGCACTTGTACATTCTGTAGAACTAGAGCCTTTCACATACTTGTTATTCGGCCCCCTAGATTTTTTTCCTATCTCCGTTCCTGATCCATATGGGTGTTTTGCCGAATCGGATTGTAAAAAGACCCTGAAATTGGTCTGTTGATACTCTCGTTCTTAGTAATCATTTAGTGTTTAATCAATTTAGCTTTGTAAGTATGCACTCACCCGATCCGAATTCTATTCTCAGTTACTGGTTTCATAGGCAACATCTCCAATCATATGCAGGTCAAGGTGAGAAGGATTACTGGAGTGCAATTCGAGGTGGTCAAGATAAATATAAAGACAGCCGAAGCAACAGGGGACGGTATGGTCTTTTTGCCATGGTTCTGTTCTCAGTTTTGTTCTCCATCTGGTACTTGTTTTAGTCTGAGTTTCATACTTAAGTTTAAATTAGGCCTACTTATTCATGTTTTACAAACAAGAAAAGCCTTATAAAGCTGAAACTAGGTGTTTTCTCTCTCGAATAATTTTGTCGCGAAACTGATTTCACTGACAGTAATAGAAACTGTAAAACACGTCGTAGAAAAATTCTTTGGTCTGGTTCAGTCTTGTACGTTGGAAACTGTAACAAGGAAAACTTGCATGGTTGTCATACTTGCATCTGTTGCATCTGTTTCAGTTGATTATCCTGTGCCATCGTTAGCTTTGTCACACTTGTCCAAAGATAATGATATGGTTTCCTTTTGTGCAAACTTTCTAGGGACTGGAAGAATAACAGAGGTGGAAGGCACTTTGGTGGTGGGAAGCGGGGGCGCCACTTTGACTCCCGTGATAGGGCCTCCAATAAAGCTCAGAAAGTTTAGCTTTAGGCTCTATATTAATAGGAAGGAAAACATATATGCTGATGCTGCGATGCTTTGGTCTGTACCTTTGGAAGTGGCATTTGCTGTTTGCGTTTTTTTTGTTCTTGTGAATGTTGGGCTGCGCACTTAAAGCGCCGGTTATGAATGAACCATGTTGACAATGAGGAGAAATGAAATGAGCACGGCAAAAGCTCGATACTGGTAAGTGGTAAGAGGAGGTAACTTGGCTCTCTGAAGTCTGAACTCTGGTACGGGTTCCATCACGGTAGGGCGACAGAAACATCACTTTTAAAAAGTTCCGTTTGGTGGTGTATTGCAGTGTGTGGTCTGTACGGTGTTATTTCTGATCCCACGTGTGTTCGTGCATGCGGAGCATTTCTCAAATAATCCTAGGCCATGTTTAGTTTCCCCCCAATTCCCAACTTTGACACTATGCAAAAAGAAGATTCCCCATCACATCAAACTTGCGGTACATGCATGGAGTACTAAATGTAGACGAAATTAAAAACTAATTGTACAGTTTTGTTGTACTTTGCGAGACGAATCTTTTGAGCCTAATTAGTCAATATTTGGACAATAATTCACAAATACAAACGAAACGCTACAGTGTGCTACAGTGCTGGCACAGTAATTTTGCATCTCCCAAATTTGCCAACTAAACAAGGCCTAAGTACACCGATGGCAACTTGCGGTCTAATCTCTTGTGTATCAACACGCAAAAAAAAAAGCTTGACACAGTTTATTTACAACCTCTGCAGTAGGTTGTTTTTGTAAGTTACTCCCTCCATCCTAAATTATAAGTCGCTTTGACTTTTTTTTTTGATACATTCACTTTGCTATGTACTCCCTCCATCCCAAATTATAGGTCATTTTGACTTTATTAGATTCATAAACTTTGTTATGCACTTAGATATACCCTATGTCTAGATGCATAATAATATCTATGTATCTATAAAAGCCAAAACGACCTATAATTTGGAACGGAGGGAGTATATAGATATAACAATATGTCTAGATGCATAGTAAAGTGGATGTACCAAAAAAATCAAAGCGACTTATAATTTGGGATGGAGGGAGTATCTTGTAATTCTAAAATCCCTTGATTCTTTTATGAAACAAATGAATGTTTTTTTTGAAAACTAAAACAAATGAATGTTATGCTTTGCATTGGAGCGATAACTCCTGCAATGAATCGGGAATACCATTTATAGTCCTAAAAATTTATCATTCGAGACCATTGCTAACGAAACAACCACTTTTCTCTCACCTCCCTCTCCTACGCACGGTAGAACATGCTACAACTGTTGCTAAAACGATATATGCCTGTGGCATGGGTATTTGATATCATAAATCACAAATAATAATAGTTCCAATTAAATTATTTTTTTCTAAACCCATGCCTGTGGCACTGTTAAATTAAATTTATTTTTAAACCCTTTTTTCATGTTTTTAGGTCCTGTTTGGCACGGCTCCACTCCTAAACTCCAGCAACTCCATAAAAAAATTCAGCCAAACACACCAACTCCAAAACTCCATGGAGTTGCCAACTCCATGGAGCTGTAGTGCAAATGGAGGTGGAGTTTTGGAGCACCTCTTTTGCTACTCCAGAAACCTCTCTTTTGAACCTCCTCGTGGAGTTGGTGGGTAATTACCCACCAATGCCACTGGTTACACAAAAAAACGTTTCATTCTATTCTCCCTTCTATTCTCCTGAGCCCCACTCGCCGCCAGAGCCCCGCCCGTCGCCGCCCCCGTGGTCGGCCGGCCCCACTGCTCGTCGCCGCCCCGCCGCCCGGCGATGCCCGTCGCCGCGCCCATCGCCGGCCGGCCCCGCCGCCCGTCCCCCATCGCCGCCCGCCGCCCGTCGCCGCCCGCCGCCCGTCGCCGCCCGCCGCCCGTCGCCGCCCGCCGCCCGTCGCCGCCCGCCGCCCGTCGCCGCCCGCCGCCCTTCTATTCTCCCGAGCCCCACTCGCCGCCAGAGCCCCGCCCGTCGCCACCCCCGTGGCCGGCCGGTCCTGCCGCCCCGCTGCCCGTCGCCGCCCGTCGCCCATCACCGCCCGTCGCCGCCCACCACGCCCGTCGCCCGTCGCCGCCTGCCGCCCATTGCCCGTCGCCGCCCGCCGCCCATCGCCCGTCGCCGCCCACCGCGCCCGTCGCCCGTCGCCGCCCACCCCGCTGCCCGTGGAGTGTCTCCCGTGTGCGGCACAGTGCAGTGGAAAAAGGGGAAGAAGAAGATATGATAGAGAGGATGACAAGTGGGGCCTTAATTGGGGGGCAACAACGGCAATCCATACTGAAATCGATCTTTTTTGGAGCTAAGAGCACCCATCTAGCCAAACATCCCATTTTTGTTCTGGAGTTTTGGAGCGGAGCTAGCTCCATGTGGAGTTTTGGAGTGGAGCAGCTCCACCCGGAGTTGGAGCCATGCCAAACAGGACCTTCGAGGAGACAGGCGCACAAAAACGATGTAGTAGTCCACACTGCAAAATAGAAGAGACCGAAACCAACCAGCCCACGGGAGCCCAACCGCATCCAGCCCAGTTCCCACCCCATCCACTCAAAACCCTCACCAGCGGCTCCTCAAGCCGCCACCACCCATGACCCATCCCTCGTCTCCTCCAGCTTCTCTCCCGCTCCCGCCCTCTCCAACTCTCCCTCCCGCGCCGCTCCCCCGCGCCTCGTCGCCGAAAATTTGCCCCCCGAAATTTTCAAACCACCTCTTCCGTGGCACGGCGCGCTTCCCCGTCTTCTCCTCCCTCGCGTTTCCCGCCTCCTTCCCTCGCAAGCCAGGCCGGCGCTAATCCCCAATTCAGATTCAAAAATCTCCCCCCAATTCGCCGCCCACTCCCCTATAAACTCCACCGCTTCCCCTCGCAAATTCGCAATCCATTCGACCATCTCCCCGGCGCCGAAATCCCCCCGATTCCCCCCCCCCCCCCACCCCTCCAGGACCTCTCGGAAGCCGAATCCTCCGGCCTCTGCGACGATGCCATCCGCGCCGGCGCTCGTGCCCGCGTGCGACGCGGAGGAGCCCCTGCTGGCGGAGTCGTCGGACCGCTTCTCCATGTTCCCGATCCGGTACCCGCAGATCTGGGAGTTCTACAAGAAGGCGGTGGCGTCCTTCTGGACTGCCGAGGAGGTGGACCTCTCCGCCGACGCGCGCCACTGGGACGCGCTCTCCCCCGACGAGCGCCACTTCATCTCCCACGTGCTCGCCTTCTTCGCCGCCTCCGACGGCATCGTGCTCGAGAACCTCTCCTCCCGCTTCATGTCCGACGTCCAGGTCGCCGAGGCGCGCGCCTTCTACGGCTTCCAGATCGCCATTGAGAACATCCACTCGGAGATGTACTCGCTGCTTCTCGAGACCTACATCCGCGACGGCGCCGAGAAGGACCACCTCTTCCGCGCCATCGACACCGTCCCCGCCGTGCGCCGCAAGGCCGACTGGGCCATGCGCTGGATCGACGGCGGGGAGCGCTTCGCCGAGCGCCTCGTCGCCTTCGCCTGCGTTGAGGGCATCTTCTTCTCGGGCTCCTTCTGCGCCATCTTCTGGCTCAAGAAGCGCGGCCTCATGCCGGGCCTCACCTTCTCCAACGAGCTCATCTCCCGCGACGAGGGCCTCCACTGCGACTTCGCCTGCCTCCTCTACGACCTCCTCCGCAGCAAGCTCGACGAGGGCCGCGTCCGCGAGATCGTCGCCGACGCCGTCGACATCGAGCGCGAGTTCGTCTGCGACGCGCTCCCCGTCGCGCTCGTCGGAATGAACGGCGGGCTCATGAGCCAGTACATCGAGTTCGTCGCCGACCGCCTGCTCATGGCGCTGGGGCACCAGAAGATGTACAACGTCGCCAACCCATTCGACTGGATGGAGCTCATCTCGCTGCAGGGCAAGACCAACTTCTTCGAGAAGCGCGTCGGGGAGTACCAGAAGGCGTCCGTGATGTCCAGCCTCAACGGCGGCGGCGCCGCGAACCACGTCTTCAGCGTCGACGAGGACTTCTGAGTTGTGACCGCGCGCGGCGTATTCTATTGCTCCGATAATCTTTATTTGCTTTGGTCGCTTGCTAATTGTAGTAGGAGTTAGTTCGTATACTGTTTCAGTTGCTGTGTTGCGGTTTCTGTTCGTCATGTAATGTAGTAATAATCAACTTCTCTATAAACTGGCTGTTCTTACTCATGGTGTTTGACGCAATGTCTGAAATCAGTACACGCTTACCCGATATTGATCCATTCACTGTGAGAGGCAGCTTGTCATGGCTGGCAAGATAAATCTTTGTTAGCACCTGCTGCAGTGCCGTTCTGTCGTTGGTAGAGCATTTAGTCAAGCAAATTCCCCAGTCCGTTCCTTCCCTAATTCCACTTGAAGACTCAATGTTCCCCACTGTAAATCTCATGCTAAACATTATTTCAATCTTTAGTATCATATATCTGATGTTTCAACATGCCAAGTTTTTCCGATGCTTGCAGTCTTGCACGGCTGTAGCTCATCATGAAGGAAAGCGGTATGGATTTGAGAATACATTTGACAGTTGTAATCTTGAGTTCAGAAAAAGGCTGAATTGCTTCTTTGTGTTTTCATCTTCAAGTTACTTTTGAACTGGAGCAAATAGAATTTGCTAGTATCATGATTTGTCACAAAAACGAACATTTTCTCTTAGCAGCTTCGATGCTGACTCGCTGTTGCGCCGTAGGAAGGCTTTGCTGCCGCCAGCGGGAAAGCCGCCTCATCCTCTGCTGGAACCCGTCGTCATCCCCAGGCCGCCACGCCTTCCTAGCTCCCTGCTCTCTTCACTCCAACCGCCGCCCGATCCGATCCAGAGCCCGCCGCCGGCGCGGCGAAGAAAAGAAAGGACCGAGACCGGGCGGTCACGATTTTTTTAATTGTAATTAATTAAGGACGTGGGCCCCACCTTAAGACCCACTTTAAGCCCTAGGCACCTTGCCGCTATCTTCTCAGGCTGAGGGAAACATTGCATGTCACTGACATCCGCCCCGCCCGCACCTGAGTAGTTGAGCAGAGCAGCCGCCGCCCGCCGGCCAGATCTTTGGGCCCACACCACGGCGATGGCGGCTCCTCCGGCGACATCCTCCGCGGCCGCGAACTCCTCCTGCGCCCGGCTGCCCGGCGCGCCCCTGAGGCGGGCGCCTGCCGCGGTCTCCTTCCCCTCCCGCCGTACGCGCCTGTGGCCGCCTCTTCAGTCCGCTGAACCATCTGTTTCCTACCTGTACTGATTTGTTCCTCTTGCTTACTTCGTGCAGCACGGCCGGCCGCTCTGGCCGCGCGCGCTGGGCCGTCGCGGCGCCTTGACGTGGCCGCCGCCGCGGGGCACCAGAAGCTCATGGGGTCGCTGACCAGCAACGAGGGGCTCAGGTTTGGCGTGGTGAGTTGAGCTCTGCTTAATCGAGAGGCACATGTACCTTTCCGGCTTTCCTATAGAACTGATGGAACATCGATGGCACTTTACTGAACAAAAGCCATGGATTCGCTCCGTTGTGGTTACTGACGTGCTGTTCTTAAAAAAAAAGAGCAATCGTTTTCCTGTATGTCCATCCATAGTTTTACCTTTGAATGCACGATTCGATGATTGTGATTCCTTATTTACTTGCAGGTTGTGGCACGGTTCAACGAGGTTGTGACAAACTTGTTACTGCAGGGGGCCCTGGAGACATTCGAGCGTTACTCTGTCAAAGCAGAAAATATAACAGTAGACATCTTGACTCTTTTGGTTTATTTGCAGCTGTTTATTGATATGCAGAAAATATAAAAGGTCTAACCCAAAGTTGTGTTGTCATCCTCCTCCCTGATGCTGCCATAGAGATGGTTTCATCATGAAGTCCCCATGACCCGGACAAATAACTCTTATTGGAAGCTATCAATGGATCATTTTGATCTGAATTTGTTGAGCAAGATGTAGCATGCTGCATGCCTAATGCTAGATGCTCACTGCTAATCTGGCACCAAATTGTATAAAGAATGTCCTTGAAATATAGAGCATGATGTGCATTCAAACATGAATACTGCTATTAATATAAAGCCCTTTGCCTGATTTTAGAAATCGCGTGTATAAAGCTGATGACGTATAAATTTATGCCCCATGGTTTGAAACAACCTTTGTACTGACCTGCATTATGAATCTAAAAAAGGTCCCAGAAACCTTTGGAACTCAAGTTCTCTAATTTAAATTGTTGTCTAGGTTGTTAGTGTTCCTGGAAGCTTTGAAGTTCCCATTACGGCACAAAAGCTTGGGAAGTCTGGAAAATTTGATGCCATTCTGTGCATTGGGGCTGTGGTAAGTTCATCAATTTTTGCATCACCTCCATATTACACACTTGAATTTATTGTTTTAATACATTCATATATGAACTGTCAATCTGCTTTTTAATTGAGTTCGAAGGGTTATTTTCCAAATACAACACAACAGTTCAATACGTATACCTTACCATCTAGCTTGATATTATGTAGCCCTTTGGACTGTGCAAATGAGTTCAAAAAATTTTAATAAACCTGTATGTTTTTACAGAGTGCCCTTTGAACATTATTGAGCTGATCCTTCTCTTTTTATTTTATATTGAGCGACAAAACGTTAAATTTTATCTGTTATAAGAACCAGGAAAATCTAAGAAGGAGCTGTATTCACCACTGTCAATCTGCTTTTTAATTGTGAAACTGTCTTTGAATGTGCACGGCATATATGAACTACTACAAGTGTGGATAAGAAATAACATACTGAATTACCAAATTACTTTGCATTTTAGTCCTTTCTAGTCACACTGATCATGGTGTTCCAGAACTTGGCACTAGCTGGCAATTTTTAATTTTATAAAGCTTTGACAACGGTTTGCAGATTAGAGGTGACACAACTCACTATGATGCTGTTGCAAACTCAGCTGCATCAGGTGTACTGAATGCTGGATTATCTGCTGGTATGTTGCTTTCAGCTCTTCCCCTCCTTTTGTACCATGCCAGTAGAGAACTTGATTTCCTAAAGCTGTTTCTGTCTCAGCTGGGGTGATTCCAAGTAGATTTATTCTTCTTCTTGTGAAATATTCAGCTGCCAAACATATTCGTGTAGCCAGTGAAACTTTTACTGATGTCCAATACATGTATCACAATATAGCTTAGAGAAATGTATGTATAAAGGTCAATACATGTGTGATACAGCTTAGAGAAATGTATAAAGGCCAGTACATGTGTCATATCGCTTACAGATATGTATAAGGGTTATTGTGAGTGACTAGTATGCTATAGAAGTACTTCACAGTATTCAGTGAAAACTTTGTAAGATGCTTGTCTTGTTTTTTCCTTTCCAGTTATTACATTCAGTTAACTATCAAATTCGGATTACTTATGGTTTGAATGATGATACAGGTGTCCCTTGCGTATTTGGTGTTCTAACCTGTGAAGACATGGACCAGGTAATGATTTGATTATTCATACATCTTATCGATTGTCCCATGCCTTTAGATCTTGTTTGGTAACCCAAGCCAAGGGTAATTGTCACTTTGTCAGCGGATAATGGATTTCTCACCCACATGCCCATATGTACAGAAACTGGCTGATTCTAGGCTGGACTTTTAATTTTTGAAAGTTCATCTATGTTTGACCTTATATGTGTCCATGTCATGTCTGTTTGAACTATTTTGTATGAATTTTTTAGTATTTGATAGTTTTGGCCAGTAAAAACCAGAAACCAGCCAAGTTGCAAGATTTTGACTGGTGACCAAAGTGCTTCTGAGCTCTTGTTCATGTGACCAAGCCATATGGTAACTTGTTCTGAAGAGTCATCATGATTTGTGCATGCTAGTAGGTCAGATAATTTCCATGAACAGTAAAGTAATCTGTCCATTTTATCTTGTTTCCGTTTCTTTTCGTTCTCTTGCCTTGTTGACCTTTCTGCATTCAGACTGGTGTTTCTCGCGTTTCTTTTTAATTCAAGGACATGCTCTTTCGTGTTTGAAAAAAAAAAGAGAGAGAAAAGAATCCAGGTCGCGCATAGTAACTAAGCAGAAGTCTCACACATACATTCCTTTGTGATGAAGAAAATGTGACGTGAATTATTTGACGTTTATTTAGTTATCAACCTCTTTTGAGATCCTGTGCACTAATTGCCTGCTTACCAAATTCCTGTTGAGAAAATGTATGCCAAATCGAAATATTGCAGGCACTGAACCGTGCTGGTGGCAAGGCTGGAAACAAGGGCGCTGAAGCTGCTCTTACTGCTGTAAGTAATTTTCTTTCTGCCAATTCAAATATCAATTAAACCTGCATTTATATCATGTGATGAAACTCTCTTTCCTGTAGATCGAGATGGCCTCTCTGTTTCGCCATCATTTAGGCTGACGTCTGGTGGTCTTGCAGTCGCAACCTTCTGTCTCATCCACGGCTACCAGAGTTTGAGTTTTGGCCAGTAGAGCTCTTCGCTGCAGGCTAGCGTTTAACCTGACGCTCGAAACTGGCTTGTCCGGATACTGACGCTTAATGTCGTTGTTGCCCTTCTTGATTCTTGATGGTTTGCAAGGCTCAAGAGGCCTATCGTTCAACTGTGATCTGCCACGAACTTGAGAGTTGGGACGATGAATAATTGCCGCCAAGTACCGCACGCGCTCATGAATAAAGCTTCATTTCTTTGTGTTTTTGAATAATTCTGGAGTGGCTTTACCTTTCCTTACCCATGTTAGAAAAAGTTGAAAAATGAAGGGCTTTGTACTGTACGCCAGCATAAGCTCGTACTCCAGTACTGGCTGTGGAGTCCCCTCGTTCTTCCAAATGTAGGTTCTCCATCTCGCACGGCGCGGACGACATTGCTACGAGCGGGCAGATTGATATGAGGAAATCCGTGGTGTCGCCGATGGCCCAGCTCCGGATATATATGGAGAGGAAACCCTGGATCCTGTCGGCACGGTGGCACCGCTTTCACCTTTCGTTGTTGGACTGAGGTGTTTGGTACTCCTATATATATAAATTAATTATAAAACTAATTGCATGGATGGAGATTAATTTACGAAACAAATCTATTAAACCTAATTAGTTCATGATTTGACAATATGGTGCTACAGTAAACATGTGCTAATGATGGATTAATTAGATTTAATAGATTCGTCTCGTGAATTAGGCTCCATTTATATAATTAGTTTTATAATTAGATTGTGTTTAATTCTCTTAATTAACGTCCAAATATTTAATGTGACATAAATTTTAATCCGCACTGGAGAACCCAACACCCTACTGATCGGATGGTGAAAGGCCACCCAATAACGGCTGCGATCTGATTTGTAAGGGGTGTTTCTAGAGAAAGCACGCCCAGTCCGTTTTCCCTTCCGTCGAGCCTGATCTTGTATATCGCGGTCCCCCAAAATTTCTTATTAGGCCTGTTCGCTTCAGCTTATAAGTCGGCTGAAACGGCTGATTTGTTGTGAGAGAAAAACACTGTTTGATGACTGATAAGCCGGCTGAATAAGTTGAACCGAACAGGCCCATTTTCGACGGAACTTCCCGAAAATCTCCGTTCCGGTGGTGGATGCGAGCGCAAGCCACCAGGTCACCAAAACGCATCTGGGAGAGCGCCTGCGCCGGGAGAAAGCTGGACACTGCAAGTGCAAGGTCCCGCTCGTGTGATTGGAGTCCAGTCTGTGGATCCAATTGGGATGCTAGAGAGGAACAGAAAGGCCGGCCTGTCTCTTCCGCTGCTTCGCAAGCATATGGCTTTAGTGAAACTTTTACTGACCCAAACATGTTCGCATAGTCAGTGAAACTTTTACTGAAGGCCAATACATGTATCGCAATGTAGCTTAGAGAAATGTACGTGTAAAGGCCAATACATGTGTCACATAGCTCGCAGGTATGTAACAGCTATATTTGCTCCTATTTATTAACTATATTTGGTACTAATATATTGTCGCATACAGATGCACCACCAAATAAAGTAAAATATCTTATTTTTGGATAAATTTTGAATCCTATAATGATTTATTTTTTAGACGTAAGGAGCATAGGTTGCGCACGTTTCAGCAAACTTCCTCGAATGTAAGATCCCCAACAACGAGTCTCTCCCTTGTTTTCCCCGTTGATCTAAAAAAGAACTATCAAATTTACTTATGGTTTGAATACTGCGGACGCTCTCAAAAGCTTCGTTTTTTTTTGTGTTTTTGAATATTTCTGGAATGACTTTACCTTTCCTTACCCGTTTGGACTAGAATTAGCAAAAAATCAAAATGAAGGGCCCTTACCCGTTTTACATGTCGACCCAAACACTTGGTCCCGTTCAAGGGCTCTTTTTCTGGGTGGAAATTGATTCACGAATAAAGGCTGCGATCTGATTTGTTAAGGGGTGTTTCTGGAAAAGGCACACCCAGTTCGTTTCCCTTTTCTCGAGCTAGGCACCCGAGTCTTCCCGTCCGGTGGGTGCGACCGTGCGAGGGCAAAGCTACCATCGCGCGGGACAAAGGGCGCGCGCCTGACGCGGCCGGGCTGGGTCGCTGGATCGGAGGCAAGTTGAGGGGGAGTCCCTGAGGCGTCTAGCGGCTGGCGCCGGGAGAGGGCTGGAAACCGTGAAGTCTTTCTCGCTTTCTTTGCCCCACCCGGACTCTTCCCCTGCCTCAAGATGGGAGGCTCCCCTGTTGGGGATGGGACTCTGTCCCTGGACGGCTTCAACGCCTCCGCGACGGCGCTGGTGAAGAGGTGGAAGGAGATCGAGGTCGACGATTCCCTCCCTGACTGGACATGGAAGCCCTGCAGTAATTTGGGGGTGCCGTCCCAGGTTTCTGCTCAACGATTCTCTCTGGCTGTATTTTTCGTAGCGCTTGCCTCTGTCTCCTTTCGATTCGCGCTAGTTTTCAGATTGCGTAGCGCGCTGACTGATAGATTTGCTTGTTTTCTTGCAGGTAGAGGGGTATCTGGCGCTGGAAGGAGTGTACCGCGATTGTGGAGGGAGCCAGGTGCGTAGTTTCTTTGCCTGTATCTGTATGCCTGTAAATTGAGCAAGCTGATGGTGGTAAAATGCTAAGCTTTCACCAAATCTTTTCCTGCAAGAGCAGATTGAGGAGGAGGACAGTTCTGACGGTGCAGACGTTGGGTATGATACTTGGGTAAGTTTTCACTGTACATTCTTCACTCTACGGTTCCTGTGACTTGTTATTGGCAGTACATTAGCTTGCTCTCAATTTTCACCATTCATATCTTCAGAATCCTGTTTTGGTAGACATCAATTTTGCCCAAGGGCTTATACGCGTGCTAGGCAGCAACTCAAGTTCGGTTATGATTTAGTCACTCTCCGTTTTACTCCAGTTCTGAAAGTAACTTGTACAGCATTCGTGGTGTCCTTCCTTTGCAGGTCCAGAGCTCTAGTGATAATATTCACGTTTATGATTTCCATGTTGTCTATAGCCACTCTTACAAGGTTCCGGTGCTATACTTTCAGGGTCATCGCTCTGGTATAAATTTCGATAACATAAGTGAATATTTACTTACTTTTACTGTCCCATTTGACTGCAAACCGTTCTGTTCTGTAACTTAGATGGGCAGCTGCTAACAACAGATGAGATAAAACAAGACCTTCCTTCCAACTCTCTTAAAGTATTAAGCGAGTCAAAGTGGACGTTTATTACTCGAGAGGTATGATGTGAATGGCTAGTACATTACTGTACATGATGATTCCAAAAATACGTATTTTAGTCTCATTCAGTAATCTACAGTCGGGATGGTTGAACTGCCTTTGCACTTCTGCAGGAGCACCCCCACTTAAGCAGGCCATGGTTCACCTTGCACCCCTGTGCAACCGGTGATTGGATGAAGCTACTTCTTGAAGAAAGTAAAGTGGCGTATGAGGAACAATCACCGCGATATCTATCGGCATGGTTATCTGTGGTTGGCCAGGCGGTTGGACTGAAAATCCCTCTTGAGCTTCATTGCAAGTCATAGGTTCACCCTTTTTCACTTTCAGTGTGTATGGTGATTGGAAGGGAAAGTTTTCACTTAGTACGTTGTGATCTATAAGGTCATGGAAGGAATGGAGTGCGAGAGTCTTCAGGAAGCAGAATTGGAACCTTTAGCGCTGCTGCAACAGATCAAGCTAGAGGGGGGAAACTGGATTGCGGCGGGAGCAGTTCAGTTGGGTTGCTTGTTTGTGATATAGTTAACATGCAGAGCACCCTTCGTTCACCAGTTGTAATCACTTGCGTAATATAGCTCTAGTCGATTGGGATGTTTTAACGCACGATTTGTCGTTGCACATTGTAACCTATGTTCTTTTCTTAGTATAAAGATGTGCTGCTCTCCTGCATATTCGAGAAAAATTATAAGGTCATGGATATTTCTGACTCTAGATACACTTGCCCGCCACCTTTCTGAAATGTTGTGGTAAATCTCTACTTTCATTGCTTCTGCTAAGAGTGTTACCCCATCCCTCCATTTCTATAAGACGTACGGCAATCCATTCCGTTGCCTCTCTCTTGATAAATTGTTTTCTTTCCTTGATGCTGAAATATACAGTTGTATAATATCGTCTGCTTTACATGTATGATAATAAGGAATTTCCAAAACCTCAAGGTACGTGAATGGAGGGTTTTCTTTTTATGATTCCACCAAATTTAGGGGACTCACCTGATACACCAAATCGATTGCAATTCTTCTTCCTTTTTTAAAAAAAAAAACTCAAATCGATAACGTTCACCTGAACTAGTACACTACGTTTGGGCTTTCACTGGCCGATGCTGGGAACGAAATGATGCATCAGCCAACAACACCGCAGTTCTGGACAGGCAAGAAGAAGCAAGGCTGCTGTCTGCTGAGTATCGGTCAATTGAAAGCCCAAAATAATTTATATGGGGCTCAAGTTACGCGAAAGGATCGGTGGCCTGGATGTATACGGCCCAGGCTTTCGCGGCGAACAGAGACAGAGCTATGTTTTCTCTATTTTTACTCGACGAGTGAAGGTAGAATCGTCTCTTCTACATCTACAGCAAAAAAGTCAGATAAAACCACCACCGTTCAATACGATACCCCAGTCACGCAACGTCCAATGGCATCTCTCACGGCTTCCACACGGGCGGCGGCGGCGGCGTGGCCGGGAACAACGGCGGCACGGCGGAGAACATGCTGTTCTTATCGACGGCGCCGACGCCGACGCCGCGGCCGCTGCTGGTGACGGCCAACAGCGCGGCCACGAGCCCGGCGTTGCCCGCCAGCGTCGGCTCGGTCTGCCCGAACGCCATGCGCGAGTCGTTGAACCTGTCCCTGCGGTCCGGCCCGCCCACCATCGCGCCCGTGAGCACGTTCGGGTCCCCCTTCTTGGTGTCCCGCCACCTGTACCCGCCGGTGCACGAGTACTTGACGCCGTTGCGCGGCGTCGACGCGCCCCGGTGGTGCACGTGCCGCGGGTACCTCTCGCCGTACCCCACCACGTAGCTCATCTTCCTCGGGTTGTCCCCAAGAATGTAGTTGAGCTGAGACCTGGCGAACGCGCGGAGGTCGTCGGCGGGCACGAAGTTAGGGCCGCAGTACCAGCCGGGGACGTTGATGGCCTCCAGATAGTCGGCGTAGAGCGCGGCGAGGAAGGAGTTGGCGACGGCGTACTGCAGCGGCTGGCCCCCGCCGTGGTTGAAGAGCGCGAGCCCGCCCCTGGTGAAGTTGAAGGCGGCGAAGCGCCGGAGGCACCTGCACATGTCCAGGTCGGTGGCCCTTTTGTAGCCGGCGAGCGACGGCTCGTAGGGGTACCCGGGGTTGAGGAACATGAGCAACCGCGACAGGAGCATGCCGGCGCCGGGGAGCTTGTTGTCCCAGCTGAACACGGAGAGGTCGGGGATGTCATCGAAGGCGTTGGCGTCTTCCGCGAGCCCCGGGCGGGTGGCGGCGGCGACGTAGCTGGCGTTGCCGGTGGCGTAGTACATCCACGCTGCGCCCCAGACGTGCTCGTCCCGGTAGCTGGTGGAGTTGTAGAAGGGCTCGATCTCCGGCCGATGGCTGGAGTAGGTGGCTTGCTGCTGGTTGTTGCTCGAGTCGCGGGTGGCGAACTCGTACATGGTGGCCGCGCCGTGGGCGAGCTTCTTGGAGTAGGCGTCGTCGTCGCGGAACGCGATTGAGGCGGCCGCCAGGGCCGCGGCGATCTCGCCGCCGAGGTCGGGGGCCGAGCTCACCGACAGGGAGGGGCGAGGGTACGCCATGTCCTCCGGCCGGTTCCAGCAGTAGTGGTCGTCCGGCGTCCTGCCCTTGACCTTTGCAGCACCCACCTGTGGCGCGAGCACCATCCAGATCAACACGTGACAGAGAAAGATCCAAGCGACCAAAATGTACTGATGCAAATTTCAGCATTTGAGAATTTAAATTAACAGCTACTACCTGAGCGTAGACATGGCCGATGCTGGAAGCGGAGGAGTTGAAGGTGCGGAGCAGGTAGTCCGTGCCCCACTTGATGAGCTCCCGGACATGGTCATACTCCCCGACGGCCTTGTACTTGGCGCTGTACTCGATCACCGACCAGCTCAGCAGCGTCATGGAGAAGGCCATCGGGAAGTGGAACTTGATGTTGTCGCCGGCGTCGTAGTAGCCGCCGACGAGGCCGCCCTTCACGTCCTTGGCGTCGGAGCCGTCCTTCAGGCCGGAGTTCCCGCGCCACGGGATGCCGTTGCTTCTCGGAAGCCGGCCGGCTGTCACGACGAACAGGTGATGTTGTCAGAAGGAAGGCATTTTGAATTTTTGAACAAATAGATTGGTTGTGGAGAATGCGTGACAAGATCATGATCGGCCATGTATCAAGTCGTACGCTGCTGCATCAGACTATGCATGGTAACAGTGAACGTGCCAGATTGTCGATTTCTGCAGAGGTTTGGTGAGTCGTGACAGCTAGCCGGGCAAAACATTCCATTTCTAGGGCTGCAGCTGCACACAGGTGTGCTGTGCACAGATCACTACGCGTGGCCAAAAAACGGCAATTCTCAAGGCAAGACGATTCAATTCCATTATTGCAGATGCGTCTGCAAGCAAAACGCGATCCAAATTCCCCAAGCTCTAATGCAGCGGCAGATCTACGCAGGTTTCTATCTACCGATCAAAAGGTCGCAACTTTGGCGAAAATTCTTCCGAAAATCCGATCCAAGAACTCGTCGTCGTTCGTGGTGGATACACGGTAGCTAGCATAAGCAGGAGACGGAGTGCGGCGGCGGTGCTCACATTTCTGGGCGTTGAAGAAGAGGAGCGCCTTGTGCAGCGCCTCGGCGTACTGATCCGGCGGCGGTGGGCGAGGAGTCTTGCGGGGGATGGACTTGGAGATGATGACGGGGAGGCCGACGAGGACGAAGCCGGAGACGAGGCCCCAGAACGCCCACCACAGGACCTTGCGCTTGACGACGACGCAGCCGAGGTCGACGTGCCGGTTCTTCTTCTTGGCCGGCGGGCCCAGCAGCCAGCCCTGCTGCGTCTCGTCCAGCTCGTGGCGGAGCTGCCGCGGAGACTGCAGCGCGCCGGGGTCGAGGTCCATGTTCCGGCTGTCGTCGTCCTCCGACGCCCCGTCGGTGGCGATCTCGAACGACCCGCCCCAGTGGTTCGCTGAATACATGGCTCACAGAGTCAGGGTCGCGCGGTGCCTTCCTGGGCTTGGATAATCGTATAAATGGAGGCCGGCGGGATGCCTTTGCGTCGCCGGTGAGCACTGAGTTGCTATTCACACCAGCCCCCCAAACCCCCAACGGTTCGTTTAGGTTGAGGGAATTGGTAGGAGGAGCTAGGATTAAAAAGGCTGAATTCGGATTTTATTTTTGCCATCTCAAACATGAGCTTCGCATAAATGCCATCATAAAGATCGGCTTCACAAATTTGCCACTTGAATAGTTGACATATTGATTTCATTACCATTTTCCCCTTTTATTGTTTTTTATTTATTTTTCTGTTACAAGTATATGAAATGACTAAAGTGCCCTTAGAAGCTTTATGCGAAGCCCATGGTGAAAATCCAAAATTCTCCCCTAAATTCAATTGGTCTGGTCGTGGCTATGTAAATTCTAGTGGGAAGAGAAAATGAACGTGAAATGCATCCTTTTGAACCTATGGGCAGAGGAGGGATTTGTATTTTTTACTCCCCTTTCGTCTCCCAACTGGCCATGTACAAGTTCTCCATGCACGTTAACATCAACTAGAGATTGGTATGTTGCACGGGCAGGGGAATAGTGTGGTAGTAGGAGTTCTTTGGTGGGCCTCTTCTAGTCTTCCGTGGGGAGGCGGATGTGCATTTACAACACTAACATCTGCAAGCTACTCATCTTGTATATAGTGCATGCTTAGTAGAAATATGGGAAAAATCATAGGTAATTTCGTGTGATCGTTCTTTCTGGGGAGGTGATTGGAATTAAAATATCAACTATAGTTCTTTCTCATATTTGTCTTGAAAATTGTATAATTGGTATAAAAATAACTATATGGAAGTAGATGATGACTTTTTTCGGTCGAGTTATGGAAAATTGATCGCAACATATCTGAATATTAACCCATAATAAAAAAACCATTGTATCTAGCATAATAAATGTTCTAGCAGGGTATATTTGGACCATATTTCTTTATTGCTTCAGAAAATTATGTAAGATATAAAATCAGTTACATTTTTGTCGAGCAGATTGTATCCTATATCCTCAACAATTTTCCAATTCGAGTTTGTTAGCATGTCAGCATGCTAATGCACTTGTGTACATAAGAAATTCCTTGGGTTATAGTACTTTGTTTCTAAATATATGACGTTTAGTATAAGATAATTTATCCGTTTGTAATTTCTACAAAACTTTTATTTGCTAAATGCACAAGGAGTTTTAAGCCGTCGGGCGCTATGTTTATAAGAAATTGGAAGTGTATGTTGGTAAACGTTGTGGTCATCTCTAGGTTGTGATCAGCTTGGTAACAGGGAGATGTTCGATCTTTGATGGCTTCAACTTTGCACCCGTATCTGAATTTATAGAAAAGAAGATAGACCCGTTGAGTCCAAATGGAAGTGTGCTGCTGTAAGAGGAAGATACGAGCTGTTGTAACAAACGCCAAGCAAACGCAGAAGGTAGAGAGTCTGTATTCTTACAGTTATTCGCCCTTGCACTGATTCTTTTGTTGAGTTTATCTCTGAAAGATGAGGACACAGAAATGCGGTAATCTTCTGGTTGCGCTTCTGACCCGGCTGAATGCCAATAAATTTGCTGAATGCATAAGCACGAGTGCGATTCTTGCAGCTTATTTTTCTTATTTGTCCTTACTTCTTTAGCGATAAAATAGCCATTTACTATCCATAACCATAAGTCAGTAAACAGAAAGCCCAAGAGGCCGCCGAGACCTCGTTTGCAGGGGCCAAATCTAGAACCATTTGAGAATCTGAACAATGTGATATATGTTCCGACATGATTGCAATTTACCATATTTGATCAAACTGCTCGTGTGTAGTACCATGTGCTCAGTAAATTCTGAATTGTTGTGTCAAACGTTCGAAATGGTTACATGTTCCTGGTTCAGCAGTTCGGATCATTCAGCAACTACTGTTGGAGCTTTGTGAATTGTGAACCACAAGCCCATCACGAACTACTTCCTCTATGCTCGCCAAGTAACTCCTACTTCAGCCTGAGCGACCCAGCGCAGCTTGGCCCATTACGCCATGGCCTTCTCCCCGCCTTCTGGAACCTACCGACCCCGTCCCGCCGGGAGGCTCCAGGCCGGCGCATCCGGGAGGGTCGTGGCTCGTCGCCCCCGCCCGACGTCGTGGTGACGCGCGAGCGGGGAAAGAACGCCAAGCTCATCACCGCGCTGGTGAGTACCCTCAATGGATCCTTCTGTTGTGCTCTTGTGTTGAAACCAGTAGCTAGAGTCCAGAGGAGGCTGCAGGAGGAATGGCTTGGACGTTGGTGCTGTAGCCTCCTTACTCATGTCCCGAGTTTGGTGAATTAATTAGGCGGAGGATTTTAGATGTATGACTGTACAAGGGCGAAATTCGGAGGTTAATCTCCTTTCTCTCCCCGAATTGGAGGCCAAAGCATAGCGCTAGATTGGGGAATCATACTGATTTCCCTTCATGGGAGGGTTGATTTAGGGCTTGCTATAGAGAATATCAGGGTCACATTTGTACTGTATGGTTCTGAATCCCGGGGGTTTAGATTCAGTCGGCATTTTGAATTGATTTTCTTTGGTTGATAAATGATAGTGTTCTTTCTTGGAAATTTTCTAGCATGTGATTCCTTCATCGTTTATTCTCTTTAGAATGAAGCCTGATGTCCATGCTGCATTGCTGATTCTGGTTAATTTTGGCTTCAAAGATTTCTCAGTTTGTGACGTGAATCCTGAATCGTGATGATATAATATTTTTCAAAACAGCATAGTTCCTTCTAGTTATTCGGCTGATTGCTGCTTTGCATTTACATCTATTTTCTAATTGGATTCTGTAGGAAAAACACAATATACGCTCTCTGGAACTTCCTCTTATTAAGCATGTTGAAGGCCCTGATACAGATAGGCTTTCAGATGTCTTACGTGGTAACTTACAATCTTTTCTTCTCGTGATTGGAACAACGTTCATAAAGGGATGGGAATAAGGCCCTTTGTTACTCTTATAGCATGTAGATAAGAATATACCTTGTTTAAAATTTTTAATAATTTTTTTGCATGTGGCATATTGGCATGTCTTCATCAAACAAAAACCAGTTCTTTTGGAAGTGTGGTGCAAAATTTATTCTCCCAATTTGTATTGATAAGTTTTGTACAAAAGTTTTTTTTTGCAAAGACAAGTTATGTAGAAAACTTTCAGTTATGTAGAAAACTTTCAATCGAAAAGTTATACATACTAGTTATCAACAAATAGTTGGTCTGTAAATATTTTTTTTCCCAATAGTCAAGTTGTATCTGAAAGTTTGCCACCATAGTTTGTTGAAATAAAAGTTTGTCCACAAAAGTTTTTTACAATAAATTGTGCTCAAAAGGTACACATATAAGTTATATGGATAATTTTTCTATGCAAGTTTTACATATAAGTTCCGCAAATGGCACTAAAGGTGTAGAAATTTTGTTATCTTACAAATTATTGTTCATAAATTTTTTATATAAGTTTGTCTCATGTTAATTGTATTCGTATTGTATGTTGTGTTATAATTACTAGTTCATAAACTCTACTCATATTGTTATATGCTTGTAGGATATATATTCAATACCTTTTTTTAATATGTAGTACTAATAGTGGTTTTATGTAATAAATAGTAGTATAAAAATAGCAATGCCCAATAGTGAGCAGTAATGTGGTAGTTTGTGGAGATTAAGTAATTGTTTTTTACAAATGCTTCTGTTTAATTCTCGGTTCTCAAGTGGCATGGATGAAAGCAATGAGTTTGGGTGGGCTTCATCAAGTGACAAGAATAATACTTCTTCATGTTGTGCAAAGGTACTTATGTGTATCAAAGTATATGCCAGCAAATAGTTTGGGTAAATGGTTAGTGGGGTATGCAGTGCAAGTGCTCTCTTGAAGCACAAAAGAAATTTTTTCACAATATTTTGACATAAAATTTTTCAGCTCAATAAGTTAGGCCAAGATATTGCTTTATATAATTTTTGCACATAAGTAATGCACATAATCTATGAGTTTAGGGAATAACATTTTTTCACAATTTTTTTTTGGCAATCTAGTCTTGTCAACAAGTTAGGCTAACATTTTATTTTTACACAATTTTTGCGCATAATTTTTGTAGATAAATTTTGGTAATGCCAATAAAATTGGACAAGAGATTAATTGATTTATCTTTTGCATAAGTTCTATACATAAATTTTGATAATTTCTATTTTCTATTACTTGGACAAAGCTTATATGTCAAATATTTTTTATAATACAATTTTTTCCATCAAAATTTTTGTATAGCATAAGTCATAAGTCATGCACATAAATTAGACGCAAAAGTTATTTTATTGTGCATAGAAGTTATGTGCCAGAAATTATTTATCACTATAAGTTAAATATCAAACATGCCTTTTTCCTTCATAGTTTTGCTTGGCATAAGTGGTATCCCATAAGGTATTCATAAAAATATGAATTATGCATGGTGTAAGTTTATACACAGAACTTGTAATGCAGTGTTAAGTTAAGGGGCGTGTGTGTCCACAAACATATGCTTGTCCCGGAAGAGCATAGAATATTCGATCTAAATGTACAACAAATTTTTATCCCGTAATATGAACTGTTTCCTTGTCAGATGGTGATGTTACATTGCCACGTTTAAACTAGGATCAAATGTTAAAAAATGCTTGGCCAATTTGGATAGAATTGACTCATATTTTTTAATATATTTTTCAGGACATGCATGAGAGGACGAATATACCAGACACCCTGTTGCCGTGTGATCACTTTTTTAATTTCATTTTTACTAGATATAATCCGTTTTATATTGGTTGTGATCAGGGAGGATAAAGTTATATTTTCCCTTTTTTGTGCATTTTTAGATGTATATTTTTTCAGAATATTTTACCAATTTTTGTGTGCGCATATTTTTTCTATACCAGTAAACCTTTTATTTAAAATTATTGTTGGAAGCAACTTTTATCACGTTTCCCCCACCCGTTTCTAATCCCACCTCTTTCCAATGATCCCGAATGAATTTGACCCGTTAAGAGAGAAATTTACCTTGGAAACCGTAAACGCACCGAAAAGCGAAACCTGGAGGTCGGAACTGGGGAGAACGCGGTTTCCAAAACTGGCTTGTCGGAGATCGGTCGCTGCGGACCCTCCTGGCGCACGACACCTTCCTACAACACAAAAGTTTTCTCTGTACACTAGATCCATCCGGATTACGGGTAGGCCCAGCGGGGAGGCCCAGCTTAATGTTTGTCGAAAAGGCCCGTATAGAACTGTGGCCTATCCCGATTTTGCAGGGGTAGGCCCAATTACGATGAAACGGGACCTCAACAAAAGGGGCTACAGGGCCCTACCCAGTTTCCGAACAAAAGACTGACTAGGAAGCTTCACTGTCGGTCACGGGCTCACGGCGAACAAGGAGCGGGGCGCGTCGCGTCCGCTCATCAAGTCATCATGGCAGTTGGCACTGTCGGTGACGAATTAAAAAAAAAAAAAGCTCTCCATCACTCCATGCAACGTATGCTCGCCTTCCTCGCCGTTCTGTCGGTGCGCGAGTATCTTATTTGCTCATGGCCTCATGGGTTAGTGCTAACAACTCGATAACCATATTCTTTTAGTCCGCGGCCAGTGGCATGTCCCCTTCAGTTCTCTCCCCTCATCGCCCCGTGCCTCCACTAATCAATCCGATCCGTTGCATACTCACTGTAACCGACGCCCGCTCAATACCACTAGTACCTCTGATTTTCTGAATGATTGGCAGGCCAGGGCTTGCTCAACTCGCACCAACAAAAACTCTGATTTAGCAGGTTGCTTCTGAATTTTTTTTTTCTTTCAGAACCGTATCTCCTCGCTAAATCATTGAGGCGTTGTGTCGAGACACCCACACGTCAGCCACCCAGTCGGAGCTTCAGTTCATTCCCTGGTGAAACATACGTTCTTGACCTTCACTGCGTGCCTGTGTACACCTTTTTCCGGTGAAACGTCGCTGTAGAGACGGTCGCTGGACGAGGGCTTTTGCCAGTTGCAATACGAAACTGGCTCTGGCTGGAAGATGTGTGTGCATCCAGCAGGCAGCCTCCTAGTGGCCATAGGAATTAAAAAAAGAAGAACAAGTTTCAGGGATGGATTGTATAATTGGTGCCAGCCTCTCGCCAGGCTGAACATATGGGGATGCCGGGAATCGTAAAGAAATCAGAGGAACAGGACGAAGGCCGCTGCCTGCCTGCCTCACTCGCATTCCATCATGTGTCCCCATACCATATTTGACCACGGCGAGATGGCGACCGACACACATCCGCACATGGTTGTTGAGAGCTTGCGAAACTTCTGCCTCTGATTACCGTCCTTGATCGGCGTGGCTCACACTGAAATCCTGACCTCTTGTGTCAGTCAAAGGAAGAATGACTGTAAGGCTTGTTCAGACTGAAGTTTCAGTAACTCTGGTGTTGATGACTGGAAGTCTGAATTTCTGTAACAACTGCAGCCTGAAGATTTCGAATCTAACTCTTCCTAAGCATCAGTAAACTCTGCCTGTATTTTTTTTTTTTGAAAAGCTTAACTCTGCCTGTAACTATCTGGAATCTCACTCAAGCAGCAACCAGCAGTGCCTTGGCAATTGGCACTAGCACTACTGCACTACGGGCAAACTGCAACCAACACAGTAGCATCTAGCATCAACCCACTCTCTCGGTTCGAGGAAACAATTCTGGAAAGGGGTCACAGAACAGGCACATGGAACACCAAAAGGTGATGCGGACAGATTGTTTCGGCATGTTACACACCTGCGAGCATGACAAAATGCTCCCTTAAAATACTGGCCATCATTTGGAGGTGAGGTGTGGAGAGTGGAGACGAGCAGATGCGATGCGATGCGACTATGCGAGCTCCATGGCCAGGCCAGTTCTCCTACCCATACAACCGCGAGACGGGATCGTCCCGTGGCGCGGCGTGAGCGGCAGCAGATCATAGGGGTACCCCACACGCAGCCGCCACCAGGCCGTGCTGCGTCCAGGCTCCAGTAGAACTAAAATCACGCCCTCTAGCTTAGATCTGGGTTGTTGGGTATAAAGGATTATGTACGTAATATCAAATATATATAGAATTAGATTGGAGAGCGTTGATATATTGAAAAAGTGTAAGAATTTTAGCTTGCAAATTGATCCAAACTGATTTCTTACTGCGGTTTCAAGATTTGATGTGTGGAAATATACTTGGCTGAATATAAGATGTGCGAGAGAAGGCTCCTTTTCTTTACTTACCATCTTGTCAGTTGGGTTGATGATTATCATTCCTATCGTTTCTATCTATGGTGCTGGTGGGTGCAAGTAGTATTAGGCAATTAAATAAGCTCGGTGATACTTTTCTTGTTGGTGGATTTGTTTTTTTCCCTGCTGGTGGATTTTTTTTCTTGTTGGTGGATTTTTTTTGAGTTAGTGTTGATGATTCACTCGTTCAAGGATTGTTTTTATCCAACTGATCTGATGAATGGATGCGTGTTAGTGTAATGGACTTTGTGCTAATTGTTCAGTATATTGTTTGTTTAGAAGGAAAAACATCCCAAACAGTTAATACAAGCAATTTTTTTTACCGGATTTTGTATTTCAATTTGAGACCAAAATTTGATATAGAACATGACGCATTGATAATTTGCCAAAGCAACAGATCCAATGCAATAAAGATTGCTGAAATTTCCTCACATTTTTAGGAGTCAAATTGAATCCATAAAAAGTCATACAGCGCATAAAAGTTGTCCAATTTAGATAATTTGCATTCAAATTTGCTTCATGGTTTTGAGCTGAACCCAACTATTGCCCTTGATCTATCTTTCGTACAAGTTTGCCAAATTTTGAAATTGTTTAAAGTATCCAAATAGAATTAAAAAGGAGAGAAAGAATATTGCATATTTGTGCATTATCCATATGAACAGAGTGACCAGTAAGTATTGACTTTCTCCCTAGCTTTTTTCCTCTATGTGCATATCCTTCGACAAGGCCTCTTCCCTTGGCAGATAGTAGGCAGTAGTAGTGCAGGTTGCTGCACGAGTTGTCGTGCCACTTGTCGTATGGACCATAGGTAAAGGGTATAGAACAACAGATTTTTTTTTATAATTGTAATTGAGGAGGTCGGTGTTTTACTGTCTATTTTCATCAGACGGTGAATATATATATGTATTTTTTGGCGTGGCTCAATGACTGATCGCTGCTGCGACCAGGTTTCGGTAAAGATATGCCCGCCACCAAACACGAACGCATGGAAAGCGATGTGATCTACGTACTACTGATCTTCACTCGGTTTTGGGGCCCCGGGCCGGCCTCGGAGTCAAATAAAACCATGGAAGTCACTGTGTCTGCAGCTGGCCCTCTCCTGTGAGCGTGAGCGCCGCTCTGGGCCTGTGGTGAGTGGACGGATGACGGATCCGGGATCCCAAGCAATGGCACTTCCAACGAGAAGCGGTTAAAGTTTGGCGGTCCAAATGATGGGAACTTTGCAATGGGTACACGGGCGCACGGCACACACAACTTTGGACTTATTACCCTTGTGGACACAAGAGGGTGTCACTCTAGCGCCGATAGAAGGTCCATGATTATTTGGAGCTTCTCAAATTCTCTTTCGGCCCGTGGATTGTATCGTGATACTTCTACAAAATAGATAGAGCATGAGTAAAAAATATATCAGTTAGTCTAGATTTTTTTACATGTGAATGTGTTTATGCTAATCTCACGAGTCATCTTCAACTTTAATACTCCCTCAGCAGGGGCGGATCCAGAACGGGGCTGCGCCCCGGGCTGAGCTGTTGAATCACACCTAAAATAGTCTAATTTTGTCTCCTAAACCTCATTTTGTTAGGCTAAACAGCACATAGGTTAAAGGGACTCCATGATCTCGCCCCGGGCTGCAGCCCGGGCAGCCCGGACCCTGGATCCGCCCCTGTCCCAGTCCACAAAATTGTAGGTCGTGTTGATTTTTCTATGCATTTAAATATAAATATATGTCTAGATATGTATATTTATGAATCTAGAAAATTCAAAACGACTCGCAATTTGAAACCAAGGGAAATAATACTATACTAGTATTGTATGAAAACAATAAATTTAAAATGCAAAAGTTGATAGATCCTGATGAATTTGCATCTAATATAAAAATAAATGATGCATGACAGACGAACAACATTTCGCGATTAAACTTTGGCCTTCACTGGTACAACTACGACCTGATTTCATTGCTTGTTTAAATCATAACATATACTATATTCAAGTATGGCACACGAGTCACGAGTTTCCATTTCTCCTTGGTACCCGTAGCTCAAGGAGAAATTTCAACAGAAAATATTATTGCGAAGTCGGCTAAAAGAGTGCAAAGTGTAGAAAAAGTGAAAACCCCAAACCACCCTGCTCTTTCCCTCTGCTACGCGGTCACAAGAACGAACCTCCCCTAGCAGGAGCAGGAGGAAGGCCAGCACCCACCCTCCACGGGTCAACCACCCCCCTCCTCCAGTCCTCTTCAAAACTCCCCACCCCGGCCACCTTGCTCAGTCCGCAACCCACCGCCAAGAAGGCTCGCGGCACGCCACCGCTCCCGCCCCGCATCGACCCAAAGCGCCCGGCCGCGCGGCCCCTCCACGCGCCGCTGATCGCGCGCGCGATCGATCAAGCCAACCAGCCCTGCCCAGGGGAAGGCGCGAGGCGCCGCGGCTCACCTCAGCTCCGCCGCCGGCCGGCCGGCAGCTAGGCGGCTAGCTAGCAGCCATGTACTCGGGGAACCAATGGGGCGGGTCGTTCGAGATCGGCGACGGTGCGGCGGAGGACGACCACAGCCGCAACATGGACCTTGACCGCGGCGCGCTGTCGGCGCGGCAGCACCACGAGCTGGACGAGACGCAGCAGAGCTGGCTGCTCGGCCCGCCGGAGGCCAAGAAGAAGGACAAGTACGTCGACCTCGGCTGCGTCGTCGTCAAGCGCAAGGTCCTGTGGTGGGCCTTATGGTGCCTCGTCGGCGCCTTCGTCCTCATCGGCCTCCCCATCATCATCGCCAAGGCCATCCCCCACAAGAAGCCCCGCCCGCCGCCAGATGACCAGTACACCGAGGTGCTCCACAAGGCGCTCCGCTTCTTCAACGCCCAGAAATGTGAGTGCTACTGCTCTGCTACTTTCGTCGATCTTCCTCTGCTTTACTTTTGTGCTACGATGGGTTCTTGAAAGAAAAACAAAAAAACTGAATTTTGGGTACTCTGCAACTGATGCATCTTCGTCGAAGTTACTTGCTGATCTGCTGGAACCAGTGTGGATCTGCCATTTTTGCTAGTTTGCTACAACCTGAGACTCTGCGTATCAAATTTGCTTGAACGTATGAGTAGAAAAATTGCTGCCTTTAATTAGCCGTGTTTGATCGGTCATTATCTTAAGCTCCTGCACTGTTAGATGTTGATGATCCAAAGCCGGAGAGCGATTGCAACCCCTAGCTAGCACGCTCAACAGCTGAGTACAGCTGCAACCCCACTAGTGGAATGTTCTGTCCTGTTTCCCCGTCACTACACCTTTTGCAGAAAGTGACGGTCTGAATCCGATGTGGGGGAGAAAACGCCCAAATCCCAATTGCTCCCGGCTGGAATCTCTGCACGTTCACTCACATGTAGGGCACCAAGTTGATCCATTCTTTAACATGGCGCAGAAAATTTCGTCTTTATGATCTGGATCAAATGTGCGTACAGATCTTGGTGAATAATTAGCCAGGATATCTTTCCGAATAATTTGTACTCTGTACCTGTAGATCTTTTATGCTAGTATTCTCCAAACTG
Organism: Setaria viridis; assembly: GCF_005286985.2. Classification (NCBI taxonomy): domain Eukaryota; kingdom Viridiplantae; phylum Streptophyta; class Magnoliopsida; order Poales; family Poaceae; genus Setaria; species Setaria viridis. The sequence continues at coordinate 23,060,133 of NC_048269.2, read as the reverse complement.
TTCAAATTGCAGTACAGTCTTTCCTACTGCTGTGAGTTCTTTAACATACAGATCAAGAAATGTGGAGAAATGGATGCTGTTGAATACATCTAACAACATTTTGATCCCTCTTCTTCCTGACAGCCGGCCGGCTTCCGAAGAACAACGGCGTCCCGTGGCGCGGTAACTCTGGCCTGTCGGACGGCTCCGACGCCAAGGATGTCAAGGGCGGCCTCGTCGGCGGCTACTATGACGCCGGCGACAACATCAAGTTCCACTTCCCGATGGCCTTTTCCATGACGCTGCTGAGCTGGTCGGTGATCGAGTACAGCGCCAAGTACAAGGCCGTTGGGGAGTATGACCATGTCCGCGAGCTCATCAAGTGGGGCACAGACTATCTGCTACTCACCTTCAACTCCTCTGCTTCTACCATCGACAAGATCTACGCTCAGGTAAGGAACACTAGTCCAAATTCTCAAATGCTGAAATTTGCAGTGTGAAATGTTGATTACTTGTTGACATATTGTGACATTTTTATCTTGCTCTGAAATTTTACAACTAGTTTACAGAAATACAGGGATTATAATTAACTAGGTCCATAACTGGAAATTTAGCTCTGCAGTTTATTGACGGGCACACCTAACAACCTTTGACTTGGCACATGACTTTATCATAGATTATGGTTCAGCTTCCGAACACCTACATGTGCTTAACGGGCCACGCCATGTTCCTAGAAGAAAAAAAAATAGTTGCTTGCTTTGTCTGTTGTGTGATCCAGAACATTATTTTTTAACTTAACTGTGATATAGAACATGGCCGGCCACATGATAAGTACCCAAATGCTAGTAAATGTTGATCATTATTAGCACAAGATAATTTCAATCACTCCGAGAAAGTGAGAAACGAAGAAGTAATAGAAAATGAAATAACTTCGATTAATCGATTCTACTATCTAAAACTCACTCTAAAACATGTGAAGCAGTAATTACGGCAGCATCACACTCTGTTATGACTGACTGATTTGTGCACAGTGTGACGTCACGTATTGATCGATCTGGCTTGTGCTTAATTTGCTCCAGGTGGGTGTTGCAAAGATCAACGGCAGCCGGCCGGACGACCACTACTGCTGGAACCGGCCGGAGGACATGGCGTACCCTCGCCCCACCCTTGCCGTGAGCTCGGCCCCCGACCTCGGCGGCGAGATCGCCGCGGCCCTGGCCGCCGCCTCCATCGTGTTCCGCGACAACGCCGCCTACTCCAAGAAGCTCACCCAGGGCGCGGCCACGGTGTACAAGTTCGCGCGGCAGATGGGCCACCGCACCCCCTACTCCCTCCGGCAGCCGGACATCGAGTACTACTACAACTCCACCAGCTACTGGGACGAGTTCATGTGGAGCGCCGCCTGGATGTACTACGCCACCGGCAACACCAGCTACATCACCTTCGCCACCGACCCGCGGCTGCCCAAGAACGCCAAGGCCTTCTACAACATCCTCGACTTCTCCGTGTTCAGCTGGGACAACAAGCTCCCGGGCGCCCAGCTGCTGCTGTCGCGGCTGCGCATGTTCCTCAACCCCGGCTACCCCTACGAGGAGTCGCTCATCGGCTACCACAACGCCACCAGCCTCAACATGTGCATGTACTTCCCGAAGTTCGGCGCCTTCAACTTCACCAAGGGTGGGATGGCGCTCTTCAACCACGGCAAGGGCCAGCCGCTGCAGTACGTCGTCGCCAACTCCTTCCTCGCCTCGCTCTACGCCGACTACATGGAGGCCGCCAACGTCCCCGGCTGGTACTGCGGCCCCAACTTCATGTCCACCAACGACCTCCGCGCCTTCGCCAAGTCCCAGGTAAAAATTATTTTTTGGCTCAAGCTAGCAGACTGCATTTCTCTCTATATAGCTAATCGTTCCTGACAATTAATGGCGTCTGTTTGTTCTGTGATCGAGCAGCTCAACTACATTCTTGGGGATAACCCGAGGAAGATGAGCTACGTTGTGGGGTTCGGCAAGAAGTACCCGCGGCACCTGCACCACCGGGGCGCGTCGACGCCGAAAAACGGCGTCAAGTACTCGTGCACCGGCGGCTACAAGTGGCGCGACTCCAAGAAGGCGGACCCGAACCTGCTGACGGGCGCCATGGTCGGCGGGCCCGACAAGAACGACGGGTTCAAGGACTCGCGCAACAGCTACGGGCAGAACGAGCCGACGCTCGTGGGCAACGCCGGCCTCGTGGCGGCGCTGGTGGCCATCACCAACAGCGGCAGGGGGGTCGGCGTCACCGCCGTCGACAAGAACACCATGTTCTCCGCCGTGCCGCCCATGTTCCCCGCCGCGCCGCCGCCGCCGTCCTCGTGGAAGCCGTGAGGGAGAGCTATAGCTGCAGCTGCTGGTGCACCGGACGTTTAGTTTCAGCCGGGTTACCTGATCGGTGGTTCGTTTGGTCGTCATACGATTTTTGGTGATCACGTACGCAATTCTTTTGTACAATACAACGTTAACTTGTGAGCAAATACTGCGGACGGTGGCATGCATCATGCGTGACCTGTAGATGTTTCATGCATAATCGATTACGGTTAATGAATGGATACATACATATCTTCTCAAACATCATAATCTAGTATCTATTTACCATTCACCTTCAGCAAACTGCAACACGCGTGACAGATACTGTATATATGTCTATAGACAGAATTTAACTCCAAGTTCCATTAACAAGATTTTGGGAAACTGTTGAGGTAATCTTTAATATGTTACTTAAATAAATTAGATAGCAAATTTGAAGTGTACCACACCCAAGAACTCCTAAGTTACGTATCAACTAATAATCCGGCCCCTACTTTTTTTAGATTAATTGGATATATACCATTACAATTGTCACACTTTAGATGATATTGTAAAAGTGCCATTACAATTTCACAACTCTTGAAGATATACCACTACTTACCCCTTCAATGCGTTTATAAAAAAAATTTGGACTAAAATACCCCTATCTTCTTCTTCCTCCCGTCCTCTCTCCCCTTGCTCCCCGTTCTCTCTCTCCATTTCTCCCCAATCATCGCACCCGCTCCATCTCCTTCCTCCCTTCTCGCGGCAGCGAGCACGGGCTCCGAGGTGGCGAAGCTTAGGCTGTCAGGTGTCTGGTGGCCGCCGCCGCCGCCCCTGACTTCTCTCCTGCGCCGCCAGGAATCCCAGCCCTTACCTGGATGGCGGGGGCGACGGGAGAGCGGTGGCCTGCAACAAGACGGGAGCTCGCCGCCGTCTCCAAACCCGGCCCCCCTGCAGCACAACACAGTTTCTCACTTCCTTCCTCCCCGTCTGACAATGAGGCCATTTGGTGCCACGAAGCTCGGCCATGAGTAGTGAAATTGGATTTTTTTTTTTTGCCCCCTATGCCTAAGCTTAATTTTGGCATTGCTGGGTTTCATTCAGATAGTATATAGCTCGATGACAGCAGGGCATCCCTTTTGCTCTTGCGGAATTTGCTTGGGAACCACCACGCTCCTGCTTTGTAGAGGAGATTGACTTGCCCTGTTCGTTGATGCTAGTGCGCGGGGGCTTATCCGTTCGAATGGGTGCGGGAACATCGGCGGAGGCATCCTCATCTCAGCAGACCTGCGACAAAGAGAAGAACCGGGATGAATTCTTCTCGCCTGCGCTGTTGACGATTGGGGAGGAATGACGGATCTCAATGGTCGAGAGAGAAAGGGAAGAAAGGACAGCAGGAGGAAGAAGGCGATAGGGGCATTATGGTCAAAAAAATTTATAAACACATCGATGGCATATGAGTGTAATGGAATGCTTACAGTATCATGAATGGTAATGGCATATCTCCAAAGCGTGATAATTGTAGTAGCATGTATCCGATTAATTTTTTTAAAAGCAAAATTCACTTTTGGAACATGTATTAGTGCCCTTGGTGTATTTTGAACCACCTTTTAGGCTTTAGTAGCCCAAAATCAGTAGCAGGTTGCTAGGCAGCCGCAGCGCTGCAGTGATCACTGCCAAATAGTTGTGTAAGAATAAGGGGTCACTTGGGAAGGATTCTTCCAAAATAATTTCACCTGGCTTCTAATTCATTTTAGACTCGATTTACAAAACAATTTGATTGTTGAAGCGAAATAAGCTCTTCCAAACTGTTAATGCAAAATTTGGACCTCAAGTTTCTGCGTTGAACAACATGGAGGACTTAGGAAATCTGCTTAACTCCAATGCAGGCTCCAAATCAGCTTGCGAGTGGTGAAAGTCGTGCTAGTCAATTTAACCTAAAAATTGACAAGGTAAACGTTAAATTTTTGAGCCGATCACGGCGAAGCCTTTCGAACTCATGGTTACGACTGCGGTGTGAATAAATAAAATATTAATGACGTGTGCCATCGGCTATGTCAGCCGACGGGCTACGATAAAGCATTGTAACACAACAGCCATGAAGGAAGCTTTTGTCAACCATGATAAGTGTAATTGAACTTAGATAAGATAACACGAATGAGAGAGTATTGACATCAATCTAGTAACCTAAAAGATTAGAACACAACAAACAAGGACCTCTTGACTACCGCTTACAGGCTAATTAAGCTAATAAAACCTAATCAATGTCATGACCGTCATGACCGTGTAGTTGAACTCAGATAAGGTAACACGGTGAGGGGGCATTAATTTTGGCACATTAACTTAATCATACAAGCTCGCAGCAGCAAGGCCTCGTACGCGCTCCTATCGACTTAGTGATGTCATCATGCTTCCATGAGAAACGGATAAGATCCGACCGAAGCATCGGCTCTCAACAGCAGCATGATGACATTAGAGGCCTGACGATTAGCAATACGAGGGGTAAGGATAAAGATCTATCGTACCTAGCATATATAAATTAGTAAAAGCATGCGATATCTATCAGCCAATACGATTTGATAATTGTGAAAGTTTAAACAAAGCAAGGGAGCTGATGAAAAAAACCTAGCCAGATCTAAGCCGGTCGATAACTGTGAGTGCTTAGGAACAACCAAGGAGCCGATAAAGACAATCGAGATAGATCTAAGCAAACTTGAGAACTGTGAGCAACGACAAAGGCAAGCAGAACATTGGACAAAGCCTAGAAAGTTCTACTTGCAATCTAAGATAGCTCGATAACTAGCCACACAACAATATCAGAATATAAGACTTAACTTAGAAAGTTCTGATAGAGGTCGTAATGGTCGGGTGATGGTACTTACAAGCTCGCTTGAGATCAAAGCCGATGCAGCCTTGCGCGCTAGAAGGAACTCGTCGAATCTACTCTACTCCTACTCCTAGGGTTTTGGCGGCGTGACGCCGAAAGGTTGCATTTGTTGATTGATGATTCTTCATTACAAGGCTCACGTGTTTATATTTATACCCTGGAGCAAGCTAAAATCCTAGTCGATTACAACATAACTATTACAGCTATTTCTAAAAACTACTAAAGATAAATCTCCACACTTTTCCTTATTTGGTGGAGTCGATTTTGTTTCGGACTAAGCCCGCCTAGTCTTCCATCGGATTTTGGAATCCTGGTCAACTGCGGTTAATCTTAGTCAACACGGGTTCACGAACAGACCATTTTCTCTCTTTCATCGGCTGTCAGTACCTTATCCATGGTGGTTGACTCTAGACAAAAACTGGTGTCAACATAAACGGGACCTGAAAGCTATCTGTTTGTTTCAATTTATTGCTCATAAAAAGAGCTCGAAATCGGGGGAAAATAAGCATGTTATTAGCCTTATGATAAAAGATACGTTTGGAGGCAATAAGACATCGCCTTGAATATGCGTGTGTTGTACAACGCCATTGCCCGCCCCCTACTGCCCCCCTCCCCTGCCGTCGCCATGGAGGACGCCATGCCTCCACCAGCTGACACAACAGCCCCCATTTTCACCGCCCAAGCTCCTTCACCGCGCTGCCCACCCTGCTGCCTCCCAGCCCCGGATCTATGCTAACGGTGGCGCCCTGACCTCGGATCTGGAGGAGTTCCAGCTCACCCCCTCCACCACCGCCTAGATCCAACCGTCCCACCCAAGATTCGGTTCCGGTTGTCCTACCCAAGATTCGATGGAGTTTGTGCCGGATTTGCCTATATCCTAGCCTCCTTTGTCCTACGCAGATGCCGTGCGGAGCTGTCACCTCGACACCTTCAAGGAGGAGCTGCGGCGCCACCCACCAAGCCGACCTCCATTTACTGCGGATGGGAGTAATTGCTCCTCTCGTTAGGCTGACCGCCATGAGCCGCGAAGGGGAGATCTAGCCTGGGTTCCACCTGCTGCCTCGTGTCCCGTCAATCGCTCGCCGGACCCCGACTAGAGTAAGGTACGCTTGAGGTATTGGTGGAGGAAGAAAGAGCATTCAACTCCTCGTCTAGCATCGCGTTGACATGACGAGCCATCAAGCTGCGCCACCGGCCACCGCGCTCAACCCACCTTCCCAACCCTAGCTTCAGGTGCTTCACCTGCCGCCGGTCAGGCACAAGGCCGCCCAGTGCTAGGAGTGACGCCCACCGCCGCACCCTCACAGTCGACAGGAAGCACGGACGCCCCCGAAGCCGGCACCCTCATGCCCCCAAGACCGACAAGGCACGCCACCACAAGCGAAACCCCCACACCACAGGCATGAACCAGCCTCAACGCGCCCCGGAACTCAACGTCGCCCGTCATCGATAGAGCGTCGGGCATCGCCCTCGTCATGCCATGCAGCGACATGCACAAGCTAGCGGCCGGCCCATACCAACCGCACCATGCTCCCTCCTCCACTTCGACGCACGCCCACCGCAAGGATGGTGAGGATCGGTGACCCCTCCCCCAGGCCCGACGAGGTCAGCTACCTCGTGCCCACCTCCTTCGACCTCAAGCAGGAGGTCCGCGAGTGGGAGGGGACAACACTGGTGGTGAAAGCAATAAGCACACCGCTGACCACCGGGGCCAAGGAGATCGAGGCCGTCATGCTGGACGAGCTCTGCCTGCACTGCGGGGAGGTCACAGTGTCCAGGCATCAGCTGGAGCCGTTTCTTATCAAGTTCAACAAGGAGCATGCGGAGGCGGTGGCAAGCATGAGCCGCCTAAAGCACCATGGCATCATCATCAACGTTCAGCCATGGTGCCACCTACAGGCCGCCTTAGGGGTGGCACTGTTCTTCCGCGTGCACCTATACCTGGAGGGCGTTCCCATCCATGTGTGGAACCTGGAGTTGATCGACAGGATCGTGGGCATGATGTGCTCGCTGGACTGCATCGACACCAACCTTCTCCACCCTGACGACACCAGGACGATCGATCTCTGGGCTTGGACGGTGAACCCGAGCAAGATCCCTAAGTATCTCTGGTTGGTGTTCACTACTCGGGCACATGTGTCCTTCTCCACGACGCCACCGGAGCGCTGGCAGCAAGGGATCAAGTACTACATCATCATGCACCTAGGGTGGATCTACGACTACACGGGGACCTCCGTCGACCCGCACGGGCTGCTGGGAACAGTGCCGCCTAGGTGGCCATCCCTGTGCTGGAACGCCGCCGCCTAACCTAGCACAGGGGCGCTGTCGATGGGGCCGAGTCGCCGGCCTCGGCATTCCCACCGTTCAACATGCCACCGCTGTACCATGATCGGCGTAGGGACCGGCCTTCGCAGGTTGAGTCCTCGCACATGACCAAGGAGGCGGAGTGGGGTGATGCGTGTCAGCATGACAGACGCCAAGGCGACCATGACGCGCGTGGCGGCAAGAAGGTCTACAACAACAAACTGTGGCACCCGGACGACTATGATGATGACGATGGTGACCACCGTCGGGGCAGCTATCACTACAGCGGGCTGCACGGGGCTCAATCAGTGTAGCAGGAGCTAGTGTTCAGGCAGCACGAACGCTCCCCTCGACATCACGGTGGTGGCTGCCAGTACGAGGGCAACGCCACAATGCCTCGCCGTCGAGGGATCGGGACGACAATCCACGGCAAGACCCAGAGGTACTCAAGTTCCGGTTCTTGTTCAAGCTCCACTCTTCGTTGCCAGTACTGACAGTGTAGCTCCAAGAACTATCAATGCACCATGGCATCATCAACAAGGCCCTCCAAATTGCCAACATGCTGCAGTGCCGGGGTCTAGGGCGGCAGAGGCGAGCAATGAGCAGATCAATGCTACGGGGGACATTGGCGGGGGGATCCCGTTGACGTCGGTGTTCCAGCATCTAAAGCTGGGCACCTCTCCAGCAGCAGGATGCGACGGCTGGGGATCCGGCTCCCCAGACCCAGGAGGCATCCGCTCACCAGGGCGGCAGAGCCCCGACCGACATTCGCGACTTCTTCACTAAGCCGTCAGTTCCAACCCTGCCACTGGTGACCCCGCCTACAAAGGTGCCCCGGTAGTGCTAGGTCTACGACATGACAAACGTGCGGCACAGTACACGCCTGGCTAAGAAGCCGATGATCCTAGTGGAGGTGAAGGCGCATATCAACTTGTGCCGTAAGCTTCAGCTCCCCGGTATCGACAATCGACCCGATTGAGAAGGTCATCGCAGAATACGTTGCCATGTACAACGGGCTGCTGCCGGAACAGGTGGTGGCCGCCCTCTCCAAACTCTTCGGCCTCGACGACGACTACTTGGAAATGCTCGACGACGCACTCCTGGAGATGGTTGGACAGGAGGTTGATGACCTCCAGGCGAAGGTGCAGCAGGCCGAGGGAGCATAATGGTGTTCCTATTCTACTCAGAGCTCTATGGTTTCTTAGATGATTGCTTCACTTTCTTCTGCATTGCGGCGATGCCTCTTGCGAGTATCAAACTCGGTCACCTATTGCCTTTGGTTGACCATGGAGCATCTGCACGCTGCCTTCAGAACTTGTTCATGTGATGATTTGCTGCATTTTGTGTGTCTTCACCTGCCTAAGTCTATGATGGCAACCTCTACGTTGGGGATGGCTTCACCTCCACACTTGCTGTGATGTATTGTTCTTTTCCATGGCTGCACTAAATTTAGATGTTATTTGTTGGAATGTTCGGGTCCTGAATACAGTAGCATGGTGCGTGACTGTGCACGAGCTTCTCTCCTCGACACGCTGCCAGATAGCATGCTTCCAGGAGACTAAGTTGAGCAACATCGACGGCCATCTAACTGCGTTCTTGATGGGTATCGCCTTGACAATTTTACTTTCAAACCAACTGCGTGCACTAGAGGAGGGATCTTAGTGCTGTGGAATAATAACTTCGTCGATCTGCACAGCATCATCATTAGGCATTTCTCCATCTCGGCGACGGTAGAGCTGAAAGAATCCAACCTTTCCTTCCTTATGACGGTGGTCTATGGGCCGACTAGGGGCATGCTTAAACCCTCATTTCTAAGAGAGCTGCCTTGTTGCAAGCCCGATGAGGGAAGCAAATGGCTTCTACTCGGTGACTTCAATTTGATTTATAGAGCTCGAGACAAGAATAACACAAATCTCAACCTCGACCGTATGTGACAATTCAGGGTGACACTAAACTTTTGCAAGCTACGAGAAATACACCTGCAAAACAGCAAATACACATGGAGCAACGAGAGATGTCGGCCAACCATGTGTCGGCTTGATAGGGTTTTTGATAACAAAGAGTGGGACCTAACCTTTGAGCAACACGGATTGCAAGCGTTATCCACCACCTCTCTGACCATTGTCTACTGTTGCTAACAAGTCTCTCAGGGCCAAGGGTGCCGAGACCGTTCCACTTTGAGGATTTCTGGACAAAGCTACCAAGCTTCACCGAGGAGGTACAAGCGGTCTAGAAGCATCTGACGACGCATACCCAACCGGTGCAAATCCTCTATGAAAAGATGGCAATGACGGTTAGACACCTGAGGTCATGGAGTCAATCCATAATTTTGGATAATAAGCTCAAACTCCTAATGGCGCAAGAGATCATCCAGAGGCTAGCATCGCCCAGGACTCTCGGTATCTATCTTCGGCCAAATTTCGTCCAAGATAGGGGCTTAAATGCAGGGTTTTGGGCTATGCGGTGATTGAGCGGGCTAGAAAGAAGCAGGCTTCAAAGTCAAAAACATGAGAGAGGGAGATGCCAACACTAAGTACTTCCATTTAAAGGCTAACGGTCGATGGCGTATGAATCATATCGCCTGCTTCCAGGATGGAACGGGTTGGGCTATCTCTTATGAGGACAAAGCGTGACTGGCCCAGGCATATTTTGCCACTATGATGGCCCCACCACAACCTCGTGAGCTGGATTTTGACGGGAACGCTGTCCATCTCTAGTCTTTCGACCTCTCACACCTAGATGCACCGTTCACTGAAGAAGAGACCCTAGCTGTAATTAACCACACGGCTCCTGATAAAATGCCGAGACCTGATGATTACACGGGAGCTTTCTTCCGCGCCTGTTGGGAGATCATAAAAGGGGACCTCATGACGACACTCTACATGTTACACAGCTTGCGAAGTTTAAATTTTGACCTACTAAACATAGCAAACATAATTCTCCTCCTGAAGAAAATTGGACTAGAAAAGATCACTGATTATAGGCCAATCAACCTCATACGCAGCGTTGCGAAGCTCTTCACCAAGATGTTGGCACTGCAATTAGCCCCAACAATGAATGACATCATCTCAAAGAGTCAGAATACGTTCGTTAAGGGCTGCAGCGCAATATCCATGACAAGTTCATGTATGTCCGTAGTATGGCCAGACGATTCTGCCGTAACAGAGTGCCCATGCTCATGGTAAAGCTTGACATCCAAAAAGCTTTCAACTCTTTATGATGGGACTACCTTCTTTTGCTCTTGAGCCACTTGGGATTCCAAGTAAGGTGGAGGGATTGGATCACTGCATTGCTAACGACTTCCTCTTCTCAAGTGCTCCTCAATGGTATACTGGGCAACCCAATCATGCATGGTAGAGGGCTCCGTCAGGGGGATCCGCTTTCTCCCCTACTCTTCATTCTTGTGATTGATCCTCTACAACGGTTGCTGCAGCTTGCAACTGAAGCCGTTTTCCTCAGCAAGATCAGCTGTAGTCCCTGCAAACTGCGCACATCCCTATATGCAGACGACGCAGTTCTCTTCATGAAACCGATTAAGGCAGAGATCAACAACCTCACCAAGCTCCTAGAATACTTTGGGAAAGTCACCGGCTTACACTCCAACCTCCAGAAATCCACAGTGGTGCCCATAAAATGTCATGACCTTGACCTGGACGATATTCTGCAGAAGTTCCATGCTCAACGGGGAAAATTTCCAATTAAATACCTTGGCCTACCCCTAACAGTGCGACGCCTAAGAAGGGCAGACCTACAACCCTTGACAGATAAGGCAATTGGAAACTGAAAGCTTGGTGGGGATGCAATTTAACGCAAGCTGGGTGAGTTCAATTGACCAAATCGGTTCTTTCATCGCAACCTATCTACCTGCTTACGGTCATTTCCGCTCAGCTAAATTCTTGGAAAACCTTGACAAAATTCAAAAGCGCTTCCTCTGGTGGGGGATCAGGCAATGTCGGGCAGCAAATGCAAGGTGAATTGACCGACGGTGGGACGGTCGTTGCAGCTAGGAGGACTTGGGGTGCTCGACCTCACTTTTTGCTAGAGCGCTTAGGTTGCAATGGTTATGGCAGGAGCAAAACAAACCAGATAAACAATGGGCGGGTCTAGGAACACCATGCTCAGATACTGACAAATTGCTCTTCGCGGCCTGCACAACCATCATATCGGAGACGGTTCATGCCTATCCTTCTGGCACTCCGCCTTGGCGCAGGGGAAGAGGCCCAAGGACACCGCACCGAGCATCTATAGCACTTCTCGAAAAAAGAATCGATTTCTTCGAGAGGCACTCCATAACCGCATGTGGGTGAAGGACTTGAACATTCCCGCTTGTCTTTCAGTGGGACACTTACATGAATTCGTCGCATTATGGATTGAGGTCCAAGCAGTGCAACTTGAACAAGGGGAGCAAGACCGGGTAACATGGAAACTCACGCTATCCGAGGTGTACTCCTCGACTTCGGCTTACCATGCACAATTCTTGGGATCAGTGAGAACCGACCTTCGATGGCTCATCTGTAAGCCATGGGCACCGTCAAAATGTAAATTCTTCGTATGGCTAATTATTCGAAACATGGTGTGGACGGCAGACAGACTTGCCGCGCGGAATCGACCGCGAAATTCAAGGGGTGTCATACCCTGGACTAAACTTTAGTCCCTGTCACATCGGATATTTGCACACTAATTAGGAGTATTAAATATAGTCTAATGATAAAACTAATTGCATAAATGAGGGCTAATTCGCGAGAAGAATCTATTAAGCCTAATTAGTCCATGATTAGCTCATGTGATGCGACAGTAAACTATGCTAATCATGAATTAATTAGGCTTAATAGATTCGTCTTTTTAATTAGCTCTTGTTTATGCAATTAGTTTTATAATTAGTTCACGTTTAGTGCTTCTAACTGGTATCCAAACATGGATCACCTCAGTGTGCCTGCTGTGCAGGAGAAACTGCCCATCACATTCTTGCCGGCTGTCATTACTCAAAGCGCATCTGGGCCTACTGGCCAATTGGTTAGCCCTTGCTATGGAGGGGGTACCGGCGCGTGGATTTCGGTCCCTTATCCTTCTCGTGGATTGGGAAATCTGAGAGGCCAGTGCAAGGATTGTTGTTCAAGATCAAGGATGAAGCTAGGACCTGGCCAACGCGGGCGCCAAGCACCTGGCTGCCATGTTAGATGGGGCGTAGACCTCCCTCCGGATTTGTACAGTGTATATAGAGTTTTTTTTTCTTGTAACTCCTGTGAACGGTCCGCTGGGACCGATTACTTGTCATTCACTTCTATATTAATAGAAATGGCACCGTGTTGTTGCTGACGGATTACAATTTGGTGGGCTCCTGCCTGCCTCAAGGCCCTGTACGACAAGAGAAGAGCTATCCACCCCACCACCAGCCCACCCACCTACACCAGGCCCACGGGAGCAGCCCTTTTGGAATTTGATGACGGACTGGGCCTATCCCTCAACGCGGCGGGTCCCCAGGCCCCAGCCCCGCAGCCAATTCCCACCAGTTCAACGGCCCCTCCCCAAGACCGCTTCCCTGCCTCCCACTTCACTCGCAGGCAAGACGCTTTGCGTCGCTCCTCCGTTCTCCCCCGATCGGCGACATTTCCAGCAATCCGGTCGTAACGCGAGCTGCGCGCGACGCGACGCAACCGCCCATCCCCTGCGGCAGGCCGGCAGTCCACTACCTCCTCCCACCCCCCTCCCTCGGGCTCCCCCGATCCAATCCGTCCCCGCCACCAGCGCGGCCGCCGCGACGGGGCCCGACGCCCGGCCGATCTCCCGCCACCGCCAGCGGCCCCGGTGAGTGAGCCCGCCCCACCACGATCGGTTCCATTGACCGGCCCGCGGTTTGTTTCACCCTTCGCCCTCCCCATTCCTTCGGGACTCTGCTGGGTGGTGTGCGGGCGCTCGGCTGGTGTATCCGCGACGTGGATCGCCGCCTGCGCTTGGTCTCGGGCACGGAATGGTTTGACCGGACGTGAGGCGTGGTCAGTGGTTAGTGCTCGCTGGATGCCGGGAATCTGAAAATGATACGGTTTTAGATGTAAGGGATAAGGCGCAGCGTCCATAACAGCAGCAACCATAAATTCATAATTCGGCCGTATTGCGAATCTGTTGATGGCCTGCGCTTTCTTCCTTCCGTATTTGATTAGCGAGATGCTCACATATGTTTTACCATTGCCTACCACAAACACTTCTATAGTTCTATGATGAGTGCTATTGGTGTGCCACCCATGGAATTTGTTGACTCGTCTGAAACAACTATTGCTATCGTAGCTTTCAATGCAGTTGCCTTTAAGTGTTGTTAAAGAGACGTAGAATGCATCTTGGATGCTTTGTTGTCTGTATATGTTCGACAAAGTTGATTTTAGGCATGGATACTAAATTTGCCTCACTTGCTTGATATAAATATTTTTTATTGGCCAAACAAGAGCCAGATTACTTTCAGGTGGGTGCTTTTCCCTTTGTTGATTCCGTAAACTAAGAACTGAGGGAGATTTTCCACAAAACATACACATCTGGGTTTTAGACATTGAAAATGAGATGACACAGCCATGCTCAAAATGGTGAGTAGTATCTTGATCTTGGGTCATCTGTTGGGTTCGGTGGCCTAACAACCAGACTTAAGATTTTCATATGGTTCAAAGTTCATATATGATGTGGATTATTTTCTATTTTTCAGAATTTGTTTGCACCATGGAGGATTCATAATCCTATTGGCACTATTTGAATGGCCCTTATCACACTTACAGCTCAGTTGTTTTATGAGGAATGTAATGTACAAGTATGTTCCTAAGGATTCTGAACTATTAGTGCTATCGCGCAAGTCCATGAATGCTATAAATTTTCTATTGCCAAACTAGTGTGGTGATGCCCAAATTTTAGGGTTCTTCCTGGAAAGGTATGATCCTGGCATTTCCTTGAGAAAAGGAGCAAGTGAGCAAAAATGGCCTCGAGGGCTATCATCAGGAGGCGGAAGGACATTCTCCAGCACACTAATGTGCCTATTTTATCCTCAGCATCCACTAGCACAACTGGGCAAGGAAAATTTGGATGCGAGGTTAATCAGAGATATGAATGTTTGTTTTCAGAGGACAGCTTAGCTCATTCTAATCATGCTAAGGTGCAGCATACTTTGAGTAAGCAAAATCTTTATGGCCTCAGTAGTGGTTTCACATGTCGTCCAACTTTTGGGGTTTCTCCTCCCGGTTATGGCTCTAGAGCACAAAACTTTGTGTTCCCCTTGGGAGTCAGGTGTTTCCTGCAGTCAGTCCGCACCACATCAAACACAACTGGGCAACCTCAAGTTAATATTATGGGCAAGCAGAGTGAGGATGATAAGGAAAAGCAACAAAAAAAGGAGGCGTCCCCGGAAGAATGTGATCAGGCAGTGGAAGGATTAAGAACTGCAAAAGCAAAGGCAAAAGCTAAGCTGGAGGAAGTGCAAAAGACTGACCAATCAATCATACAGAAGTTCTGGGCAAAGCTTCTGGGTATTGGTCCTGCTTTGCGACTTATTGCTTCAATGAGCAGGTCTCTGTTCCTCTCTTGAAATTGAAGCATCACTCTATCATTCTATTTTGATGGATAGTTTTCTGTCTGCCTCTTCAACGTTTGACATATATTTACTTTTGTGGGTGTAAGAGCTGATTGGGCTGCAAATTTGAAGCATTGGAAGGATGAATTTGTTTCTACACTGCAGCATTATTGGCTGGGCACTAAGCTACTCTGGGCAGATGTTAGAATATCATCAAGACTGTTAGTGAAACTTGCTAGTGGAAAAAGCCTTACAAGGCGAGAGAGGCAACAGCTCACACGTACAACAGCAGATCTGTTCAGGCTAGTACCTTTTGCTGTGTTTATTATTGTTCCGTTCATGGAACTCTTGCTGCCAGTGTTCCTCAAGTTGTTCCCAAACATGCTGCCATCCACTTTCCAGGACAAGATGAAAGAAGAGGTATTGATCCAGATCGATCAGGCTGCGTTCTCAACAGAATTACTAAATGCTGACATGATTCATGAACACGTTGATTTTCCTACATACAGGAGGCACTAAAAAGGAAACTGAAAGCAAGGATGGAATGTGCAAAATTTTTACAAGACACTGCTAAAGAAATGGCAAAGGAAGTTCAAACATCACGTAGTGGAGAAATGAAACAGACCGCTGAAGATCTGGATGAGTTCTTGAATAAGGTATCATCCTCTTACATTCTGAGTTGGTAGCTTCAAGTTTAAAACACATACCAGTAAATGCTTTAGATTTTGTCTATTGTTGATGTACTCAAATTTGCATCTAGGTTAGGAAAGGTGGGCATGTCTCCAATGAAGAAATTTTGAACTTTGCAAAGCTATTTAATGACGAGCTGACTTTGGATAACATGAGCAGGTTGGCACTTCATATACTTAATCAAACTTAATAATACCAGATGCCTGATCAACCTTTTTCTGCAGACCTCGGCTGGTAAATATGTGTAAATACATGGGGATCCAACCTTTTGGTACAGACCACTACTTGCGATTCATGCTTCGGAAGAAGCTACAAGAGTATGTCTTCCAATTACCTCAGCATGTAGATGTCAGGGAAAGGAACAGATGTGATGGATGATCTGAATGTGTGCAATTTTTTAGTTCATCTTTAATAGTAAATTTGATTGCATTGTTAACATTTGATCATGCTTTTCTACTGCATATAAGATGTGAGCCTCTTGCATGAAGATCAACTAGAGACATTTAATTGTTGCACATTTGTGTTACATTTTATCATTCAGTACAACTATAGTGCACTTATGTTTATCAGTTTTTGTCCATGTTTTAAGCATTAAGAATGATGACAAGATGATTCAAGCTGAGGGTGTGGAGTCTCTTTCTGAATATGAGCTTCGACAAGCTTGTCGTGAACGTGGCCACCTTGGTTTGTTGTCAACAGAGGAGATGCGCCAACAGGTTTGCTCATTGCTACTTGCACATCCGAGGCTTTTTTTTTCATTGAAATTAGACAATGACATAAATTCTTGAGATATAGTAGGTGTCTTTAGTTTTCTATCTAATGATTATATGGGTGTTACTTTGCAAGAAGTATATCCGCTTAAGTTAATTATTCTAAACACTTCCTTTCTCTTCAGCTTAGAGACTGGTTGGATCTATCACTCAATCATTCTGTGCCGTCATCTCTTCTAATACTCTCGAGGTAATTTTGCTGGTAATGTCCTGTTGTGTATTGCTTCTATTCAAATTTTCACGTGTGTTTGAAAATTCCTGCCAGAGCTTTTACCGTGTCTGGGAGAATGAAACCTGAGGAGGCTGTTGTAGCAACCTTATCTTCTCTGCCAGATGAAGTTGTCGATACAGTTGGGACTGTACTGCCTTCTGAGGATTCTGTTTCAGAGAGGAAAAGAAAATTGGAATTTCTGGAGATGCAAGAGGAACTTATCAAGGTACTATGGAGTATAAACATGAATCATTCAAATACATTTTACATGAGTCTGCTTATCTCAATTCTTAAGCAGGGCTGCAGTGGCGAGTATCATAAAATGATGCCCTTCACTGTTCTTTATGCCAAATATTCTTAGTGAAACATGGAAAGTATTCTCTATTAGGCATGGCTTACAGAGACCTGTCGCTCTTCTCGCTTTCTTGTCTGCATCATGAAACTCCCTGCTCCTTGAATATTGCCCTGTTTTTTGTTTGAAAGTGCTTTTCAAGTGAAATAAAACATATCTTGAATTAAGGTTTAGCATGAGTTCACGTATCTTGCCACTGTTACATCCATTTAAAAGTTGCATAAATTCTTAGTCGTATCGTTTAGTAGTGAAATAAATTTTGTTCACCTTGTAATTACTTCCCCAACTTGAAGTTGTATATTTCATTTTTTATTTTTTTCTTTATGCAATTCAGCTGTCCAGTTTAATACGCTAGTCACCTATCCTTCTATGTATACTCTTTGGCTGAAGAATCAGCATAGTTATACAACTTTTCTGAATCCCACCATGGGATAATTCAATGTCATTTTGTCGACAATAAATTGTTACTGATGCTTTTGCATATTGAATAATAATCAGGAAGAGGAGAAAAAGAAAGAGAAAGAAGAGAAGGCAAAACTGGAGGAGCCAAAGGCTATTGAAGAAGATTTGGCTCTGAAGGAAATGACCGAACCTACTGCTAGGGAGGAAGAGGAACTAAAGAAAGCAAAAATGCATGACAAGAAAGAGCAGCTTTGTAATATCAGTCAAGCATTGGCTGTGCTTGCATCTGCTTCAGTATGATCAAGACACTTTCTTTGTTACTATTCCAATCCTGTATTTTGAGAAAAAAAATTGTCAACATAAACTCTACCTTCTCCTATCTTGCAGTCTGTTACCAAGGAGCGCCAGGAGTTTTTAAGCCTTGTGAACAAGGAGGTATGATTTGGTGTTGCACTGAACATTTATGCACTGTCTGTTTGCATAAGTTAATGTTGGACCACACTCATTTGAAATACAGATAGAACTATATAACAACATGCTTGCAAAGGAGGGTACAGATGGTGAAGAAGAAGCCAGGAGAGCATACAGGGCTGCTAGGGAGGAATCAGACCATGCTGCAGAAGCAGCAGTAGGGGAAAAGGTCTCTTCAGCATTGATAGATAGGGTAAGGAGTTCTTTTCTTCATCTAAATCTTCACAAGTTGATACATCCCAGCTAAAACTTATACTAGGAAACAGCATTTATCTTCAAGAGAAATATTTATTAATAACTGTAAATACTTATATCAGTTAATCAGTGACCAGAACAGCTTGAAAGCACATGGAGTGTTGGCTTATTTGTAGAATTTTTCATATGGTAGTTGTGAGCTCTAATTATTAGCGTATAAATGGTAATAAACTTTTCAGATATGTAGAACTGTAGAAATTTGTCACCAGATAGCTGTAATCAATCACGCCCATTGTTCTGATATGATTAGAGGAATGTAATAAACACAAATGGACTTCTTTCTAGAAGCAAATTGTTGTGGACGTGTTTTTTGGCAAGAAATACTCACACAAGAAGAAGAAACTAGTGTCCACAAATTAGGCTTCAGTTTAGTTATCCTTAGGGTTTATTCAGTTGCTTGGTTGTTAGTCGATTGGAGTTTGTTAGCTTGACGCTTGAGGTTAGCCGAGTTTGTTAGGGCCAATATGAGATCGGGAGAACATTTGAGATTAAGCAAGGAAATCATCTAGTCCACTTAATTGGGTTGTTTAGAGCCTCCTCATAAGGGTGAACACGCCTCCATCCCCTTGCCTATTCCTTCCACCGCATCCAGACAAAACATAAAGTAGTTGCTGCAAATTACTTCATAGACAGATAGAAAACAAGTAGATACCCTATGTGTTATGTACTAGTCAGTGCTGACTACTTTGTCAACTTTATTTGTATGCACTAGTCAGTTCTGACTACTTTGTTTATTTGTTTGCAAGTTATATGCTGAAAAATGTGCGCACACACCATCCTGATTCTTGTGTTATGCTTCAGAAGTTTTATACTGGTTGAGTAGTAAGCCTATCCATGTGACGACTTTATTTTTCCTGCATTTCAGGTTGATGCTATGCTTCAAAAGTTAGAAAAGGAGATTGATGATGTTGATGCTCGAATTGGCAATCGCTGGCAGCTGCTGGATAGGTAGGCTCATTGCGCATGCCTTTATTTTGGACCACATAGTGGGTTGCACACACCAACAGAGAACTGCGCCATATGCCAACACTGTGCACAAATTGATTTCAAGGCCATCAATATGTTGATTTCTTTGCAGGGACCGCGATGGCAAAGTGACTCCTGAAGAGGTAGCAGCAGCAGCAAATTATCTCAAAGACACCATAGGGACGGAGGGTGTCCAAGAGCTTATCAGCAATCTTTCCAAAGACAACGGTGCTTACATTCAACACTACTGTCTATCGTATTAGTGAAAAACATACGGCATATCTTCTACTTCTGCTATGTCGCTAAGCCTTTATGTTTTATGCCTTACAGAGGGGAATATCCTTGTGGAAGACATTGTGAAGCTGGCATCACAAACAGAGGAAAACAATGATCATGAAGAAGCGCCACGATGATGTGAACAGCAGTCACATTCTTGGCTGTTAGAACTCAGCGGTCCACTCATTTCGAGGGAACTTAACCCAGTGAGCTCATCTGCTCGTGGTTCCATTCGTAGATCAAAAGGCAGGACGGTCATTCTTTTTGTTCCGACTGGCTGCTGCGGAGAAAGTTTTGTCCAGTAGCATAGCTTGCTGTTACTGTCTGGCATTACATCCATACAGTTTTTTTATATTAACATACATTCACAGTTAGCACCGGTGCTGCCGATCACCAGGTGAAGTTTAAAACCGAGGTAAAATGGCAACTGAAATTTAGAACAGTTGCCCTGGAAATGGGAATAAGCTAGTGGAGCGGTCCGATCTTTTTCTCTGTAATATGAATAAAAGTATATGCACTGAATAAGCTTAACTTTATTGCTTTTTGAATGAGAATGGATTAATTTTGCAGTCTCAGTTTGTAAGTTTGTTGTTAATGGTGATTGGCATGCACATGGACACGATGAAATAAGGACGGAAGAACACGCTCGTCTTGGTCGAGTGTGTTAATCCTTGTGAAAGTATCATATGTTCAAACTCCATATCCGTTCATACGCACTCTCGTCTACCGCCGCGAGTATTCATCACAATCCTTATGAGAGGCAGTTTTTTTAACAAAAAACGAGGGTTTTTTAAAAAATGTCGAAGTCACATAAAACAATTGTGCGGTAGCATAGGTTGCATTCTTCCCTGCACCACTGCGGACCGTCGGATCGCAGAACCAGCGGCTCAGATTAAACCAGCAGCCCAGAAAAAAAGATAGCCCCCTTTCTCCCTGTGCGCCTCTCGGTCACCTTATCACCATCCAGAGTCATAACTCACGGCAGGCGCGTGCCACCAGGCCAGACTCTCCAGAGAGAAAGGGATCTCCACTCCCCGCCCCCGCCGAGGCTCCTCCGTCCTCCCCTTTTCCAATCCGGGCTCGGCGGCGAGGGAGACGAGATGGGGAAGAACCAGGCGTACAAGGCGATGCAGCGGTCGCGGCTGGGCTCCTCCTCCGGCGCGCCCGGCGCCGCGGACGCCCCCGAAGACGGCATGGTCGGTCCCCTTCCTCCCCTGCCCCCCCTTCCCTCCCCCTACCAGATCTCTGATTACCCCCTGCCCTTCCAAGCTCCAGATTGATCTGATGATTTCCACGGCGCTATTAGTATGCTGATATGTGATAAGAGTAAATAGTATCTGTTGAGGAATTTTTGTTAACCCTCCACCCACCCCACCCACCCCTCTTCCAACGAAAAAAAAAGAGAGAACTTTGTCTAACGAGGGCCGTCGCAGACGGACGGTTCATTTCATTCTCCAGAGTGGCATGCGGCGCGCCTGGCCAGCCTCAACAAGACGCACACCGTCACCTGGGAGGAGTTCAAGAAGAAGCAGAAGGTACGGTGGCGCACCCACTCACTTCCTTTGCATTAGCTTAAGTTCGTCTCTTGCTTGCATGTTTAGAGCAGGCTTACGTTCTTGTACTCCCAATAGTAACTGTTTCGACATGCTCCCACAGTACTGAATTATCTTTGTCTTGTGTTGATGATCCTGATTTCCTCATGTAAGCTTGAAAACATATATTGCCTTTGTGCTGTTGGAGACTAACCTGAACTTTGCATTGGCAGTCTAGTACATGCTCGCTCCTGTGCCATTCACTCTTTAGTCCCCTCTCTTTTAGTTTGCAGACTTCCAGTTCTCCATTGTTAGACACCGTCATACAAAGTTAATGCTAGTTTTGAGCACCATGTGCTCGAATCGACGGTGCTCTATCATACTATTTAGCACTCTATTTTCCTTGATTGACATGTAGAATTGGCTTGGATAATGCAAATTTCGAATTGATTGTAATTCTTGGCCAGTTTACATAAACAAACCTTATGATAATTCCAAAAGAGACCAATCAAGGCCTTTTCAGCAATTGTCAGGTTTTCTGCATTAGGTGCCACTAAACATATGGCGCCTGCTAATATTGACAAAACATGTGTAGTTACTTCAAGACTGTACCATAATCATCAAAGGTTTTTATCAGTACTTCTGTAGTTATTCATGATATTCATCCCTTTTAGGAAGATGAACTGAAAAGGGGTGAGCTGGAGGCTGACAAAGATAAAATGATGAGAGAGTACAGAGCTCAACTGGATGCAGAAAGAGCTCAGAAGCTAGCACATGGAAGAAATCACTCTAAGTCAGACTCAAAATCATTTTCTTCCAAGAAAGGTAAATGGGCAACCTGCCAGATGATGTTTCCTGCAGTCTTATGCACTAGACTCTGAATAATTCCATTGCTCCCCGTTTCTTAAATTTATTTCATATGTTGAATGGATCTTCTGACAAAGAATTCTGAAAACAGAGAGAAAGGATAAGGATGCAAAGAAAAGAAGTAAGAAGAGGAGAAAGGTAGCCTCAACTTCTGATCTGCTCTTATGGATATCATTGTTAGGATTTCACCTAATATAAACATGCAAAGTTGGGATATTACTCCCTAGAAGGGTTGTCCTAACCCAATAAAAAGACAAAAAGATTGTACTACTAAAATGAATCTTATGAGTACATTTGCTTACAGCAAGGAGATAAATTTGTTTGATATACTCACATTTACATTTTTAACAGCACAGAAGTTCTTCGGAGTTTAGTTCCAGCTCATCATCAGAATCGTCAAGCAGCGATGATGAGGACAGAGGTTCAAGGAAGTCCAGATCACGGTCGAGATCAAAGAGAACAAAGAAGGACTCGTCATCAGAACCATCAAGCAGCGACGACGAGGACAGAGGTTCAAGGAAGTCCAGATCACGGTCAAGATCGAAGAGAACAAAGAAGGAAAAGAAGCAGCGGTCAAGGTCCAAGCACACCGGCGGTGATAGTGAGGCAGAAGGCCCAGTTCGCCTCTCTAAATTCTTTGGGAAGTAAAGGCGTGGCTACTGTACCCAAGGGACGCCTCAATCAATTAGATTGCTCCTGGAATCTCCTTTCAATTTGAACTATACATCAGTGGATGTGGATGTACTATTGAATTCAGAATACTTCCGAATGTTTGAATTCCGGTTACCATGATGTTGTTCTCGAGTGCTATGAACGATTGGAGGGCTTGGTTAAATTGTATTGCGTCATGCGACTTGTAAGCAGCATGCAAGTCGATTGTTAAATTGTTGTACCGTAGAGGTTTGGTGCCGGTATTTGAAACATTGGGAATTCAAACTGTTATGTTTTTTTATACACTTCACACTTCAAAAGCCCTTTCTTCGTTTCTCTGTTTCAGCCTTTCAGGTTTTGGCCGGCTAGTCGCGTGCCCATCTGTAACAAATTTGTGCATTTATCTACAGTTCTCACAGAAGCTTGTGATACGCTCTCACGGAAGCTTTGCCAATAGCTTGGTATTGGACCTTAAATGCTAGTAATGCCCTAAATAGAGCCGTTGCTAGAGCGAGCTCCACTATCCTACATATACCCATAAGCTGAAAAACAAAGTCAATTTTGAAACCTAACTCTGCTAGAATAGAAACATATTCCTTTTAACATTGAACTATGAGGAAACACAACTATACAGCATGTACTATTTTATCTTTTCAGTACTAGAATAGAAAACTTTACATCTCATTAGGTACTTCAGTTAATTATTCGATGACTTATGGTCTTATATAATGGCAAGTAAAATTATACTATAGTTGGTTGCTCCCATTTCAAGGTGCAAACTCAGAAATTAGGGGGAAAAAAGCAGTACTTAGAGTTCAAAGTAGGACAATCATACAATTGCCCCCATTTCGCATTCTCTTATCTGCTACTATAGTCTCTCTGTAACATGTTAAAGTTTTATACAAATATTAACTTAAAAGCGTGACGAAGGGTAGCTCCCACGATAGAGTACACTAGCTATTTCTAGGAAGCGCAGGCCATGCCATGAAATTCTCTATGTAAAAGCTTGTTCTCGCATAAACCTACCTAATTGGATTGTCTGATGACAACAGTACTTGTGTTTGCAAAAGTTGGATGGCCTGAAATTCTAGGCGGAGTCTAGATTAGATATAGCAGGTAAATAAAATTTTCTTTTCTCCTTGTCCACAATGTCTGGGTGGTGTAGTTGGTTATCACGTTAGTCTCACACACTAAAGGTCCCCAGTTCGAACCTGGGCTCAGACAAAAGTAATGTTGTGATTTTTGTGTGTGTGTTTCGTTTTGCTGCGCCGTGACGTTAATATGTTATTTCTTACTGGGCCTAGCATTTATCACTTCCATGGGCTCCTCGGCAGATCTGGTGCCGTAGGTGGTCCAATACGAGGATGCTAGTGTTCGTACGGAAATCCTAGGCCCAAACCCTCGACAAATTAATCACATCGGCCCACGTTGCCAGTTACCGCGAAGCTCTGCAACGCTAATCTGCGCGGATCCCCATTTCACCACCTCTCGAATATCAAAATCAACCAACGATTTTAGTAAAAACAGAATGATTGTTGTTACTTGCAACGTTTTGTTTAAGCTCAAGCCACATTCGGCTCACGAGAAGCTTCTTCTTCGAAGCGGGGTCCACAGGAAGCTGCCAAAGTCGCAAGCAACGGGAAGATGCCCTACCCCGCTGCGAGGCGTCGCTCGCTGCTCGCTACCGACACGCGGGCCCGGCTCAGTCCAGTCCACGCCACGGTAAAGCCAGCTTGGCCGCGCGCCTCCAACGGCCGGCCGCGCCCTCGCTTTCCAAACTAGCCGTTGCGCGCGTTGCCTTGCGCCCGTCCCCGTCTCCTCTCTCAAACGGTCGGATCCAATCCCCCCACCCCCATTTAAACCTCTCCGCCATTGCCCTCCTCCTCACCTCACTCCACTCCACTGCCCTCCACTCTCCCTCTCCTCGCGCCTCCTCCCCATCCCCTCGCTCTTCGCTCCCTTCGCCCTCATCAGTCGCCGTCCCCGCGCGCGCAAGAGAGAGACGCCATGGGCGGCCTGTCGGTGATCGCTCCCCCGGCGAGGGACTCCGCCTCCCCGCAGCACCGCCGCGCGCGCCGCGCGTTCCTCGTCTCCAACTACCTCATCCTGGGTTGCGCCTCCGGGTGCGGCTTCCTCACGCTGTCGCTCCGCCTCGTCCCCTCCGTCGACGGCTTCCTCCTCATCCTCCTCCACGCGCTCACCGTGGCGGCCGCCGTCGCCGGGTGCGCCGTCATCGCGGCGCCCGACCCGCCCCGGGGCCGCTGCTACACCGTCCACATGTCCGCCACCGTCGTCGTTTCCATCCTGCAGGGCGCCGCCGCCGTGCTCGCCTTCTCCCGCACCGCCGACTTCCTCTCCGACGGGCTTAAGTCGTACGTCCGCGAGGAGGACGGCGCCGTCATCCTCCGCATGGTCGGAGGGCTCGGCGTCGCCATCTTCTGCCTCGAGTGGGTCGCCCTCGCGCTCGCCTTCGTCCTCAGGTACTACGCCTACGTCGACAGGGAGTGCGGCGGCAACCCGCTGCGCCGCAGCGCCAAGGTCGGCGGCGAGGACGGCACCAGCACCTGGCCGTGGCCCTTCCAGGTCTGAAGTGTGTGATCGGCCTTCGCTTATGGGTCGCGAGAAGATGAACTGAGAACCATGAGTTCTTGGAAGGAGAAAAAACTAGCGTCGGGTGTTGTTCTACTGATAGAACTATGTGCGTGAGGATGGGATGAGAAATTGTTATGTTATTCGTTTATTGGTTTATGTAGCGTGATGTAAAATCATATTGTTATGTTGTAACGCGATTACATATTATGAATGTGCAATTGCAGTCAAATCAACTCCTTGTCATTTTGAGCCTCCAAAGGAGTGACTTAGTCTGAATTTCTGACGAGATCTGGTTTACCAGCTAATTCAGGTAGCACTGTAGCAGCGCATTGAACCTGAGAATTTCCTGGCGAGAACCGAGATTTCGGTAGCACATTTGCCACTGTGTCTGAAATCTGGAATGCGATACGTCAGTTGAATCTCAAACCACGAATTTTCAATCTGAATCATCCGGATTTCTTTCCATGTAGCTGAAACAGATGAAGTGGCAAGCACCATCGGATGTGAAATTTCACTCTCCTGATTGCCTGTCAGATACGGTGATTCATTCTTTGGCAAAGTAAGATCGTGACAGCGATTTCACCATGACACTACTTTTCAGCGAACTATCCTCATTTCTTGTTCAGTATCTCCCATACATTCGAATTTGGTCGTGGATTGCTCGAACTTTCTTTTCTCAAAGTTTGTTCGAGAAAGACATCAGTCGAGCCAGCACTCAGCAATCCTTTTTTTTTCCCCCGGAAAGAAGAAACAAGCACATCAGCGGATCAGCCAACTCCGTGATCCATCAGGCAACAATAAATTGGCCAAACCACTGAGCTATCACGATTAACATCTCGAGTTCTTGACTGACCGGCGACAAGGCCCAATCTTCCCGTACGTGTGACTGCCCCGCGGCCGAGGTTAAAGGCTGTGCTTTTCTGCCGTGGCCACTTTGCCCCATGACCTTGGCTGGCTTGGTGCTTGGATAACTACTCTCTGGACGTGACACCGAGGCTAGTTTCACCCTTAGCCGAAGTTTCCTCTTTCACAAAGCAAGCCAAACTTTCACCGGTGGCAGCAAAGAAACAGAGGGTAATTTCGGTGAGGCTGCGTCGAAACGTCTTGCTATTTTGCTGGTCCCTAGCCCTGGACAAGGAATTCCACCGATTTACGACGACCCCAGGACGCGTTCCCCGGAGGAAATTTTAGCCCCCCGACAATGATGCCGGGTTTGACGAACCGTAGCGTGTTACTACGGCGGATTACGTGCCCGTCATGACGCCAAGTGGTGTCGCCACTGGCCTCGCGGGCAGCTGCTCTGGAGCCCGGGGATTGATCGGATCGGGCCAGCCACGGGCTCGGATTCGGCAGATGATGCCATCATGGACAGCCCAGGCAGGCCGGCACCCGAGATCGCGACCTGTTCGGGGTCTTTGGGTCTTTGAGATCACCGAACAAGCGTCGCCATCAGGCGTCTCATTTCACACCTGGTGACCAAAGCTAGCCGGACCGATCACACGCACACGTCGCGGGCCCCGTTCATGTGCCGTAGGCTGCCGGGAGAGCCGGAGGAATCATCATCAAACTGGCTGCGCTCAGTCTCTCAGGGCGTGATTGGTAGCCCAGCTCGCACCATCCAACGCACCATCCAGCTCCACACGGTGCAGGTTAGTTTTGATTAGTTGCTAGACCTGCATATTTTTGCTGCATGATCTCGTTCGGATTCCCCCTCCATCTTGACCAGCATTGCACGTAAAATTTGGTCTTCTCTCGCGAGCCAGGATAAGATGATACAGGTAAGATAATAGGCTCCACTTGCAGCCACACAAAGCAGCCTTTCATGCAGCAACCAATCAACAACTCTCTCCATCCTAGCTCAGACTATACGCAAACCAATCAAGTCTGTATGTATACTTCTGTACTGGACACGATGAGCCTGAATCTCGTCACCATCCTGAACCTCTCCTTGAACTGCAACCAATCACGCTCTGTGTCTCACACTGGAATCATCAAACTGGTTCCCGACGCGAGCGGAAAGTCCTGCCTGGTTAGGCAAAGCGCCTTTCTAGCTGAATTGGATCAGGTGCCGTTGAGCTGCTCCACGACGGGGGCATTTTTGTATGCCGGGGTCGCCGAACGCATGGTCGGCGTTGCCACTAAGTGACTAAACTATGCCATCTCCGTCCATCCTCGGCGGCCAGTAGTGCAGCGCTGCTAGCCTGCTACTAATAGCGACCACCTAACATTCTAATGCTGGCCCGTGACAGTGAATCCCACTCGCCGGTTACGATTAACTACTGTGCCCTAGTAGACCTTAGTGGTTACCCTGTCGCCTGACAGACTTGTGGCACGCACGCAATCTCTTCATCGCGAATGGACCCGCGAACTGCACTGGTTGACGCCCCCACAAAGAGACGACGCATGCTGTTGTCCCACGCAGTCCCAAAACGAACTTCTCGTTACGCCGTCGGAGATGTTGCCGTCTGCTGATCAAATCGAGCGCCGCAGCTACAACTGCAGGCTATGGAATTAAAATTTGCTAGCGGCATCTAGCGCGGCGCCGCTCGCCCGTCAAATCGTGGCACCCACCGGGTCTTATCTTTTGGTTTGTTTTGCAGGGCGTGACATGACGGCCGGGGCAGGCGGGACTGCGGGATGAGGTCACCCGGCGGAGTGGCTGGCGCGCGCGTACATACCAAACGGGTTGAATAATCGATCGTGCACGCTCGTCGCCGCCTCGCCGGCAAAAACAAACACCCGGTGCCGGAGCAGGTACGAGCGCGCGCGCGCCGCATGTGCAACTCATGTAGAGTAGTCATGTGCTCTGGAAGTCTGGATCGAGTCGAGTGGCTGTCCACTAGCCTGAGCCGGCCCGAGCTCCCAACTCGCGTGTGTACCTGTAGGCGGCAGCTGCAGGCTGCAGCCTGTGGCCCGCGCGCTCCGGCCGTCTGACTCGGAGGCGCCAGCGGCCCGGCGCGCGCGTGTATAAATATCTCCTCCGTCTCCCTGCCCCCGACGGCCACCCCGCGCGCTCCCCGCACGCCCGCGTCGCCTTACCTCAGCAGGAGGGCGCCCCCCGAGCTTGCTCTCCGCTGCGCGCGATGGACTTCTCGAGTACCAAGGAGACGCCTCCGGCCGGGTAACCTTTCACCACCTCCTTTTGCACACTCGTCCAGCTCGCGCGCATTCTTTGTGCTCAGCTCCCGGCGGGCGTGCCTGCCTCTGTCGCTTGGCCGCTAGCTTCGCTTGACTCCGCGTCTCCGCTCGCGCGCGCAGGGCCTGGTGGTCGAGGGAGACGGTGGCCGTGGTGACGGGCGCGAACCGGGGCATCGGGCACGCGCTGGCGGCGCGCCTGGCCGAGCACGGGCTCACCGTGGTGCTCACCGCGCGGGACGGCGCGCGCGGGGAGGCCGCCGCGGCGCCGCTCCGCGAGCGCGGGCTCGCCGTCGCCTTCCGCAGGCTCGACGTCTCCGACCCCGACTCCGTCGCCGAGTTCGCCGCCTGGCTCCGCGACGCCGTCGGCGGCCTCGACATCCTGGTAAGCGTGGTAACAAAGCGCCCCCTTACCAACCACCCCGTCGATTTCGCGCTGTGTTACGGACGGAGAGAGAGCGCGGCTCCTCTGGAAAGATTTCAGCAGGAAAGCCGCCGGCACGCGCCCGGTCTCCGCTCTCCATAGCCCAGACGCCAAACAGTTCCGTAACCATGATCCATCCCCTTGACGTACGACACACCAGCAGACATGCACCCGCATCCACTGCCCCCTCGATACGTGTCGCGACCCCTTAATAGCTCAGGGCTTCAGCAGGCGGGCCTCGCTCCGGATCAGGATCCCCGTCTCGTCTCCCATGATCCCATCCCATTACACACCGGCCGGCATTATTGCCGCGGGCGCCCGCGCCTCCCGCAGCACGGCAGCAGTGACGACGTCCCACCACGCCCACGCCCGCCCGGCCCCGGCCCCGGCCCCGGCGCGCACGCCAGCGACCAGACGAATCAAACCGTCACGTCGCGTTCGCGTCCGGTCCGGCCCAAAGGAAGGGGGCAGAGCGTGTGGCCAAAAGCCGCGCCGGGCCACCCAACTAGTACGCCGCCGCCGCCACCTCCCGACGACCTGCCCTTCCGGTTCCTGCATGCCTTCCCTTCGTCCTCGTTCGTCGGTCGCCTCCCGCCACGGCGCCGACGGACAGCGACGGCCTGTTCCGTGACGGCTGACGAGCAGGGGTCAGCTTGTTGCGAACTCTCGATTGGCTCCGGAGTCCGGAGAGACCAAACTGGGCACTCGACCGCGACGGATTTGGAGAGAATCGTAGGATTTCGATGCGAAATCCTACTGTTTAGGTTCATGTAGCTTTCGCCTTGGCTCTGGCTGCGGCCCTGCATCGGGCTAGCTAGTGATAGCGATCATCGGCCACACAAGTTCTCGCAACTTCTAGCATGGGCAACATGTTACTCGAACGAACCAACTTTCTAGTTTTCACCCTGGCTGTGACCTCTGCAATAAGATGATAGGCCCCAATCATTGGATGCGATGGCACGATCGTGCTGTCCTGCCTGAGCCAAGGTCTACTGTTGAGGAGCTATTGGCGTGAACAGTCCAGAGTCTGGGCCAGGGTCAGGCTAGGTGTGCTGGCGTCAATCATGGCTCGAGTGCCGGTCCATTCCCTGAATTACTCACTAATGAGACCATTCGCTGTGCACTCGAGTCGAGTTTGGATTTTTCAAGGTTTCAGTCCAAGCGGTCTCTATCCGGTTACCGTAGCCCACCGAGACATCAAACCGGGAGCTTTCCCACAAGTCCAGTTCAGACTCGACACTCCCGATGGAGAGGGAAAGTCATCGTCGTCGTCGCGAATCACCACATACCAGCCAGTGGGTGCTAGTGCTGTTGCCAATTGTTGCTCTGGCACTTGAAAAGCTATCGTGGAAAGAGCTGTTGCAGTTGTAGACCCTCCAACGGCTCCACTTTTGCTCTTTGGAGGAGGTCACTGAACTTTCCGGTGGTGCTGAAATCAAGTTTCGTCTTTTTGCTCTGTCTCGTTGCTGTGTGCAGGTGAACAACGCCGCCGTGTCCTTCAACGAGATCGACACAAACTCGGTGGAGCACGCCGAGACGGTGCTCAGGACCAACTTCTACGGCGCCAAGATGCTCACCGAGGCGCTCTTGCCTCTGTTCCGGCAGTCGCCGGCCACTAGCAGGATCCTCAACATCAGCTCGCAGCTTGGCCTTCTCAATGTAAGTGCCTCATCTTTTACAGTATTTCTTCAGATGACCTAGCAATCTTACTATTACTGCTTTCGTTCTGAAACAAATATAACGTTTTATTGTGAGTTTGTGACCCTATTCGTCACACCGTTAGAATCAATAAATGAAGACTACTTCAGGAGCTTTAAAAACATATTTTTTTTGCGGGTATTTAAAAACAGAGCTACCCTGTGCAACAGAAGTAGATGAGGATTATAGCATGTACAGCGCATTGCCTCTGTGTGCTTCTTTGTTGTACCTCACGTATCATTTGTAGGTGCAAGGAAAAGTTGATCGATGATAGTGACCCAAAGACTAAAGTTTCTGAGATTATTTCAAACCCTATTAGCCTGAGAGATTTAGTCGCCCATAGTCAACTTCTGAATCTTATCACTTGAGGAGCTTGAATTAATAGTGAAAACCATCGGTGTCGTTACCTTCTGCGTGTAAGAGCCAAGCTGAACTTGAAAGGTGTAAACTATCATGTGCAGGCTCTGGTTTGATGAAAATTTATTGACTTCATTGTTATTGGACCAAACTGAATCATTGGTATTCACAGCATACAACACATGAGCCCACATCAGTAAATAATAACAGAAGCAGCTAGTTAAAGAAAAAATTGGATGATCTTGAAGTGTGAACCGACGAGGCGACCTAGCTGTGGACATCTTGACAAGTATGAATTCTATCTTGAAGCATATCGCATCGAAATGCAGTACCCTGCCACTAGCTACTCGTACATTGTCAGCACCATCTACATATCTAAGGCCGTTTGAATTATTGTGCAGAGGCTGGAAATAGTAAGACATTTGAAATAGAGGACAAGGTGACGATAATAGGGAAGAAAAAATTGTAACAGCAGGAGGACGTCAGTGGCTCTCATCTAGTGTGTACGCGTCAGCTGACCAAAAAGGGAAATTTACAGCAGCAGCAGCAGTCTACACCATGTAGTACCTGTGTAGTACTGTAGTAGAATCCTAGTCACTCGTTTCTGTGCTATAACAAGAAAAGTGCCAATTCAAAATTGCCTGAAATTTTTGGTTCCATGCATGGATTCTTTGTGCAGAAGGTGAGCGACCCGTCCCTGACGGCGCTGCTCCTGGACGAGGACACCCTGACGGAGGCGGCGATCGAGTCCATGGTGTCGCGGTTCCTGTCCCAGGTGAAGGACGGGACGTGGGGCGGGCAGGGGTGGCCCAAGGTGTGGACGGACTACTCGGTCTCCAAGCTGGCCCTCAACGCCTACTCCCGGGTGCTGGCGCGGCGGCTGCAGGCGCGCGGCGCCCGCGTGAGCGTCAACTGCTTCTGCCCCGGGTTCACGCGCACCGACATGACCAAGGGCTGGGGGAAGCGCACTGCCGAGGAGGTGGCCGACGTCGGCGCGCGCCTCGCGCTGCTGCCGCCCGCGGAGCTCCCCACGGGGACCTTCTTCAAGTGGTGCACGCCGCAGCTCTACTCCAAGCTGTGACTATGATCGCCGGGCTACGCTACGCCGTCGGCCGCTGCGCGCCCCGGCCATGACACGACGGCACCAGGAGTATATAGCATTTGGTTTAGCTGCTCCTAGCGACTGCCTATGCAAAGAAGTCCATTCAGGAGAGTCTCTGGCTTTCCCCAGCCAAAGGTGCTTTGGTTGTACAATGCATCCAAACCATCCTGTCTCTGACTCTCTATCAGCAATCAATGTACTATGTGTTCTTAGCTATGTAAGATTTAGGACAACTTCTAAGCATTGGATGAAGCTGAATGATTGCTGTCTCTGCTTCTCTCTCCTTGTTGTTCATGGTTATTCTGTCAACTGGCGCGCGGATGGGCTTGTAGCCCAGTTATGAGCCGGCGGAATTCAACCCATTTTTCTTTTCTTTTTTCGCGGCTTTCGGCCTACTAGATTTGGCCCGGTCTTAAATGTCATCCAGTGTGGGGCAGCAGCAGCAGCAGCAGCAAGACACTGAGGGTGCGTTTGGTACTGAGGACGGGACGGGACGGGATGGGACGATCCCACTTCATCCCGTGTTTAGTTTGAAGACAGGTGGGACGGAGACATCCCTACAAGAGAATATACCTCAAAGATTCGGGACGCCCCCGTCCGGCAAAAACGAGCGGACGGGTTCGTCCCACTTCAACGCCGTCGCCTCCCATCTGACGGGCGAGCTCTGCGGGCGAGCGTGAAGGGCCGGCGGCGGGCGAGCTCCGCGGCGAGCGCGGGCCTCCATGGCCGGCAGGGGCCAGCTCCGCGACCCCTCCATGGCCGGCGGGGGCGAGCTGCGCGGGCCTCCATGGCACGGGGGGCAAGCTCCGCGAGCCCCTCCATGCCTGGCGGGGGCGGCGCTGCCCGACCCGCCTCCGACGAAGCCCGTCATAGGGGGCGGGACAGCCAGGGCCGGTGGCCGCGGGAGCTGCTTCGGCGGCGCGACCGGGACCTCAGGCCGGCGGGCGCGAGAGCTAGCTGGCGCTGGCGGATTGGGAGAAGGGGGCCAGTTGGAGAAGATAAAGTTGAGGAGAGGAAAAAGATGACACGTGGGCCCATGGATGACATGTGGATCCTACTAAAACCTGCAGCTAACGGTGTTACCCAGGACATCCGTCCCTTATTTTCAATCCATCGTACCAAACAAAAAATTAGGATGAATCTATCCCTCTCAACCAAACATCAGACAGGACGATCCCATCCCGAAAAATTAGGTCGGACCGTCCCATCACTCCTTGTCTCCGAACCAAACACACACTGAATGCACAGCATTAGAGCCTCACGAGTTCACATTTCACAACACGACTATCCAGATCCAGAGCACCGTTCCTGAACGAGCCAACAACAAAACTGCTATAACAGGTGCAAATTATAATGCTACTCGTTTTAATTTTTCTAGATTCATACTATTTACTATGCATCTAGAGATAATATATATTTAGGTACATGAAACCTATAAATTTTAAAAAGTTAAAATAACTTATAATTTTTATAATTTGAGATAGAGGGAGTACAACTTATCAAACAAAAGATCACACGAGTCAAAAAGCTAAAAAAATGCCACTGTGCACCACCGTATTAATGAGTCAGTTCTAAACATGCGCTCAGTAATTCCTAATTTCCGGTACATAGATATACAAATAAGCTGGCGGTAAAAGTAGACAGCAGCACTAACACCTACGCGTCCCGGTGTGCATACCCAAGTGGTATGTCATCACACAACCACAAACATGCGATTATGTCGGCTACGACTCTGGTGTGAAAAGCTACAACTCTATTTGATGAACCACCAGGAAATGCCGAGCAAGAGATGGAAGGGCATAACAAGGGTCCACATAGGACCGCCACCGGGGCTTATGAGGTTGCAGTGCAGGCGAGCCAGAAATCAGCATCATATCGATCAGGCAGTCTTTCACTCCTCGTGATATTCTGGGTTTTTCTTGAGAATTACAAAGCCCTCCAGTACTGGTGTCAGTGGAATGTATCTGCACATCGCAAACCAACAGTAATTAGCTTTCCTGGGAGAAACGTATACAGATGGTGTATAACACATTATTAGTTCAAAATTCATTATTACTTTTCAGTAGCTAGTTCAGCACGCTCCCCAGCTGCAAGCAAGACAGGTGTGGAATGTGTCTGGAAGCCCGTAATTGTTTTGGGCCTTCCTGCCTGACCAACAACATCGACAGCTTGCCCAACCCGGACTGGAACAGGCAGGGGCTTCAGATCCTCATCCACAGTCAACAGCATTCGAGGCTGTGTAAGTAAGCAGAGTAGAGTTCAACCACAATACCCAACAGTTTTCTATTGCATTGATAGATTTTGTGGCAATTGACTACTGAAACATACCTGCATTGCCAGGACAATAATGTAAAGGATGTAGTGATATTTCCCTAGGATGGTGGACTTCATATCAAGGCAGGCATGCAGAACAGTTACAAGTCCTCCCAGTGCCATCCTAGAAAGACCAAAAGGAAAACAGAAAAAAAGATTGAAGTGTAATCCAGTGGCATTCACATGTGAATTGGGTGTTCAGATATAGTCACTTACGGGGAAAGAAGAAACCGATCAGAATGGTATGGAGAAAGGGTCAACAAGCCCTTTCCAAGGTGAACGAGGCCCTGAGCAATTCTTACCTGATGAACACAACAAAATTAATCAACACATGCAACTTAAACACAACCAAGAAACAATTATAGTAAATGGATGCCAAATGATCATTGTGGAGCTATACTTACACAAAACAGATGAGCAGCTTCTTTGTAGTAATAACTTGAAAGGTTGCGAAGCATGCCAGCTATTCTGGCATTGTTTGTCCCAGCACCAATCAAACCCAATGAGATGATTGCAGCCTGGAGAAATTTTAATTAGGATGTAAGATATAGAGGATTAAGTAAGAAAGGAACGGGTAGGTAAAAAAATGTAAAAAATACGAACCATTGACACATCAGCATCTGCGTCATGACTCAATCTGCTCAATGTGTCCATCACATTAACCTGAGATGGCAAGTATTAGAAACGCAATCTTGCCTGATTGGGTATACAGTTTTGCAAAATTATGCAACCTATTCAAGTGAATGCACCGCTGAACAACCACTACATACATGTTCAAATCATCACATACCCAAACTGACTATTTTAATGGTTCAAAAGAAAAATAAGCAACAAGAAACTGCATAGTACAAAGGTAAGAACCTTGCATGATGTAGATCACAATTTGGTTTACAATATAAAAATTACAGTGAAGATATATGGCCACACCACCAATAACGAGGCCACCGTGCAAAATTTTACACACGTCATAGTGTCTTAAAGTAAATTCTGTCTTGCTTTGATATGATTATTCTATAATATGGCACTAGATCCAACTTGAAGCATTCAATTCTGGGCCTATATTAACAGTATTTAAGAACGAAAGTTTTAAATTACGAGAACAAATAACAAAGTTAGCCTCAGACCAAACATATATAGGCTTTATGGTCAACAGTATTTCTTAAAAAATGCCAATAATTTATCAAGACAGCACGCACACATGCTTTGTTGTGTGCACTGGTTGGTGCAAGTGCATCAAATAGGTTAGTACTCCACTTAACATGCAGCAACTGCATTCACATGGTCTCATTAGTCATTAGAGGGACATTTCCATGCACATGTAACACAATTTGGCCAATTTACAAACCTCCAAAAGGATTAAAGTATTAATGCAGTTTTAATGAAATCCAAGTTTTCCACTTCACTGATCAGGCATTTAATGATTTGAGCAGGATTTCACATTTCAGAGAGTTAGTATATAAGACCAGATCCACATACCTTGGGATTAGATATGCAGAGTATACCAAGGGCAAGAGGAACTGCCCGTCTAATATTCTGCTCGCCGTATTGCAAGAGACGCTCAAGTGAACGAACAGCCATTTCAGCTCCTAATTCTTCAGCCATAGCAATAAGAGCAATTCCAAGGACAGCTGGCCCTTGGTGTGTTTCGCCTTTCTCAAGATGCTGTGAGCAAATGCCAAGAAGTTTCTGAACCTGCAAGCAGAATTGGAAACATTTACAAGTTTGAAGTGGCTAGAAATCATTTCAAGGAAAATATTAAATACCTTAAGCACATTCCCTGTCCCGGCATATGCCAATGACATAAGCGTTACATCACAGTACTTCCCTATCTTCTCATCAAATGTTTTAGAGACCTCTGCAGTAGCCTCTACACTCTCCTGAAATAGGAATTGGGTATCAGCATTCTGTTAGCTAAGCACATCTTTGAGAGTCACTAAAGTGACCTGTAAAAGGGCAGGGACATACATCTAGACTACATTTGGAAAGTGGCATGTGGCAACAGGGTAAACAGAAATATACCCCAGATGGATATGCTTAACCAGCAACTTGTTTGAATATTATAACCTACTCAACAAAATTGCAAAAGTTTGAAATCAGAACTATCTCTCCAGGTTACTTAAAATTACCTGTTTTCCAAGATATAGGAGGCCAAGCGCAACGGGAAGCAACCGTATAATGGGCTCTCCCAACTCAGCCTCACTACGTTCCATCAAGGCAAATATGATAGGCTGTGCAATCTCTTCACTGCAAGAACCGACAAACACCAGTCCCAAGGCAATGGCTGAGAAAACCAAGACCTCGAGAGGTGATTGGGGGTCTCCCAACACAGCAGATAGATGCGTTTTAAGCTGAAATTTGCAAAACAATATAAATATAAGAAACATATAGCCAATAGTTGTGACAGTAAGACAAAGCAATAATTTCCCACCTCTTCTTTCTGGGAACCAGCATATGCAATTCCAAGACCCAATATTGCCCCAATACGGATGTTTGAGTCATCCTTGCCAATATACTCCATGAGAATAGCAAGCGCCTGGCAGAAAGGTTAGGGTATTAGATGGGTGAAAACGAAGATGAAGGCAGGAAGAGAGCAAGATGAGCTAAGCACATACAGGATCGCAATCATTCTTCACGCTACATGTGACAATTCCAATACCTAGCAAAGCTCCAGCAACAACATGAGTGTCATTACTATGCAAGTACTTGTCAAGCTGAGCAAGCCCAGAATCAGTATCCCACAGGAGAATCATTCCCTGGAAACAAGAAGTTATTTAACTATTATTGGATAGTTCAAATATAACAAGATTTTTCTGGTTAAATAAAACATAATGAATACTGTAATTGTACCAGACTAGCCGCTGCACTGGCTTTCCCGTGTTCCTTGTTCTTGAATAACCAGTTTCCAGAAGACCCACTGCTGGACGAATCAGATGGAGCAGTCATCAACTTGTCCTGCGCAAAAAATATATAAAAGAAAAAACTTAAGATGCACTATTTTCTCACAAATTGGACCACAAGCAACAGTTTTGTCTCAAAAGCTAACATGGCCAAACCCAGCATTCACAAATGCATTGACAAATGTAGCAGCCAGATTCTGTCTTGCAGAATCAAGACTGGAGCTGGCACCACGGCCATCAATCAAATGGACCTACAAATTGCACAACCACAATTATTATGGATGACTAGCGCCACCACAAATATGGTAAGCAGTAAAATATACATCACCTTGTATATATCCTCAGGAGATTTAGGCTCCATGACCTCAATATCGCGAGCAAGAGTAAGGTATCCCTCACTCAGCTTAGTATTATTAACTATTTCTTGCAAAACCTCCTTATCATTGTCATCAGCAGCTATCTCATCATCAATCTCCATAGCCAAACCCTTCAGAAGAAGAGAAATGATGGTTCAAAACCAGGGGGGAAACAAGCTCATAATGAGGTGCATCTCAGTGTCATGCGCTGATTAGTTGCCATGATTGAATATATGTGCACATATGGTATCTGATATACAGAGAGGAGACTGGGGGCAGAGGGGGGGCTTACATGGCGTGCTATGATGTATGAGAATTGTTTCTTGAGCAGAAAATCATCAGTTGATGTGTAGACTTGCTTCACATACTGCATGGACTACAGATATTTAAACGTGTTAATATGGATTTGGTTGCTAAATGAGGTGGTATGGCATGAGATACTCTTGTACTCACTTTTTCAAGTTGAAGGGCAATTTTCAAAGCACTTGCAAGGTCTCCAAACTTCATGTAGATGGTATATGCTATGTCAAGCGCCAACATATCATCTGGAGCAGGAAGAAATCTGCAAGTTTCACATTTAGGCACAGAAAAGTGTTCGTTTAATTTCAAGAAATTCATGTATATCTAGGTTCCACAGCGGTTACAAAATGGAGAGCGGAAGCACTACAATAGAAAAGCACACAAGTGATAAAAGAGATTCATACTTGGACGAACTAGTAAGATACAAGCAAGCTCTTTTGTAGTTTGTAGTGTCCACATGCTCAACTAGCAAATCAAGGTCTTCAACCTACAAAAAATGAAATTTATGCATCTATTTATTAGCAAGAAATATTTGGAGTGTGCTCTGAGAAGAAACAAGTAATTTAAGGATTGAAGGTACCTCCATCACAAGATCTACAGCTTCAGGTTCAGCATTATGCTAAAAATCAACGAAAGATAGAAACAAAATTAGCATAACTAAAACAACATTGTTCAAGATGAACAGAATAAATAAACATTCAACCATGAACTCTAATCCGAACAAACCTTCATGTGAAATGAAATAATTTGCTGCACAAGCTCCATTAGGGCGTCAATGGGCAAGTCATCATCCTGGAAACAATGAAAACCAGCATTAGAGGTTTGAAAGTTAAATAATGGAACAGAACAAACAGGGTCCACTACTTAATTCCATATTGCAGTCCACTATAAGAGAAATAAAACAAGAACAAGCAACACTAAAAATTTTGCAGCTATTTGCAATGAAATTTGATCGTTGTTACGAGGTGCATGGGACTCAAAAAAAAAGGTAGATAATGAGGGAGAATAAATATAATGAGACAGGAAGGAATGAAATGCAATTGTTTATAATATCAATTAAGACACATTGTGATTTTCAACTATTCAGCAATCAACACTACAAGCTCTAACTTGTGCGATTCAACATTCTAAAATTTTGATAATAAAAAAGATATTGATTACCAGAGGTTAGATGCGATAGGATATTAAGACTAAGAAACAACCAAACAACAAAGTTTAGAACTTTAAAAGGGTGTTAAACAGAAGAACCAGGTATGCTAAGTTATGGATGACACCCACACAAAAGGATTCAAGAATTCTATTATAGGATGAGTGAGAGGGCAACCTGACGCTTATGGAACTCTTGTGCAATCTCGCCAGCCAAATTTCTGTATAAAATTATTCCTTTAGAATCCAACAATATTGAAACAAAAATAGCACATAAACTGACAACAGAAAAATTGAGATATTGAAATACTCCGTAGAGCTTAATCAACAACCACATTTCAGTATGAAGCAACTATATGCAAAATATTTAGACTTCACTGTTTGGGAGAAAGATATTAGTTACTTCAGTTTCGTATATACCTTACATACTCGTGACCCCATGATCCGATATCACCTTCGGAGCCTAATAACCGGTACTTCAGACTCTCCTGAAATGTGGGAAATAAAATTTTAGGACCTGAGGTCAAGTGGAGTTCCCCACTAAAGAAGAACAGTTCATCTACTACAGTGGGGGAGATAATCACCACAGCAGGCACATACCCTTTCTCCCTCAACGGACATTGTCAAAGCTAACACCGATAGAATGTCTGCCATGTATTTCTGCGATACAGTAAGGCAGCATCAGTACTGTATGAAACCAATCTAAATCACAGCACAACTCGGTGATCAGCACTTCGCACGTACCTTCAGCTCAGACTCCGGCATGGTCTCAAAGTAGGACTTGAGGGCTCCATAGTGCGGGCGGAGAAATTTGAGCGGCTTCGGAACGGAAGTCATTGAGCTCGTGGCAGATCGGATTTCCTGTCTGAAATGGGTCACAGCAGTACTCAGCAAAACACAACCCTAGAACTAAAGAACTGGATCGGGTGTTAAGTGCATACCTCATGCTCTCGAGGGCGAGCTTCTGCACACCGGGATCGGCGTCCTGCGCGCGCAGGACGTAGAGCTCCAGCTGCTCCTTCAACGCCAAATCTTCCTCTGGCTGCAGCATACCAGCAACATCGAATACGTCATTGAGGAGAAACAAAACCACAGATCTAAAGCAAATAACCTAATTCTCGAGAGACGAGCGGACTCACCAGATCGTCGATATCATCCTTCTTCTTTTCCTTCCCCTTACCCGGCGGCGGCGGCTGCGAGGCCTCCGGCGGAGCCATGGCGGCGGCGGCGGCGAGGGAAGGTGGGCTTGGCTCCGGAGGCGCGACGGGACTATTTGGGGAGCGGAGCTGGAAGGGAGGTGCCTTCCTTTTTGGCGGGACTACACCGGAGGCGCGGCGGGACTACTTGAGGCGAGAAGGATGGAAGCAGCGTCCGTCCCCGGTGCCCGTCTTCCTTGCCCCTTCTGCAAGTAGTAGATGATGACTGCGCGTGTGCGTGTTGGCTGCGGCGGGCGCTTCCGAAACGAAGGAAGTCGCAACCAGACAGACCCAGACAGTGGGCCGGAGCAAGCGGCCCAAGGAGCCCAAATAACAGTTCGCGTGTGCAAGCGGCCCAATGCAGCATTGCTAGGTACAGGATGTTTTTTCTACGCGGGCTGGGACTGTCCCGTTCGCTCATTATTGAGCTAAGGCATCCTTCTCTTCTCGTAGCATCATGTCTTTGGATTAGTCATGTTCAGATTTCCTCTCAAAAAAAAAATCATGTTCATCAGATCCTATCCTAATGAAGGGGCCGAGTCAAGACAGGTCAATACCCAAATGTTGGCCCACTGCGGACTTTAGTCCGACCTGGGCCTTATTTTGGTCCTATCTTCGGTCCTACAACCCAATGACATCTCTTCCAAAAAAGATGAGTAGGTAAAGGAGTAACACTGTTCCTCTAAAAAAAACCCGAGGAGTTGTACACAAAGCAGGCCTAGCATTCTTTTAGAAAATAAAGGTTGCGACCAACACAAGTGGAGCTGATATCCTATACTAACACAAGTAGCAGTAGCTCGTTTGACAGTGGCATCAGAAGATGCCTGTTTATTTATTCTGAAATAATAAGCCAGTCTAGTGTAACAAGCTCGCCTCACACATTCTGTAGTGTCATTTAACACTAGTGGCTGTTAGCCTAGCCCTGTGGCCGCAACTGCCAAACGAGATTTGTCGAGCAGCGGGCGCCGTTTCCGGGCTTTCCGGGCTTTCTGAAAACAACAAGCCCACGGGCAAGTCCAGGAGGGTCCGCGCGGCCGCCGCGCTTAAAATGAGTATTAATTCCGAAAAGCACGCTTGCACGACCGAGCGAGGGTCCACTCGAGGTGATACGGATACAGGCAGGTGCAGGCTGGTGGACCTGGACGGCAAAGCTTGTGGGCCATGTCGGTGTAGTTTACAGTCCGCAGCAGCTGTGCTGCCCGCCCATCAGACTGAGAGAATCAGAGCGAGAGAAAGAGAGCTTCTTTTGCTTTTCCAGCCCAAAAGAAAGGGGACATCAATCATGAACGTCTACTTGTTGTACTCTCTCCCTCCCGAACCTTTTAAAACTAGATTAGCCGGGAGGAGGATCATATTATCCGCGGACGAATGAAGTACTACTCCTTGGTCCTTGCTTTTCCGCAGGGCCGGCCGGACCTCGCTGCACGCCAATATTCTAGGCCTCGTCCGCGACACGCTCGGACAATTGGGAGAGTGGATGGAAGCACGCGTCCCCGACAGCTCGACGTACCGCGACGGCGACGGCCGAACGCTCCCTCCTCCGGTCCTGCCATGCAGCGATGCCTACCAATCCGTGTGTCCTGTTCCTGTCAGGGCCTCGGCTCTCAGCCTGTGCAGCGATACCTACCTACCATCCGCGTGTTGTGTTCCTGTCAGGGCCTCGATGCTCAGCCGGCATTGTCTTCTCTTCTCTTCTCTTCCAGTTCCATCTACTCCCTAGACGCTCAAACGGCCACGCTATATTCGCCGCGCGTGACGGACGTCATAAGGGACGCGGGACGAGAACAAGCGCGCCATGCCACCCTAGTTCCTGATGCTAACACGCCACGAGCTCGTCTGCACCGATCGCGATCCCGCCGGTCGCGAGAGCAATAGCGTGACGCGCCACCGGCGGCCGATTCGGACCGTTCGCTCCTTAATTGTGCCGCGCGTACACGCACGCACACTACTGTACTCCACCTGCCGTACCGTGCCCAACGGATCGTCTTGGTCTCGGCTCACACGACTCGCACCGGCCGCGTCGCGCATTTACTACCGTGCACGGCACAAACCGAGCCACTGGATGGATGGCACCGGCTTCCCTCACTGGCGAGTGGCGAAGAGCCCCGGCCGCCCGAGGCCAGCGCGCGCTAGCGCGCGGCGGCTAGCCGTTGCGCCGGTTGCCTGCCGGCTGCCCGCTCATTTACTCTGCCCGATCGTTCGGTGTCGCAGGGCAGGCGTTTCGCCCGCCGCGCACGGTGAAACGCCACGACAACTCGTCGCCATCCGATTCGGTCGCCCTCGTTCGGCGGCCGCGCCGGCGTCAGCGTCAGCGTCCGGTGCCAGCCTGCCAGGACCAACCAACCCGTGCGCCCGGGATGGACAGGCAGAAGGAACGGATAGAGGCACACGGTCGCGAACGAAACGAAACGGAGCAGGAGCGGACGTGGTCGCGGTCACAGGCGCACAGGCGCGCGCCCTCGTCGTCGGCATCCGACGCTAGCTGCTCGATCGCTAGTCTGTTTAAAACTGTGCGTTGCTCCAGAATCTCCTCCTCCTCGCAGCGCATGACAGCAGCAACCGCGGAGGAGGAAAAGGACAAAGGAAGAAAAAAACACAGAGCCGACGGCGAAACCCGATCGAAATCATCACACGGGAGAGCCTCGCCGCGCCACGCCACGCTACGCTACCGCTGCCACGGAACTGTCCGTTCCCCTCCCAGCCGCAGTCGCTGCTGGCGCCGCTTCCGTCTCATCCTCGGCCTCCGACTCCGACTCCGCAAGCGCCATCCGGCGCAGCGGGCTGGGGCCCAGGCGCCGGCGCTTGGTAGCCACCGCGTGGCGCCGCCGGATCACCTCCATCTCGTTGCGCCGCCGCGTGGCCTCCTCGTCCACCACGAACCGCCGCATCAGGATGTCGTCCGTCAGGGACTTGCCCCGGAACACCCGCCGCGCGGCGCCCTCGCCGCCGACCTTGCCCGCGCCCGGCCTCCCTCGACCGCCGACACCCGCGGCCTGCTCGGCGGCCGGCGGCGGGGCCACCAGTGGGCTGACGCCGCACCCGGACGCCGACGCCGACGACGCGCGCGGGTAGCTGTAGCTCCGCCGCGGCGCCGCGTCGGCCTGGAAGCAGTAGAGCGACTCGCTGTTGTAGGAGGAGATGGGCGCGCACAGGCACACCCGCGTGAACGACGCCGCCACGTTCAGCGACGACGACTTCCGCAGCCTCCCGGGCCCCCCCGCCGCCGGCGCCGCCGCGCCCCTGCCTGAGGCCGCCGTCACCCCCGACGCCGCCGCGGCCTTCGTCGTCGCCGTCGGCGCCGCCGGCTGCTTCCAGATGAGGAGGAGCACCTCCACCGCGCGCTGGTACCACGGGGACTTGTGGCCGCCTGATCTCGCGCCGCCATCTTTTCTGCACGCACGGCAAGCAAGCATCGATCACGTCAGCCGACACGAAATCCTCCCCGGCGCTCGACAGGACGCGCAGCGCATGGATCACGAATGTACCTTGGCTGCCGTGTGTTCTTTGCCATTTTTTGCATCAAGATGGAGTGGAGAAACATCTGGGCTGGCGCGTACCAGTTGGCGTCGAGCGACAGGAGTCAGGAGGAGAGTGGAGAAGTGAGGTCACATCAAGCTGTTACTACA
This sequence comes from Setaria viridis, assembly GCF_005286985.2. Classification (NCBI taxonomy): domain Eukaryota; kingdom Viridiplantae; phylum Streptophyta; class Magnoliopsida; order Poales; family Poaceae; genus Setaria; species Setaria viridis. Next base: position 23,016,508 of record NC_048269.2, on the reverse strand, counting down.
TTCCCCCCGCTATGGGGAAGTGAAGTGAGAGGCGAGCTTCCACGGCATGGAGGCACTAGGAGTTAGTTAAAGGAGGGGGAGTTCGGCCGGACGCTGGAGCTTGGAGCCTGGACGGGAGGGCAGTTTGGTCATGTTGCCCTCTGCCGCAGGGTGTCAAAGGCTCAAAGATCTCTGGAGGGAAAGGCTGCGTGCCTGCATGACCCAACAAGGAAGGCTTTTTTGGGGACCCTTCGGAAACTGAATCATGCGAGCATGAGAGACCACCAAGTACTGGCCCTGTGTACTGCATTTCGCCGATATATGCTTGGCAGTGTAATATGACAGTAGAACTGTAGAAGGTGTATGTGCAAGGACACAGCTGCAGCCTTTTCACTCATTATTGCACTGAAGGCGTCAAATTATCGAGCCATTTCCACACAGAGAGCTACAGCAAGAATTTAAAATACCCCTTTTAGTATCATTTAGGCGCCATAGAACCCGTTTTGGTAGGGACTCAACAAACCATTTCCCTCCAGAAAGTGGAGTTCCTAACAAACAAAACATACATTCTAGAGTGAAACAGAAGAAAATTCAGACGCAAAATCAGAAATTTCTCAGATTCTACCGAAAAGCAGAAGAGCTTGTTTCGTGTATCCACACTGTGCCGCCCCTTATGCCCATCTCCACCATGATCCAGCAGGCTCCTGTGGCCATCATCCAGTGCCGCAAACCATAGTTCGGCAATGCAAACTTTGCTGTCGGCATGTAAATGCGCCCAATTGTCATTGTTTTCAGTCACCCGACGAGTAGGAACTAGGAAACGTGTGCCAACATTTGTAGAATGCCCATAATTTCGGGATAGACTCACAATATTGCGGAATTCCTGCATCATATCAAACAGATGTCCATAACAATATCTTACAAGAAAAGGATCCAATCCCAAAGCTTTTACAAGCTTGCTTAGTGCTTTTCGCTACCTCCCTTTTCTTTGATGCATGTTACCATGCACCGATGCGCATGTTTTTTTTTTCTTCAGCCATGATTCCTCCCAACCAATGAAGCCACCACACACGGACGGACACACCAACGGGCAACGGGTACTAAAAGTACAGGGCTACCGGTCTACTGAAATTGGAGGTAGTTGAGCTCACGAGCGATTTTATATTCTGCCGTGTTCGATCGAGCTGACCTGTCTACTGAAATTGGAGTAGTTCTCGATGAAAGCTCTAGCGAGCTGACCCCAGCTGTCGATGCTGCTTGGCGGGAGGTTTTCTAGCCACACCAGAGGGGTGGGACCCATCACTACCGGGAAATAGGCGGTCATCTGGTCGTAGGTATCGTTAGCGGCTTTCACCGCGGTGCTGTAAGCTCAAGATGGTAGGGTTGTAGCGGCCATCGTATTTTTCGTTGATGGCCGACTTGAACGAAGTGGGCCACTCAACGGCCCTAAGGTGGGGAGTGAAGGCGGCGAAACCATCGATCGTTGTGTCGTTGTCGTCCTCGAGGTTGTACACGACAGGTGGTGCCCTGGGACGTCCACCGTTGTTGCACCTGGGCGGGCAGGATGTAGGCGTCTTCAGGGGCACCGTACGTGCGGTCGTATTCGGCGCGGCAACGCATCTAATCTTCTTGTCATCAGCGGTCCTCCCGTTCCCCATCGCGGTTTGGTCTAGGGGCGCCGTAGTCACAGTCGTACTCGGCGTGACGGCGGAGCTCTACCTCTTCCCGCTCTCGGTGGTGGTTGTTGAGGTCGGCGCGGAGGTCACGGCGGTCGCGTAGCTCTTCACGAAGGTCACGTTGCCGACCTTGTCTGCCACAGTCCTCGCCATCGCCTCTCTTGCCACAGCGGCGGTTGTCGTGGTTGGTGGATGGGTTGGTGGGTTGCTCCACTTCCTTTTCACGGACGGTCTCCAGCCGACCTCCCGCGCGGTCGTGGTCGCCTCGGTGGTGGCCGAATCTGCTATGCCCGGATCGGCTTCGAGAGTGCCGGGTAGCTGTGGACCGGGAGTATGCTGACCGGTTGTGGGCTCGCTCTTCAATTTGGGCGTTGGCCGGATTCGTCGAAGTGGCTCCGAGTCTGAAAGGTTTTCCAGGTCGGCGAAGGCAGCCCCAGGTTAGCCTGGAGTGTAGTGAAGACGTTGTTGCTGGCCTCCTCGAGGTCAGCTTGTAGATTGCGGGCGCGCAGAGGGTGCCTGTGTCTGCCCCAGGCACCGTTCCGGTCGGCGTTATCACCGTCGTTGGCACGCGGTGGGTCGGGGTTGGTGACAGGCGGTGGTCACCACTGGTCACCTGCCGCCTCCACTCCCGCGTTAGCAGCAGGTTGTTGGCGTCGCTGGGCGTCGGCTTGTTCCTGTTAGCGTCGTACTACACGTTCCTGGTTCTTGGCGTTGCAGCCTACTTCCTAAGAAGAGGTTTCGCCATCCCTGGGTGGATCGTCAGCAGAGACCATAAAGGTTTCGCAATCTGGCGTGGAGGAGTTGCTCTGGTCGTTGCTTGTACAATGCAGGGGACCTGGAACTCACCACAATCCGAAAACTGGGTGGGTGCGGGTGGGTCTCCAGATTGGATCTGAAGGGACTGCGCGAGTTTGGTGGAAAACGCGGCAGCCAAGTTCTTTAGACCAAAGGGGGCGAGGGAAGGACCCTGCGCCGACCTTGTTGAGCGTAGCACCGTCTTGGAGAGATCAATGCACTAGTGTTGCTGATGCAATCTAGCCTCGTGATCAGGTCGGAGGGCGTGGGTGGACGGGTTGCAACAAGGATGTTCGGAATCCTCTCGGAGAGAGATCACCGACCTGCTGGGCAAGCGGCGTGATGATCCTCGGATGAAGACCTTGCTCCGTCAAAGTAGATCCGACGGATGCTGAGCTGGTGGCGGATGCCTAGTCGGTGGAGGAGGTGGTGGAGTCAGAGTCCACCGGCATGCTCCCAAAGCGAAGCTAGATCGGGTTGGCAAGGAAATACTTCATGCTCTCGGGGAAGATGACTCTAGGGTGAGATGCTATCAAGCTTGCTAGGGAGGATCTCACAATCACCTCTACCTGGTGCGCCAACTGTTGGATTTAGTAGCCCAACAGTCCACCAAGAGGTTACCCAAGTGGTTGATTTGTAGGCAGAGGGGATTGCGAAACCAAGAAGGTGATCGCAAGAACACGAGGGTTTAGACAGGTTCAGACCTTCGGAGAGTAATACCCTACGTCCTATATTTTATTGGTTTGTATTGCTTGAGAATTGAGATGCCCTCGGGAGGCGCCCTTAGCCGCCTTGTATAGGCTGACGACCTAGGGTTACAAGTCGGTTTGAATCTAATCTAGTCGGTTGTTACATGAAAAGCGATTTGAGTTAGATTACAACACGTGTCCCGTAAGATCCGGACTGATTTGTACTCCAAGTATCTTCACGTTCTTTACCCGCACGTTTTGGTCGGGCGGGCTCACTTATCAGGACCAGCCAGTATCCTAGTCGGTGGGTATGGGTACCCATATTCCTCAATCAGGTATGTAGCACCAGTACCACGGGCCGCAGCTTTGTTGTACTGTAACCTGCATCTTCAAAAGGATTTCTAGTCCTTTGTGTTGACTTGTCTGATATACTCTAGTGTACTTCCCATGTAGCCTTCCACATAGGACATGGGATGCATTTGTTAGCACTGAAATTAAGTAGGATTCAAGCCCATTTTAATTGTAGAACCAGTACCTTAAAGCTGCCTTAAAGCAGGTTTTGAAAGCTAAACTAACAACTTTTATTTTATTTAGAGAGAGAGGGAGAGAGGAAAGAAACAAAATCAACAATTAGGGGTGAATGACTCCAAGCCTAGAGCTGCCACGGCTTCGTTCGGCCGAGCCATAGGACCAAAAGCTTCCATTAAAATTTACGAAAAAATGAACATATACAGGGTCCATCGTCCCACAGTGTTACCATTTTTCTCTGATCAGTTCAGTAGTAGTCTATCAAGCTCAGCATCTTGAAAATTCAGGAGTGGACGAAACATGCACCGATGAACTCTCTTTCCTTCGGTTGATCATTCAACTAGTTTTCATGCTTGCAAAGACTTGTGAGCCAAAACCAGGCACTTGATGTATATACAACCAACTTCTCAAGCTCAACATGCTGAAAGAGTGGCGTGTCCGTATGGTTGGCGATAAGAGGGGAACAGGATGAGTATAGAAAAAAAAGCCTCCCACTCAGTTCCGACCGTGGAGTACGTAGGTACATGCATTACTACGTGCATGATGATTCGAAATACAAATAAACGGAAAAGTTGGATAACAATTCAAGCTGCTTTCAGCTACTCCCTCCGTTTCGAATTGTATGTCGTTTTAGCTTTTTTATTCATATATATTATTATATATCTAGATATATGTATGTCTAGAGTATAATAATATATATGAATCTAGAAAAGTCAAAACGACCTACAATTTGGAACGGAGGGAGTACTAAGTAATAAGAAGAAGCCAACCATTTCATATTAGCTTAACCTACGCTGGAAGTCAAGCTAATGATCATGCCCCCAGGATGTGCCCAGCTTTTCCCCTCAGAATTAAGCCAAAAGCAACATGCTGAGAAACCGCCGTCCATTGTACGTTTATATATATACATATATATCTGTTCGACTGCTCGTGCCAACCTCCTTCGCTCGTACTACTACTGATTAACCTTTTTTTAAAAAAAATCTGATAGAAAAGTTTGGAGCAACGCATGCCACACGTACACGCCGTCAAGTGCTTTATTGTAGGTTTGGTGAGGTGAAGGGTGATCAGGGATCAGTTAGTAGCAGCTAAGTTCAGGCCATGCATGCATGTCTCCCACTCTCCAAGATGTGTGTCCAACTGTTCCTCTCATCTTAGGGCATGTTTGGGAGGAAGGTGCTAAAATTTATTCTTGACTAAACTTTAGCCCTCCCAAATAGAGTGCTAAATTTTAGCCCTTTAGGGTGTTTTAGTGAGTGCTAAATTTTAGCACCTGTGTTGATAAAAGACTATTTATCCCTGTTTTCTCTCCTCTTCTCTACCCCTCCTCTATTTCTTCCTTCTCAAGTGCAAATCTTGCCCACGTCGTCCCGTGCTCACGCTGGCATCCCCGACTCCGCTGTCCGCACCGGCCCGTGCTCGCGTCGTCCGGTCCCAGGCCAAGAACCCCGTTTTCGTACCTACCAACCCGAGTCGCCCTTTCCCGCATCTGGAAGCTATGGTTTCCCTTCCCCGGCTCAGATTCGACTGGGCTGCGGTGGTGGCTAGATGGCCGAGCAGGGCGGCGCCACCGGGGAGGCCGGCGGCAGCGAGCCCCCCGCGCCCGCGCCTATCGCGGCACCACCGCCAGTCGTGGAGGCAGCGGGGTAGAGGTAGTTCCGGCCGTGCCGGCAGCGGCTTTAGCGACCGTCGCCGTGGTGGCGGCGTCCGGGGCGGTGACGGTGGCCGCGGCGCCGATCCCCATGGCCCTGCTAGTGACGCTGCCGGGCTCGCCGGCGCTTTCCTTCGACGAGCAGGTCCTCTCCTCCAACTCCGGCTTCGCCGAGGACCACCCGCAGGCGGTGCCTTCCGGCTCCGGGGGTGCGTCCGCGTTGGGCGACATAGTCGAGGAGAACGACACAGAGGCCGTAGGGGTCGGCGGGGCCGGCGGAGACCGCGGGGGCGGGCGGGGCCGGCCGGAGGCGGCGGGCGAGGTGGAGGCGGCGGGACCGGCGGGCGAGGCGGAGGCGGTGGTTCGGGCGAAGGAGGCGGGGAGAGAGAGAGACTAAGGGGAGGAGAGAGAAGGGAGGGGGCAGGGGGAAAGTGGTCCGGGGGACCACTTTTTAGTCCATTTAGTCCATTTTAGCTACCCCAAGTGACTAAAGGATTAGTGGTGGGCTAAAATTTAGTCCACCAGTTTTAGCTCACCTGTTTGAGAGCACAAGTAACTAAAATGAACTAAAGTAGAGGTGCTAAAGTTTATCACCCTCTCCCAAACACCCCCTTAAACAAACAGGCAGAAACAACATTACCTTCCTTTTCCTTTTTTCTAACAGTATTCTTCAACCTATCTGTTTCCCACCGGTTGATCACAACGATTTCCCGATCGATAGAAATGTCTGGAGCAACACATGCCACACGTACGAGCTCGAGTGTTTTTCTGTAGGGTTAAGGTGAGGTGCTGGGTGTTTGGATCCTTGGCTAGAGTTCAGTTCGGATCACATCGGATGTTTGGATGCGAGGATTAAATATAGACTAATAACAAAAATAACTGCATAAATGAGGGCTAATTCGCGAGATGAATCCATTAAGCCTAACTCATTTATGCAATTATTTTTGTTATTAACCTATGTTCAATCATCCTAATTGATATTCAAATATCAGATGTGACCCGGACTAAACTTTAGCCTAAGAATCCAAACACCCGAGACCGACTAGTGGCAGTTTAGTATTGAGACAGTTGCATGCAAATGCTACTGCACACGAACATGCTTGAAGTTTGATAATCTCCCCGGCCAGCGGCCGCAACCATGATGGTAGCCATGCCGGATCGATCGCTCGGAGGTTGTAGAAATAAACGGGGGAGATTGGGAAAAGTCATGCAGCTACAACGAAGCAAAGGCAAAGGGGAAAAGGAGTCATGATCGCTGCGACCTCGATCGCTCGATGCTTTGGGCCGCTGGCGAGAAGAAAGACGCATCATGCACCCGCGCTTTAGCTAGCTTTAGACCCTCTAACCACACAGGCTCTAAGCATGTCGCGAAAGCGGAGGGCATGCAGCGTGGAATCGGTGGACGCCGAGGGGAATCCTTGATGCGTGTGGATGGACCACTGCTGGGCGCGATTCGGTCCGGTGATATTCTCTGCAGGCTGGGCATCCAGGCAGTTGGATTTGGCTGGTCTTCATCAGTTTGATTCAGCTCATCGGCGCACTTTAAGTGGCCTCGTACTGACATGGCATAGGCGTAATTGCTTCTGTGTAATGAACAGTGGCTCGTGGAGTGTGTACAGGCTACGGCAGGGGCTTGCCCAGGATTTGTAGTGTGGGTATCCAAATTTTCAAATGGTAAAAGAAATTAATGCCAAAATCTAGATTTTAGCATCACAAAATAATTTGTATAACAACTAGAATGTATAACTCAGAGTTGAGCATTATATCCATAAATTCATAGGCTTGAGATCATAATTTCAAAGTGTTCAAGACACAAATTATTTGACAAAAAAATAATAAATATTCAATTTGAATACCCTTGATACACGCTAGGCCCGCCCCTGGGAGGGTTACATTAGGAAATATCGACAATGATAGTCCTTCAAGTTTTTAGATAAAATATAATGGTGCCAAGATGAGCTCGCCACCAGGCCGCTCTACGATCTTGGCATCTGCGTATGAATCCTATTGCTTCAGTTTTCAGATATGCATAGTCTTTACAGCTCGGGACGGATCCAACCCTGACTAAGGTTTTAAATTCTAACAGATTTAGACCCCATTTTGATAAGCCACAAAGACTCATACGCTAACAGCAAGTTAATTATGGATGTGTTCTTTGTTGTTCCTCCTCTCGTCAGCAATTTGTGGACGGACCTACCTGACGGAACAGTTCATTATCATGTTTTAGAAAAAAGTCTATGTAACCCCCAACGTATGGATGGTGGCTCACTCTGTTATGAACGACGTATAGAAATATGAAGTAAAGAATCAAGCCACAGAGGAGACACACGATTTAACGTAGAAAACTCCTCCAATGTGAAGGGGAAAAACCACGGGCACCAGCCAGCAACAATCTCACTATCTCAAGAGTTTTGGGTTACACGTCTATGGCGGCTTACAAGAGAATCGAGTCTCCACGAAACCCTAGGGTGTATATACCGTACCGTACGGGCCTCCGCTCCGTCAGAAGCCCGGCCTATTTCCTGGAGTGAATTTGGAACAACTCCAACAAACTCCACCTTGAGACAAATTCATCTTGTATCATAAATCAACCCTTCATCCTGAACATAACAAAGATAGAAAACCACTGGTGCCAACAATAGTCTCTTGGACTATCCAATTAAACCAACTAAGCTTGAGCACAGCTCAAACTTAGCAACAGGAACATGCTTTGTCATCATATCAGCAGGATTATCATGAGTACTAATCTTGCATACCTTTAGCTTACCTTCTTCAATCACATCACGCACAAAATGATACTTGATATCTATGTGCTTAGTTCTCTCATGGAATATCTGATCTTTAATGAGGTAAATTGCACTTTGACTGTCACAGTGCAAACTTATGCAAGATTCAACTCCACAAAGCTCAGCGTACAAACCTTTCAGCCAAATTAATTCTTTGCACGCTTCACAAATAGCCATATATTCTGCTTCAGTAGTAGACAAAGCAACAACTGAGTGTAAAGTAGCCCTCCAACTCACAGCACAACTGCCAACAGTAAACACATAACCTGTAAGTGATCTTCGCCTGTCCAGATCAGCAGCATAATCAAAATCCACATAGCCAATAAGACCCTTACCAGTTCTTCCAAACTTTAAACAGGAATCTGCTGTGCCTATGAGATACCTGAAAATCCACTGAACTGCCCTCCAATGTTCTTTGCCAGGATTAGACATATATCTACTAACAAGACTCATAGCATATGATAAATCTGGACGAGAGCAAACCATAGCATACATCAAAGACCCAACAGCACTAGAATAAGGAACCCTTGACATGTATTCAATCTCTGCATCTGTACTAGGACACTGAGCAGCTGACAACTTAAAGTGAGGTGCAATAGGGGTACTAACCGCCTTAGCATTTTGCATGTTGAAACGCTGAAGAACTTTCTTGATATAATTTTGTTGACTAAGAAATAGCAAACCAGATTTTCTGTCTCTACTAATTTCCATACCAAGAATTTTCTTAGCACTACCAAGATCTTTCATATCAAAACCACTACTCAATAGCTTCTTTAACTTAGTGATTTCAATCTTACTCTTGGCAGCAATCAGCATATCATCAACATATAACAACAAATATATAGGTGATCCATTAACATGCTTGATGTAAACACAGCTATCATACTTAGATCTTTTAAAACCGTGTGATAACATAAATGAATCAAACCTCTTGTTCCAAGCCTCCGGCGACGGGCCTCCGCTCCGTCAGAAGCCCGGCCTATTTCCTGGAGTGAATTTGGAACAACTCCAACACACTCCACCCACTAACCTATAAAATTGGGGGTTTTACACCTTAAACTAGTGAAAACCATTCATCTAACCCCCTCCCCCCCACCAAAATGGTTTTGCACCCTGGTTTTGATGACTTGGCATGCCATGTTGGATAGGGATAACATCTAAGGGGGTGTTTGAATACTAGGTGCTAAATTTTAGCAGTGTCACATCGGATGCTCGGGTATTAATTAGGAGGACTAAACATGAGCTAATTATAAAACTAATTGCAGAACCCTGTGCTAATTCGCGAGACGAATCTATTAAGCCTAATTAATCCATCATTAGAAAATGGTTACTGTAGCACCACATTGTCAAATCATGGACTAATTAGGTTTAATAGATCCGTCTTGCAAATTAGTCTCCATAATTAGTTTTGTAATTAGCCTATGTTTAATAGGCATAATTAACATCCAAACATCCGATATGACAGGTGCTAAAGTTACTCCATCTGTGCAATTAGTTTTGTAATTAGCCTATGTTTAATAGGTATAATTAACATCCAAACATCCGATGTGACAGGTGCTAAACTTTAGAAGGGAGTATCCAAACAGGCTTAAGTATTTTTGGGTCCACTTGTCGGTTCTTCGTAGACTCACAAATTATGCTAAAGTTACAGGATTTTCGAAGGGTCTTTTTGCAAAGATTTGGGAGCTTGCTCGTCGCTCCCATGGCTGACGGCGACTCTGAATGTTGGCCTCACCGGAGCTCCAGCAAGCCATGGGCGCCATTATTGGTGCAGAGAGTAGAGAAGAGGGAGAGGAGGCCTTGGCCCATGGGTGTGCTCACCATTCACCAAGGTCAAGCGACGGACGGCGTATATGAGCATCTTGGCGGAAGCTTGAACGGCGGCGGCGGGCGCGCCGCTCCGGCGGGGAATCGACAGTGGAGTGGGACGGAGGAGGTGCGCGGCAACTCGGCAAAGCTCATGGCGGTGACGCGTTGCTCTATGTCGGATCAATGATGCTGAATTTTGAGGTGGAAATCAGCGGTAAGGCTCGTTTTGGGGACGGATGTCTTCTCAAATAGCACGTCCATGCATGGACAGATTGGTCGGCAGGAGGCAATTTTGTTTAGTTAATAAACTGGCACTTTTGACGATGTTGGGCAGGAGACAAGGGCCGGCACAAGTGGCAGCATAGCGAGGAGATTGGTGGGGCTTGTGCGCGCAGCTTCGGCTGTAAACCTGAGATGGGCATGCACTAGGAGAAGCACGCCAGGATGGCACTGAGCTGGTCCTCTCCGCCGCCCTCGCACCCCGATGGGCGAATCGAGAAACCTCATGGTGGCACAACTCCTTGCCGTGGGCGGAGGCAGCGGCCTTACCGGAGCTCCATCTCCATGGCTGGACTGCTGGAGCTGAGGAAGAAGGATTACCTTCCCACTTACAAGCAGGACCCACATGCATGTCAGATGGTCCAGTCAGCAACTCAGTCCACCTTAGCATTCCAGTTAGCATTCCAGTGTGGCAACACCACTATCCAAGTCAGCAAAACCGGGTGCAAAACCACCTTGGGGTTAGGCGAATGGTTTTCATTAGTTTATGGCGTAGAAAATCATTTTTATAGGTTAGGTGTGAAGTGAGCCACCATCCATACCTTGGTTGAGCCTGTTTTACTCTGCAATGCTTGAGCCTGTGAGATCATGCATGCAGAGTGAGGGAGACCGCCACTTTAGCATGGCATCGATTTGGTCAAAAGATCGGCCGGCGTGGCCTGCCATGCAGTGCCGAGCCAAGACGAGGACGCTTTGCCCAGCCGGGAGTCCGGGACCGAGCGAGCCGGGGCGCGTGGAAATGGGTCTCAGCTCACCTCATCATCCTGCTGGCCGCTGGTCCTGGCAACCTCATGTAGTCATGTGTCGCCATGGTCGCGATACCGGTGCATGGAGATGGGGGCAGCTGGGGGGCAACCCGAACTTGCAGTAGGTCCGAGCAATCGAGCTCGCTATTCCTCTGGCCCAATCGCCGTGTCTCTAGTTCAGCAGTTCCCTGTCGTCTGTCGCGCTGTCTCGAACTGGTTGGGGGTCTTGGGGACGCCTGGATTGGATCCTCGGACGAGCACTGCCTGCCAGGCTGCGGGTGTGGAAGTGGTCAGCGAGGAGACAGCGCCGCGGTTTGACTGTGTTGGTGGTCTGGTGGGGTGGTGTGCCTCAGGCCTCAGCGCCTGCGCGGCGCGACTCGCCTGGGCGGGCCTGGATACCATTCGTCTGTTTCCTGATTCCGTCAGCCCAAACGCTTTCTTGCTGTGGGGCCGTATTACTTGTCTAGCTGGCTCGAATTTGTGAACCAAGGCCCAGTATCCACCCCCAATGCAACCTATGTCCGGCCCTTTTGTCTCCGTAAATAAACCAAGTTGCTTACTTGCTTGGTATGCTGTGTACAAGGCGAAGAATTTGGTAACCAAAATGGCAAATTATATTAAAGAAGAAGAACAAGGTCGATTACATACGTAGTAACAAACTGATTTTGCCCACAAGAGCAACTTAAAAAATTGCTAATCTTACCCCCAATATCTTTTTTAGAGAAAAAGAGAAAAAACAAACTCCAACAGTTCACCCAAACCTTCCCCAATTTTTTAGCGACGCTAAAAAACAGCCTGCCACCGCGTATATTTTAGCGTTGGCGTTCCTCCCCCAATCCTGATTCCTGCACGCCCACGCGTCCCTTCTGATGGGCCCAATACGATGATGTGGCCTGTTTTGAAATATTGGGGGTAATTTATTAGCTATCTGCTGTGGATTGATATGTTTTTGGGGGAATTTATTTTAGGAGAACCCCCAATACATAGTTTTGGGGAAGAATTTTTTGCGGTACTCTTGGAGTTGCTCTAACATTTACACACAGCCGTGTGGCTTTAACTGCAGGCTACAGATTTGAGTAATCCTTTCTCTACAGACAACCCCCTCCCCCCGTTTTTTTTTAAAAAAACTAACCGCCACTCGGGTATGTTAGAGCTTCCCGTAACCTGAATTTCTCTTCCTCCCCATCTGCACGCTCTTCTCAATTCCAGTTAAGTTACGATAAGATTAGGGCGTCGAGGTTAGAGGTTTGAGGTTTTCGAAGTGGGTGCTCACCAGCGGCCCTAGAGGAAAGGCTCACGGCGGTAGGCTGGCTCGACGGAGATGGCAGGCACGGAGGCGGTGAGGTGCGGCAGCGGGGGGCGTCGCCAATCGAGTGGTGGTGGACGACGGATGGGTGGTGCTAGGGCAGGGGACGGCGGCGGCGGCGGCGGTGGGAGGGGTAGGAAGGCGGCCGGCGCGGGCGAGCTAGGGTCCCGTCGGAGCTCTGCGCCGGCCGACAGGACCCTAGCTCGCCTGCGTCGCACGGGTAGAGGCACGTGAGGGCGGCGGGAAGAAGAAGTACGTCAGAGAGGGTAGAAAAATTAGGTGACGGAGCTGGTGCCCTTTTTTTTCTGCCTCCCCTGTTTTTTTCCTCCTCTCGTTTCGCTCTCTTCCCACGATTCCCCATTATTATTTTTCTCAAGCCATCACCTCCCCATCCTCGACGCGGCGCCGGTGACGCCTCCCCACCCCCGTCGCCGCCCATCCATCCCGCCGGCAGCTAGAGGACCGAGCAGCTGCCTGCCCTTACCTTATCTCCGGCCTCCAATTCAATTGGATCCGCCTTCCATCCCGCCAGCAGCATGTTACCCTCCACCGTACCCTCGCTCCCCTCCCCCAACTCGGGGCTCACCAGGCCGCACCACCACCACCCGCACCACATCTCACCAACGCCACAACAGCCTCTGCCTCGATGTCGCCCTTCTGCCGTTGTCGCCTCGATCTCGCCTGCCCGATGGTCGCCTCGGTGGTTGAGGGTCCACATCAAAGGGTAGCCCCGACGTTGTGCGGAGGAACTGGGACGCACTACCACGGCGGAGGCAGGCCCATATCAGGGCAGAACGACAGAGGAGACGGACGCTGTGATGGCTTCGGTGCACGTCCCCATGGAGGACGCGGCGGCGGCAACTTGATCCGGTAAGGCGAGGGTGCCTAGCTGCACCCATGAGGGTGGAATCGTGGACGAAGAAGGTCTTGCTCCCTTCGATCCCAACATAGGCAGGACCCACAAACGCAAGGTTTCTTTCTCTCGCTTAGGGGTGGCCATCGAGGCAAAGGAAACCTGACAATTTGGGTACCCGACATTTCAGATTCAGGTAACCCCGAATTGCTCGACTAAAATTAGCACTTCGCAGAATCCTCAGCAATTCATAATCATTTAGGTGGTGTTTGGATACGAGGTGTTAAACTTTAGCAGGGTCACATCGAATATTCGGATGCTAATTAAGAGGACTAAACATGAGCTCATTACAAAACTAATTGCACAGATGGAGTCTAATTCGCTAGAGAATCTATTAAGGCTAATGAATCCATCATTAGCAAATGGTTACTGTAGCACCACATTGTCAAATCATGGACTAGTTAGGCTTAATAGATTCGTCTTGCGAATTAGACTCCATCTGTGCAATTAGTTTTGTAATTAGACTATGTTTAATACTTCTAATTAATATCCAAACATCCTATGTAACAGGTGCTAAAGTTTAGCGGGCAATAAGAAATTTCAAAGAAATCCAAACAAAGCGCACTGGACAAGACAAGACATCCAATCAATTGATGAATTTCCAAAGCAAATTAAACAAGCAGTAAAAGCTCAAGCATCCATCGAACAGGACAAGGCATAAACATTCGAGAAGAGGAGCAGAGCATAAAAGATTATAAAGAGCAGTCACAGAACTGAATCATTAGATAGGATAGGAAGTCGCCGATGCCTCTGGCCCTCTGCGCTGACGAGCACGAGCTCCAAGCGAACCTGGTTCTTGCCTTCTCGCGGTAGATTGTGAGGTGGCCCAGCTTCCCGTCCTTTTGCAGGCTCGAGTACAGCGAGCTGGAGATGGGGACTGGCACTAGTGGCGGCGGCCGGCATGCGTCGACAACACGGGAGGCCGAGCCGCCGAGATGCAGCGCATGGGGAGGGGGCGGCGCGTGTTGGCGTGGGGATGTCGCTGGAGGATTGGGGGTTGGGGGTGCTATATGGGCCGTGGGAGATGGAAGGTTAGTTGGGCTGGGCTGCTATGCACGGCTGGGCTAAACATCGGGTTTTTCGGGCTGTTCGGGTACCGAAGTTCTTAACCCGAACAAACCTAAATATTTTCGTTTTTTAGACTCAGAAACCGGGTTCAGGTAATTCGGGGTCGGGAGTGCGGGATCAAAAAACATGAAAGAAATCAATACTCGTAGCTTAAGAGGGAAAGGGGATAAATTAGGCAACTTAAAATCCTTAGCCTATGACTTCTACTAGTTGCATCAAAATATAAACTAAATCATACTATCTAGATGTGCAGTCTACGATTGATTTAGTGTGAAATCCTCATCCCAAAATAAGTTTTACAACCTATAGCCAATTCTATCAAGATACTACTCTAGAAAAGTAAAGACACACAAGTACAAGTATGAAATGCGGAAACATAAGGATGGCATGTGGGGAAGTAAACTCTTGACACAAGAATTTATCCCGTGGTATCGGTAGGCACTAAGCCACCACTAGTCTACATTGTTGAAGCACTCATACAAGAGTATTGCTTCCCGGTCACCAAGTCTCTCCTAAGGTGCTCCTTGACTTACAACAAAGGCTCGACCACAAAGGCTCACGCCAAGTCCCTCGGTCACTTTGATGCCGTCTTCACTAAGGAGCTTCTCCACGAAGGAAGAGGGTCTCCACATCCCCTGCACAAGGTCATCGACGCTGCTCCACACCAAGCCGGAGGGTCGAAGATTGCCGGCGAGCCACCAGGGCTCCAAGGCGCTAGCACACCTCTTGTACAGCGGTGGTTCACTCTAGAACCTGATCACAAGGTCGGCACACCTTGCACTCACTCCTCTCTCGGCCTATCCTACACTAATCACTCTCCTAAGCTTGTGCTAACCCTTTGATGGATCACTTAAGCACTTTTGGTGGCATGGATGTGTTCTTGATGAGTCTTGGTCTTCAATGCATCCCAAGACACTCCAGCAACTCCAAATGGGTGAGTTGTGGGGGTATAAATAGCCCCAAGGGTTCAAAGAGCCGTTGCTCCAACGGCTAGTGAAAAGTATACCATCGGATGTTCCGATGGTCTATTTTTGGCCTACATCGGAACATCCGGTGCAACTAACCGTTGGACTCTCCGCACCTAAGTTCTTCACTGACACATCCAAAATTCATCAGACGCTTCATCCGATGGCACCATCGGATCATCCGGTGCTGAAGGATTTTTGCCCAAAACCTCTCTGGAAGTTTTTGAAGTAAATATGCTTCGTCCGATGCTTCCCTTAACCTAGCATCGTAACATCCGGTGGTCTAGGGTTTCCTCCCCTCTCTTCTGGCAATTGCTCCAACGCTACTAGAAAAGAGGCCATCGGAATATCCGATGGTCTGTCTTTGATTCAGCTTCTTTGCTGCGTACCAATTGTTCCGATGCTTGCTCCGACGCTATTCTGGGGGTCATCGGAACATCCGATGGTGTATTTTTCATTCCAATTCGTCCAATGCAAGCACCAAAGATACCGTCACTTGGTTGGTCTAGAATTATTTGAAATTTCTCTATCATTTAGATACTTTAATACCACAAAATAATCCTAGATATCATGACTTGGTCACTTAAATATCATAGCTTGAATACTCGAATACCACGACTTGGATACTCAAATAGCATGATTTGGATATCAAGAATATCATCATTTGGACCTTGCCATGATTTGGTTTGCATTCTTGGAACCTAGAAAACCTACAAGGTATATGCTAGACAAAACATTAGTCCCAATGACTATGTTATCACTCAATCACCAAAATCACAAACTATGATTTAATGAGGCCATATTTGGTACAAATCAACATGTCAACCGAGCATAACGAACCGGAGGAAACTAGAAGATGAACTGCACAGTTACAACATGGGGGAAATCTCATCGCTGGGGATGTAATCGTGCGAGAAAAACTGATTAAAACCAACTAGTGAACAAGCATCGTACAGGGATCGTCTACTGGAGTGCAATCACAAAAACAACGGATGAATCGATAAATTCAAACGAATCGCCAAACCCTACAACGGAAGCGCACCTGGGAGAAGCCGAATAGAAGCCAAAGCGGTAGCCCCCAGCTATAACGGGCGCGACTCCCAAAAATCAAAACACTGTATATGGCACAACGGGCCCACATGTCAGCTATAGAATAAACAAACAAATCAACACCGGCAGGCAGGGTAGAGCGGAGAGCGGAGACAGCCGCAGATGGCAGATCGGACGGCAAAAAAATCAAGCGCTGAGGAGCGTCAAAACGCTCGAGCGCCGTATAGATTGTCCGATTTTTTAAAAAGGTGCAAGAACATATAGTAGAGAGAATCTCAGACGTCTCGTGCAATGGCAACGACTTGATTGACGGATTTGGAGCCCAGAGAACCGAGCGATACGCTTGGCTGCGATTCGCCTGCCTGCCACTGGCGCGGTGCGTTCCGCAGCCCGCACGCCACTGCGGCCGTCGTCGACGTCGCCGAGGGCGCATTTTTCCCCCCGGTGACGGCCGGCTGGGCTCGCACTTGGTTGGGTTGCGCGGCGGGGAGGAGATCCTTCCTGGCCTCCTCCCACTAAGATAGAGATCACCGGAGAAGTATCTGTCTGGGGGTAAGCTCGCTGACCGCAAAAGCCGAGGGGAACAGGGTCCCGTCGCATCACGGATCATCATCGGCGCGGCAGCAGATGCCCGTGCGCACCGGACAAAAACGCGCCCGGATTCTGCCGGCCCACCCCGCAGATCTCCCTCGCGTCCGCACGCCGGGGTGCTCCCCTCCGGCTTCCGGGAGCCTGGGACCTGGGTGTGCGTCTCCGAACTTGGCATGTCCACAGTCATAGGACTCAAACTAAAAAAAGGTAAGCTGATTAGCTGTAGTCGTGTCTAAAAGTTGCAGAACAACAGGTATACAAAGAAGGCTAAACTAAAAAAAATATTTAAACCCAAGGGATCGAGTGCCTAGTTTTAAGTGGCAGCTAGCGACAATCTGATGGCCATGTTTCCCCTCGAGAGTAATAGCGACGAAAAAATGAACAAGGCAGTCGTGCATTTCACCGTCGACCGTGTGATGCGCACAGCCGCCGTGACAGCGATGCTGACGACGAGATGTGATGTGAGGCCGTGGAATATCGGAGAAAGACTTGTGGCTACGAGCTGGTTTACCGGTTTCTAGGACAATATAATCCTCCACCAACTGCGGGTGAGAACTGAGAACCCTTTCGTCAGATGGTACGGTTAGGAACAGTGGTTACAGGGATACGTGATACCGTGCGGGTTGTTTAGCAGGTAGTGTGAGTAGTGCGGCTGCTGGCGAAGATGCAAATTAATTAACAGCTAGCTAGAGCTAGGTTTTAAAATTGGAATCCTGCTGTGCGTCAGCGACACGACGGGGTCGTGTACGAGCCACCACCAACGTCTCTCGTTGCGAATCCCCTGCACAGAGATCTCGGAGAAGTTAAATCTAACGTGCTCCTACGCTCGTAGAAAGAAACGTGCTACGAACGACTACCATTTTTTTTTTTTTGCATGGGATCGGAGGAGGATGTGAGCAGCTTGCAACCGCTACCGGCCACATCGATGCTCCCGTGCAATAAAAAATGGGGCAAACTGCTCGCAACCCACGGCCCTCCTCCCACGCGATGTCCATCTCGTCGATGTACGTGCTACGTACGTAGACGTAGTTGCTGACAGAAATCGAAGCCGGCGGGAGCTCAGCAGCTGCGGCTTCGCCTGATGGCCCTGATCTCCTCCACAAGTCGGCATGCTTGGCTAGTTCTGCCGACAACAGCCAGCACCAGCGGAGGAGCAGTAGTAGTAGCGAGCAGATCACGGCTAGCTGGCCAAGCTGGGCTGGGCGTGCCACGAAGGAACGTACACCAGCTAGCGCAGCAGAGCTCGGCTGACCTCTGCCTGATGGCAACAACTCCAGCAGGGCGCGTCGAGGCGGGGGCGCGGGGCCTGGATTTTCTTCGGCGGGTCTAGCTGGCGCGAGCAGGCCTGCAGCGCGCGACATGCTCTGTAGCCTGTAGGATGTTGGCTGATTGGCTGCGAGTCCCGGCGCGGGCGGACCCGCCGTCCTCGGGAAACCCGGGATCTGCCGACGCTGCCGCGCTCGCTCGCTGCGGGATCCGCCGCCAGCATGGGAGCCACGTGTGCCCCGACGCTTAGCTGCTCGATCCCTTTGAGGCTTTGAGCTCCTGTTTGTCCTCGTGCGCGCGAGAGAGCGTTAACGACGGCAGCGCGTGATTTGCGCCGCCGGCGGCTCCGTCCTTGGTCCGTCACTGCTCACGCCATATACGCCGATCGCGATACGCGTCGCGCGCGCGGTTCCTCTCGCAGTCGCAGCCAGAGGGGAGGAGTTGGGACGCTGCTAAACTCTGCGCGGCCTCGTTTTTTTAACGCTTCTGAGCTCGATCGTGTCCTTTTTTGGTTTAAACTCTGCCCATCTCGGGTCCTGCCGGCCGGTGCCGTACCGTACGTGCGCCGTACCCTGTTGTTACAGCCTCACCGCGCACCGCAAAGTTGGACGGCCGCGGACCCATACCTTGGCCTCGGGCGGCGACGACCTGCCCGCGCCGTAGCGGGATGCCAGCAGACCATCTTGCGCTGCGTTTTATTGACCACGGTGCTTCCAGCTGGAAGGGAAGTATATCTATGTTTTAGGCTTTTACTAGCTCATTTTGAACTGAAAAAACGGGATGTAAAAACCCCCTAAATGCCATCTTGGTTTTTTTGTTAGGTTTTATGTTGCAACGCCCCACTAGTTTACTAACTTCAAACACAAAAACCACTTCGCAGCACATGTAGCTAACCAAGTCTATGCAATATACACCGAGATGGAGCCACCACAGGCTAATCTACCGAGATAGGTTCGCCGGTGCTTAGGTCTATGTAGCCATGTAGGGATAGAAATGAATAGTAGCGTGGTGGAAAAAGATTCACTTCACCTATCCAATTTGTCCTCTTAACCCTCAACAAAATTTAGACTCACCCTACTTCCCTGATCTATTTTCATTTGGTCCAATCTACCCTTTAATCATATTTCTCTTTTTTTTCTCTCCATGCATGAGTCGAATTTTGAAGTCAAATTTTGTGAGCAGATATAAGCATGATGCCTTATATAAAAAAGTTATACTAAAATTTTTCATGATTTTAGAAATATTTAATACAAAACTGATCTTAAATATACAAAATTATACCAAAATTAATTATGAAAAATTTCTAAAGTATTTCTCTATCATAGAGCATCAAGTTATAAGTGAAGTGACAAAATCTGAAATTAGAACTCAACTTATACGCGAAGAAACAAAAATGTTACAAAACTAATGGATGATCTCATCCGTCCGCATGATGACAGTTACCACAACTGGCGTCGACACGGGAGGACGCGACGGTTTCCATCGCGTCCATCCAAGGCCCCCCACATCTTGTATAAAAGTGGATACTATCAGTTTGAATAAAGTTTGATCGTTCCCTCTCAATTGTCTCTCGTTTACATTCATGCTCAAACAAAAAAAGAGATCTAATTAGGCTAGATTAGGCCAAATAGTTTAGGGGAGTAAAGTGAGCTTAAGTTTTGCTTAGGGAGTTAAGTGAACAAAGTAAATAGGTGAGGGGAGTAAAATAGACTTTTTTCATGAAAAATCATATAACTTTTTAGGTTTCTTATTTTTTTTATGAACCAGGGTGAATCAAAAAAGATGAAAGGAAAACGTGGAAGAAAATTTGCTTTTTATAAAAGCTGGATGATTTCTCTGTCAAAAAGACATGCATGGGAAAGGCGGGAATCCAAAACGAGTTAATGCAAAAGAAGAGGAAGCTAGTGGAAGAAATTTAAAGGAGTCAGGAAGCAACAAGGCCGGGCCAAGTTTAGCAGACAAACAGTAGTTGTGTTCGGTGTTGGGACCGTGACGAATTTAAGAAACAATAACATAGTATTTCATTTTCAATTCCAGTTTCTAATGTGACTATTTTGCCATCCGCTTCGTGGGTCTTTTGGGCCAATAATCTAAGATCATTGTCAACGAGGATTGGGCTCCTTTGATTGTTAGGAGATTTTCGAGAAATACATAAGCATGATAAATAAGGTGTTCACCATGTTGAAAACGGGATCATGTGAAAGTAGGTGTGATAACGCATCTCATATTTTTTTTAAGATCTCGTTTAGTTTACTGGAAATACCCAAATATGAAAACGGATGATATATACATAAAACACATTCTTAGTTATGCTTCTTCCTCATGTTGATAGTATCCTTCTTATAATAAGGAGTAAATTTCACTAACGGTTCTTAAATTTATCCCCAATTTTCATCATGATCTCACTACTCTCAAAATACCCATAACAATCCTTAAACTTGTCCCGAGCTCTCACCCTGGTCCCGGTACTCTCAGAATGCACAAAACAGCTTCTAAATTTGTCCCGAGTTCTCATCTAAGTTCATAAACTTGCCTTGAGCTCTCATCCACTAAAACTTTGAGTGGGATTTGAACTTGGTTTAAAATCCTCATGAGTTTTTGATCACTTTCGAATGGAATTCAAATTTAGTTTCAAAATACTCATGAACTTTGGATCAATTTGAGTGGGATTCAAATCCTAAAAGTTCAAATCCCACTTAAAATTGATCCAAAATTCATGGGATTCCCTCTCTTTCACAAAATTGCTAACAAAACTCACAGGAAAAAAGGCATATAAATATTCCTAAAAAACCAAAAAGGGCAGGGAAAACCGAAAACGGCATCCCTCGTACCTTGCGAACAAACACGCTACAGCAGCTAAAAAATCCCCCATTTCGATCGAAAGGAGCCCCAAAAGACATCGAAAACCCTCTTTATTCCCCTCATATCCACTCGTCGCGCGAACAAGAGAGCGTCTCTTCCCTCCCCAGCAACTCGGGCCAGAGAAGCAACTTCCCGAAGTGAGAAGCGAAACATTCCCCCGCTCCAATTCTGGTGACATGGGCGCCAACGGCCATCCGCCGCCGGCGAGCGCCGCCGCGCAGAACGGGTCCCACTCCGCCGGAGGAGGAGGCGGCGGCGGGGGAGGAGGAGGAGGTGGAGGGGGAGCGAACCCTAGCAACGGAGGCACGGCGGCGGCGCTCCGGCACGACCCGGGCTTGGCGCGGGAGTGGTCGCCGGAGGAGCAGGCCACCCTCGACGAGCTGCTCGCCAAGTGAGTCCGCCGAATTGCTGGGTTTTGTGGGTTTGGGAACGCCGCAGTTCGGGTTAGATGGTTGCTTTCGGTTCTGAATTCCGACTCTCGGATAGAATCGGCTGGTATTCTTGAGCAATTAGGCAGGGTTTGTACTACAAACTTAGCAAATTCAGTGAGATTGTATTTGCATAGTCGTAGATTGAAACAGTCGACGGCCTCCTTTTAAATTCAGTTGGAGCATACTTATTCCTAGTCATTTTTCTCATTCGAATGCTTCTCCTTGCAATGTAGTCAGTACAAGTTTGACTTAGTTGAAGCAAGTGGATAACGTTTTGCCCTTTGGTCACTCTTAACACATGTTTTATTCTGTCATACTGTGGAGCATGTGAACGCTTGGTAGTTATATAACACGGTTCTTATGAAGGACATCTTTCAAAAGGATTGTATATTAGGTTTGCATTTTGAGCTTGTAAGTAGATTGTTTAGACAACATCGTGAAGGTCTGTTAACTGCGAGGCCTGTTATTTTTTAATCTCGCATTTTCATTAATGTTCTTCGGCATTTTCTCTCAGGTATGCATCCGACGCGCCTGTCATTCGTTATGCAAAAATAGCGATGAAGTTGCCAGAGAAAACAGTTCGAGATGTAGCCTTGCGCTGCAGATGGATGAATGTATATAACATATACTTAGCATTTGCAGTATCATGATGCCTGGCCTCTGCTGTCTTTATCTTGTTTCAGAAATGATTTGAGGTAATTTGTTGAACCTGCAGAAAAAAGAGAGTGGCAAAAGAAAGAAAGAGGACCATAACTCGTCTAAGAAAAGCAAGGACAAAAAGGTGTCCTGATATTTTCCTGTCTTTAATCTTATTTTCATAAATGTCATAATGCAGGCTGGGAAATCTGTTGTTGACCTAAGTTCACAAATAATAGATATCTGGTTGGACAATCTGGCAATATGTCAGTATGTTCCAACTGTATACTACTTAAATATGAGATTTGCACTGACAACTACTCTGCTGATGCAGGAGAAGGTTTCAGATTCTTCATCGAAACCACCTGTACATATGGCTGGTAGGCCTAATGTTCCTCCATACCCTCTTCCAGTTCTTCCCATGGACGATGACGAGATCTCGTCCAAAGGTAAGTCAGATTGATATTTACTCCATTATCAGTATGGGAGTTCAACTGCGTAAAGAGCGATGTTTGCATGATAGGTTTGTGTTTATTTGTGATATTTCTATAACTTTAAAATGATGCCCTGGTTGCTGCTATCAAATGTTCACTTGTCATTTATAGCAAATTAGCAGTGGCATCCATCATGAAATTGTTTCTGCAATATCACAGAGGCATTGAGACCATAGACCAATTGATTCATCGTTTTAAAAATATAGTTGACCTGACATGTAAATTCAGCTGATTTTGGGCAACGCTACTGCTAAATACAGTGGAAGTGTCTGGAATATGCAGTTCTCTTTCATGCCTAACTTATGTTAGGGTTTGACAATTCACTGCATTTTAAAACATCATTTGCTGCTGTGACCTTTTTTCATATAAGTTTCCCTTAAATCTGATACGCATAATTAATTCAAATGATAATTTTATACCATAATCTTTCTCTACTGTATTTCTTGATAATAGGTGCTAGGAACATAGGCTGGTCCAGGACTCCCAGAATGTACTCCCTTTTTGGCATATGAACAGTGCATACTAGATGATATTCATTATTTATAGTTGCATGACATCTCTGTGTTTATTACATGATTCTGAATGTGTCAATACATTTTGGAAATCTAATGATATATGTAGGCACTGCTTGCTCGACATGTTTAAGCTGTTTTTTTACTTATGCATTTTTAAATTTGATGGAAGTTCTAGCTGCTTGAATCATGAGTGACTATGCGCTGACTTGTTAGATTATTCACCTTTTTTGCCTTTCTGCAGCCATTGGTGGACCAACAGGAGAAATCCTTGAAACCAATGCCCAAGTTTTGGGTCAAATCTCGATAAATCTTAGCAATATGCAGGTATCCTTTTACTTCAAGGTGATTTTTAATCAATGATTCGCCTGTATTTCTCTATTGACTATCTGCTCTTCCGAACAAGGCCTCTGTTTTTTTCCATGTATTTATTTACTTGTGGTTAATTTCTTTTTTTCAGATACAGGATAACATCTCACTGCTGTGCCAAACTCGGGATAATATACTCAGGGTCTTGAAAGAGTATGTTTTGAATTACTGTTGTGTTATAATTCTGAAATGGTTTAGTCATCTCATATTCCCAGTCACTTTTGTTATTACATGCTAATTTAGTATCCTTATTTACATCGTTTTAAGTAGTAGCTTCAGTTCAAATTTACATTTTTCAGAACACATACTATACAAGAGACATATCATACTATTGTAGCATTTGCCATTTCTTCTACCATGGTAATGCTTCATATGCGGTTATCGCAGTTTGGCAGGATAGTCCTTCTGGCAGTGTTAAGAGTCTATTGAACTGAGGAGATTACTTTCCAGTCTGGCAGTCCATAATTGGTCTTTTGATTCTTGACAGCGGACAAATGTTCTATGTAGAATTGATCTGCTTGTCCCTGTTTTTTACCACCATGAATGAGTTTGTAAACCCTTGAAAGGTCCAACAGAAACACATGCGCACCCCCTAACCAAGTCCATCCATGGAGCTTCTGGACTCTACTTGTTTTTTTTGTTCTGTCCAATTTCAACAGTTCTGAGATGTAAGTTCTGATTCCCATGCAAAACGTTTGCAGGATAAACGATGCTCCAGAGATCATGAAGCAGATGCCGCCGCTACCTGTGAAGATAAACGAGGAGCTCGTCAACTCATTGCTCCCCAGGCCGACGGTACCGATGCAGTAGTGATAGCGAGACAAATGTATCCTATGTAGTCCCAGGAGTTCTTTAGATAGGCAGCTGAAATAAAAATGCCAGCCCTGATGCTTGTTCGTTCGTTCTGTAGCTCCATCCTCTCACCTCTCCTACATGTTATGTTCAGTCTGGATGCTGATCACCCAACCGTCCCCAAGTCAGGCGGTTGGAACGTGTACCGAGTTACCAAGGGCTGCTTCTACAGCAGTATCAGGTTCCGACTCTTGGCATGTTTTGTAATCCATAGCTGTTTGCGTAATGTCATGGAATCGGAGTAGCCTTCAGCTGGAATTTTTCTGCTGTTTGCTTTTGGGAACCTACTGGTGCAAGTTGTGTAACCCTGGACATTGCACCCAGGGCACTGAACCTCGCGCCTTGTTCCAAAAAAAAATGAAATCCTGAACAGCTGAGCAAGGAGCCAAGGAGACCGCGGCTCGGAATCTTCGGAGGCCTCCAAGCCCAGTAGTCTGTGTTTCGGACCGGACCAGCAGCGGTCGAGCCCGCAGCTGGCCCCAACTCGCCGCCCGCTCATCTCGGCCAGAAGATTGGCAGATCAAAGGCGGCCCAATGGAGCAGCGGCGACGGCCACGCCACTCACGCCCCACGTCCCCGGTGCCCCTTCCCTTTTTTTCTCCGCGGAGTCAATGCCTCGGTCAAAGCTCAACGCGAGCATGTCTTCCTCCTGCCCCTCCCCCTAGCTCCACCTCCACCACCCCTCTCCTGCTCCCCTTGTCTCCCTGCCCCATCTTCCGCCGCCCCCGCCCCGGCCCTCCACCCGCATTCCCCAGATCTCCATGGACCCAGCCCCGCCCGTGGACCCTGCCGCCTCCTGCTCGGCTTCCACCTCCGCCTCCGCGGCGGCGCCGGGGGACGTCGCCGCGATGCTGCCGGACTCGCCGCCGCGGCGCGGGGCGGGGCACCGCCGCGCGCAGTCGGAGATCCTCCTCGGGGGCGCCGCGCTCCCCGACGACCTCACCTTCGACGCCGACCTCGGCGTCGTCGGGGAGGCCTGCGGGGCCGGCGACGAGGACGAGGAGGACTACGACGAGGACGAGGAGGCGGGCGGCGGCGCGGGCGGCAGCCGGATGTTCGAGATGTTCCTCGAGAACGGCGGCACGCTCCCCGGGACGCCGGTGCCCTCGGCGCATCCGCATCCGGCGGCGACGCCGCCGCCTCGGCCGCGGCACCAGCACAGCATGTCGATGGACGGCTCCACCTCCCTGCTGGGGTCCGCCTCCGCGGGGACGCCCGGGAGGGCGGGCGCTGACGCCAAGAAGGCCATCTCCGACGCCAAGCTCGCCGAGCTCGCCCTCGTTGACCCCAAGCGCGCCAAGAGGTGAGAACCTACCAACAAACCCCTATGAAGGAGGGCTTCCCCCCTTGTTTTGCTTGCGACTGCGGTTTATGTGTTGTCTGTCACCTTTGTAGTATTTCCGGTTGGTAATAACAGGGGAATATGATATTGGTTGCGGCGGATGTTTGACAAGGACTGATCACCCGAAGAGACTGTTATTTCTAATTTTAAAGACCGAAGCCTCCTTGAAAAGAGTCACATGATTTAGAATGTGAACGGCAGGGAAGTAGTGGAATCTGGAATCATACATTGGAATGTGACCTACTTGAATTTTTGGCCTAATTGTGATCCAACAAAATATAGTAGTACTATGGACCGTTAATATCACAGGCGAAAGGCATTCTGGTTCATTATTGATTCGTTAAGCAGTGGTAATTCCAATGAAACAAAACTAACATGCTGATCTTGATTGTTAAACAATCATAGTAGACCTCTCCTTTGCTAAATTACAGTTGAAAGGCAATTTTGTTCATAATTGGGTGATTAATAGGTTAATTAAATTGCAGTAATTATATTGGATATAACTAACATGTCAGATCTAGTTCGGTGGAGAACCATAATAGTTCTATTCTTCATGTTTGACAACCTCTTGGATTTGATTTGTTGTTTAACATTTATAAATTCTTGGTGATAATAGAATCAAGCTCTTCAATTTCCAGTTTTAAGAATAAATTAGTCATTTTAGTTGGTCAACTAGTCAGCAATGGGGTGTGACCTATCATGTCATTGTCAATAGATATTCATCCTTTTTCCGCCTTTCTTGTGGAAAGACTTCAGGAACGTATTCTAAAATATTTTGCACTGAGATTGTATCACTGTAATTTAGTAATTTAGATTTTTATACGCAGTAATTTGGAACAAAATTTGTGCTACATGCTACTGAGTCTGTTCAGTTCATGTGAATTCTGAAGGCATTTTACTGTATGATTAATTGAATGATTGTTCATGACAATAATCTCTAGATGTGTGTTGAAGTTATTCTAATTAGATTAAGTAATCTAATATTTACTTCTGTGACACATCTTAGGATCTTGGCAAACCGGCAGTCAGCTGCTAGGTCAAAAGAAAGAAAGATGCGCTACATTGCAGAACTAGAAAGAAAAGTGCAGACCCTCCAGTCAGAAGCAACTACACTATCAGCTCAGCTGGCCATGTTGCAGGTTCTTCACTTGTCTTTACCTTCTCACGAATTCTTGAATGTAGTGATGAGTTAGATGCCTACCTTTTGATCTGCAATTTGGTTATGACCCACAGTTACTTCTCAGTAGCATGAACAGTTAACAAGATATGAAATGACTAGGCAAATACATGCACGGTTTTGTGATTATTTTGAGCTTTTATCATCAGTTTAAATATAATAGAGATTCGAGACTTTGCTTCAATCCATTAACAACTTTTGTGTCTGCATAAGGCTATTACTTATGCAAGCTGCTCTCTGCATATCGTAGAAACCAAACTGCTTTGAGTATACCAATGTGGTATTATATTTTTTTCCAATGTTTTACTTGTGAAGCTTGTTTTGGAAATAGTAATAACTTGTGCTTTGCTTTCTGTGTTCCAAAATGCAAGATACTTTAGTAATGTACTCAGTCTTTTTTCTAACTTTGACTAAGTTTATAGAAAAATAACATCTACAATAAATATATGCATTATCAAGACATATTTCAAGTTGCTTTATTAACTAATTTGATGCTGTAGATGGTGGTGTATTTTTCAATAAACTTTGTTAAAAGTTAGAGAATTTTGACTTAGGACAAAACTAAAATGTCTTATATTTTTGGAACGGACGGGGTAACTCTTAACCTACATATAAGTTTTAGATGCTACTAATATAGTTGTAGCTTTTTAGAGAACTTGCCTCCCTTTTCTACAATTGTATAATTCATTATTCATATGATATAGAGAGATACCAGTGGTTTGACAAGTGAGAACAGTGATTTGAAGATACGTGTGCAGACAATGGAACAGCAAGTCCGGCTGCAAGATGGTAAAGTTCTGTTCATATAATTTTTCTTTGCGTTACAAATGTTAAGTGAACAAATTAAGGTTTTAGAGAAGAAATGGCAGTCATGTTACATATATATAACCGCAAACTACTTTGTTCAATTGCGTTACAAATTCTCATGCATGCACCAGTGAAATTTTCAATTGGGAGGATTGCTCTGAACTGTTCTTTCTGAAAAGTTCAGAGCAAATGTGAAGCATGATAAACTTTCACTGGTGCATATAATAAAAGAAAATGTGAAGCATGATAAACATTCATTTACAAATATTAACAGTAATTCAATGTAATTTAAGACTTAAGACAAATTTACCTAGAGTTTTGGTCATTGTGCCTATGTTTTAGGAAGTACCATAAAAGTTATTCCAGGAGATTCCTTTTCCATTTTTAGTATTGTAACCAGTCCTTGTCTACGTGCAGCACTGAATGACAGGCTAAGAGATGAGATTCAGCAGCTGAAGATTGCAACAGGACAGGTAAATGCCAACATTGGTAAAATGGGAAGCTTTGGTCTGTCCACATTTGGAGGCAATCCACAAAGTTTCCAGCGCAGCCATATACAGTCGCTTCTGGCTGCTCAGCAGCTGCAGCAGCTCCAGATCCACTCCCAGCACCAGCAACAGCAGACGCATTTGCAGAAGCAGCAGCAGCAGCAGCATCTCAGCACTGCCCAGCAGCACCAGCTGCTGCAGGAGGCGCTTCCATTTCCGGGAGACCTGAAGATGAAGGGGCTTGCTTTGCCATCACATGCTCCAAATGCTGGCGCCTCTGACAACCATGCTGTCAAGAGCGAACCCTGAGGATTTTAGCCTATGGATTCATGCCAGTTGTTGGTAATAATATTGCTCTATCTGACTGAGCGATTCATGCATCGGTTAGCGCGGTGTCTAGGTAAACTTCAAAATTGTCTCGAGGCACTTAGAATTTCTGCAGCCTGTAGCTCCCATTTGGTTGTAAGCTGTAGAGCTGATGAACTATGCTGAGTCATTTACCGTGCCGAATGTTGCATTTGGACCTGGCCATGACTTTTTGCCTGGAGCCGTTCTCGCATGGGTGCAAGAGCAAATTGTCAATGAGCCATTGCAACAGTTGACATCGAGGGCCTGAAACCGCGTGTCCGTCACACAAGATCAAGCTTTCCGTAGCAGCAGGTGTACCCTCCAGCTGCAGCAACTCGGCATGGACGAAAACGTTGCTGTCCACTTGGCCTGGAAACATGATGGTCTGGACCACGTTAGCCTGTTGATGATGCTAGCTGTCTGGCTGAGATTGTGGTCTGAACTGCACGCTCCGCTGGATTACCTGGGCTCGAACTTGTGGTGACAACGTCTGCGCCACGTGGTAAGGTGTCAAAGGGATTAGGGATCCTAGTCACCACGATCAGAAAGGCGATGAGCCTCGATAAACACTGGCCGTTTCAGTGATTTCGATGTGACTCTGAAGGCGACGAGCCCTCGAGGCCGCGAGAAGCATTCGCCGGAGACTCGATGTGACTCGTCGGCAACCTTTGCATGCGACGTGGGCTCAAGCACGGGGCGCGGCCGTCCCGCCGCGCGTCCCCGCGGTACGTGCGGACGTGCCGGCCGGTTATGGCCTTGGAGGAGGAGCGGCGGCTGTCGGCTGGCGTTCCGGACGTGCCCGCCATCAGGTGGTTCTCACGAGCCCGGCTGCCAGCGGACACGGACCCGCCCGGCCGCGCGCGCTCCGAGGCCCCAGCCCGGCACGCACCCACCCGTGCGGCACTGCGGCCTCCGCGCCACGGTCCGGCATGTCGCCGCGACCGGCGCCGCCCAGCGTCAAGATGCGGCCTTGATCTTTCTGTTTGTGGTCGGTGCTGGTGCACACGCAGCAGTCAACGTTACTCGAACAGCACGTAGTAGCTTCCAGCTGTTGCTCGTCTGAAACCGTGAAACGACGCATCAAGGCGATGCCCATCTCAGAGCAATGTTCAGGAATCAGCAAAATAGTACTATCATTGATCAATTCACGGTGGAAACGGAAAAAAAGGAAGTGAAGAACAAGCTATCGTCCAAAATGGTACAAATACAACACAAACACGACCATGTACCAATGTACAAATATGAATCAGAGCGTCCAGCTAGGCTAGAAACAGCAGTCCGCCCCCCCTGCTTCACATCCTATACCCCCCCCCCCCCCCCCCCCCCCCCCCAAAAAAAAACCCACAAATTTTAGCCGACCAAGCACGCCTTCCGAATGCACTGTCCAGTTGTGAGCTAAGGAACAAGAACAGGTGTGTGTGTGTCTGTGTGTGTCACTTCACTTCACTGGTCGTGAACGCTTAGTTTTCTTTTTTGCGTACGTCCATCAGTTTCGTCCTATGGCCACTTGTTCAGAATGTCATGTACCGGTACCGCTGCTGCCGGGGTGGAGCGAGCGCGCGACGGGATCAGTCGTCGTCGGCGTAGCAGCGCTTCATCTCGAAGGCGGCGACGGCGACCACCCACACGGCGACGAAGACGCCGTAGGAGACGATGTAGGCGTTGGTCTCCTGCGCGATGGAGAGGCCCAGGAAGATGTTGCCGATGGCCAGCAGGATCGCCGCGCGCCCGATGTTGTGGTGGTACCAGTTCCAGAACCGCCGCACCTTGGACGTCTTGTCCGGCCGCGCAAGAATCGCCATCACCTATTTTTGCAAGACCAAACCACAACACATCAGCAACGAAAAAGGCAACATCAGTCGACACGTACGTGCTCCATCCCTTCTTCTTCTAAAGCAGCAGTGATTATTATTATTATTTATTTTTTTCCCTGCGACAGGTAAATAGGTAATCTGCAGTTTCCTTCCCTAGGTCAACTTTTTTCACTCGAAGCACTTTTTTTTGTCAGCAACCGAAGATACCAAACAGCATAAGAAATTCAGCATGGCTGTGCGGAGCTAGATACTTCAGCCACTTTCTTGGAACCCATCTTCTGCCAGCTCAAGAGCACGCAACGCTGCGGTGCGCACTGCCTGGCGGTCTGGTCTCCGTTGTCAACGAACGTGCATGGAAGCCTCTATTCTGATTGCGTGGCTTCACTGGGCATGTGAAAATGCTCAACTCCTTCAGACTTCACTCCTAATTACTCCCACCAGTCAACAACTACAAACAAACCTGTAACACCATGCTGTTTATCCAGGCTGGCCTCGCGGCAGATTCCAATCCAGACCATACGCATGTGCCCAAGGGACCGAAAGTGTACACTAGTACGGACTTATCATCATTTATGTTCAGTTTTCCCCATGCTAGAGTTTTTATAGAGACTGTTAAATCTTGTTTAGTACTAGCAGTAACTCGGAGAAGGTTCTAAAATTTCCCTTTCTGCATTAGTGACTGCTAGAGGCGTACCTGGAGCGACGCCATGGCCAGGATGGCGATGCCGAGCGCCTTGTGCACGTCCACGTTCTTGAGCCCGTCCTCGTTGAGGCGGAAGCCGAGGACGACGGCCGCGATGCCGATGGCGAAGCCGGACACCTGGATGGCCATGTGGGTGTAGAACCAGCACGGGTCCAGCTGCCGGAAGTAGCGGGCGGTGATCATGCCGATGGGCATCAGCACGCCCCACCCCATCATGGCCAGCAGCCCGTGCTTCCCCTCCGGCGGGAACGCCGCGTTGTCGCCGGAGCCGCCGGCGTTGGAAGATATCCCTGCGCAGGGCGAAAATGAACGGCATCCTCTGTCACGCTCACGCATTTGGTGGCATGCCAATTGGAGGAAAAAAATGGCTAGTACATACCGGAGGTGTAGTTGAAGGCGCGGGAGGCCATGTTCTGGTGCATCGGCAGCCGCAGGGTGCTGGACGGCGGCAGGTTGCCGTCCGGCCCGACGGCGAAGATCAGGTACGGCTGCGGGTAGTCGGTGCTGAGCTGGAAGGCGACGTAGAGGCGGCCGGAGTGGGAGACGACGACGGACTTGTTCTTGACGAGCTTGAGGAGGCCCCTGTTCGGGGCGACGTCGTCGGGGCTCTTCCCGTCGAGGTAGTACTGCTTCACGGTGCCCTTGCCGTTGGACGCCCACCCGACGACGGCGCTGCTCCCGACCATGGCGCCCTTCCCCGAGAAGCCGACCGCCACGTACGAGCCCTTGTCCGGCGCCGAGAGGACGAAGCTCCACTCGCTCGGCGCCGTGTTCTTGTACTGGCGACACGCACGGGTTGGCAACACAACAACAACAATTCGGATCAGATCGGGTGAGCTCTCTCAGATCGACTACCTACTCCGAGCGAGCTCTGGAGCAGTGCATTGGCATCGGGATCTGGAACGAATCCGAGGAACTCCCAGCAGCGAGCGTTGAGCACTGACTTTGTAGAGGAAACGAAATTGAGGAATCGGAATAATGCGTGAGGCGGGCGGGCGTACCCTGAGGACGAAGTCCTGCTGCTTCCAGGCGGCGACGCAGCGGAAGGCCGTGGAGTCGAAGGGCACGAGGCTGGCGACCGCGAGCTTCGCCGCGCCGCACGAGTCCGTCGACGACGAGGACGACGACTCCTGGTGGCTGAGCGCGACGCAGAACCCGAGCAGGGAGAGCAGCAGCAGGCGCGCGGAAGGAGCCGCCATTGGCGTCAGTCGGCAAGCGCTGCTGCCCGCTAGTGCTTCTGCTGCTCTGCCCGGCTCCCCCCACACCTGTAACCTGTTCCTGGACTTGGCAGGCGCCGGGACAAGATTGGTGCGTGGAAGCGAAGGGATGGGATGGCCAAGGGACCTCAAAGGAAAGGGAAAAAACGGCGAGAGCCCCGGGGCCCGGGGGGTCGGACAATTTGGCAGGTCAGACGGTGCCGCCCGGCGCCCGTTACTCGATTTCCCCTCGCCGGCTCGCCTCGCGTATGTACTGTACTGTCTCCCGGGGCCGGAAGCCCCTGCGCGCGCGCGTGTATATATAAGTATCACCATGCCCATGTGGCCGGGTGTTTTACCCGGAGCCGGGCGGCGGTGTTCACCTAGGGGAGCGCGCACATGGCGGCAATCAAACGGATTTGCTAACTCCAACTTGGGCGTAAAGAAAACACGAAATCTCCTCGCGCTCTCACACGGGCACAGTCGACCATGACATGGTACATTGATGCTGGAACACTATGCTGCCAACTTTGCCGTGGTTGCTGCTGCTACCACGCCACGATCCACCACCCAGTAGTAAATCGAGCAGACGAGCTCGAGTAGACAAGGACACAGGACAGAGATGACACCTGCGCCTGCGTCCCGATCCAGCCGTTGGCGTGGGAGTACACACCACAACCAATGAACCAGGTCCCGTCCAACCCAGACCACCACACACGCGCCACGGCGCCAACATGTCGCTTGTCCCGTAGGGCCGTAAGAGCTAGTAGGATTACACGAGCAGAGATGGAGACAAAGCAAAGGAGGGGGAGGGCCTTTGCCGGCTTGCGGCTGTCCCTCGGCGGTGCTCGCCGGGGCTGAGCTGCCGAACAGCGAAAAGGGGGCGGAAAAGGCCGGGCGAACGCCACCGGTGGCGAGGTGGGGCCGGCAGCCGCAGCGCCCAACCCAGCGGTGTGCGCGCTCGACGCGATCGAGAGGATGGATGGATGAATGGTGGGGAAGGAAAGGAAAGGCTGGCCCAGGTGATTATTGCGCGCAGGAACAGCTCACGGTTTAGCTGCACGGATTAAAGAAAAGATGCGGGCGCACATGCGCCCTGCCGCGGCCGGATCCATCTCCATCCCGTTGGTTTTGGCTTGGGGGGTGATTGGTTGGGTGAATTTGGGTTGGCCAGGCCTGCGGGATGCAAGTTGGCTTAGTTTGGTTGGCTGCACTAGGGGTTAGACCTGGCCCGTGGAGTGCAAAATCGCCGCTCAGCCAGGCTCCCGCGATACGAAGAAGTTGGACGTTTCCCCGGAGCCAGGCTCAAGCGGTGCAGCGTGCGCATGTGAGGTGAGCCGAAAGAGGTTGGCGCGTGCACGAGCAGAACAGGCGGAAGAATTAACGTTACCGTCTCCTTTCCCGCCATCCATCCTCTCTCTGCTTCACCGCCACCCGCCATTCTTGTTCGCTTGCCATTCTCTGCTCTCTCGCTTAGGTGGGGATCTCCCCGGTCTCTTCTTCTCTCGTGCCTTCTGCTTTGTTCTCTTCTTTTTTCGAGAAATTGCTCTATTCCCTTCTCACCTCCTCTCTGCTATTGCTCTTATCTCTTCTCCCCTCCGCTCTTTTTTTGCAGTGGTGATTCCTCCGTTCTACCCCTGCGCACAAGCAAGTGGATTCTCCTTAACTTTGCTGTTCCTCATCCGATTTAGCATTCACGCCCTTTCCCTTCCGTTAGACGCAAATCCCTTGCTTTTCTTTTTCAACCGTGCAAGGACACAACTGGATCTGAGGTCTTTGTTTGCTCAGAGGTAAAAAGTCAAGTTCTTGGTGCTCAGATTTTTTTTTCACGTTGGTTTGTTTTCTCTTAGATAGAAAGTAAAAAAAAATGTTTCGTTCTTTGTGCATAATTGCGGTAGAAGCCTACCAGTCTCAAGTTAGAAAGAGATAACAAGTTCAATGGCAAGCATAAGTTGAAGAACAAGTTTGATTTCACATGTATAAATGGCATAAGTTTGAATTAGGTTATTGTTATTATCCTTTTCCATCGGAGCATGCTGTAAGCTTTGGTAGAAAAATCTTTAGCACAAGTCGTTGGGTATCCTCACCACCTCACGCAGTAGGTAACCGAACCACATGAATGCAGGCAATCAATCATGGATGGTCTGCATGGTAATCTTGTTCTTTCTATACAGTGCTGGTAACCAATCATTGTCCCCAGTGAGCCAGGCTAGAGGAAGGCAGGCAACCAAACATGAACCTCTTGCACGCATTTAGCCTGTCCCATGGGGGCCTGGCTCTGAGATACGGGCTAGGCTGGGCAGATACATAAACCAATCACGTCCTTAATTTCCGAGGGTGCACGTCCCTGGTCTGGCCCGAGCCATAACCGCTTGCGATACAGTCACTTAACTCACTACGGTGAGAGGTTGGAGGCTGACCTGAGTGTTTCAATTTCAACTGGTGTTTGGAAAATTGGAACTCGAAAGATATGGCACACCAACTTTTAGGATTTACCGTGGGTCTGATTGTGGGATCAGGCCATCAAGGTGAGCGCAAGCCTCTAATTTCTCGAGGTTTTATCTCAAATTTCTGCTAACACATCTTTTCTTTTCTAGTGGTGTTAAGTTCATGTACTCACCACGGATATACTGAGCCTAAAAGTTTGAGGTTGATCTTGATCTTCTCAAGCCTTTTGAGGTTCTTATGTCATCAATTCGTTTTTTTAATTTTTCATAGTTTGATAATGTTTGGATGAGAGGGTTCCACAAGAAATGTTTTGGATCTACTAAAACAAAAGTTGCTTTTTAAATAATAGAATAAAAAGGTTTTCGCCCTCAGCCTCTATGCAAACAAGAAGTCGTGAACTATAGCAACGATGGTGTGTGTGTCTGGCCAGGGGTGGATCTAGGACTTGAAAAAAGGAGCCCCTTATTGTTCCTCCCTCCTCTCTTTCTTCTTATTTTCTTCTTCCTCTTCTTCAACCGAGTATGAAGGGCCTTCTCGGTAGTGCTGGCGCTATAGTTGTAGCTAGCCAATAGTTACTACAACAAGCTATTTCAAAGTTGCTTTGCCTTGCAACCAAGCTGCTACTATTTGGCCTGTAGGTTGTAGTCGAACACAGACGCAAGAAGCTGCAACGAGCACGTATGAAAATTGTAGGGGAGCTGGGGGGGCTGGAGCCCCTACCCCCAATGGATCCCATGGAGCTCCCAGCCCTCACGTTGGATCTGTTCCTCTCTCTCTATGTGTGTGTGTGTGTGAAAATTTACCTCATCGGCGACCATAGCCTTGATTTTGAGTGGAGGACTGTGTTTTGGTTTCAAGTTCGGAACAAATGAACGTTGGTTTAACTATGCATGCACTCATCATATAAATGCTCCAAGTTTTAGGTGCAAATCTCAACATACCAATTGTATCTACTAGCCCATCAACTCGTGCCCCTGCACGAGCCAATAACTTGAAGGGCCATTGTACTAGAAAATTATTTACAAATTAGACCCCGTAGTTAATTATCAAAATTATTTATGTACGATTCTCTTATTTATTTAACATTTGCAACATCCCTGGTTTTAATTAGGGTCATTAAGATTTAAATTAAACAAATAAATGTATCTAATAATTTTTGTTATGCATGTGTCATCGTCTTTCAATCAACTCATACATATGCATTGTTATGTAGATAACCCGCTAGCCGACGATTTGTATGAATTGATCGTCGCGTCTGAGAGTGAACAGCTCGAAGCCTCTCAAGTTGAAACGCCACAAGACCTAAACCAAGGTTCAGAATCCCAAGGACAGTTTGGAAGGCAAGCACCGGAGCATGATCACTAATTCCAAAACTATACAATGTTATTACTTACGTATTTTACTTTTATGTATTAAGTTCCTAGGAGTTGAATGAAACCTTAGTTGCATGATCCCTAGGACTCCCAAATTCAAATGCCATGCTTAATTAGGAATGGTAGAAGTCGAGTGATTGTCTATCATTTGCGAGATATAGGCTCCTACTTGTTATGGATAAATCCTGAAATGAACGGTTCAAAAGAGAAAAGTTGGAGACCGAGCGGAGATAGAAATTGTGATATTATTGTTATTGGTTGCGGTCCACCTGTGTCAATTAATGCCCGCCCATTGTTGGCTCTATTGATCGAGTTTGAATTGTACTATCTACATGCCGGAAGTAAGAAGTAGTTGAAACTAATAAAACCTAGTATCATATTGCGTGATTGTAGATTGAGTTGGTCCTGTTTCCTATTCATGTGCTAGTCAGTAACTCATGTCTAGCTCGGGAAGGTACCGGTGGTGATTAGTACTTGAGGGTCGTAGGAGTTCTCAAATGCTATCGCTCTCAAAGGGAACCGTTTGCCATATGCAGCTCGACGGGGCATGCATATGTCGTGTGTATAGGTCCACCTTTCAAGGTTATTAAATCGAATCGATTCGCCACCGCTCTCGGTTAAGAGAACCTTGATCATTGTGTCACATCGTAGTAAGAAGTGGAATGGAAGAAAATGTGAATGTTAATGATGTTGTTGTCTAATCAATTATTTTATTCAACGCTAAAAAGTTTTGAATGATCCACTTTTAGTTGCTTTTGGCAAAACAAACCCGCAGCCAAAAGCCTTGCATACTAGGAGTCGTCTAAGTATATACCATAGTCGGGTAAGACTTGTGAAGTATTAGTATATTCAGCTTTGCTTGTTGATTACTTTCAGGTGCTACCGATGAAACTTTTCATGAAATGAGTGCTAGTCTACCTTGGGATGGCCGTCCTTTACCTGAAGGGTGGTGGGTTGAGTGGCTTCCGACCTCGCCTAGAGGCGGTCTTGTGTTGGATGACATGTTGTCGGGCTGCTCATGTCTTCGTCATGTATCTTTGTTCGAACTTTATCGTATTAGTCTTCTGTTGTGTTTTATGCAAAAACTCTAGTTTGTAATCTACCTAAGTATTTCGAACTTGGCTTGTAAATTAATTCGTGAATTCTATATTTGTAAACTGAAATACCATGTTGTATCATCTGCGCTCACCTTCGTGTGAGACTTGTTGCATATTGTTTCGATCGAGATATTCAGTGGTTGAATCGGGCTTGACCCGGCGGACTGTCAGATTACACCGTTTTAAATGTGTATTGACTGGATTAACCATTAAGAGAATGGTTAGCACACTTAAGCCAGTTTAATTTGGACGTTTCTTTGGACGTTTCTGCCATAATATTCTTACAAAACACTTATATAGTTGTGATTGGATTTTAGTTAGTAATTACTCTAGCACCTTTCCATCTACGTTCATACTTTTTTCACTTTGCATCACTCCATAAATTATATTTAACATGAAGATCAATATTTTTTATCACTTCTTCCCGTGCATGTATAAATGGTCTACATGCTGACATCAATCATGCATATTTACCTTAACTTAGTATTTCTATATTTATAATGATATAAATAGGTAATTTAAAATCATATATTAGTTTAGTTTTTACATTTTTTTATAATGAACGTGCATATAGTTAGACTAAGATTTAGGTGTTTAATTTAGATTATTTTTAAAAAAGACATACATGGGTAATTTTGATATAAATTTAAAATGGTATTTGAAGTTACTTTTTATAATGACGTGTATGGATAATTTAGATAAAGATTATGGGGTTACTTTAGATTATCTTTATAATGGCAAATATTGTGATATGGGTAATCTAGATATAGGTTTAGAGGTTGACTGTAAAATATTTTCATAATGATAATAGTGAATGATTTTTTAGAAAACATAATAAACCAAGGGATATGATTATTAGACTCTATAGTATCGATACCTGAATGTTTCTGATTTAATTTTTGAGAATTTATAAAATTTTACATTTTTTCCTAGCGGTCTTGAAAAAAATAAGGACACGTATCTAACAATCAAAATTATTTCCCTGAACTCTCTTTCATTTACTAAATATTCTAATACAAAAATTAATAATTATTGTAATGTTTTATCCACTTGTTAGTCTTTCCTTTTTCACTTTGCATTGCAGTATGCTTGAATTTTTTAATAGATCCAAAATTTGAGCTATAATTTTAACATTGAAATCTATATTCTCAGCACATCCTCTATGTGTTTATAAATGGTGAACACATCATGAGTTTATACCTTAATTATTATTCTCTATACGACTATACCAACAATGCAAGAAAATAAATAATTTAGAATCATATATTGATGTACCTTGGGGTATATTTTTAATGAAGGGGATTACCTCATGTTATTTTTAACGGTGCTGCTAGCGCCCGGACGTCCGATGGGGAATTACCCATCGGACGCTCCGTTGCAACATCCAACATAAATATCTGCAACATAGAAAACATAAGATTGCAACATTGAAAAAATATGCGAAAAATATAGTGCGATGTTAACATCGTATTCTGAAGGAAAGAAATTCCTGCCGCAACATCGAACATGCGTTTCATGCAACATTTCCCAACCATATGATAGGTTGAGCTTGAGCACGGTGAAACACTAAAACACAAAAGTTGCAACATGAAAAATCAATAGATGAAACATCAAAAACCAACTGTTGCAACATTTATACCACACACATCTATAGCGTTTT
This sequence comes from Setaria viridis, assembly GCF_005286985.2. Lineage (NCBI taxonomy): Eukaryota > Viridiplantae > Streptophyta > Magnoliopsida > Poales > Poaceae > Setaria > Setaria viridis. Next base: position 22,977,802 of record NC_048269.2, on the reverse strand, counting down.
GCAACATTCAAAAAATTCTACTGCAACATCATGGGGTACCTAATGCAACATGGAGTCGAGAGTGCAAAGTTCACCTTGTGTGCCGCCGGCCTCGCCCGCCGCCGCTCGTGCAGGGCTCGCCGCCCCGGATTTCCCACAGCCGGCATCACCCTCCGCCGGCCTTGTGCGCCGCCATCCCAGATCTCCCACCGGCGGCCTCACATGCTGCCGACCTCGCGTGCCACCGCCACCCCTCGACGTGACAGCCCAGCTGCGCGTTCTTGTAGGCTCATCGGCGACCACATGCCATCAGAGCTGCTAGTAATTTCCATTGGGGGGATATTCAGCTGAGAGAGAGAGAGAGAGGTGAGAAGGTGCGACCGTGTGGTCTCATCGGCGATGGCAAGCCGTAGGCTACGTCTAAGACGACGGACTTTCACTGAGAAATCACCAGCTGTGGTGGTGTTCATCCCAGTATCGAAGTCCTACCCCCCTCTTTTCTTCCCCAATTCCCACCTGTGGAGGACTCTCCCTACTGTGAAGAAGCAAACGCGCGAGAGGAGGAATTGCCGGCTGCAGTGGCAGCCATCCCATCTTCAGCTCCTTTCCTCTCGTTGGTGGAGGACCTTCCCTGCGACGAGAAAGGAACCGCAAGACAGCAGGCAGGAGGAAGATGCTTTTGGGTTCCACACATGAGAAGAGAATGGTGAGGAGAAAGACCGGAAGCAATGTGTGGACTAGAGACAACCACGTGGGTGTGGGCCCTCGCGTCCGATATTTCTTCTACCATCCGGACGCTTGTAACAGAGCATTACCGTATTTTTAATAATGGTGCATGTGAGTAATTTAGATGCAAATTTAAGGGGTTACTTTAAGTTATTTTTTATAATGATAATGATGGGCAATTTAGATGTAAATTTAGGGGGTTATTTTAAATTATTGTTTATAATGGCATATGTGGGTAATTTAGATGAAGATTAGGAGTTACTTTAATTTATTTATATAATAGTAAAGGTGGCTGATTTAAATATAGATTTAGGGCTTAATTTAGGCTATTTTTGTAATGGCAGGGGTGAATAATTTTTTAGAAAATATAATAGATCCAATAACTATGATGATTTGAGTCTACCTAATTGATGGTTAGATGTTTTGTTTCTAAGAGAATTTTAGGATTTGTCTCTTTTTCTAGAGTGTCCACCTAAGACCTTCTAGATGGCTTCATGTGAAGGTCTTAAAAGAAACTTTTAGTAATAGTAAGATTTGGCACACCTCTTCCCCTATTTATGTTATTGCCTCGCTGGCGAAACTGATGATACCAAATTGCAGATGCCTCTTTTTTTTTTCCAACAGAGGATGATGTTACGTCATGGAAGCAAAATGTAAAATGTGGCTCCATAATCTGTATAATTGGGCGCCGACTTCTTGTGTAAGGTCGGAATAGGAATGTATTTCATGATGGATTGCCGTTATTGTGCCATGCTAGTACCGTTAGCCTACCCAAGCTTCTACTTTAGGAGCAACAAACAAAGTCAAATTTTACATTGGCTTATCTTGATCTCTTAATCGGTGCACATATGCTATTATCGTTTAACATGCAAAAATTTTTCTGTCCTTTTCTCATATGATCTCACCACTTATAATGTCTTATGCAACTCTTTTTTTTAAAAAAAAATTACTCCCTCCGTTCCAAATTGTAGGTCGTTTTAGCCATTTTATGTTTATAGATATTATTATGCATCTAGTGTATATCAAGGTGCATAATAATATCTATGAATCTAAAAAAGTTAAAACGATCTACAATTTGGAATGGAGGGAGTATTATGTAACTACACAGTGGCAAAGATGAGTCCTTAATAACTTGAAGGATGATGCAAGGATGGGATGTGGATCGGAATGGTGATGGATGCTCTCATATTAATATACACTGATGCCCTCATTTCTCGAGTTGAAACTTGTAAAATTACATTTTCTTTTGCTCCAGCAAAAAAGTAAGACTAGCTAGTACCCTCTCATCAGGTTGACAAATTTCTAGATATAGCATCTAATGGCCAAGTGGGGGTGCTCAAGTGCCGCATGAACAATGCATGCATGGACTCTTCATTGACCTCCGGGAGTGGATTACTGTAAATGTAACTCTCAATAACCTGTTGCTCCAACAAGCATGGTCATATACGTCACTCCCATCGCTGCAAAAGCATTGAAAAAGAAAATTCTAACCCAAATACTGTGGTGACGATTTGCGGATCCTTCATTAGATTTTGCACAAAGGTTTTTATTTCCTCCCAGATGCTGCAAGTCTACCTTCATGCCATCTCCAGTGTTGAACTCATTCATGACGAAGGTTGCCATGATGATATTGAATTATTGATGATACGGAAGTGGAAATATAAAGCAGTGCTTGCGTAGCATTGCAGCTTTGACGTCACAATGGAATGTCACGTCGTCATGAGGGCAAGTATATTGGTGTCGTCTAATAAGCGGTCGCATGCATAGACACGTAATCTTGAGATGATTTAACAGGCAACCTGTACAATGGGTGACACTATAAGTTGTCTGGTAGTGCATAAGAAAAATAAAATATTATGAGTTGCATGGCAATAATAACTCGTACAATGGTTGTTAAGTTGTCTCGTAGTCCTACAATTTAGCTCATGAGGTGGTTGTTTCGCGAAGCAACGACCTCTTTCTCTCTCCTTGCTCTCTCTCCTCCACATCATCAAAAATCCTACGTGGCACTGCATGAGACGACCTATGAGTCCGCTGACGTGTAGCAATGTACTTGCCCTAATAGCTTTCAGCAAAAGAGCATCTAGGTCCTTGGACTTGTGTGAGTGTCCATTTGAGACCTCAAACATTTTAATCTATGTTAGAAGTTACTGTAGGCATCTCATATGTATTGGTATGGGAAAAAACCTAATATGTTAGTACAAGTTACTACTTAATATAGGTCGTTGTAACACCTTCACTACATACTGAGAGTTGATGTTCAACGACATGCCACTACTTATGATTGGCAAATTAATTATTTTTGTCACCCTAGTCAACTATAAATGGCACAAGCAATCTCACGTCATTGAGATTCGAAATCCAATGAGATGCCAGTCTTATTATTTTTTTCTTGACAACTGCCAATGTGCCGTCAAAATTTGCTAACTAATTCTGTTTTGGGTTGCCCTGACAAAGTTGTGGAAGTACCGGAATCAATTCTTGAGCCGAAGACTTGTTTTTTTTTGGCGAAAGAAAGCACAGAACAAATTAACTTATGTCATGGACAGGGCAGTGTATCATGTATCGCCTGCCCTGTTTAATTAATTGGAGATCTAAGTAACTGAGGGAAAAAAAAGATGCACCAAAGGCTGTCTTGTTGGTTAGATAGACCACACAGGATTCGACGATCCGAGTTGGATCATGATATTCATTGGTGATACATTTTGCTCTTTCTTCATGTTACGATGATCAGTTTAGTTCATTGATCACATCATTTGCTCATAAGTGATTATGTAAGGCATGCGCTATTTTTAAAATACTCCATCCGTTCCAAATTATAGGTTGTTTTGATTTTTTAGGTGCATAGATATTATTATGCATCTAAATATAGTATATGTCTATACGCGTAATAATATCTACGAACCTGTAAAAATCAAAACGATCTACAATTTGGAAAGGAGGGAGCAGTAAACACATCGTTTTTCTCCACGGCTCGTGTGGACACAAAGAGCCTCTGCATTCCATTGTCATTGTTGATCAGTGGACATTCTTGCAGATCCAGCCGATTACACGACCAACACAGCTACTTCACATGATAAATGGGGATGGGAGAGACCCCGTCCAGTTCAACAACAGGACATGCATGTTACCACCATGTCTGATCGTCGCCATTTGATCTAGTCAATCAACGAGATTTTCGGGATCAATTTTCGATCATCTAGAAGCTGTCATATCATCAGTTTTTTTTCCCCATAGGACGCCTCGCTAAAGTTCACTCATCATGCAACCGAAAACATCACATGAAGGCGTGTGTAAAGCGGAGGTCACATGATACGACAGGCAGACAGCCTCCCAGCCTGTTTTCGTGTGTGAGTGGGATCGGTGGAAGGAATTGGAGCTACAGAAAAGAAAAGCCTGAAAGCCCGCAGGAAAACCACACCAGGGACGAGCAAAAGGAGATCACCGATGAAGCTGAAAGCAAAGGCCCCAAGTCACAAGGGTGTGACTACCTTTTCCCTTTTCAGTTCCCAGTTCCCACACTTAGAATTACCTAAGTCGGAGGCTATACTACACGGTTCTGGTTTTTCTCACGTTTTAACCGTTGATGCTTGTGCTGGCCACACGCCCGACTGTGGTATGGAGTTATTTTACTGTCCTGCTCGTGCCTAGCTAGCCGGTCAGAAGTGACAGTCAGACTAGGAAGAACCTGAAACACTCCGAGTTGGCGTGAACGACACCGACAGAAATGCCGCAGCGGAAAAGAAAAGAAAGTGTAGAACAATGACACATAGTACAGCACGGAAACCTACACCGATCATCTTGTCCAAGCCTGTGAAACAGCATCAATGATGGGGCAGGGCGAGGGCGAATCGTCCGCTCCGATCCATCCGTTCCGGACCGTTAAATGTGTGCCTGTCAGACGGAGAAGAAAGCTGCTCTGCCGACCATGAACTCGCGAGACCGTCGAGGCGGACAGACATCAGCAGAGCAGAGGGAGAGCCATCAGCCTGGCGCGCGGTGGCATGCAATTGTTTTCGGCTGGCAACGCCCGCGCTCGGCGGCTCGGCACCACTGCCAACGACGACGCGCGGCGAGGTCGCTCGCGGCTCGGCGAGTCCGCAAGTGGTGGGGGTACGCTGGCCGCGGCCATGTGACGGCGGCACCGCACCAACCGCTACGCGCGGCGGCGCTTGAGCTGGAATAGGAGGATATTCCCCAACCCGGCGTCGCTTGGCTCGGCGTGGCGACTAGGCCACGAGTTAGGTGGGCGGTGCTGGATGGCTCCTTTACCCCATTTGGCCATTTGGTTCAGTCTTCAGGTGCGCTTGTCTGTCAGTGTAACTGTGGAAGCCCGGGGCTCCGGCCACGGTCGCCACCTACGTTTATCTGGAAGAAGGTATACTCCAGTACTCCAGCTAGCAGAAAAGTTGTTTGTTTGTGACCTGCAACGGCAAAGTACCGGGTACTTACTACTACAAGAAGATGTTGAGATATCATCGCTCACCTGGTGTTACATTGCAGAAGCATTCCGAATATATGCAGTGCAGGTGCAGTCTGTGTTTCTGCAGCAAATGGTTTATTGGTTCCTGGCTGCTGTTACTGCAACTGCAAGGAGAGGTCAGAACACGTGTGGTGCGGGGACATTCTTAAAGTGCTGTGCCCTACTGCATGGACCGACCATACGAGTGCACGCGCCGTATCCTGCATCTCCTGCCAGCAGGGAACAGCAGTAGGCCACGAACAAAAACGGTGGAGGTTGTCTGATATAGTGACATTCGCACGTTACAGTAGCCAGCCCCTGCAGGCTGCAGTGTCCATGCTCGGCCCATTTGGTAATATGCCTTGATGCTTACTTAGTGCAACTACACAAGTGGTGTGCAGCGCAGTGTCGTCGTAGGGCATCGTCTTTCTGCTTCAGACGGCCCATTGAGGATTGCAGAATCCCTTTTTCTGTGGAACACAGGGGTTAGAGACACCAAACTCCTTGTTTGATCTGTTTCCGCTTCCATGCGGTACCTCTGATTCTCTGAAGCCCTGAACTAATTCGATTTCCTTCAATTACCAGCGCACGCACAAGCTAGGCACGGCGCTGAATGCTGATAAAGCGCACCGTGGATGCTGGATTGTCGAGTTTCAGTTCATGCATCGCAAGATATAAGTCAATCCAGCATGGTGGAAGCAACAACCTATGACTGCACACGTAGTGACATAGTTGTTTCAGTAACACTCCGAATCTTGGATGATTCAGACAAAATCGGTGAAAGCACAGCTTGGATCGCCCGCTGCCGTCATGATCGATCTGTAGACAGGTCCTGCGCGCAAGCCTGATCATCCAGAGCCACCTGATCATCGTGTTTGGCAGCATCTCGGTCAGAGAAGCAGAGGCAGAGCCGCAGAGCACAGCCGATTCAATGCCATTTTAATGGAATCTGATCATACTATGCAAGTACGCATTATTTTTGCAACAACTGCCGTTGAATTCAGACCTGAACACAACAACACATCAGAACTGCAGAAGTGGATCCTTGTACATACAGTCCAGCAGGTACCGCGGCAACACACAAGGGAAACCTAGCCCAGGCTGAGGTAAACCGCGGCGGCGACACCCGCGGCGTAGACGGCGACGACCCTCCCGACCACTGCGGGCGCGGCGCGCGCCACCAGCCCCACCCCGACGATCCCGGCCGCGGCGGCGGGGGCGCGCACGAGCGCCGCCTCCGCCGCGCCGGTCAGCACGGCCTCCCTGAACAGCTCGGCGGCGAACCCCCCGAACTGGGGCCGGGAGAGCTCCCCCTCGCCGTCGAGCCCCGATGCGCGGAGCGCGGCGTCGACGCGGGCGCGGGGCGGCGGCGAGGGCACCCAGCGCCGGACCAGCGGGACGGACGCGCGGAGCGACGAGTGGAGGTGCGCCGCGGCGTCGGCGAGCTGGTACCGGCGGACGCCCCCGAAGGCGCCCTGCGCGTCCGCGAGGCACCGGTCGAAGGCGGCGTCGCAGGCGGCGGCGAACGCCGGCGCGCGCCGCAGCGCGGCGTCCACGCGCTTGGAGGGACTCAGGCCCATCTCGGATTGGTGGTGTGGTGGGTCCGCGTGGAGCGCGGACTGTGTAGTTGGATGGTGACGATGATGGGTGCTGGGCTTCGGGAGTAGCTCTTCCTTTTCTGTCAGATAACTGGGCTGGGCCGTAAAATTTGCACTGGTGGTTGGTTAATGTGCTGGGTGGGCTACTGATTAAGCAAGGTCTGGCCCACAATGTGGTTTGGGCCACTTGCTATCATGTTGATGAACCGGGCCAGTCATGTTCCATACTTGCAGTCCATACTTTCCTCCTAATTCTCTCTCTAGATGCTCTAAAAAAACTCTCTCTCTCTCTCTCTCTATAGAGGGGGAGAGAGTGAGCTGTCCATCGTCCATACTAACTTTTCAAAAAAAAAAAGGAAAAAGAAAAATAGGGTTCACGTTCATGTTGCTCCTTGCTGCAAGTGGAAGACAGGTAGAGACGTTAGTACGACGTTGCAACCCTTTTCAAATTTCAACCAGTCTCGACCACCGACCGGCATGTAGCTCATAGAGAAATAGCATAGGGTCAATGATCGGGACCAAGGGCCACATAGGCCATACACGGCTACGGGTATAGGTCAGTTAGTTCTGGTACTCCGTGGTGGGTGTCGCGCGCGCGCGGGGCGGCAAGGCGCGCGAGATTGCGGGCTCTTGTGCTTGGCGCTGCCTGGCGCCTGCCCGTGCCCTGAAACCCACACACCCCCACGACGGTGCGCGTCGGGGAAGGTAAACAATGGCGGGGGGAGGGTGGAGGCGTCCGATCCGGATCAAACTTCCATCGCCCGCCTAAATTTCCGAGAGCTCTAAATGCGACCGCGTGATGAGTCTAGCCCAGTAGCACCTCGCGTACTCTTTCGGCCCGGCACAGCGTGCATGTTTAGCGTAGATGGCGCGATGAGATTGGGAGAGTACCCTCTGAACCTCCTCTCTTGCTTCTTGTAGGGGTTGTTTAACCGTCTTATAGTACTCATTTGGAGTGAGTAAAACTGGGATTATATCCCTGAGACTATAACAGATTAGTCTTAAATATTGATACAGTGCTACCAAGGTACAAATTGGAACGGAAAACAAAACCAAAAAGTGGCCACCAAAATGCTTAATCTGAATATAGCAATTTACCGGTGCAAATTCTGAGAATTGATGCCCGTTTAAATGGTACTTGAACTCAAATGCATTCTGAGAGAAGAATTTGCTACGACGCTAGTACTACCTGTCAAATGCTGAGCTCCACACAGAATTGAACTACTGATCAAGACTGCCGAAAACTAGTGGCTCTCGCTCAGCTAAGCAGATTCTTGATACGGATTTTTTTTTAGAAAAGGGAACATGTATTAATATTCCAGCCTCTGAATCAAACGTTACAACCCACGAATTAAGCTAAAAGCAAGAGGAGAACTGTAGCACATAGTTCCTCAAAACCAAAAAACAAAAAGTAAAGTAAAAGATAGTCTGCCACTAAAACTCCATCCATGATTCGTGAAATGCTTCATCACTCTCGATTCAAGCACACGACACCATATTCCAACCTCTGTATCAAACGTTACAACCCACGAATTATGCCAAAAGCAAGAGGAGAACTGTAGCACATAGTTCCTCAAAACCAAAACAAAAAGTAAAGTAAAAGATAGTCTGCCACTAAAACTCCATCCATGATTCGCGAAATGCTCCATCACTCTCGATTCAAGCACACGACACCCCAAATTTATTCGGGGTCTGTCTTCCTCTTTTTGCAGTAGCACCTAGAACCGGATCTAGTGTGTTCCCCTGAAGATCACTTGCAAAGAAGAGAAAGCTCGTGTTCTGTTAAAAATCTCATCATTTCAGCTTAGCCAAATTGACCAAAGAATGGCGCATGTTCCAACCAAGACCTGATACTTGAGTTTCCTATCTAGCTCTTGTAACCACTCATTAAACAAATAACATTAAACAAATGAGCAACATTTCTCGGAGGAGGTAAGTTAAAAGAAACCTGTATCAATCAAAGAAGAGATGTTAAATTAACTCATCCAAGTTGAAAAATAACATTTAACACTTCCTTTCCATCGCCTTTTGGCTAGGTTGTCCTTGGTTAGGATGACCCCTCTTTAATTTTAAGCGGCACTTTTAACTTCCAAATAATATGGTTACGAGGTATAACATCGGTAGCAGCTATCGCTCTATACATAGAACGAGCTGTGAATAAACCATGTTGATTTAAGGATCATTTAAAAATATCTCTTTGATCGTGATACGGATATTATTTGCCTAACTGTTCATAAGAACTTCAGCACAGTTTAACCGTACCGTGCTTCGGTCACATGATCTGGCCGGCGCCATATGCCAACGGACCAAGCTGCGTACAACAAACTGCAGCTCTAGTTGGCCTACTGGTCGACCGCGCACTTCCCTACCGCAAACTGTCCACTGTCCGCGCGTGAAAAGACGAGCGATCGACCTCGTTTTTCCTGCCGCAGTTATGGCAAACTCTCATATCAAAGATTCGTTGCATCCAAGCGATTCAGCAGCATGTAGCTATAGGCCCAGGCTTCTTTTTAAGCTTGCACACAATGCAAGCACATTCTCTCGTGCAATCTTGCAGGCTTTATAAATAGAGACATGCCACAGAAGCTGGCCAGCCACAACTACTCACGTATAGCACAAACACTTAGCGCTGACAAGGTCAGCAGAAGCAAGTAGCTAGGGCTTCTTCAACCTCGATCTCGCCCACCATGACGTCCCAGCTGAGAGGAATAGTCCTCACATTTCTGCTGCTCGCCGTGGCTCTCTCGTCCACTCTTCTTACTGCCGTCGAGGCGGCCAGGCTGGGGCAGTACGCCGACCACCCCGCGCTGCACGAGAGGGCGAGGTCGCTGATCATGGCGTGGGTGGCGCAGCTCACCCAGGGGCCGAGCCCTAGAGGCCCCGGGCACTAGAGAGATCGTCCGGACCTGAGAGTACAGGCCATCATCATCGAGCATGCACGTATTACGTTTGCCACAACAGTTGTCTAGCTTCTTCCGACCGGCTAGCTTGTTTCACGCCTAGTCAGGACTCGGGAGAAAAAGCTCATAATAAGTATTTTGATATTTACTCTGCGTCTGCTAGTTTTGTTGGGCGCGTGATGTGTTATATGTTCTTGACATGTGTTTGCTTCCAAAATTCTGTTATCCTTTCGCTATATGTCCATGAACAAAAAATAATAAGGGAAGCAATATGAGTCTATAACTTGTTAACTTTTCGGTTTAACTGTTTTTTAGATAATAACTGTTGGACTACTCAATGTATATGTGCATTTGCCATGGGATGGTTAGCCACAGGTATTTTATTGTGCTACACATATCGTGGTATAATTCTATTGTTCATCGCATATTTCTGCAACATATATTATTTTCTATTGCAACCATTTCATGGGAATAATTTGGAGTTTTTCTAGTTATTCATGAGAAGCTTTGCTCAAGTGTCAAAGTTCTTGATGGACTTCTACTATACTTCAGAATTCCTAGCTACAAACTTTAAATGCTGGCACCATATACAGTATTTCCCAATCAAATATACAAAGGTCATCATGCAGGAAACAGACCGAGTTCTAATAATCCATGCACTCAAATGGTTTTGTCTTATTTCAAACAAAATAGCTAGTTAACTGTTAGATTGTGTCGTTTTTTAGCTTGTTCCATGGCTTGTCTTTGAATTGTTTCTCTCTTTTCTTTGTTGCATCCCGGTTGTGCCGTGGTGTTCATGTTCTCCTCTCACCTGTCCTCCTTTATATCTCTAGGGTTATGCCCCGATCATATATTGGTGCCCGACGCGGTCTATTCCTAGCTCCGGTGGCATAAGTGGAAAATTATTCAGTTGGGGACTCTGATCCCCCGTGGCCTCTAAAAAATAAACTGTTAAATTGTGGTCCCTCTAACCTAACCGTCCAGTTAATTGTCGAACAGGATATATTTCCAAACAGATTCTAATTGAAACTTTATTTTTGAGAAATGCTGATCAATACTGAATATTTCTCCGCCTAGGTCGATCCAAAAGGAAGATGGGAGCTCTAAGCTGTTGACTAATTGCACTGGCTGACTTAAACTACAGTCCAGGGGCATCAGGGCATGCATCATGCACCCAGTGCAATTCTACAGTTGTATAAAACCTGTAAATAACGTGCATGGCACATGCCTGGAAACGTTACTCCTGTTTATTTGTCATTTCTGGGAGTCAACAGCCTGACACAGATGTACATCATGTATTCATGTGCCCTCGAGCATGCTAACAAATGCAAATTCCAGTCTGAAATTGACAGGTATTTCCAACAAGCAGAACAACTAAACATATCAGCATTTAATCAGCGCATCTTTAAACTCTAGCTCAACATCTCATCTTGATCTAGTTCGACATCAAGTCTTGCACCCTCCAGCCAAAGTGGCATAGTTTCGGGAGCACTACGGATACTTGAAGTCTTGGACAGGCCCAGGAACGGCCGCATCAAACGCACACCATAGGACACTTTGAGACGGCGCCCTACATGCGCAGCCGGCGGGCAGCGTGCTTGTGCACGGCCACGAGGGAGACGTCGTCGACGACCGGGCCGCACAGCGTGCCGTCGAACTTCATGTGGTAGTTGGAGCTGTGGAACACGATGCGCGTCAGGTTCTCGGCCGCCGCGAAGTCCAGGTCGACGCGCCTGTGCCCGCCGGTGCCGCGGGACTCGTACGACACCTTGGTCGTCGCCTTCCCCGCGTACGCGTCCACGCCCAGGGACCCGCCGCACCCGTTGGCCCCGTCGCCGACGGAGAAGGAGAGCCTGTACCACCGCCCGGGCACGGTGCGCACCTCCTGCACCAGCGCGCACTCCATGCCGGCCACCAGCTCCACGGCGCGCGCGCCGCGAGGCACCGCGTGGTGCGCCGCGTCCACGTACTTGACCACCTTGGTGTCCGACAGGACCATCCATCCCGGCAGCGGCGAGTACAGGTCCTCCGACATCGGCGGCACCAGGACGCCCCACGGCACGTCGGGGAAGATGTACGGCCCCTCCTCAAAGTCACCGTTCCTCAACATGTTGACTGCACGATCGAGTTGGACTGTTATCACGCACGTATACATGGTTAATTTTTTTTACCGGACAACAAGTTGAATAATCTTCATATAGACTAGACTCTCGGTGTCGAGAGATTACCCGGGGTGTGATGGGGAGGGTGGAGGTTCTTGATGGCGATGAAGTCGATGAGGGGCCCACACGCCGGGTTGTCCTCGTGGCCGGGGTTGTGGATGGACAGCCACACGGAGCTGTGCTTGGCCTTGAAGGCCCAGGAGTAGGAGTCCCAGCCGCTGCTGGTGTACACCGTCTGGATGGGGAGGACGCCGAAGTCCGGGGTGACGGACACGTTGAGCGCCTCGGCCTGGGCGCATGACCGCGCGGCCGTGAAGGTGATGGAGTAGTAGGCTTGCCGGGTGACGCATAGCTTCTGACGGATGGTTGCGTCGTTGCCCAGCCGCACGGCCCGGTCGCCCTCCGGCACCGGCAGGATCATGTCCTCCTGCGTGTGGCCGGACTCGATGTACTCCACGAACCCATAGATCTCCCAGTGCAGTATGGCGTTGCGGTCCTTCACCCGGGTGCCGTTCATCTCGGACTTGTTCGGCCCTTGCTCGAAGTTGCCATTTGGTAACAGGCCTGCACGACATCATCGGTCCAGCTGTCAGAAATTCGAAACAGATTCCGGAAAGTGGTTTGTCAACAGTGAATCAGAGGTGCCGAGTAAATCATCCGTACTGCTAGTTTGACAAACCCTAATTAGATCTACGCCCAAACCGAAATTTTACGGTCAAACCATGGAAAAAACATTTCGCAATTATGTTATTCGGACTAACACATGATGTATATGCACTCTTCCTTGTGCACATCCTAGCTTGTGCACGATGTATGTGAACTCTGCAGCGCACGCCATGTGACTGGCACCGTGTCACCTGCTGTAGTTATAAAGTCAAATTTGTATCTTGCATATGAGCTAGCTAGATGTCAATCAGGCAATCGGAATCTTGGATAGGCCACTACCATGAAGGAATAAGGATATAGTGCTGCAGCACTGGTAAGTCAACGCCAGCTCTAACCAACAAGAGGATAAAGCATAATAACATGCACGAAAAAAAAAGATGAAGCACAGTGACTTATTGGATGTTAAGATAAACTCTAACCAACAAGAGGATAAATCACAGTAACTTCGATAGCATCACAGAAGAAGAAATGCTAGACGAACGTAGCTGCTGAACGCCAGAAGGTGAACAAATAAAATGTCGTGTTAGAGTACGAGTTGTATTAGACTAGGACTAGGACACTGTACTCTGAATAGAACTCCTTAGATTATGTAACTAGGATTAGAAATGGGACTCTATGAACCTGGACTATATAATGAAAGTCCAGATGACCCTAGAGAGGTTAGGACATGATACTTTGGAAATGGATAGGAGATCACAGCTTCTTCATGGCTTGGCATACAGAGCCTTCTTTTATTAGACAATACGTCATCTCTGGAGAAAAATCTTTTGGAAATCTAGAGCCCCTGCCAAGTGCAAATTCTTTGTATGGCTTGCTCTGCATTGTCTTTGTTGGACAGTTTCGACATAATCTTCAGAATGACGATGCCTGTGTTCTTTGCAAGCAAGAATAGAGACTATAAACCACCTGATGGTTAACTGCTCCTATTCTAAACAAGTGTGGCATTCTGTTTTATCCGGGGTTAATTGGCTCCTTCAGCACCAAACCTAACTCTCGATTGATTGGTGGATGGCATCGCGAAAAGGATCAACAAGGTACACTGAAAGTCCTTTGATTCAGCGGTCATCCTGATATCATGGTCCATTTAGCTAGAACGCAATGTAAGGACTTTCAACAGGGAAGAGAAAACAACAACTCAGCTAGTGCACAAGATTACAGAGGAGGCATGGTCATGGATTGCTAGAAGGTTCGCAAGTCTGTTGCCTTTTGTCGTAGATACTCCTCATGCTAATGCGCTTGTAAATTGATCGCACAATGGTGCACATGTAGCAACTAACCAGTGAACTCTACCTTCTAGATGACAAAGCCTTACCCTGCTGTAAAATTGCTTTTTCCCTTTTAATGAAATACGTGCTAAGGCACGGTAAAAAAAAAGTCATTCCAATATAATGATTTACACGTGGTAACAGAGGCATAGAGACCAACTTCGTTAGATCCATGGTCCATCTACACCTTCCGCTCGCGCGCGCCCTGGGGAGATCAATCTCCATGATCTTCCTGGTGCGTCGCATCCCTTAGCTAGTTTTTTCCCCTCCAATCATACTAGATCAATTCAGATAGATTAGATTAGTTTATTTGTTTGTTATACGCGTCAAGGGAAAGCAGATCGTGAAGATACTCAGGTCTCGCCGGTCGCCGGCCATCGCACACGGTTCAAGACGTTCGTCGTCATCGGCATCAAGTTGCGTCGACCACGTCGGGCTCGAGTGCAGCAAGCGGTGGCAGCCGTCTTCACCACCGCGGAGAACTTCACGCTGCTTGACGACAAGCACAGCTCATACGTCGAATACACAACCACCAGCAGCATCAGCGGCACATCTACATCATCACCGACAAATACATCGCCGACGGTCCTAAGAACGTGGTCTTCATCAACTCAGCCGCAGCCACTTCGTCCATGAGATGGACATCTCGCAGGCAACTCTGCATAACAATCAATGACGGCAACGATCGCGTTATCTACGATGGCAAAGACTGCATCATGATCAACATCTCGTCCTCTGACATATGCACACAATCGTCCTCTGGCACGTATAACTCTCAAATTCCAACGGCATCCTCTGACATATGCAAGACACATCGTCCTCTGACATATGCAAGACGCCCCCAATGGCATTCTCTGACAAGTGCAAGGTGCCTATTATTATTGCAGCTCCGTCTTTACAAAATAGCGCAAATTTTTCACACCTTCGGCTATGTGCGGCTACATTGACGACCACTATATCGACCACGGCAACTACATCATCATGAGCGGCTACGTCTACATCAACTCATCGATAACAACTCCAGTCAAAAGCGTCCGTGTCATCATTGGCATCAAAGACACTCCCGTTATGACTGCAGGAGGGAATAGAAGAGAGACAAGGGACGGCACCAAAGAGGCCGGACCATTCATCAAAGACGCAATTGATGACCGTGAAGTGGAGAAGACGGAGGAAGCACAAGACTTCAATCCCAGTCGCAATTGTCCGCTTCGCTCCCGCTACGACTGAGGGGGAATGTTAAGAGTATGGGTTATATTAGACTAGAACTAGAACGCTGTACTCTAAATAGGATTTCTTAGATTATGTAACTAGGATTAGAACTGGGACTCTACGAACCTGGACTGTATAATGAAAATCTAGACGACCCTAGAGGTCAAGCCGTTCCAATATAATGATTTCAACATGAACCTGACCTTATGCACGTCAATACTACTATTAGGCCAAAGCAAAAGGTTAACATCAGAAGAGAGTGCTAGTTCGCGAGCCCTTACCATCGCTGACGACGGCAGAAACAGCTCGAGCGGCCACGCTGACGAGCAAGAAGAACAGTGCCAGGCGACGAGCGCCCTTGGTCATCTCCGACTCCCTTCTCATCGTATCGATCTCGCTCGCCGTGACTGGTACGTACATACCTCCTGAGCTCCGAGGTACAGACAAAGCTACAGCGCCCTCAGATCGTCAGATATGGAGCAACTCATCCCCGGGCAGCACGCGGCTTATATAAGAGCTGCCACTTATTAGCGGGTCCACTCTGGCTCTCCGTACGCATCAAGGCGCGTGGCGGCGTGGGCGCGGCCACGGCCGACGGAGGGCGCGCCGCGAGACGCGCCGGCCGGATCGTGCCCGCGGCAGCGGGCATCTCTCGCCTCTTGGAACAGGGGAGGGTGGCCGTACCCGTACGTCTCTCGGCAGCTTCGGCTCGGAATCTTTGGACCTGCTGCTCGGCACAACCCTGCGTGCGCTCACGTGCCACTCTGCTTCGCTCTCGTGGCCCTCATGGGCTGATGATGGGCATCAAGCACGTCGAAGATTCCGATTCAGTTCCCAATCCCACACGTGTCGGCGGTGTCCAACGCCCGCCGCGACGGCCATGGCCCGGGCCTCGCCGGCGCGCGACGCGCTGGTATAGGGTGGCACATAGGTAGGCTGGCGCGGCGCCATCTCGTCTCCAGTTCTTCGCGAGGACGACGGCCTCCGCCGCGCCCACCTCGCACTCGCAATTCGGCGGCGGGGACTGTACGCGCCACCGCATCTGCCACGACACGATTGGTGTTACGGTTGTCTTGCTTTGTTGTGTTCGTACTTCGTACTAACCTCCAGTCTAGGTTCGAGAAAAGAAAAAGGCCTGATGCCTTCCACAGTTCCACTGTCCAAAGCATTGACCCAAAGAATCCACAAAGTCAAAAACCTTCTCTCTCTCTTTTTTCCTATAAAAGGTGCACAGAGCGGCTCAGATCCACACGGCGAACTCGCTCACCTTAGTTGCGACTCCACCTTGTCACCTGAAGTTTGTTCAAAAACAAAATCAAAATCCTTCGACCACACCGGTATTGTACGGAGAACGTTTATGAATCTGAAAAAATTTAGCCAATCATTCTTCCTGTTATATTTATTGGTAGTGCCGTTATAAAACATACAGTTGGTAGAAGGATAATTGGAACTCCTAAACGGCTAAGCCGATGGCTAGTTTTTATAGCTTTAACAGGATATTTTCTGAAAAAACTATATCATACAATGCATGATTCACTAGTAGAGAATTGACTTTCGATGCGCCCCCTTTTGTTCCGGTTTAAAGTTGACCTGGGATAAAAGGTTCACCAACCGGGACTAAAGCTCGGTCACTGGTGAGGGGTCACCAACCGGGACCTTTTATCCCGGTTGCAAAGGCTAGTGGGAAAAAAAAGACCCTGAGAGGCTTTTTATCACAGTTTGAAACACCAACCGGGATAAAAAACCCCCACCAACCGGGATAAAAGGGGGTCATTTATCCCGGTTGGTGTTTCAAACCGGGATAAAAGGGTCCCAACGAGGTGACTGAAAGAGGACTAAATCCCTCGAACCCTTTTGTAATACCAACCGGGATAAAAGGAGGTCTTTTATCCCGGTTGGTATTTCCAACCACACCAACCGGGATAAAAGGGTCCCCACGAGTTAATACAAAAGGATAGCATCCCCTGTATAGTCAGATGTGGTGTATAGGTGGGATGGCAAGGAAGCTACGCGTGAGGCTGGAGGTTGTGGGTTCGAATCCCACACAACGCATATTTCGCGTGAAAAATCGCTGGATGGAAATGAGGGCTCGCCCAGAGCACGGATCTAGTCATGTGAGGCAGATTCTCTCTTTCTTCCTCTTTAGCTCTCCAACCATATCAACGAACTGCTTATATGATAGCTAAACTATCTGGAATTGGCTTAAGGCTAACTCCAATTTCTTGAATGAGGTGCCCTATGTGTACACTCTATCAAAAACTTATAAATTGTTCAACACTGTCTGTTACAGGCAAAGACTTCATTTCATCTCAATTCTCCGATCCCATGTGTCATCATGTGAAACAACGGAATGATACTATGTATTGGAAAGGATTGCCTTATTCGTCAACTAAAAAAAACGAAAATCAGTTTGTAGCACCGAAAGATCATTGTTGTCGGAAAGTGCCATTAAAAGATCATTATTACTTAAAATACCACTAAAAGTGGCGATCCATTTCCAAAATACCACTCCCTATGTTTTTATCTCTATTGTGCAAATTTAATTGTCATTTTCACCCACGGCTTATTCAGTCGGGTTGCTTCTTGATGAGTTCTTTCATCTCCCCTTTGTCAATGTGCACGTCGTCTACCACTCATGATGAGTTTAGGACTCGAGCCTGGTTGATTGGGTTCTACCAGTCGTTATACCAACTAGTCCATCAACCCGTGCTCCCACACGTGTTAATACTTTTAAAAGTTATTGTATTTGAAAATTATTTAGAAATTAAACTTATAATTAATAGTTAAAATTGTTTACCTATTACTCTCTCATTTTTTAATCCTTCGACATAATACTCATATAGATGTCTACTTATATTTTTCTAGTTGTGATTGATTTTTAATTAATAATTACTCTACAACTTTCATCCACATCCACACTTTTTTCATTTTGTATTGCACCTCCATATATTATGTTTGGCATAAAAATTAATATTTTTCATCACTTCCTCACATACATGTATAAATGGTCTATATGGTGTCACTCATCATGTGTGTATACCTTAACTTAGCATTTCTATATTTACTTTTGGACATTTATGTATGATGCACATGAAGATAATTAGATTACGATTTAGATGCTTACTTTAGATTATTTTTAATAACAACATACGTGGGTAACTTAGATATAAATTTAGAATGATATTTTAAGTTATGCTTTATAATTATATGCATAAGAAAATTGGATTGGAAGAGCTCAGCAATTTATATAAAGGTTTAGTGTTTATTTTAGAATATTTTCATAATGAAAGTGGTGGGTAACTTTTTAAAAAATATCGCAGACCAATGACTATGATTATTAGAGTTTACTGGATTGGTGTTTGATATTTCTAATTTTTGTGAGAATTTTTTAGGATTTGTCCTTTTTCTAGCGTGTCTCGTAGAACGTAGTCTCCAATGGAAAAAAAAAGTGAGGCCGTATTGCTACAAAACTATTACCCTGAGGTACCTCTCATTTTTTAAATATTCGAACACAATATTTATATAGATGTATATTTATTATCTATATCCGATTATGATAGATTTTAGCTAGTAATTACTCTATAATATTTTCATCCATATTTATAATGTTTAAGTTTTCACGTTGCATCGCAGTTATGCGCTTCAATTTTTTTAATAATGGATCCTAAGTTTGAGCTATAATTTTAACATAGAAATCAATATTCTCATCACTTGTTCTATATGTTTATAAATTGTGACACACATCATGCATATGTACCTTAATAATTATATTATATACTAATATATGATTTAGAACCATATATTGGTCTATATTTTTAATTAAGATGATTTGGATTAAAATTTAGGTTACATCATGTTATTTTTAATAATAGCACGTGTGGGTAATATAGATGCATATTTATGGGTTACTTTAAGGTATTTTTATTTAAGTATTAGTGGTGGACAATTTAGTTACTAATTTAGGAAGTAATTTTAAATTATTTTTATAATAACATAAGTGAGTAATTTTATACGACAGACCTTGCTAAAGTATACTCGTGAATTAAATATAGACCCTTGATTATTAAGAAAAAAATCCAAATAGAAAATAGAAAAAAACTACTAACCCACTTCTTTCCAACTACCGGTGACATGTATGTATGCATCCATCCAGTCTTTTATCTCTTTAAAGTTCCATCAGCATGCGTGCATAGCATCATAAATATTTTAATTTTTTTTCACAATTTTTTTCTCTACTACCATGCAACGGCGTGTAGGTCTCATATCTGCCATGTCTCATAGTATGATTTTTATTCTTCACATCTGCACATGTATGCTATTTTTGATGCTGCTAACAATTTAATCTCATGTCCAAGCAATTTCTTGTTACAATGTTACGTGTGATACAATTGTCACTTCACCTAAAAATTTGACCCGCCACGTCTCATTTAAAATATGTTGCATATAACATAATTATTACATACCTAAAGAAATAATCTATTAGATGTCAAGAAATATATTTACGTACGTACATTCCAACTCACATGCAACCATTAGTATATTTTTTTAAAAAAATAGATCAAGTACATACGTGCATCTGTCACGTAATGGAATTAGATTTGCATACATATTTTTTTGAAGTTTTTTACACATCACGTTAGGGTAGTTAGATTAGGGGTTACTCACATGCAACCATTAGTATATTTTTTTAGAAAAAATAGATCACGTATGTGCGTGCATCTATCACGTAACAAATTAGATTTGCGTACATCTGTTTTGAATTTTTTCACACATCACGTCAGGGTAAGTTAGATTAGGGGTTATTTAGTTTATTTTATATAATGGCATGGGTGGGTAATTTAGAGGCAGATTTAGGGGGTTACTTTAGGCTATTTTCATAATGGCATAGGTGGGTAATTTTTTAGAAAATATAATAGATCCAATGGCTATGATGATTCGAGTCTACAAATTGATGGCTAGATGTTTTGCTTTTTTATGAGAATTTCTAGGATTTCTCTCTTTTTCTAGAGTGTTGGCTTCACCTTGAGGCTTTAAAAGGAGCCTCCAATTAATAATAGTAAGATGTTTTTGTAAAATAAAAATTCTAGTTGAGCGATAGGCACAAATCCCACGTGCATCTACAAAGGATGCAAGTTTCACTCTCAATTTGAAAACTCTTTCAACTACTAGCAGGTCAGGGCTCAGCTGTCAGCGCACACGTTAGTGTTACATCTTATCTCAAATCACATTATTATGACACTGCAGATACGCCATATCCCAGGCGATTTTGGAGCTCGCAGAAATGGCCACATACAACACGCACCTATCAAGATGTGCTCTACATACGCAGCCGGCGGGCAGTTGGCGCGTGGGCGTGCACGGGGACGAGGGAGACGTCGTCGACGATGGGGCCGCAGAGCGTCGCGTCCGGCTTCATGTAGTGGTTGGCGCTCTGGAACACCACGCGCGTCAGGTTGTGGTCCGCCACGAACTCGAGCTCGGCGCGCTTGGACCCACCGGCGCCGTGGGATTCGTACGGCACGTTCAGCGTCGCCCGCGACGCGTACGCGACCACGGCCAGGTACCCGCCGCACCCGTTGGCGGCGTCCCCGACGGAGAAGGAGAGCCTGTACGGCCGCCCGGGCACGGTGCGCACCTCCTGCACCAGCGCGCACTCCCTGCCGGCGACCAGCTCCACGGCGTAGGAGCCGTGCGGCACCTTGTGGTGCGCCGCGTCCACGTACTTGACGACCTTGGTGTCCGACATGATCATCCACCCCGGCAGCGGCGAGTGGTCGTCCTCCATGATCGGCGGGACCAGCACGCCCCAGGGCGTGTTCGGGAAGATGTAGGGCCCGTCCTCGAAGTCTCCGTTCCTCAACATGTTGTCTGCTTCAGTTGGGTTCAGTCACCAATTCAAGTGTCAGTGCTAATTTCAGGTAAAATAAGCTAAACACTTGCACATCCTGCACGTGCAAGTGCAGGGCATCGAGGAATCGATCTTACTCTTGACGTGATGGGGACGGCGGATGGCCTTGATGGCGATGGCGTCGATGAGGGGGCCGCACGCTGGGTCGTCCTCGTGGCCGGGGTTGTGGATGGAGAGCCACACGGTGCTGTGCTTGGCCTTGAAGGCCCAGGAGTAGGAGTCCCAGCCGCTGCTGGTGTACACGGTTTGGATGGGGAGAACGCCGGACTCCGGGGTGACCGACACGTTCAGCTTCTCTGCCTGGGCGCAGGTGCGCGCCGCGCCGAAGGTGATGGAGTAGTAGGTGTGTCGGGTCACGTCCAGCTGCTGCCGGATGGTTGCATCGTTGCCCAGCCGCACGGCCTGCTCACCTTCCGGCACGGGCAGGATCATGTCGTCCTGCTGCTGGCCGGACCCGATGTACTCCACGAACCCATAAATCTTCCAGTAGGGTATGGCGTCGGGATCCATCACTCTCGTGCCGTTCATCTGCGACTTGTCTGGTCCTTGCTCAAAGTGTCCGTTCGGTAGAATTCCTGCGCGCACAAGATGTTGTTAGAACTGAGGAGACACATGTATACAGCCTGGGACGTGCATTATATTGGTGGTCAGTTTTGCGACTATTACTAGTACTTTAAGATTCAACTAAGTATACAGGCAATAAATTTTCCATCTCTCTACACTTTGACCCTCTTTGGTAGAGCCGTAGAGGTAGGCGTCTGCTGGGTGTGCTAGCGGCTTAGAAAGAGATCTGATGAAGGCAGGATGGACAGGCGGCGGAGACGGGCGCAGGGGCGAAGCGGCAAGGCTGTGGGGCTGCCACCATGCTCAGGCGTAGGAGGAGAACGGTTGGGCTAGGTAAGGGGTGCGAATGTGCGATAGGTAAGCGGTAGGGGCAGCGAGACAAAAGATGATGACCTCAAGGATGGGGGCAGGCTAGTGGTAAGCAAGGGCAAGCGGCGCCACTGTAACATGCGACTGAAGCAGAGCCTGAAGATGAAGATGAACAATAGCACTCTAATCTAGATCCGACCGTTAGAATTCGTCGCTTGAAAAAAAAAGGTAAAAAACACTTGTAGCACAACAAATCTCAAATTTTTCTAGATCCACCCCTACTTGAGCGGAGATTATATATGAAGTACGAGAACATTTTAGGCTTCATCTATATTTGAAATTATGCATCCACCATTTTACCTCTATCCATCCGCTACATATAAAAATAGTCCCTTTTGTCTCACACAATTCTATCTCCCGATTCCCCTCTATCTCAAATGAACTAAAAATAAGTTTAATAGGATGGAAAGACGTCCCTCCGATTTTTTTTCTTAAAGAGGCTTACGCCTTGAAAATCTTTGGTACCTCCACTATGGCCAACCAAATTATTTAATCGTTGCATTGCTGCTCACATATCTAATGCCTGTGAGTTACTATCTTGGCCACCGCCATCTTCTCCTTCATCCTTACGTCCACTATACTTTTTATGACAGTGACCTCACTTGCACCCTATCCTCCAACTTCATCTTTTGAGGCTCCCGGCATCGGATCTGCACCCACATCCTCTCTAATCTCTCTATCTTTTGACAGTTTGACACCATGCACCAAACTTTCGCCTCCACATCTCTAGCGGTGACAACGTTGCACCATCGCCAATTTGGTCAGCACCCACGGTCCAAAATCAACCAAAACTTAATCTTGTAGCTCGCATGGACCTCTAAGGAGCCGCTTGGTTCTCTTGCTAGCGCTCGCCTAGCCTGGCTGAGCGAAGTTCACGCGGTTTTATTTTTTTGCCGGCTGCCTCGTTATCTGTGCTTTCAAGTTTTTTCTCGCTCGAGCGAGAGGGCCGGAATGGCTCTCCTCCGCTGGCAAGGCTAGCCTTGCCTAACGAGGCCAGGTGAGGCAAGCAGGCAAGGGTTCCAAGCTCTGGTGCGAAGGCAGGCCAAAACACACGGTGAACTTTTGCATTTCTCCTCAGGCACCGTACGTCCGTACTATGCTACCGTGCAACTGAGAAGGCAATGCCAGCCTGACCCCGGGACAGAGTTGACGTTGAACCTAGGAAAACTAAACAGGAAGAACATGAGCACATCTACTTAGCATTAGAGCAAAGAAAAAAATATTATGTGCTGGCCGTGTTCCAAAAGGAGAGCAAAACGTAGTACTAGTGTCCTAACAAATACACATAGCATTCATTTCCAAAAAAAAAACATAGCAAATGGTGCTAGGGTTACACTATAGTACGGGTTCGCGATATCTCACCATCGGTGACGGCAAAAACCGCTCGAGCAGCCACGCCGAGCACCAAGAAGAGCACCGCGGAACGTGTGCTCCTCGCCATCGCGCGCAGGTTCCCTTTTCACGAGCAAGCCCCTAGCAGGTTTCGCTGGTAGCTCCTGAGCTTTGTGGAGCACCTAGCTACCGGCCGTGCGAACCAAAGCGCTTTGATAACGAATCAGGAGCGAGCAAGCGACATCCACGGACCGGGCTCGCGCAGCTTATATAAGAGCAGCCACTTATGGTAGCAGCAGGCCCCCGCTGACCTCGCGCGATCAGGGGGCGTAGCGGATGCGGATGCATGCCGCCGACGGGCGGGGCGCCGCGAGACGCGCCAGCCGGGATCGTGCGGCTCGTGTTGGGGGACCTGCTGGGACAGCCCCTGCGCGCTGTCACGTGGCGCGCTGCTTCGCTCGCGTGGCCACTGGTGCATGGAAGATTCCCGTTTCGGTTCTCCCACACGGCCGCACGCCGCACTGCCGCAGAGCGCATCGCCCAAACACAATGGCTGCGAGATGAACCGGAGCTCGCCGGCGTGGCGCGCTGGTAGGGTGGGCGGCGGCTTCGCCGTGACGGACGACGATACGCGTTGGGTCCGCGCGCGCCCATGCCCGAGCCGGTACCCGTTGCTGGATCAGCACGCATGCGCAGTGCGGTGCCTGCGCCGGAACGCACGGCCGCTCCAGCGCACGCCCCGTGCATGGCTCGGCGCGGCCGCGAATCTGTTGCCGCTGCCAGTCGGCCGCCGTCAATCCGTCGTGGCCTAAAGCCCCCCACCGGCCACATCATTTTCAAATGCGCCTTCTAGCATCTTTGAAAGTCAAAACCTTTGACTATACCAATATCATACGAGTGCATGTACATCTGAATCTCAGTCATTAGCTCATCGGTCCCATCACGTTCGTTGGTGCGAAAGCATGGTCCGTTGGCATGGCGCCGTGCAAATATTGCTTGAGTATATCTGAATCTCGTACCAGCTCATGTCTGCAGCTGTCACAATCTGCTGCCGACTTGCCGCCAGCGAGATCGACAGACGACAGGGGCGTGAGCAAGTCACAGGATAAACAGAGATGATCTTGGGTACGAGTACGTCACTACGAGGAGGAAGGATCACCTTCCCTACTAGTTTACTGAATACATAGTTCAATGCAGAATTCAAACACAAACTTAGCTTTTAAGCCTCACTCTCACACACTTCCACCCAGGGCCGACAAGCCATACTCCCACACACACTATCTGGTTAAGCTTTGTGTCACCGCTGGCGCCTTCTCTTTTCTCGCTTTTTTTTTCACCTTCTGCTTTCTCTGCACTTCCATCAGTGGTGGCAGACTGAAGTAGCAAGCACATCTTTGCTGCAAAAGAATGCAATCCATGATGTAATGAAACAAGTTAAGCCGAATTCTACAACCGCCTACCATGTCAGATATACCAGGCATGCGCATGCACGGACTGCTACTGCTATTCCCCGGCCGGCCACC
Organism: Setaria viridis; assembly: GCF_005286985.2. Classification (NCBI taxonomy): domain Eukaryota; kingdom Viridiplantae; phylum Streptophyta; class Magnoliopsida; order Poales; family Poaceae; genus Setaria; species Setaria viridis. The sequence goes on along the minus strand of NC_048269.2, from coordinate 22,953,139 downwards.
AGCAGACGCAAAGTACAGTACGCATTTGTATGTTCCAGTACCAGTAGCATGTCGCAGCGGACGCGGCTCGTTGCGAAAAATCTCTGTTCCGGAACGGACTACAAGAGCAACCGGCGCGCCGCGTGCCTTCGCACGCTGACGAGGGAGACGTCGTCCAGGACCGGTCCGCACAGCGTCCCGTCGGGCTTCATGTGGTGGTTGTAGCTCTGGAACACCACGCGCGTGAGGTTCGCCGCCGCGGCGAACTCGAGGCTGGCGCGCTTGGACCCGCCCGTCCCGCGGGACTCGTACGACACCCTCGCCGTCGCCCGGGCGGCGTAGGCCTCCACGACCATGGGCTCCGCGCACCCGTTGCCCGCGTCCCCGACGGAGAAGGACAGGCCGTACCACCGCCCGGGCGTGGTCGGCACCTCCTGCAGCAGCGCGGCCTCCCTGCCGGCCACCAGCTCCACGCCGCGCGCGCCGCGCGGAACCGCGTGGTGCGCCGCGTCCACGTACTTGACCACCTTCGTGTCCGACATGACCATCCACCCCGGCAGCGGGCACACGTCGTCCTCGTCCATCGGCGGCACCAGCGCGCCCCACGCCGTGTCCGGGAAGATGAACGGGCCCTCCTCGAAGTCTCCGTTCCTCAGCATGTTACCTGCAAGAAGCACGTGTTTGATTCAACGCTGGGACGACAATCCGATTCTACTCTTTCCGAAATAAGACATTTTTTGTCTTGAAAAAGAATCTTGGAGGTCGGAATGTTACCCTTTTCGCGGCGTGGAGGGCTGAGGTTCTTGATGGCGATGGAGTCGATGAGGGGGCCGCACGCCGGGTCCTCCTCGATGCCGGGGTTGTGGATGGTGAGCCACACGGTGCTGTGCCGGGCCTTGAAGGCGAAGGAGTAGGAGTCCCAGCCGCTGCTGGTGTACACGGTCTGGATGGGGAGGACGCTGGACTCCAGGCCGACGGAAACGTTGAGCTTCTCGGCCTGGGCGCAGGTGCGCGCCGCGGAGAAGGTGATGGAGTAGTACGCCTTCCGGGTCACGCTCAGCAGCTGCCGGATGGTGGCGTCGTTGCCCAGCCGCACGGCGCGTGCTCCTTCCGGCACCGGCAGGATCATGTCGTCCTGCTTCTGCCCGGACCCGATGTACTCCACGAACCCTGAGATCTCCCAGTTTGGCATGGCGTTTGGACTCGTCACCCTGGTGCCGTTCATCTGGGACGCGTCCGGACCCTGCTCGAAGTTGCCATTTGGTAACAGGCCTGGATACAAACAACGAACAAGTTCTCTAAGAGTTTACAAATAACTGACACAACCTACAAACCTAGCAAACAAAATAACGAATTACGTGATAGAGAAATGGAAAAACGATCTACTATCCGACACCTAAAGAAATAAATTAGCTATTTGGAGCAAATAGAAAAAAAATGCAAGGCACTTTTATGCCGACAGTGATCCAATCCAACAAAACGCTTCCTCGGCAATACGCTTGACTAGGACTGAAGCCTGTGACGGTTTGCCATTGAAATCCCTATTGTTCTGCTCCGTCCAAATCTTCCAAACTGTGAGCATGACTAGTGAATCGAAACCTTTTCACGACGACTTGGTGACCAACTTACAACCCTTGAGCCACCATTCTAGCAGCGTATCCTCTGTCTACGACATGAGGGCTTGATGCCCAGAGGCCAGAGCGGCCAGAGGGATGCAAGTGCAACAGCCTGGACCAACATTCTCGGCTGAACACACACATCCAAGTAGTAGGTGATCTACGGTTTCAGGATCTCGAGAAAAAAAAAGAGTACAATTGCCATGGCTCGATAGATCATGCCTGCAAACGCTATGAGGATTTTAAGTTTGAGTTCTTTTACTGTACATAACAAACTAATGTTTTTGACTTTAGCTTAAAGGTCAAACATATATGATACTAAATACAGTATTGTGAAGTTAGTAGTTTCATGGCTGTTCCGCTGACTATAGTTTAGCTCAATTTAAGCAGCAAACAAACAGCACTCCTCTTCTAAAAAAAAAATTCAGCACTCCAAGGTTAGTACTTGACACTTAGACAAGATTAAAACTAGCAACAAGCCGAACAGGAGGCTAGCTTGATCAGTTGTCAGTAAGTAGAGTGCAACTACAGAGAGAACAACAAACTGCTTTCTTTGTGAATTAGCTCGGGAACTTTACAAGGCGAAATCTAAACCTGCCAGTTTCCAATCCCAGCAAAGGTGAAGTCCTCCAAGGATCTTACATTTACAACATCCATGCAACAGCAAGCCCATAATCAGTTAATCACATTACTACATTAGAGAGCCAGTTCGCGAGATCTCACCGTCGGTGACGACGCCTAAAGCCGCTCGAGCAGCGACGCCGACGAGCAAGAGCAGCAGCAGCAGGCGACGCGACCTCGTGCCGCCCGTCATGCCGGCCGGCCTCGCTTCTCGCGAGCTCCCTCCCCTGTTCAGGGGCGTGATGAACACTCGAGCTCAACGGGGGGATCGATGGAACAGTCACGCGAACAAGGCCGTCTCGCGTGGCTCAACTTATAGAGCTAGCGTCGCGGGGGAGCTACCGCTCGGGGCTCGCGGGGCATAGGAGCCGAGGGCACCGGGCATCTCGGTCTTGAGATGAGGCGAGATGGGCCGGCCGGCCTGCCCTTCTTGGCAAACCGGGACCCTCAACTGCACGTGGCACTCGATAGCATACAGATCGAGTAGCCATTAGTGGAAGATTAGGCTTCAGCTCGATCGCCAGACGGACGTTGGCGCCCAGCTCCGGTGCGGTCATGTCATGTGCTGAACCGCTGGCCCTCGGCGACCGCCGCGCTGGCAAAAGGTCTATCGGCCGTGGCAACGACGGGCCAGGGTCATGTTGCGCAGGCAGAGTCAACTCATGTCTGCCACGGGCAGGGGAAACACCGTCGGTAATGCACGTGTGTGGTATCTCCAACGCGATCGATGATCTTGTTTCGTGTTGTTACGAAACAATGGCGTGCTTTGTTAATGAGAATTGAGCAACAACTCAAAATGTAAACCCCCTACCTGAATTACTGCTGACCAACAGCGTTTCCAAAGATAAAAAATGGTGGCCTATTGGTCGGATATCGGTCACATAACGCCGGAGCAAATTCTGACCATAGATGCGCCTTAACAGCTACTGGTACTACCGATACAATTCTGAGCCGACGAGGCAAAAAGCTGGTACATGTTTTCACGCGGCAAATCGAATCGAACTACATGAACAGGCGGCGCGCCGCGTGCTTGTGCACGCTGACGAGGGAGACGTCGTCCACGACCGGCCCGCACAGCGTCCCGTCGGGCTTCATGTAGTGGTTCATGCTCTGGAACACGACGCGGGTGGCGTCCGCGATCGCCGCGAACTCGAGCTCCGCGCGCTTGGACCCGCCCGTGCCCTGGGACTCGTACGTGACCACCTGGCTGGAGTACGCCGCGGACGCCTTCACGGCCAGGGGCTGGGCGCAGCCGTTGCCCGCGTCCCCGACGGAGAAGGAAAGCCTGTACGACCGGCCGGCCACGGTGCGCGCCTCCTGCAGCAGCGCGCACTCGCTGCCGGCCACCAGCTCCACGGCGTAGGAGCCGTGCGGCACCTTGTGGTGCGCCGCGTCCACGTACTTGACGGACTTGGTGTCGGACATGATCATCCACCCCGGCAGAGGGGAGACGTCGTCCTCGTCCATCGGCGGCACCAGCAGGCCCCACGGGTTGTCCGGGCCGATGTACGGGCCGTCCTCAAAGTCTCCGTTCTTCAGCATGTTACCTGCAGGCGCGAGTTGGGTGTTCATCAGTTTGTTCATCGTCAAAGCAGATGATATTTTTGGAGGGAATGAAACCCTTTTCGTGGTGTGGAGGGCCGATGGTCTTGATGGCGAAGGCGTCGACGAGCGGGCCGCACGCCGCGTCCTCCTCGACGCCGGGGTTCTGGATGGTGAGCCACGCGGTGGTGTGCCTGGCCTTGAAGGCGTAGGAGTAGGAGTCCCACCCGCTGCTGGTGTACACGGTCTGGATGGGGAGGACACCGGACTCCGGGGCGACCGACACGTTGAGCTGCTCGGCCTGCGCGCAGGTGCGCGCCGCGCTGAAGGTGATGGAGTAGTACGAGCGCCGGGCCAGGTTGGTGAGCTGCTGCCGGATCGACGCCCCGTTGCCCAGCCGCACGGCGTGCGCGCCCTCCGGCACCGCCAGGACCATGCCGTCCTGCTGGTTCTGCCCGGACTGGATGTACTCCACGAACCCTGAGATCTCCCAGCAGGGTATGGCGTCCTGCCTCGTCACCCTCGTGCCGTTCAGCTGGGATGCGTCCGGACCTTGCTCGAAGATGCCGTTTGGTAATGGGCCTGGACGTGCAACACCCGGGGGCCGGGGTGAACAAGCATGCAGTTAGTAGGAACTCATAGTCATACGATGAACATTCAGAAATACCGGAAATAGCATTCCTGTCACTAGGCTAACTACCAGCTTTCTGTCTTTGGTGCTTATATACGTGCATAGATATTCAGAAATAGGAAAATGCCATTTAGTTTTTTGTTGGATTATAAGTGTAGCATGACCTGATTGTTGCAAATGCATTGCAGTGCAGACTCGTGATTCAGTCCAACTGAAAATGGTCAGCAGTGCAGTGGACACCGACTTCAGAAAGAGATGATCATGTTCTTCTATGCCAATCGTGCAAGTAAAGGAATGCCAAACTGTACACCACCAATCAACTATTCTCAAATTTCGCAAGCCCCCTGATTAGCGACCACTTGTTGTTTGGTACTCTTACCAAGACGATTAGATCTTCGTATACTGAGAAAGCCAGCTTAGGTCCATGGTAAAAAGAATGATTTCACAAACAGATCAGTCCCTGGCTCCCTGTGCATATATTGGAGTTCGGAGCTACATGTGCATGCACTCTCTCCTACCGGCTACCGCACATTGCTATTCTCAATAGAGTGTCAGCCTGTCAGGTGCCTTCTATTATTCCATTCCAAAGGGGCCTATTTTACAGTCATGGTTGTAGTAAATTACTCCCTCGGTTATAATTCTCCGTTACAAATGATAACTCATAACAATTTTTTTAGGGTCAAATTATTTTATGTTTAGCCAAAATTATAGAGATGATCATAAAGATTTATAGCACCAAATAGATGTACTTAATGAAGAAACTAATGGTACTTATTTGGTATCATGAATATTAATATGTTATGGTATAAATTTGGTCAAACTTGACATGCTTCGACTTTCCAGAAAGTTGGAATGACTTATAATTTGGAACGGAGGGAGTTAATATATTAACCAAGTCAACGACTCAATGCTCACTTCGCACGCAAAATGAACGTTCTGGGGGGAAACAATGAATTAAGTGCACTAGTACAGTATTCTGAAAAGTAATCTTATGATTGTTCTGCTAAGTTTCAGTTTCTTTTCCCAATTTAGACAGCACCTGGACGTTAACAGGCATAGTAAAACTAGCAATAAGAACAGGAAGTCCTGTCGTACTACTGGTCAGTATTACTGCTAAAAGTGAGATAAAAAAATAACAAAACTTCTGTCAGCGTGAGGTAGCGCTGGAAACAGCCTATGATCTGAATGGCAAGGCCAGAATTAAATCTACTAATCTCACTGTTCTCATTAATGTCCAGAGCATGGCAGCATGCAAGGTTCCAACAAAGCAATGTGTAATCAACACTTCAGCATTGGGGAAGCAGTTGGCGAGATCTCACCGTCGGCGATGCCCGAAGCCACCCCAGCAGCCGCGCTGACGAGCACGAGCAGCAGCAAGCAGCGTGTGCTCGTGTTCTCCGCCATGCCGGGCTCCCTCGTGAGCTCTTCTCAACTCTTTCCTTGATCGATCGATGGGACAGTGGAACAGTGTGGCGGACCAGTGCCGTCGCGCGGTTCCACTTATAGCTCGGCCCCGGGAGTCGCGGAGCACGAGGAGAGGAGCTGCGCGCGGACACCAGGCATGCAATCCGCCTGATCAGATCGATGCGTGTGGCGTGTGAGATGATGGCCGACTGGCTGTCGCTGGCTGGCCCTTCTTGGCAGCTTCGGATCTCGGCTGCAAGAACACCCAGCGCCCGCTCCTGCGCGTGGTCAGGTCACGTGGCGTTGTGTCACTTGGTACGAGAAGCCATCGCTAGTGGAAGATTCGAATGCGGTTCTCCAGACGGCCGCGGCGGTTACACCCAGCCCGGTTGTATGTGCCGGCCCTAGAAGGGGGCGGTCGGAGCCAGTGACGACGCGACGACGACGACAGGGGAAGCGTCGGCGGTGTGCTAATGCTAATGGGCTGGGCCGTAGGAATAGGATATTCAGTCACGCAGGTCCAGTTATGTCAGGTAATTTCATTAAAAAAAAAAACGGGGCCGGTCTCGCTGGGAAATCCTATACATCTTCCGCAAGGTGGGAAGGGCCTCAAACTTCCACTGTTGGAGATTCGTGCAAGCATCTACAACCGTCGGATCTGCTGCCTTCGTCCTCCGCATCTCCTCTGCCGCTCTGCGAGCGCACCTTCGCTCGCGTCGGCAATGCCGCCGTGAGGCTTTAGGGTTAGGGTTTTGGGGCTGGGGCCTTCTTGCGGCCGCCGGCTTAGAAGGAGGACCGGGGTGGCCGGTTGGCCCGGCGGTGGAGGCAGGCGAGACGGCGGTGGGGTCGGCGGGAGAAAACTAGGGGGCAGGGTCGGCGGCGGGGGACGACGAGCTGTGTTGGCTGGAGCTTATGCGACGGTGGTGGGCGGAGCGATAAGGTGGCGGCGACGCCGCTGTCCGCGGGTGGCGGAGGCGAGCGGCGGGGGCATCACACGCGCGGATTGGTTCGCGTGGCGGGGGTGGCGGTGACAGGATAGCCGCCGAAGCCGGACAGTAGGCCGGCGGGGCGGGGGAGCACTGGCAACGGAGAAGATTCGACGCTGGGGCGGCGGGAACAAGCGGACGGAGGAAGAAGATGCACAGTCATGGGCCTAATAGGCTGTGCGATCATATAGCATCCCATCTTCCGTGCGATGTATAGGACTCCCCGGTCTCGCTCGTAGGTTTTGTCCCGTTTATCTTCTTGATTGATAGGATAGCCTTGTCAATATTAGGTCTTCGGTCTTCCACAGACATTTGTTTTGATGAAACGTCTTCCACAGACATTTGTTTTGATGGAACGTCTTCCACAGACATAGATGTAAGTATGCGGCGTATGATGGTGTATTGGTGTGTGCGAGTGCTACATCTGTTGTATTGCGTTTAAACGAATCACATCGCTCGTATTATAGGACATGGTCAACGTGATTGGGCAACCGTACAAATGAAATCGCGGAAAGATACACAAGCATGTAAACCATATGCATGCACTAGAACTTGGATTCCGGTGTTCCACCATCACGCCTGCGCCTCCATCACCGCAACAAAGAAGTGGTTTCCTACTTCGAATATTCTGTTTCTATGGTTCTATAATTTTTTTTTTGAAAAATTTGCAGGAGCACTGCATTGTCTATGGTTCTATAATGGCAACACAGCTTTTCAACATTCAAAATCACAGTTGTATTTGGATAAGATATCTCTTCAATTTTGTCTCCAATGTCTATTCTAGTGCTACCATTTAAAAATAAATAAATTTCCATCCATGGAGGAAACACAGGATCACAGGCACATGAGTGCCATGCAACCGGCCCGGCATTGCTTAGAGGGTGTTTGGATGCGAGGTGCTAAATTTTAGTAGGATCACATCAGATGTTCGGATGCTAATTAGGATGACTAAATATGAGCTAATTACAAAATTAATTGCACAAATGGACAGATGGTCCATCTAATTCGCGAGACAAATCTATTAAGCTAATTAATCCATCATTAGCAAAATCTATTAAGCTAATTAATCTATCATTAGCAAATGGTTACTATAGTCAAATCATGGACTAATTATGTTTAATAGATTTGTCTCGCGAATTAGACTCCATCTGTATAATTAGTTTTATAATTAGACTATATTTAATACTCCTAATTAATATCAAACATCCGATGTGACGTGTGCTAAAGTTTAAGCAGGATATCCCCTTAGTTGAGCCATGCATGGTGCCACAGTGTCCCTTCACAGAAGCAACCGGCGAGCCGCATTGTTGCGGAAACCGACGAGCGAGGCATCGTCGACGACGGGCCCACAGAGAGTGCCGTCGTTCTTCATGGTGTAGGCCATGCTGACGAACACCACCCGCGTCTGGTTCGCGATCGCCGTGAACTCGAGCGCGCCGCGCTCGTACCCGCCCTTCCCCTGCGACTGATACGCCACCTTCACGCTCCCCCGCGCCGCGTACGCCTGGACGGCCAACGACCCCACGCACCCGTTGCCGGCGTCCCCGGCCGAGAACTCGAGCCTGTAGGGCCGCCCGGGCACGGTGCGCACGTCCTGCACCAGCGCCGTCTCCACGCCGGACACCAGTTCCACGGCGTGGGCGCCGCGCGGCACGGCGTAGTGCGCCGCGTCCAGGTACTTGACGGACTTGGTCGATGACAGGACCATCCACGGAGACAGCGGCGAGTAGTCGTCCTCGTCCAGCGGCGGAACCAGCACCCCCCACGGCGTGTCGGGGAAGATGTACGGCCCCTCCTCGAAGTCCCCGTTCTTCAGCATGTTATCTGCCAGGAATCGGGGCAATTTTCAGCATTCCGTTTCTTAGAACATGAGTGGAATTTGAATGGCGAAGCACCGGCATTCATTGAGGATTTAATTTGTGGCGGAAGTTAGAATCTATACTCTTGGTGCGCTGAGGAACCTGGAGAGTCTTGATCGCAAACGAGTCGAGGAGGGGGCCGCAGGCAGCGTCTTCAGTGACACCGGGGTTGTGGACGATGAGCGTCACGGCGCTGCGCCTGGCCTTGAAGGCCCAGGAGTAGGAGTCCCAGCCGTTGGCCGTGTAGACGGTCTGGATGGGGAGCACGTCGGACTCCGGCGCCACCGTCACGTTGAGCCGCTCGGCCTGGGCGCAGGTGCGCGCCGCGCTGAAGGTGATGGAGTAGTACGCCTTCCGGGTCACGTTCAGCAGCTGCCGGATGGAGGCCTCGTTGCCCAGGCGCACGGCGTAGGCGCCCTCCGGCACCGGGAGGATCATGTCCCCCTGCTTCTGGGCGGGCCCGATGTACTCGACGAACCCGGAGATCTCCCAGTGCGGGATCGCGTAGCGCCCCATCACCCTCGTGCCGTTGAGCTGCGACGTCGCCGGCGCCGCCTCGAAGTTGCCATTCGGCAGAAGGCCTGAGAAGAGCACAGCCAGCATACAACTCAGAACTCATTCGTGTGTGACACAGCAGTACAGCACGAGACTGGGGCGTCACGTGCCTGCCTTGAACAGAACCAGCGTCTTGAGAAATCGATCACGCAGCCCCTAAGACATCCTGTTTGTTTATAAAAAAATGAAAAATAGTTTACGAAAGACACGGAATGGGAGTGCAAGCTCTCACCATCGGGGATGGCCGCAGCCACTCGAGCAGACACAACGCAGGCGAGCAAGAACAGGGCAGCGCGACGGGCGTGCTGCACCACCATCTCCCTTTCCATTCCCATCAGCCGTCTTCTCCGGCTGACGGAGTACACTGAAAACGCTGTTGTGTGCTCCGATTCCGGTGGAAGTTGGAACCAACACAAACGGATACGTACTCGCCTTGTTTGCAGATATATAGTTATAAAAGAGGAGACGTGCTCGGTGAAGTGTGTCTCGAGGCTGGATAAATCATGGCCAAGTTGTCCTGCGAGCGTCTTCATCAGGAGGCTGAGCGGAGCGCGCGCCGGATCGAGATGGTTGGCACTTGGCACTTGGCAGCCAGGCATCGTCTACGTCGTGAGGTGCGGTGCGGTGGTGGACTCACTGGACGGGTGGTGACTGGGGATGGCGCGGCTAGCCTGCGCCTGCGCCTGCTCACATGGACCTAGGAGTAGTTTAGTTTGAGAGGCCATTAAAAGCTTCTTGAATCCCACACAACAACAGAGAGCGTAATCTCAAAAAAAAAAACACAACAGAGCGTGTGCGGCCGATGCAGCGCTAGTTTTGGGCTTGCTACCTCAGGCTCGGGCCATATAATATAATATGGTAATGTGTCCAGCTAGGATAGGTTAGCCCACTAGAGAAATGGGCCATATTGGTACTCTCCTTAGAGTGAAAGGTTTGTACTCCATATGTCCATTAACTTTCAAAGTGATTATTTAGATTTAGGGTTTAACTTATTCATTTCAAGTGCGAATCCAGATCTATGATTGATCTCGAATGAACTTAGAATGAACTGCTTCCCAAGTTAAAGGACCTAGGTGATCATTTTGAAAATTTATGGACAATGTGGGAATGTGGGAATAGTTTAATGACCTACAATGCATTTCACTCTTATTTTATACATTGAGTGTTTCGGCTGTCGGCAGATTGATGAGTGGATGGACGACTAGAGGGATCGCTGGTGAAACGACAACATTCAAAGGGGTAAAAATTCACTGTAGTTCAGAGTTAACAAAAAATTAAAACTTAGCGCATCTTTTGTTTATGTGATGATATACTATTTCACAAAATATGAAAGATTTGGCAATTTTGTTATCCACCAATACATATTCGCTCGAAAGTTGACATCTTCACGTGAATTAAATTATAACGGCGAGTTTGATCAACCACAACTTCAGCGACAATATGTCAAGACATGGATGTGCCATGTTTACTTTGAAAATAAAAATAAAAATGTGCGTTTAGATGAATCTTCAGCGGTTTTCAATCTTTAGCCCATATTCAACAAAGCTGCAGCCGTAGATGACCATGACTAACGTAAAAAACATAAGAGATTTGTCATAAGGAACACAAAAGGAGGAAGTGCTGCGGACGAATCTATCTAGCTTGTGGACACGCCTCGTGAAACTAGAAACACTTGTTGAAATGAGCAATGCGTGCTCACAATGCAAAATTCAAAGGACTTGTCTTGCCACTTAATAGCCCCAAAAAGACTCTTATTTATACCGCTAGATCTAAATAGCCAATTAGTAGTATCGTACATGAGTGTGGATGGCACCTTGCACGATTTCATATAAAACCAGTTCAATTTTCTATAAAACTTGAGAAAAGAAAAGTCTTGTATTCCGAAATATGGATCAATGTACAAGCATTCTAGCAAAGCATACACCAGGGCTGCTACAACAAGTCTGAATCTCAAACTGTTCATCTTGTTGTTTTGAGCACATCCGCTGGTTCTTCTGTCCATGCATGATACTAATCGAACTGTAGTTTACACCGAGACAGAAGCAAACACATTTCGCTCAAAAAAGAAAAACAAAGATGCAAGTAGACATATATGATCACCGACTCACCGTGCAATCTTCCCAACTTTGGTTAAGCCCAAAGCATTCAAGCACACTCGCAACCATTCACATTAACCAATGAATGAATCCTGTCAGTACTATCACAGAAGCAAGCGGCGAGCGCCGTGCTTCCGTGTGCACACGAGCGAGACGTCGTCGACGACGGGCCCGCAGAGTGTGCCGTCGCCCTTCATGTTGTAGGCCATGCTGACGTAACACCACCCTCGTCTGGTTCGCGATCGCCGTGAACTCGAGCACGCCGCGCTTGTGCCCGCCCTTGCCCTGGGACTGGTACGGCACCCTCACGCTCCCGCGTCCCGCGTACACCTGCACGGTCATGGCGCCCGCGCAGCCGTCGCCGGCGTCCCCGGCCGAGAACTCCAGCCTGTACGGCAGCCCGGCCACGGTGCCCACGTCCTGCACCAGCGCCGTCTCCACGCCGGACACCAGCTCCACGGCGCGGGCGCCGTGCGGCACCACGTGGTGCTGCGCGTCCACGAACTTCACCGACTTGGTGGACGACATGACCATCCACAGGGACAGCGGCGAGTACTCTTCCTCGTCCATCGGCGGCACGAGCACCCCCCCCCCCCCCCCCCCCCACGGCGTGTTGCGGAAGATGTAGGGCTCCTCCTCAAAATCTCCATTCTTCAGCATGTTATCTGCCAGGAATTTCAGTGAGTTCTCAGCGTTTTCGTTTGCGCAGTCATGGCGGCTTCGATTTGGTTGAGGTTAGAGAATCCTTACTCTTGCTACTCTTGGGAGGCGGCAGGGTCTTAATGGCAAACAAGTCGATGAGGGGGCCGCAGGCCGGGTCCTCGGAGACACCGGGGTTGTGGACGATGAACGACACGACGCTGCACGTGGCCCTGAAGGCCCAGGAGTAGGAGTCCCAGCCGCTGCTGGTGTAGACTGTCTGGATGGGGAGAATGTCCGACTCGGGGGCGACCGTGAAGTTGAGCTGCTCGGCCTGGGCGCAGGTGCGCGCCGCGCTGAAGGTGATGGAGTAGACGGCGCCCCGCGTCACGGGGATCCGCTGCTGGATGGAGGCCTCGTTGCCGAGCCGCACGGCGTAGGCGCCCTCCGACACCGGCAGGAGCATGTCGCCCTGCTTCTGGCCCGAGCCGATGTACTCCACGTACCCCGAGATCTCCCAGTGCGGGATCGCGTAGCGCCCCATTGTTGGAATTGATCGTGCTTAGTCAGAGGACGGGCTAACAGCTACCACGTTGTCCTGGTCAAGAACAACCAACTTAACTAATGGTTTGGTCGCCACCGTCCTCCCGTGATGGTGTCCGTCGCTCTGGAGTTTATTGTCGCCACGCCTGCTTCCTCAAGCAGGCACGGGGACATCAGCAGCCCTAAGGGCATCTACTGATCCCATATATGTAAATGCAATTAAGTCTTGATTAATTACTATCTTAGGTGTTCCTGCAATTAGGCTATTAGATCCCACAAATTAGTCATTCTAATTTCTAACACCCATCACCCTCGTGCCGTTGAGTTGGGACTTGGGCGGCACTTGCTCGAAGTTGCCATTCGGCAGCAGGCCTGATCATGTAAAATCAACTTAGTATCGCGACATTTTCAGGCGCCTACTCTGAAAAATGCTAGCGTCGTCAGAAATCGATCGGTGGTTCTCTTCAGCTCTCTTGTCCTGAAGGCAGGATTGAAGGAGCCGAGCCCCGAATTGCAGTAAACAAACAAAAGCTAAACTACCTCCAGCGTACTGGCTACTGAGTACAAAATCAAAGCATAGCTGAGGTAAAGACAATGACCGAGTGACAAGCTCTGATCAGCGACATTCTATCAGTTTACGGCATCAAAAGAATGCACGAAATTCGACACGGTATGCAAGCTCTCACCATCTTGGATTGCCGCTGCCGCTCGAGCCGCCAAGCAGACGGCCAAGAACACCGCAGCGCGGCGGATGTTTCCCGCCATCACACTTCTTCCGATCAGCTTTCGCTCCTCCGGTCCAAGCAGCACTCTGAACTCTCAAGTACTCAAACGGTAAACCCAGAGTCCCAGATGGCAGGTACTACTACCAATGAACACAGCTCGTGGTGATGTCTAGTTTCCAGTTTCCACTTATAGGGGAGACGCGCCGCGTAAAGAGAATCTTGTCGTTGGAATCACCAATCATGGCAGCCAAGTTGGCCAGGTGCGTCTTCATCAGGCCGGCCGAGCGGAACGCGCGCCGGATGCGCGGGCGCTTCCACGGTATAGGTGATTTTTTTTTTGAAGTAACAGGAGGGGCGCACCCCTACTGAAAACGGTATAGGTGATTGGGCACGGCATGGACGGCGTGACTGATGCCTCGCGTGATCAGTATCGCATGGCCGTCCTGTTTGGAGTAGTTTGCATCGCCATTATTTTGAACGGTCTGCATCGGCATTTCACTCCATAAATTACAGGGTGAACTGAATCCGAACGGCCGTGAAGAGTGCCGGGAAGTGCTCGACGCTGGCGCCGATTGTGGGCTCGGGCCATGATGGACTACTAGGGTCACAGCCCATATAGCCATATGGGTTTTGGTTGTCTGCGGGGCAGATGCTCTAGCAGAAACACGTGTAGCAATGTCATGTGGCTCAGTTTAAAAAAAAAAATCTGAAACTACGCTTTAAGACCTTTTTTTTTTCTGAAAATTCACTACGCTTTAAGACCTAGTACGCATTAAATGGAGCACGAAGGGTTTGGCATATTTTGATGGTGTAATATTTGGGCTTCGACCACCACTGTTAAATTTGGCCTTACCAAATGGCTATATATAGAAAATATGAGCCACATTGATTTCAAGCCATTTTGGCCACTCTAAATGGTTTTGAATTTCTTTTATATAGTTATTAGCCAGCCTTGTACCCCTTCCTCCTACTAGCATATCACCCCTTTTCTTGAAGGTACTTCTGAGAAAAAAATAATAACATAATGACATGACATAAGTCTGTAACCTAATCGGAGAAAAACAACCAGCCATAGTTTAGCAGCTTGTCATTTAGGCTGAGTTTACACATGACTAATTTTCAAGTCTCAAACAATACAAAATAAATAAACTTTACATCTCACAACATAAATGGAATTGAGTTCACATCTCATAATTAGTTTGGAAACTAAACTGAGTTCACACCTCAGAATGAGTTCATAATTCACATATCATCTCGGAGTTGACCTCAAATAAATGTTTATTTTTCTTATTGGGATTCAACTCCTTGCTAGCCGTTTTGCTCGATGATGATTGGTATCACAGTGTGGTGCTAATGTTGAATTCAATTACTCATCTCTAGCCAACATTAAGTTAGTTAAATAAAAACTTTTTAGATTGTAGAAACTGACTTCAAATAATAATAGTTCATATTTGTTGGTAATTTATCAAAGTATCTGGGTGGCTGCCCCGCAAGCCAGAGGGACCGAGCCATTGTTCTCATTTCCAGTGACTAGCAACAATCTGTACGTCAGCTTCTCACCAGCGAAGCAGATATTCTTAGCCGCTGAAGGTAGTGAGTGACGCATCCGGCGGGGCGCCCATCCTGATAATTCGCATTAACAAATGTCGCGGCGCTGCTATATGAACTCCACCCCTACTTCGGCAGCGAGGTCCTCTGGCATACAACCCTTGCCACAACGGTGGTGGATTTGGCCATGACTTTGTAATGCGTGTGAGCTATGCATGATTTTAAACTTTTAGGGACTCCAAATGCTCTGCAACCTATCATTGTTAATCTAAATAGTGCTAATCTAAATGGTGCTAGGATGTCTGCATCTTTTCCTCCCATGGTATCTAAAGCAACGTTCATTCGCAGTGGGTAATTTATTTAGATGATAAGCACGGATAAGTTATATGAATTTGTCCCCTCCCCTTTACTCTAGGCTAGGTTAATAATTGTTTGTTGCTTTAACTTGGGGGCTCAGTTATAAGCCGGTAACCAATCTCCACACGCACTAGAATATACTCACCCATCCAAAATTATAAGTCATTCCAAGAATCTTGGAGAGTCAAAGTATCTCAAGTTTAACCAAATTTATATGATAATATAATAACATTTATGATGTCATCTAAGTATCATTAGATTCTCCATCAATTATATTTTCATAGTATACCTATTTGATGTCATAAATCTTTATAATTTTCTCTATAATTTTGGTCAAACTTGAGATGCTTTGACTCTCCAAAATTCTTGGAATGACTTATAATTTGGGATGGAGGGAGTATCTAATTAGATTGTTCCCGATCTCCTCATCCACTAGAATGTATTTAATTATAGTATTTTTTCTACTCATGTATCAAGAACATTCAATCCCAACGATATCTTAAGCTCATGTCCTAACCAAAATGTCTTATACTTTTCATCTAAAACAGTTCAATATATTCATTTTTGGAGATAAAAGGCACGAAGGAAAACTAATTTTTTGTCACTGTTGAAATGAGAATAAAAAATTAATTAAACATCGTTTACTAGATATATATCAAGATTGAGTTTTTTTTGCAAAGGAACTACTACTTTTGTTATTCTACAAAATATAGAAGCTAAATATTAAATTGATTAGTGTTAACTTGTCATGCCGCAATTCTAGGACCTGTTCCGGAGGGGTTTTATCATGGTCTTTATCATGGTCTCGGCATTGTAGTACAAAACCGTTCAAGAACTAAGACAAAAATAAATTAGAAGCCCAGTGAAGACAATTTTTTTTAATATATTGGCAGTGATTTAACTGGTGAAACCGTTGAAATCCTAGCTCCGCCACTGTCCATTAGAATGGTCGCTGCATTGTGGAGTTTCAATCGGGAAAGTTCTTCGTGCTGGTGCCTCCTGAACTAGTTGATCAATCGACCAACGAGGTCTCCTTCAACATAGGCATAGAGAAGATAAGTGTGATAAGTGTGTTGTGCATTATTCATCGCATTGATTCCCTTAATGGTCTCAAACTTACGATCTTGCAGCAACTTGACTGAAAACGGGGACATATGTTGCCCTCCGCTTATTTTGTTTTCATAGTAGAAGTTATTTACTTAGAATACTTGCTCTGTCACTATTGAACTGATTGCATGTAACATATGTCAAATTTGCGAGGCACTAACTTAATATGGTGCAAACTCTTGCTATAATTGTTCCTTTTCTGGATTAAGTACTAATATCCGTCCCTTTTCATTTGTTTTCAAGGCACTAACTTTACATATATCATGTTATCATTGTCTTTGAGTGATAAGTTTATAAGAAAGTTATCTTTATTTTGAACATTAAATAATCGTCCCCTTTTAAATCATGAATATGTTTACAATCCCTTAAAAATATATTTTCCACAAAATATGATCTAGTATGAAAATATTTTCATCCTAAACAGGACACTAAGAAGACATAAATTTGTAGTACCCCATAGGTACTCGAAGTCATCATTGGGATCCTTTGTCGGTTTTGTTCCAACCTGGTCGTAGAGCACCCCATGGCTCTACAGAGGTAGGTTACTAATATCCAATAACACCACCGAACAAGTTTAAGATCCGCTAGTGCGCTTTACTCTATATATTATTTATGAATTATAACAAGAAAATGGTTGCATGCCCTAAGGGGTGAAGACAATCAGGTCTCATACTGAGAAGAATTGTCAATAAATGATTGCTCACAACAAAAGAAGTGATGGAGATAATTGATACTGGAACCTAATTGCTTGGCAAGATGGAAGTGCCAAGAAGCTCCATGGTAGTCCATCATTAGGTAGTCGATTAATTTTTTTAAAGAACATCTAAACCATCTATTTGCCACAATATTATAGAAGCAAAAGAATTTGCCCAGTTCATAAGAAAGGAAAACTGGACAAAAAATCATATATGATACATATAAGGGGTAATCACCCTACCAACACCTCGCTCAGGTATGCAACACTGAGTACAACTAAAGAGCAACAACTAGTATAGCATGCCCACTAACAACTAGTGCTACCAATGTAGTTTTTAAGCGGGGCAACCGGCAAAAAAAACACAAGCACTACTCTAGCTATACCACTATACCGGGACAAAAACTAAACTCCTGAGACGACGATTACATTGGCACCACAACTTGACAAGGCAACTACCAATCCGATGGTACAACTCAAATCACTAGCTTATGAAAGCATCGGTAAAGAAAGTCGTTGCCAAGCTCAGTTGTAGGCTGCAACTATTTAACTCAGCACATCAACTCAATGTTGACAGCAATTAGCACGCCAATTTATGAACCGTAAGCGCACGGATCTTGTCGGATTTATGGCCCGGCAGTCCACCTAGGCGGTACGGTTGATTTGTATGCAAAGAGAATCGCAAGATCATGAACTTGATAGTAACGCAAGGCATAAGACACGGATATTTATACAGCTTCAGGCTGCTGTATCGCGTAACGCCCTACGTCCTATTTGGGGGGATTGTATTGCACCCTGCGCTTTGATGTTGGTTGTTGTGTTGAAGGATTGGATGTCCTCCTAGGGGTACCCCTACCTCCCCTTATATAGTCCAAGGGGTAGGGTTACATGGCAGGACCCCTAGTTCAGTTACTATAGATGAGATCTAGTCAGATTACAAACTGCTTGTGGGGATCCAAAGATTCTGCCTTCTTCATCAAATTGAGCCGGCCCACTAGTGGTCAACTGGGCCCTTCATGAGGGTACCCAAGTATTCATAACTGTCAGATTTGTTGTAGTTTTTCCCTTAGAGATTCCCCCAAGGTTTATCAATCTACGGGACAAGAAATTTGCACACTTAACTAAATACCAATCTATGTTACCGAAAGCTCTTTGTATTGGATAAGATTAGACTAACAAAAAACTAACCAATTTAGATTAAAGCAGATAGAGAGTAAAGGTGTGAACAAGATAGATAAAATGCTTGTCCTAGGGATCTAGGATCACTTGTAGATACAATCACCATGCATGAAAGAACTAGATCTAAGTGTTATTATGAGTGAACCATGCCCAACACTTTCCCTCTCGCATACTGCCACTAAACAAGGGTACTCAACTATTGGACAATAAGAGCACGGCATGATGATCGTTCTAGGTAAGCAATTAAGCAAGCCAAAGTAGCACTGGTCAGCCATTACATGAAAGAGCATCATCAAGATATGATTGATAACAAATAGATCTTAAACAAGATGTTCATCCATTACACATCAAGATCTTCCATACAACCCGAGGACAAACAGAGATTTTACCCCATAATCTTACACATGTTGACACAATTCGAGGTAAAGGACGCCCTGTAGATCAACTGGATTGAAGACGACGATGAACAGGGGTAGGAAAGCTCCAAGCCGATCAGCCTGGGCACCTCCAAGCCGATCGGCTTGGGAGGTTCTTGACTCCTCTGGTGCTCCGCTTCGCGTGGCCTCTTGTAGATCCAATCTTCTCTTCATTTTCCAATCTTGTGGTGGCGGTGGATGGTATTTTCATGGTGTTTTCCTTCTCTCTCCAACTCCTCTTCCTTATAATCCATGAGGGGGTATTTATAGTCTTTCGTAGGCGGCAGCTCCAGCTCAATGGTTGGTGGAAAAACTCATGATATACCGAGCCTTGGAATAGGTCAGGCCGATCGGCCCAAAGGGTCCCAGGTCGATCGGCTTGGGCCTTTTTTAACCCTTCTGGTCCTCTCCTTTCTCGTGCTAGCTTCCCTCAGTGGTCATGTCCAAATATTAATTAAGCTCTTTATAAAAACCCCATTTATTATGTTGCATTTCCTACCAAAACACAATATGCTCCAAAATACAACACACATACAATAATAGGGTTATTTCAAGTGCCAAGTGGCTGGTTAGTATAAGAATATGTATGAAAACACTAGTTAAAAACGAGCGTCAACACTCAACAGCCAACACTCATCCCCGCACACATTAGACGGCACACAAAAGCAACATGACATGATTGGTTGGCGGATCTACAAAATTTGTACATTGGTGTCACTAATCTCTAATCTTACTAAACATTTGGAATTAGGTGCTATGACACAATGATATTACACTGATAATTCTCCCAGAGCTACTAGCGTCCGGACGTCCCATATGAATTTTCTTACCAGATGATCCGTTGCAATATTGAAAATTAACTCATGCAACGTTAGAAATGACCGCTCGCAACACTTTAAAGACACGTATAAAAATAATTCTTTCGTCTGATTATAAGATAGAAAATTCCCACCGCAACATGAGACCATGTTACGCACATCCATAGAGAGTGATATCACATAGAAATAAAGTTTGCAACATCAATACTTACCTTTTGCAAGATTTAAAAAATACAATCATAACATTTTTAACATACTATTGCGTTCTAAAAGCATATTAATTTTTTTAAAAATATTAGTAAAATAAAAATAATTGGTTAACTAGACAAAAGATGCAACATGAAAAATCAACCATTAAATATCTAGAATATTTTGTTACAATACTCCGAAACAATTGTTGCAACATCACCTCACATGTCAAATATCCCAAAAATAACCACCTCAACATCACATATCAACTGAAATCCCTTACAATATTATAGTATACCTATCACAACAAAAAATACAAAAAAAAATTTCCACCGCAATGTCCGTCCTTAAGGTTAGATGATCTTTCCTACTCCGACATCATCATGTGTCTATTGCAATAAAATTAGAACAAAATTAGGTATAAAAAATTTCCACCACAACATGATCGATGAGTTGCGACATTCGATCGATTTTTTGTTGGCGGCATCGCCGAACAAAGCATTATTACCGTAATTCTTCAAGTTATTGGTGTCCTGTCACACCAGTGGTTATGCTGTAGCTCTGCCCCTTGGCCCATTTATAAAAGGGTGGACCCAGATTGAGAAGCATAATGCATGTAAAATGACATCGAGTGGCATCATGACAACCCGTGCTATTTGGGTACCATGGTGGGAAAACTAATCTCAAAATCACTCTTCGGATTCGAAGTTATAAAATTAGAAGGTTAAATGGTTCAAGATGTTAAGTGGACACATGACTTCTTGGGAGTTTGGAACATTTTAGTTTTTTCAAGTATATGGCAGCGACATGACGGAGCTTAATTTAATTTGAGCCCTTAGTACAAATAACCACCGCGTAATACGAAGAGCCTCAGATGAAATATAAATAAATATACTAGTACGATAGGTAAAAGACAAAATGGGCCAGTACTAACCCAGCACAGTTACACTCTACGCCACGCCGCACGAGTACAACCGGCCGTAAAAACTTGCGCCTTAGAGAAGCAACCGGCGAGCAGACGGCTGCGTGATGGCGACGAGCGAGACGTCGTCCACGACGGGGCCGCAGAGCGTGCCGCTGTTGTCGGACTTGGTGTGGTAGCCCAAGCTGACGAACACCACCCTCGTGGGGCTCGCGGGCGCCTGGAACTCGAGCTTCCCGCGCGTGGATCCGCCGGCGCCACGGAAGTCGATGTCCACGGTGGTCTCGCTGGCCCCCGCGATCGCCTTCACCTTCATCCCCGGCGACGAGGAGTAGTCGGCCGACGCCCCGCACCCGTTGGCCGCGTCCCCGACCGAGAACTCCAGCCTGTACCAGCTCCCTTCCACGGTGCTGTACACCTCCTGCACGAGCGCCGTCTCCACGCCGGACACCAGCTCCACGGCGCGCCCGCCGCGCGGCACCGCGAAGTGCGCCGTGTCCACGTACTTGATGACCTTCTTGTACGACATGATCATCCACCCCGGCAGCGGGGACACGTCGTCCTCGTCCATCGGCGGCACCAGCACCCCGGACTTGCAATCCGGGGGGATGTACGGGCCCTCCTCGAAGTCCCCGTTCGTCAGCAAGTTGTCTGCTCACCAGTTTAGGCACGCACGCACGTACGTTTCAGAAAATATCAGTAGTAAGAATAGTAGCGAAGCTTAATTGTACACACACATCAGGCAGCAATCGTTGTAGCTAGTGTGGCTTACTCTGGGTGGGCTGTGGCATGTTGAGCGTCTTGATGGCAAATGCGTCGATGATGGGGCCGCACCCTTCGTCTTCTTCCTCCTGCCAGGGGTGGTGAATGGTGAAGGACACGATGCCGGCTTCGGCCTTGAAGGCCCAGGAGTAGGCGTCCCAGCCGCAGCTGGAGTACACCGTCTGGATGGGGAGCGGCTCGCCGGACTGGACGGGGTAGCCGGTCACGGGGGCGACGGTGAGGCTCAGCTTCTCGTCCTGGGCGCAGGTGCGGGACGCGCGGAAGGTGACGGAGTAGTAGAGGCCCCGTGTCACGCTGATCTGCTGCTGGATGGAGGCGTCGCTGCCCAGGCGCAGGGCGTGCGCGCCCTCCGGCACCGTCAGGATCATGTCCCCCTGCTGCTGCCCGGACCCGATGTACTCGACGGTCCCGGTGGTCTTCCAGTACTGGATCGCGTTCTCCCCCGTCACCTTCGACCCGCTCATCTGGGACTGGTTCGGCGGGTACTCGAAGTTGCCGTTCAGCAGCGGGCCTGCAGCAAGTGTATACATGGGATGACGTGTCAGATGCAAAACATGCCACTTGTACAAGCCAAGAGAACAGCTCGGCCAGTGTCAGGGGCAAACACATGACATGATAGCATTCATGATCACAAGCATATCGGCAATCCGATCGGCACCACAAAGACAAGTTTGAGCAAGCCAAACCATGCAGATGATGCGTGCATGTGGTGATCGCCTCAAACAATCTCATCCCATCACGATCCACGACAAGAGAGAGCCGTTGGAAATCGTTCTTATGCTACAAGATCAGGAGGCAAGCAGATCTCACATGATAGCATCTTCAAAAAACGATCCCACATGATAAGATTCTGATTTTGTAAAATACTACTAATAGTCAAACAGAACGTTCTGCTGCTCTGACATACATATTCCTACGCACGTGAGACAGCAGAACCCTGATTTCTTTGGGAACCTCAACTGACAAGTCAATAACGTCAGTTCTTTATAACAGATACTTCAGCTCACGTGAAAGAGACGCAAGAAGATAATTTATCAAAGAATAAGAATATTGTGCAGCATTTTCTTTCTGTCTATTGTGATTTTTCTTTGTTTCTTAGCATCACACCTGTCTATTGTGTTTAATTTCTCTCTATTGGGTGGTTGCCACTTAAAAAGGAAATGTTTCACCTACGACCCATTTCTCATTTGTAAGAGTAAAATGCTTGAGAACAATTCTAGCAAGACCAAGACATTTGTGATTCTTGAAACTTCTGATACACGTGATCTACGGTCACTAAACAACTTAAAGGATAGTGACAATATCAGTAACAGTGAGGAGCTAACCAAGTTTGACATAATGTTATCAGTAACAGTCTTACTAACAGCAGCTTAACATAATACAATCAGTGACAGTTAAAAAGATTTCACTTTTGAAAAAACTAAACGTAGCTATATTTAGGGACTCGGAGGGAGAAGCTGCTAACGGATGTCAGCTAAAGAAGATCTCATTACCATACTGCATACTACACCCCGGCAGTTGCCACCGGCAATAATGCCGCTACGTTAGTTGACGCGCTGATCAGTCATGCAATCAGGATTCAGGGACAACTAAATGACTAACAATGCAGCTTCAGTTCAGGGGCTCTCACCATCGCCGACGGCCGAGGCAACCAGCGCCGCGGCGCAGACGAGCAGGACCAGCGCGGCGCTCCGCTTATCGATCACCATCTCTGGTTATACCCCAACCTCGTACGACGCCAGTAAAAGGTCTCTTTCCTACACCTCGGGAAGCTTGGAAAATTTTACTCTCGAGCGGGAGCTCACCCGGCCCGGCGCCGTCCCACTTATAGGCGAGGCCGCGCCAGCAACCCGCATGCACGCGCCCGCGGCCCGGCTCGACCCGCGTGCAACGGAATAAACCTCCGATCGGGCGCCGCGGAACGCGGCGGGTCGGCGCACGCGCACGAGAGGAGGCCATGGCTCACGGCCACCCTCGCCTGGCTCGAGCGAGGCAGCCGGCAGGCTCTATCTGGTGCCGTGGAGGACTGGTCACGTGGCGACTCCTCTGCGCGCGCCTGCGCCCGGCATGGCCATTGGAACTGGGGAGGATTCCTCTGCCACCCCTGGCTTCACCGTCCGGGGGGGCGCGGGCGCGTACGTGGCGGCGGCGGGGCGCGCGGGCATGGGGGATCGATCCGGGTCTTCGTCGGCGATTAGTTTTCTGCCTTGGATTAGAGGAGGCGGGGTGCGGTGCTTAATTGCCCGTGTCGGCTCGACGTTGGCGCCAGAGCGCACTTGATCGGGGTTCTTCTGTTCTGACGGGATGCCTGATCTGGAATTTTCTTTTCTGACGGTGCTTTGATCAGGTTGGTGGCCACATGGGCTTTGACTCGATCTGCTGGCAGCAGTTACGAGTTGTCACAGAACTCAGCTGCCTTCCGGGAGCTGAGATAGGAATTTTTTCCCCATGTTTAGAAAACTGCAAGCAATTTATTCAGCAATGTTATCACGGTGAGTAGTGGCTGGTGTTGAGAGACCAACACTACGCCAGAAACGATTTGTGCTAGCACGTCGAAATTAACGTGCTGGTGGGTGGGATTGACACTCGCCAGCACAAATGTGATCGGAGCCGACGGGCTAGTGCCCGCCAGCACAGATGGGATGCATCTGTGCTGGCGGGTGCGTTAGGTGGCCTGTCAGCACAGATGTCGCTCAGATAAAGCCTCGGACAGCTTCTTCCCCAGCCAACCTTCCATTTGGAGCTTACCCGAGACGAGCTCGGGAAAAGCTAAAAAAAAAGTGAGTTTGTGCCATTCCAACCTTCCTTTTCAACTTCTATCCATCATTTCTAGCTTCATTAGGTTGTCATCTAGATCTAGAAGAGAGAGGAGGGAAGAGAGAGAAAATAATTAGAGATGGATTATTTTTAAATAAATTCTATGGTCATATTATAACCATTACAATGCTATTTGTCATTTTAATGTATTATAGAATTGAGTTTGATTATATTTTTCCTACTTATTAATTAATTATTAGATCCATAGTTTTAACTAATGAGGTTGATTCAATTTAATATATAATTGAGCTTGATTTTTTTTCTTTCTACTTATTAATTATTATATCCATGGTTTAATTGAGTATCATTTCAGGTAATATATAATTAATTTTAATTATATTTCTTCCTACTTATTAGTTATTACATCCATAATTTAATTGAGTTTATAGAATTGAGTTTAATTCAGTTATTAATTATTGCGACCCATAGCTCATTAAATTAGTTAATATAACATAAAATTGTTGTCATAGATTGTTAAAAATGGATCATAGAGTATGGATGTATGGCATATGGAGACATTCGCGTACATTCATGTCAGAAGTATCAAAGTTTGTCGAGGCTGCGGAGAAGCACGCTCGTATTTGCAAGACAAAGCAAATACGTCGTCCGTGCTTTGACTGTAGCAACTAAAAATGGCAACGGGTAAAACCCGCGCGGATATACAAACCACAAACCCGCACCCACGACAATATATCCGTGCCCGCGCCCGCCACCCGCCACGGGTAGCACTATGCGCTCGCGCCCGCTATCCGCGGGCATATTTTGCCCGCGGGCATGCCCGCATACCCGCCAGAAGTATAAATGGATGACATTTAACAAATAAATAGATCAAACGTTCATAATCTCAATTCATCACAATCACAAATCACACAGCACAGTTCAATAGTTCACCAATCACCATGGTCCACACATTCAACAATACAGTACAGGACTACAGGCCTACCATACAACTAATACAAGTACACATTGTTCAACTACAAAGTCTTTCAAGTGATGCAAATAAACAAGACATGGACAGGTAATTAGTCGGAATCCGCTCTAGTGATGCAAGATTCATCTTTCAGATCTTCTTCATTGTCTTCAAGGCATGACCAAAAGCTATTGAACCTTCCATCACCCTCATCTACATCCAAGTTCAAACATTAGTAGCTGCAGTATACAATCCATGTATTAATGAAAAGAATTCATTGTAAATGCACATTTTTATACCTTTGAGGTTGTGACGAAGTCAACTTTGGCTGCACATCAAAGCTTCCAACATTTTAGGAGTAAGATGACTGCGATGCTCACTTAAAACCCTCCCACTAGTACTGAAAGCTGATTCAGAAGCTACTGTGATGATTGGAATAGCCAAAATGTCACGAGCAATTAGCCTCAAAGTAGGATAACGAGCTCCCTCCAACTTCCACCAGCCTAGGATATCAAAATAATTATTCTCATAATGAGGAAGAGTTTCCTCTTCTAAGTAGCGATCAAGCTCATTCTTACTTCTAACAAAGCTTGTAGTCTTCTTATTTGCAGTAAGGATTTTAAATATGGACAACACAGCAGCTGCACTAACTGTAGAAGGGGCACCAGCAGAGGATGTAGCCACATTGTCTTGGTCTGTCACATGATAATGTTTCATTAAACTAGTAAGCAATTCCTGAGCCTCTGTAACATATTTTCCAACAGCCTCTTCTCCAAAAAGAGCAATATAGCAAGCATGTAACATTGTCATCTTAAGACGTGGATCAAGAATAACAGCAACAGCCATAAGACCATGGATGTCAGCCCAATACTTATCATACTTTTCTATCATGGCAGCATAAATGTTCCTAATAGTTTCATCTTCATCATGACCCCAAGACTTGAGTTTAAGTTTAATCTCACACTTTAGGGAAGAACAGGTTAGCTGTAACATATTTTGTCCCAGAAAATAACTCAGTAAGCTCATAGAATATCCCTAATTTCTCACAAACATTAGTAGCAAATGTCCAATCATCTGTTGCTGGACAATCATAGTTCCTATCGAGCTCACCCAAATGTTCAAAAACCTTCCTATAAGGTATAGCAATGCTAAGCATGATGTAGGTTGAGTTCCATCTAGTTTTGCAGTCTAAATGCAACTTCTTGTCCAATTCAACATTTTCATCTAGAGCAGTTTTCTCAAACTTTTCATACCTTTTTGGAGTAGCAATCCAATAAGCAACACTTTCTCGGATGTGCGCAACTGCAGTTCCAATTACTGCCATGCCATCTTTCACAATGAGGTTGAGAATATGTGCACAACACCGCATGTGCAGCCATTTTCCTTTCAATAGCATATTAGCCGTCCCAAGCCTTGTGTCCATTAAGCCAATCATGTTATCATTGGCACTGCAATTGTCAAGAGTCACAGTTGATACCCTCCGATCAAGATCCCAACTCTGCAGGCATTTATGCAATGCATCACAAATAACCTCTCCTGTATGGGGGCATGGCACATACATAAACCTACATCAAACAATGCAATAATTCAGCTAAACAGTTCATAAAATGTCCTGGACAGCAAGCAATAATTTAGCTGGACATAATGAACATAATTCTACAATCTGGACAGCAAGCAGAATTAAGATATTCACCTCAATATGCAGCTTCTAAGCGTCCATGAGTCATCAATAAAATGTCCAGTCACTGCCATATAGCCTCTCTTTTGATTTTCAGCTGTCCAAAGGTCAGTTGTGATAGCAACACGACAATTTGTCCTTTGCAAGAATATCCTAGCTTTCCTTTTCTCTCCCTCATAGAAACTCACGATGTCCCTCCTAATAGTGTTTCTAGTTGCCATTTTGAACAAAGGTTGTAATGCACTAACAAATTTACGAAAGCCGTGGTGATCAACAATGGACAACGGGTACTCATGCAGTATAATCATGGAATAAAGAGCTTTTCTAGCTACATCTTGATCAAACACATAGCTTTCTACAGCTACTGCCCCCTTTTCAGTGGTTGCAAACCTCAAATTAGTTTGAACTTTTGTTCCTACCTTATTTTTATTGTAGGCACAAGTTTTCAAATGAGTTTTCAAGTGAGTTGTACCATTTCTTGATGTGGCTGAAAGCTTCTTGTTGCAGTGGTTGCACTTGGCCTTCCAAACTCCATCAACACGCACTTTTTCAAAGTCATTCCAGACTACAGAGGTGAGCTTTCTCTTTGAAGGCCGCCCACCATCATCCGAGTCCTCCCCCTCTGATACATTCACAACATCCACAGCTTTGTCCTCCTCAGTACCAACTGCAGCAATTGCATGGGAGGTTTGCACTTGGGAGCTACCAGGGGTCGACATTGTAGCTGCACATCACAGTAGGTATTAAATTATCACTTGATTTGTTACTCCAGTAGACTAGGCAGATCTACAATATGAAGACAAGCACCAAAAAGCATAAATATATCATAAATATATCATTGACTTCATTCTGAAAGTTGGGCCTTCTATTCACAAGTTGATCTTGTTTTATTCTGCCATCCATCCACTATATCCATGATTGGGATCTAGAGAGATTGAACTTCTCTCATAAAAACATGATGATTTATCAAACAATTCGAAAGCAATTCATTCATTTTATCTATTGAACACCACTGAAAAAATCACCAAAAAAACTAGTTCATGGATCTATCATTCTACTGAATAGAGATTGAAGAAAAAGAGAGAGGAAAGTGACTGACCTAGGGGGTTGGGGGCGGTGAGCCGGCGACGGGGGAGCGAGGGCGCCGCCGCGCTGAGCAGGGCGGGCGGCGCCGGGACCCGGGAGGGCGGGCGGCGGCCGGACGGGCGGCGGCCGGGACTCGGAGGGCGAGCGGCGGCCGGGACTCGGGAGGGCGGGCGGCGGCCGGAACTCAGGAGGGCGGGCTGCTCCTGGCGCCTGCTCCGCCGCGCCTGCGGGCGGCCGGCGGCGAGCCTGGGGCCTGCGCCCTGCGGGACAGCAGGAGCAGGAGGCCGGTCGGGGCCTCGGGGGATTGGGGATTTGGGGTCTGGGGCGGGCGGGCGGCTGTGCGGCTGTGAATGTGGGGTCAGGAGGTGAGGAGGTCAGGAGGATAAGGATTAAGGAACCCTAGCAAATCCAGGCGGCCAGGCCCACATCTCATGCGGATTTGCAGGTATGCGGGCACGGGTAGTGTATTTTCATACCCGCAAATTTTTTATCGACGGGTATAAAATAAAACCCGCACCTGTGCCCGTGGGTACAAAATGGTACCCGTATCCCCACCGTAACGGGTTTTTACCCGCAGGCACGCGGGTAATTTGTGCCCGTTGCCATCTTGAGTAGCAACAATATTGTATTGAAGGATACTGATGTTATCAAGAGGCATTTGATAAAGTGAGGTTTTGTGGATGGATACACAATTTGACCCCACCATGGTGAGGCAGGAGGTACTTTCAATAACACTGACATCGATACTGCCTCTAATGAAGTGGGTGGTGATGATGCAAACAAAAATAATCATGTTATGATGGATGATGGTTATGATCGTGGAGATCAAAATGATGATCAAACAGATGCGCGTGTGGAACCATAGGTGGATGAGGAACGTGATGTTGATATGAAGGACATGTTGCGATACATTGAACCGGAAGTGTTGCTTGGGAGTGCTAAAGGGTTAGAGAATTTTGAGACACTCAAGAAGGTAATAAAGGACCGTATGTATGATGGATGTGGGAAGGAGTGGACAATGTTGCATTTCATCCTTTATCTTTTGATGTTGAAGGCTAAATTCAGCTGGTCAGACAATAGTTTTAATGATCTCCTTACTTTGTTGGGCAAGTTGCTCCCGAAGCCTAACTTTATGCCAAAAATACATACGAAGCAAAGAAGATTATCAATCCATTGAAGATGCGTGTGCAAAGAATACACACGTGCAGGAACCACTGCATATTGTACCACGGTGAGTACGCAACATTGGAAAAGGGTCCTAATTGTGATGCTAGCTGTTACAAAAGTAATGCTGATTTCTATGAGGACCATGTCGGTTCCTCCATCGGGAATAAGATGAAGAAAGGCGCAAAGAAAAGTGTTGGTGCTCAAGTGGAGGACGAGTCCAGTATAGGTACTGATACGATGACTCAATGTAGAGTCACTACCTTGGTGATGTGGTACTTGCCGGTGGTGGACCGTCTGAAGCGTTCGTTCCAAAACACAAAGACCGCTAAACTGATGACTTGGCATGCTAATCGCCCAGTAAAGGTTGACAGAAAGTTTTGATATCCTTCTGATGCTCGCCAGTGGAGGACCTTCTAAAAGGATCTAGGATGTCGACTAGAGGGGGAGTGAATAGTCGAACGTGAAAATTTTTACAACTTCGAACAAGTTTATCAGCGACTTCCGGAAATTTTCGGAGATTGTTCCGAAAATTCCAAAACTTTTGGAATTTCCGGAGAAATCTTCGGATTTTTCCAGACAATGTCAAATTTGAACTACAATCTCAAGATAAACTTACTAAAAAGTAAATCGACGAAAATAGGTTATTCACCAAGTGATTCTAAGCTTTTGGCATAAGATAGCATAGTTAGAAACTTGCTAGAAAAGTAGATAGAGCTCAAACCCTAGATATATGTTCTATGCTTGAATATGAACAAATGTAAAAACAACAAGCACAAGAGACACAAGGATTTATTCCCGGAGTTCAGCTTCACACCTTGAAGCCTACGTCTCCATTGAGGACCCACGAAGGGTGGGCTTTTCACTCCTAAGCCACTTTCCTCCCTCTAGCAACCACAAAGATCTAGCTAGAGTCACTTACTCAATCGTCGAGGTAATACAAACTTGCCGAGGCAGTCACAATGCTTGGATGCTCAACCGGACTACGTCTAGCCGGCTAGGAGCTTGAAGATCCAAGAGTAACAAACGTGGAATACCGGCTTGACGAAGAAACAAGGTGCTCTAGAGATGGAGATTCAGCTCACTAGCACTCTCCCTTGCTCTCCCTTGAATCCCTCCTTAAATCCCTCACCAAATCTTCACCTAAATATCAAGAGGGGAGTAAAGAGGGCTATAAATGCTTCTGAGTCGTTCAGGTCAGTGAGAAGGCAAGAGAAGCTCTGTGGGAGGGGGTGAGGGGTTATTTATACCCCTTCACCCCGAAACTAGCCGTTGGGGGTTAAGTTCCGAAATTTTTCGGAACTTTCTCCAGAAACTTCTGGAGCCTTCGGATTTTTTTCGAAAAACTTTCCAGAAAAGTTCGGACTTCCAAAACTTCTCCGGAGACTCTCAACCTCCGGAAGATTTTCCGGAATATTCTGGAACTCTCAAGTTAGCACCACTCTAAGTATCCCCATGTGATGTGCAGGTGCAAAGGGTGTCTCTCATGGGTTTGTTAGGTCATCTTGAGCACCTTTTTCAACGTAAAGATCAGAGATCACGAATCCCTCTTAATAGTGCGGCATTCCTATACTCAAATTCAAACCGAAAATAAATTTAGACTTGAAGGTATACCGTATATCTATTTATTTCCTTTGGGGGGTCCATCACAAGTGCTTCATGACCAATAATCTTTTTAAACCTGTTTATGCACTTAAAACTTTGTTAGACACTTAAGCTTGCGTCATTAAATCACCAAAACCCACTTAAGGAGGCCAAGATACTCTTCACCTTCGATGCCAATCATCAAGAGTTTTCAGTTAAAAAAAGAAATGTACGGTTCGCGTTGAGTACTACGGCATGAAACCGTTTGGTGAAAGAAGTAGCACGCACACCTCATGACCAATGCTAATGACCATATACAACTTTCCCCATGGCTATGTCATAAGAGAAAATTCTTTTTGCTGACCATTCTCATACAAGGCCCGAAGCAACCTCGCATCGACATAGATGTTTCCCTCGAGCCATTGATGGAAGATATGTAGAAGCTTTGGGTAGATGGGGTTCGGATGTGGGATGAGTACAGACAAGAGCACTTCACACTAAGGGCTATTATTTTTGTTACCATCAATGATTATCCTTCTCTATTTGCCCTAACAAATCGTCGAGGCGCAGAAGAAGGGTCTTTTAGGCCCGACAAAGAGAAAGATTAGCTAACCACCGCTATCGGAACCGCGGAGCATTCTGGGCGTCTTCGAAGAATGTCATCAACATTG
Organism: Setaria viridis; assembly: GCF_005286985.2. Taxonomy (NCBI): domain Eukaryota; kingdom Viridiplantae; phylum Streptophyta; class Magnoliopsida; order Poales; family Poaceae; genus Setaria; species Setaria viridis. The sequence goes on along the minus strand of NC_048269.2, from coordinate 22,922,020 downwards.
CCCTGGGGTAAAGCATTCCCCAACAACCAAGCAAGCTACCGGAAGCGCGACCGTTATAAGAAAAACCTTGAAGAGAAGATGAGAGAAATCGCCAAGCAGGAGTTCTTAGAGTTCTTGGCCAACCATGCTACTTGCCCAACGATGGTTGACCCGACAGTATCTGATGACCAACGACAGGCAGAACCAACCATGCTACTTGCCCAGACAGGATTCGTTGCGCCGAGTAGTGCTTGTTCCATTGCACATCACATTTACAAGTTGGTTATACCTTATGAAAGGAAACAAAATAAGTTTCGAGAAGTCACAACCGGCATGGCAGTAATGGGTCATGTGTTCCGAATGCACTCCTGCCAGAATACGCTTGGGTGCAAGTTGTTACGGTGTCAGATGAGTCATGCGAGATAGACATCCCTACTAATGAGGGGATTGAAGTTCTCGGTGATGCGATGAACCACTACAAACTGTGGCTTCACCGAGATATCGTTCTGAATGCACCGCCAGAAACGTCAAGGCCAAACCAAGAACTACCCCTTCCAGATTCAAATGTTGACACGGAGCAGCTGACGTTGTCACATGTGTAGGGAGCTAATAATGAGGACGAGCAGCCAATGCTATCACCTGTTCTAGAAGCTCTCAATGAGAATGATGGGACATCAGCACTAGAAGGTGATGAACGGGTAGATGATTTAGATGTTAATGATCCAACATCGTCTTCGTCGGCATCTCCACCTCCTAAGAGGCCAGCGGTACTCGTATGATCAGCACATATGATAAGTCTCCATCAGCACACGTCGACAAGTTTTTAAACGTATTGAAGAAGAAGGCTTCATCTTCCAGTGAAAAATCGGTAACTCGCAGTGCCTCTCGGCAAAAGGAAAAGGATCAAAACCTCAATTTCTTTGCGTCAGATGATGTCCCAATGGATTATGAGCATGGCAAACCATTCTTATATCGGTGGGATCTACTGGAGGGCCCATGGGAACTGAATAAGTTGCATGGATGGATCATGAATGCAATGAAGTAAGGCATTCGAGCAATCACAGCGCATGTCCCAACTAAGATTTTTCTTGGCGTTCTCCCGTACCAGATTTGTGATCGATTTCGAGGATTTGCACAGATTTTACCATCAACAACGCCTCGACGTGAATCTCATTTCTGTATGGTGCTTATAAGTCCACATGTACCACATATAATAGTTTTAAATACATACATATTTTATATCAAGTACCTAAGCAATCTATTCTGCATGATGCAATGGAGGGAGGAAGAAGTGACGCAAAGCAGGTTCTAGGTAGCGTACCTTGATCCAGCATGAATAAGCGAGCTGGAGCACATGTTCAAATTGATGGAAACGATCATAGCACAAATAGATGCAGCAGAGACACAAGTGGAGAAAGACTTTATCAAAAATAAAGCCCTCAGAGAAGAAATGCACAAAGTGTCCATATACATTTCTAAAGTGATGCGGAAAAGGCCTAACAAGCAATATATCATGGTCGTTATACATTTCTAGTTTTAATTACTATATATATACTAAATGTTGTCTATACTATAAATTATTTTAATATAATGCAATGACCATTGGATTTGCATCATGATTTTACCTAAGCTAGGAGAAGCGGTGGTCCTTGACTCAGCCAGCTATGATAGAGATAGGTACAAGGATTTCATAGGCATTATACAAAAGTAAGACATTTCTTGGCAGTACTTATATGCATGTTGACATTCTATGCACCTAAGCTGTATTACTAACTTCTGTCTTTATATCCTCAAAGCGCGTACAAGCTTAGCATACTAAAAAATAAGCCCTACAATCCAAAAAGGATGAAAGCTATGAAAATAATATATCATAAATACGTAAAAACATAAAAACTTGCTTTTTTCATATTACATGTCATTAATAACAATTCATCACTGTATCATTTTTATATTTGTTTGCAGTGCCACAAGCAACCTCCCAGTTCTGTGCTATGCGGATATTACGTGTGCAAGTTTATCAAAAATAATGGGAGGTACCGGACGAACTGTGAAGACGTAAATCTCCTATACACTGCCACGTATTAACTTCCTAATGGTAATACATCCTAATCTTCATTTACTATTTACCTGCAGATGCCTACCATCCCTGTTAATTATACCAAGATCAAAGACAAACAAATCGATAACATTTGTACAGACATGACGAGGTTCATCCTACACAAGATTTGTCATGATGATGGAGCATTCTTTGATAAAGATGGCGTGTTGATGGCGGACGAGTACACAAATCTTCGTAGATGGACGTAATAGTTTTAATATTAGCGTGGCAAAGAACAACTCTATTCCAAATGTTGGATTTTTAATAATGTGAATTATATATTATGTACCATGCAGTTTTTAATAATGTGAATTATTTATTATTCAAATTTGTTGTTATGTGGTTGAAGATACATATTTCATTTCATTTTGACGGCTAAAAACTGGTGGGAAATAGAAATAATAAATAATTCACAAGAAATAATATATTAAATAGGAAAATACATATTCCTGACGGGCAGCATAAGCACCTGTCAGCAGAGGAACCATCTGTGCTGGCAGGTGTTGTAATCACACCGCTAGCACAGAAAGCATCTATGCTGGCGGTTGGCTAATGTCGCCTGCCAACAGAGAACGGTCTGTACTTGCGGGCGAGCACCCACCAGCACAGACGGTATTTGTGCTGGCTTAAGGTTGCTGACGGGTGCGATACTCACAAGCACAAATCTATTTTAGTCACCAGCATAAAACTTTTCTGGCGTAGTGCAACCCGCAAACACCATTGAGCAGCGAGAAGTAACAAGTAGCCTCAAAAGAGACGTCGGATTTATCCGTTCACACACAACTTATACATCAACAATGGATGCAGCGGCAATTTCAGGATTGACGTCTGAGCTCCTTACCTGCTGGAGGAGAGGATGATACAGTCTTCATCTTTTTGGCTCCTTTCAGTACTAGCGTAGCGTCCATTGCTGCTGTTGCCTAATTGCTGCTTGAACTTGGTTGGTGGGCCGGCCGGGGGCTATCTAGCTAGGAGGAGGATTGGATTGGAATTGGCCCGTTACAAGGAGGCCCTCGCAGTGGGCACCAAGGCTTTTTCGGCCTGCCTTGTTCCAATGAGTCTCGGCTCAATCAGACCATTTTATCTTTGTTTAGCGTAGGGCCCATGGAGCTTGGAGCTGCTTCCATATTTGAAAAGTACTCCGTACTCGGCAGCGAAAAGTACTCCATTTGAACAGGCCCACGGAGTATATAAGAAAAGAAAAATAAAAGTATACTTGTTGCGCGTGGGGTCCAAATTAGACCGCCGGAATCACCGGCAGCGATCTTGGAAGTCTTCCTTCCTCACTTGACCATTTCCGTATTATAGGTTGTGGAACACGCAAGCTTCCAGTCCACCTTGCGGCGGCAGGATGAGGGCAATCTTCTTCGATCGTTGACGCGACACAAACGACCAGCAAGACAAGTAACGCATTTCCACGAAGAAACCACTCGGTATATCAAATGCGCGCGGCGGCTATATCCAAATCCACGTGGCAGCGCTGCTCGGTACTCGCAGCGATTGCAACGGCGGTGAGCGTTGGAACAAGTACTCCACGTCGAACACCATGCATCGAGAAGACGGGCACCCCGATCTCTATATAAGTCGACACCAGCATACCATCTCAAATCACCTCACAAACACAGCTCTTCAGGAACTGAAGCAGTGACCATCAGCATGGCAAACCCCGCGACGACCCTCACGGTCCTGGCTCTCGGGCTCGCGCTCCTGTGCGCTGCCGGCCCGGCCGCCGCGCAGAGCTGCGGCTGCCAGCCAAACTTCTGCTGCAGCAAGTTCGGCTACTGCGGCACGACCATCGATTACTGTGGCGATGGGTGCCGGTCGGGGCCCTGCATAGGGAGCGGCACCGGCACCGGCAGCGGCAGCGGCGTGGACGTGGGTAGCGTCGTCACCGACGCGTTCTTCAACGGCATCAAATCCCAGGCCGGGGGCGGGTGCGAGGGCAGTAACTTCTACTCTCGGGACGCGTTCCTGAACGCCGCCGGCGCGTACTCCGGCTTCGCCCGCGGCGGCTCGGCGGACGATGGCAAGCGTGAGATCGCCGCCTTCTTCGCGCACGTCACACACGAGACCGGACGTAAGCTGATCAAACCGACACTAACCGCATGGAGCCTAGCTAATTCATGACCGCATATGTACCGTTCTGATCAATTTGGAACCTAGCTAATTCATTTGCATATGGCTTGATGATACATTGATACCTCCAGATTTCTGCTACATCAGCGAGATCAACAAGGACAACAGCTACTGCGACTCGAGCAAGACGCAGTGGCCGTGCGCCGCGGGGAAGAAGTACTACGGGCGCGGCCCGCTGCAGATCTCGTGGAACTACAACTACGGGCCGGCGGGGCAGAGCATCGGCTTCGACGGGCTCGGGAACCCGGACGCGGTGGCGCAGGACCCCGTGATCGCGTTCAAGACGGCGTTCTGGTTCTGGATGAACAACGTGCACGGGGTGATGCCGCAGGGGTTCGGCGCCACCATCAGGGCCATCAACGGCGCGCTCGAGTGCAACGGGAACAACCCCGCTCAGATGAACGCGAGAGTGGGCTACTACCAGCAGTACTGCCAGCAGCTCGGCGTCGACCCCGGGAGCAACCTCACCTGCTAGAGGTGTTGCTTGGGTTCATGGATGCATGCTTGGCTCTATAGAAGGATAAACATACTTGGTGAAACCGAGTACAAGTGCTAGTGATTGTAATAACGAAGCAGTTTGTAATTCAGGGGGCTGGCCCTGTTTTGTTGGACCTGAATAATAACGAAGCAGTTTGTAATAGTATATATATGCGGATTGCGGCGAACACTTAGCAATTATCTACGATTCCAGCGTGCGTTCGATTGTACTTGTAATAAGTGCTTACAGCACAAACGATGACCTAAGTTAGGGCAATGCTACAGTACACCGATTACCTCCTAGGAGGTAAGAGTTCAAATTAATTAATCTGAGCCCTTAAATGTTAAGAGAGATAAATTAACTATTAAAAAGGAAAAAAATAAAGAAAGAACCGGCTCCCCATTATCACCGCTTCCTTCAATCTTGGAGGAGCGGTTACAACATGTGCAGGTGTACACATTTGGATCTGGATGCAATTTCTTTCCTTTTAGTTGCAACCAACGTCATAACATTTTAAGAGAATACATCTGCATCTGGATGGAGAGAAATATTACTTGAACATCTGCACGTTTACTTGAAATCTTGAATATCTGCATCTACATTTCTTCTTCGAAACGAAACATCTGCATCTGCATTTTGTTTATAAAAAAGGAAACATCTGCATCCGCATGGAGAAAAAAAGATATGAACATGGCACATTTCTCCGCGCAACACATTTACTTGAACATATGTCACGTTCTTTTTTTTTGGACAGATGCATGTCACGTTCTTCCTTTTTTCCGAACCGGAACGGCCATCCATATTCACGTGAGAGGGAAAAAAAAGAAATTTAGATCTGATACACAATCGTGTGTGGAAGTTAGATCTAATAGTAAAATATTTTTCCTATTTTCAGATTTTAAAAATAGATATAATAAATAAATCTATTACTTCCTATGAGGTAATATGTTATTAGATCTACGATCACTTGGGAGTACCTTAGCAAAACCCCCCAAGTTATTGTTATTGAGTATTGACTGAATGTGCCTCGAGAATAGTAGTATTTGGCTCCCCTCCATCAGTTTTGGAGTAATTTCATAGGCCTTCGTTCTCTGACTCAGCTAAGGTCTATCAGAAAACAACGACAATGTGCTAATCAGAAGAAGAAGAAGAAGTGGAAACAAAGGAAATGATATCAGTCATGTGACTAAATTTACAAGCAATCTCAGTCCACGATTATTCCTGGCCGGCACATTCCAATTCAAGGGCTCATCGTCTTTCTTCAATCTCCGAACTTGTGCTGACCTCTCTGTCCGTCTATGTGTGTATGTGTTTCTCACTAGGATACTTGATGTAATTTTCCTTTTCCTGACAAGGTGCTTGATCTGGTTGGGGTTTACATGGTGGGCTTGGAATCGATTTGCAGGTAACAGAGACGCATAGTTGAGATTATTTTCTTCTAGAAAGCTGGCTAGTGTGGAGAGCCCAACTGTCCAAGTTGGCACAGCGATGTCAGACACTGAAGACACAAGTGGGGGTGGGGACGGGGACGTCCTAATAGAAGGCTCATAAACTAACAGAGCAGTAGTCAATAAGGCAGAAACAATACAGTAAACGGTGCTCCCATCGATTTCATGTATCCATCAACGCCGACATCATGAGGAAATGATCGATGATGGAAGCAGCCACACTTCAACGATAATTCAGCTTCTTGACCATGTAAACGAGGTGACAGTTCAACACTGGTCGAGTTGCATTTGAATAGTAGAGTTAGGAATGGAGGTACGCACGGCTCAAATGGGCGTTGTACTGCGTACGCGAACGGACTGTCGTCGTCGTTATTTATTGTTAGTGGGCGCAAATTAAATTTGAAAGCCTATATTTAATTAATCTGGTACCCTAGGAGCATTCGGCCCATTTAAAGGGTGTTAGATGAAAGCAAATTGGTTTCAGCCCAAGGCCAATGAATCTGATCCTGTCTCAAAAAAAAAATCATCTCGAGAAAAACGTGAGAATATTCTTAATCCTCTGTAATTCGGATTCTTCTGAAATAAGAAAGAACAAAAATCTCCCAAGAGTGATCTAGAGAAAAATAATAAAATAAAACAAAACAAAATTGTAGGTTTGCGCACGCAGCCCAAATTAGGCAGCCATCATCGGCAGCTAGCTTGGAAGTCTTGTCTCCAACTTGACATTTCTGTGTTGGTCAGTGGAACACGCTGGCACCAAACGTCCTCACAAGCTACTAGGTACGTCGAATCGAGCAACAATATACGGCTGCCCGCGGCGGCCCGGTACACAGACGCGAAAGATCACAGAAAGCAATGACACATGCGTGGATTTTTCCACCGACGAGTATACAAGCGCTCGGCGGCGAACCAAAATCTGATGGTATCTGGACATACGGATATTTGGAGTAGCTTGCCGGTACATGCTGTATTGCTGTGTCACATGTGCGACGAGGTCATCACAAACGTGGAACAGTCGTGCCAGCACAAATGGTAGGCCGCCGGTCAGCGAAGCCATTCCGTCCATCCATATCCTGCACGTCGCGTGCGATGCACCGAGCATCTGCACGCCCTCATCATCGCCATATAAAGCGACACCGTGTATCCTCATGATATCATCAACTCACAAGTCACAACAAGCTGCACCGCAGCAACCAAAGACAGTATGGCAAACGCGCCGACGATCCTGGCCGCCGTGGCTCTCGGCGGTCTCGCACTGCTGCTCGCCGCCGCCGGTCCGGGCGCCGCGCAGAATTGCGGCTGCCAGCCAAACTTCTGCTGCAGCAGGTTTGGCTTCTGCGGCCAGACCACCGAGTACTGCGGCGATGGGTGCCAGTCGGGCCCGTGCATACGGGGCGGGGGCGGCGCGAACGTGGCCAACGTCGTCACCGACGCGTTCTTCAACGGCATCAAGAACCAGGCCCCGAGCTCGTGCGAGGGCAAGAACTTCTACACGCGGGGCGCGTTCCTGAACGCCGTGAACTCGTACTCCGGCTTCGCGCGCGGCGGCTCGGAGGTCGAGGGCAAGCGCGAGATCGCCGCCTTCTTCGCGCACGTCACGCACGAGACCGGATGTAAGTCGATCGAACTTCAGTTCCCCACTAACTGCACACTCTAATCTTTCTTCTGCGGGATGTATGACGAACGCACGTCAATCATTCTGGACTTATTGTGCACCGTCTCCGTACCGACAGATTTCTGCTACATCAGCGAGATCAACAAGAACGACCCCTACTGCAACCCGAGCTACACGCAGTGGCCGTGCGCCGCGGGGAAGAAGTACTACGGGCGCGGCCCGCTGCAGCTCTCGTGGAACTACAACTACGGGGCAGCCGGGAGGGATATCAAATTCGACGGGCTCGGCAACCCGGACGTGGTTGCGCAGGACCCCGTGATCGCGTTCAAGGCGGCGCTCTGGTACTGGATGAACAACGTGCACGGGGTGATGCCGCAGGGGTTCGGCGCCACGACCAGGGCCATCAACGGAGACCTCGAGTGCGACGGCAAGAACACCGATAAAATGAACGCAAGGGTTGGATACTACAGGCAGTACTGCCAGCAGCTCGGCGTCGACCCCGGGGGCAACCTCACCTGCTAGAGCCTAGAGGTGCTGGGTTCATGGATGCATGCTTGGCTGTTGGCTCGATCGAGAAAGATACATACTTGGTGTCGACGTGTCGTACACTGTTGTGGTGGGTACTGTCGCCTGTAGTGAGACCGAGAGCTCAACGAGTACATGTACTTGTAGTTCTATTAATAAATAATGCAGGGGATGGGCCTGTTCATTGGACCTGAATAATAATGAAGCAGCTTGTAATGTTTATGCACATTGCCATGCTACGATTCCAGCATGCGTTCTCTTGTAAGTACACAAAGCACAAATGATTTGAATGTGCCGTGAGAACAGAGTGGAACTCCCTCCATCAGCTGATTAGATGTTTTTTGAAAGATTATTTCAGATATTAAGATTTTTTTAGATTTAACTAGTCTAAGGCCCAAAAGAAGAGAAACACGAGCACCCAATGATTTGGAGCAATCTGCATATTTGGTTTAGGCATATTTCATAGGCTTTCCTTCTGTGACTCAGCTAAGTTAATTATAACAGCCTCGAAAAAAAGTTAATTATAACAGAAAACAACAACTGTAAGCTAATCAGAAGAAGAAGAAATGGGGGCAAAAAGCTAGGATATGCTATTAGTCAGGTAGCTGAATTTACAAGCAATCTCAGTCCTCGATTTTTCCTGGCCGGTACATTCCAATCCAAGGACTCATCGTCTTTTCTTCAATCTTTGAACTTGTGCTGGCCTCTGTCTGTCTGTGTGACTGTGCGTGTATGTACGTGTTTCCCAGGATAGTTGATGTAATTTTTTTTTTCCTTCCAGGTAGCTCGATCAGGTTGGGGTTTACATGGTCGGTTCAGAATCGATTTGCAGTTAGCAGAGACGCAAAGTTGAGTAAAGATTATTTTCTTCTAGACTAGAAAACTGACTAGCGTGGAGAGCCCAACTGTCCAAGTCGGTGCAACGATGGCAGAGACTGCAGACACAGGTGGTGGGGAGTGGGAACGGGGAACAGGGAAGTCCTAATAGAAGACTCACAAACTAACAGCAGTGAACAAGGTAGAGAGTGGAGACCATATTGTCCATCAACGCCAACATCGCGATAGACGCAGGGTTTCAGCTTTTTTTTTAGAAAGGCACCCAAAAGAGATATGATATTTATCAAGAAAAAAAATAACTGGTTTAAAAGAAGGACAATTTAATACAAAACAATCTTAAAAAAATAAAATTCCATGGAGTACCCTGTTGATAGTCTTCTTCCTTGATTCTTCATACCTCATCTAAGCATAAAAAATTCACTGAAAATGTAGAAAGGGATGAGAGGAACATCTGCAAACACACTCATCACATAAGACTTTAAAGACCACAGTAACCACTCATTGCTGACAACAAGATCTAGTATCAATTGAAAGAACATTAGCTGGATGATCCAAGCAATGCAAGCTAGCAATCCTTCACCACCACAATATAATTGAGGGACAGCCCGTTGACGTATGCGATGTCCGTTCTTCTACTCCCCCTGGTGTGGTGGATGCTTTGAACTGTTGGCGACGAAGTTTTCTTTGGGCTGGAGAAGATACAGTCAGTGGTACTCAGTGTCTTGTTGCCTGGGAACACGCTTGCCAACCGAAAGAGCAAGGTGGGTTAGGCATCAAGGAGCTTGGTGCAAAGAACCCAAGCCTGCTTTTGAAGCTTCTACACCGCATTTTTCAGCCAGGGGAATCCTCCTGGGCGCGGTGGGTACGTGAAAGAATTGATCTGGCATCGCTACAAGGGACCCTAGAGGGCGTCCACTGGACAACGCTGGGGGCATGCTGCCGCTGTACCGTGCTGTCACGAGCTCTGAAGTTAGCAATGGCGCGAGTACGAGCTTTTGGCACGACAGATGGCTATCTGCCGGCCGCCTGGCTGCACTGTATCCCGCTCTATACTCCCATACTACACTACCTGAAGCTTCAGTGTCGCAGGTGGTCGCCGATGGGATTTGCAGGCACCTAATGCCCAGGCTGACCCACGCGGCTACTGCTGAATTGGCAGACCTGAACCTCAAGATCGGCCAAATTACTCTGAGCAGTGGAGAAGATCAAAGGCACAGCACCTTAGCCCCCCGGGGCTCGTCACTTCAATCTAGCGCTGCCTACAACAAGATCATGGAAGCGACTGGGTCGCCTACCTGCAACTTCGCCAAATTCGTTTGGTCCAATCGAGCACCCCCACGAGTGCAGTTCTTTGCATGGCTGTTGGTCCAAGAACGGATCAGCTGCCGTACCAACCTTGTCAAGAAGCACATTCTATCTGACCCAGCGTGTGCGCTATGTGGTCAACCGGAAGATTGTGATCATCTGATTCTTCACTGCCACTTTGCAGCTCAAGTCTAGGCGGCTCTGTCAGCAGATACAACTGAGATCTTAGTTCGATGCCTGTGGAGTATTCCCCGCCCTACAACGGTGCCACGACGCCACTACTCCAGTTTCATCCTCCTCGTCTGCTGGCCGCTATGGAAAACCTGCAATGAGCTCGTTTTCCAGAACAATCCTCCGTCGCTGGGGCGGTTCTGGCTTGCATGCCGCGACGAAGCCCGATTGTGGAGCCACCGACTAAAGATTGAAGATCGTCAAATAACGGACACCTGGTGTTCACTTTTTTTGTTCAATGTAAACTAATATAACTCCTTTATGAAGAGTACCCCCCCCCCCCCGTTTTCTTGCTTAAGATCTAATGTACTTTGCATTTGGCCAGCCATCGGGTCCTATAATGACATCAGGTGGGGCACTCCCCCCGTTGACCCTTCAAAAAAAAACAATATAATTGAGGGTTGGAGAAACCGGTCTTTACCTTACCGCGGAACAAACCAAAAGTAGATGCCAAAGTCGCAGCATTAAAATATAGCCACCTGCATCTTCTGATTCACACTACACAACTGCAAATATCTGAGTTGAACCTACATATTTGGCAGAACCTACCTTCGCTGGCCCTTTGTCGATGCCGCCTTGGATATCGTCCAGGTAGGGAGAGGTCGAAGAGACCTTGTTATGCTCCATTGTTGCCACCACCTCGCCTCTACTGCTTGGGAACTAAACAACAGAAGAAACTGGAACCTAACAAAAACTAGATCAATGAAAAGGATAGATTCCCACGAAAGGATAGATTCCCACTTCTCTTGTTGCTAGCGAATTGTTAGAAGAAAGAGAGAGGAGAGGGCTGTGGGGTTATTTCTAGCTAGTTTGTCGTGAGATCATCTGTGTACAAGAGTTACTCCCTCTATCCCAAATTACTATTCATTTTGACTTTTCTAGATACATAACTTTTTATATGCACCAAGATATATCTAGGTGCATATCAAAAGTTAATTATGAACGAATAGTAATTTGGGATGGAGGGAGTAGCATTGAAACACTAGCTGAGGTAACATGTTTACTAGTCCATGGCGCTCATACTTCAGCGCTGCAGCGCTTGGTACTCGGACCTCAGCTCGAAGCATTTTCTCTACCTCCTTACCTTGGAAAAGCAGGGTCACCTTGTGTCCTTAAAACCTATAATCATCTTTCGGCTAACCGAGCCTTCTCCGTTCCTCCGTACCGACAAGGGTAATACTACGCTTTTCGGCCTGATCTTAGGCCCTAACACCCTCAGTGGACCAACCTTGCAGAGAAACCTTGGGTTTTCGAGGCATTTGATTCTTACCAAAATTTTTGTTACTCAAGCCGACATTCTCGCTTCCTCTTTATTAACCTCACTTTAGCGTTTGCTTCCCTCTAAGACGGAACGCTCCCCTACTAATGCATTTTGAAATCCCAGGGTGACTGTTTGTTCGTAGTTATTATTAGTGGGGGCAAAATTTGACAGCGCAGATTCGATCTGCCATCTAAGGAGCATTCGGTCCACAACTATGACCCGCCACTCAAAGGAAGGGGTGTTAGAGCAACTCCAAGAGTACTTCAAAAAATTCTTCCTCAAAACTATATATTAGGGGTTCTTTCAAAAAAAATTTCTCCAAAAAATATATCAATCCACAGCAGATCACTAATAAATAGCCCTCAATATTTTAAAACAGGCCACGTCATCGTATTGGGCCCATCGGAAGGGACGCGCGAGCGTGCGGGAATTAGGATTGGGGGAGGAATGCCAACGCTAAAATAACACGGTGGTAGGCTGTTTTTTAGCAGGACGAAAGAAAATTGGTTTCAGCCCAAGGTCCATGAAGCTGATCCTGTCTTCACGAAATATTCAAAATTCCTCCAAAAATGGAAAATATTTCTAAATCATATGTAATTAGATAGGGAGGCGCGCTCCGCTGCGCCCGTCGAAGGAGAGAGAAATTGATTATTACTGATATACATCGTTCATTTCTTTTTTTTGAAACAAATTATTGATATACTAATGGGTGCTGATGGTTATATATTAAGTGTCCAAAGATTATGTATATATATGGTGAACCGAATAGACGAAATAAACATAAATATATTCATTGAAGCTTAGCTGTTCTGTTCGATAAGACCGCCACTATCTACTTCTGCTGAGCAAATTTCTTAAGCAGAGACCAGTAGTAAACATCGGCCTTCAGTACTTGTCCATGATAATGATTGCTTACAGGACTGGTAAATTATATGCACGGAAAATAATAGTCAGCTTAGGCTATGTAATATGGAGTGGCATAGGAAGCCATAATCAAACAGTAGTTATCATCTCTGCTGTCCTGTCTAGCTGGAGGCAACCAAATGTGCAAATCCTGAGGAAAGAATGTACAGTTCCTTCTGCAGGAATGGATAACCAGTTCCTTCTGCAGGAATGGGTTCCTTTTGCAGGAATGGATGTTCAGTTACTTCTGCAGGCTGGTTCTGAACCTCCAACCGTTTCAAAAAAGAAATCCAAATAGGCTCTTCACCTTTCTATATAGGGACGAAAAATGCCTCCACTGATATGGACACCAAAGAAATTTATAGGGCAACAATAGAGATCTTTATAGCAGCCTTGCAAAAGACAGCAACCAATAACTTACAGCAGGTAAACAGCAAGTGCCCCGGCTCTATGTTCTCAAATCCCTATAGAATTATATTTTTGTACACTCTCAAACCATATAACTGTACCATCGATGCACTGGCAGCATTAACATTTCAAGCTAATTCTTTCACCATGAATCCGTATAGCAGAGACTTGAACAATGAATGAATCAAGGACTGTCTAGATAAATAAGCAATAATTAAACTAAAATAGAAACCTCTGATCTTTCCAGTGATATACATTTATGAGGAGTAATTGGCGGCTTGTCCAATATATTGAACTGGAAAGAAACGATCAAGGGGAATGTGTGATTGCGAAACATAGTGTCAGGCAGCATGTAAAGAATGCAGTAAGCATTTTGCTAAGAATCACAATAATTATATGCATCAAAGAAATATGGTAGTAATGAACAGAAACAGTGGGTCTTATAGGGAAACTAAAATAGAAAATAAATTACTGGCTAATGGAAAACTAACATCCAAGTCTTCAATGGCACACACAAATAGAATCACCTATAGTTGTTTGTCAGTGTTTACAGATGTGAATGAGTTTCAAGAATCAAATGGGCAGTACATGATCTTTTTTCATTGGTGCACATAAACAAATAGATGGTATTAAATACTTATCCCTATATGCAAGAAATAGTCAATCGTTATATGATTTAGGACACAACAAATTGTTGTAATCTAATTTGACATTAAAGCATAGTTAATCGTATATTGACTGTGTGGCTGTGCGTGAATCAGACGCGGTAAGTAGAGTAGGCCGGTAATGTGGCACACGCGGCAAGATTTTGTTTGTAAACAGTAACTCGCTGCCCTCGGAGGGCAGCAATCCTTACAGCAATATATCTACACTTATTGGGAAATCCACGCAACATAAGAAAGAACAAAAATATATACTCCTAGCAGTCATCTAGAGAAATGCTAAAATATTTTGTGCGCGTGGTCCAAATTAGGCAGCCATCACCGGCAGATCTTGGAAGTCTTCCAATCTAACGTTGACCATTTCTGCTAGCCTGTGGAACACGCATGCACCACTAAATCCTCGCGAGCAAGGTGCGTCGAATTGAGCAACAATATACGGCGGCCCGGTACGTAGATGACGCCAGTTGTCTTCACAGACGCGAAAAATCACAGGAAAGCAGAGGCGCGGCCGGTAGCATGCGCGGATTTTTCCACCGAGTATTCAATCGCTTGGCGGCTATCCAAATCCTATGATATCTCAACCCACCCTTGGAGTAGCTTGTCGGCACAAGCACACTGACACATCACACACATGTGTTTCCACAAGTTCATCACAAAAGTAGAACGGTCGTACGTGGCGGAACGGGACAGCGAGCCATTCCACCAATATCCTCCACGTCGCACGCCATGCATCGAGCATCTGCGCGGCCCTGATCTCTATATAAAGCGACACCCCTCATGACATCTCAATTCACCTCACAGCAAGCTGCACCGCAGCAGCCAAACTTAGCCAGACACTGAAGTGTGCTGAGACAGTATGGCAAAGTCGCCGACGATCATGGCGGTCGTGGCTCTCGGCCTCGCGCTGCTGTTCGCCGCCGGCCCGGCCGCCGCGCAGAACTGCGGCTGCCAGCCAAACTTCTGCTGCAGCAAGTTCGGATACTGCGGCACGAGCGACGCCTACTGTGGCGACGGGTGCCAGTCGGGCCCGTGCCGCTCGGGGGGTGGCGGCGGCGGCGGCGGCGGCGGCGGTAGAGGCGCGAACGTGGCTAGCGTCGTCACCGACGCGTTCTTCAACGGCATCAAGAACCAGGCCGGGGGCGGGTGCGAGGGCAGGAACTTCTACACGCGGAGCGCGTTCCTGGAGGCCGCCAACAAGTACTCCGGCTTCGCGCACGGCGGCTCCGAGGTCGAGGGCAAGCGCGAGATCGCCGCCTTCTTCGCGCACGTCACGCACGAGACCGGACGTAAGTTGAATGAATAGCTCCTCCTCTACTACTGCTGACTCTAATCTTTCTTCTGCGGGATCTTCCGACCGCATACCAATGATCATGCTGATCTTAATGTGCACGGCTTCATGCATACCGACAGATTTCTGCTACATCAGCGAGATCAACAAGAACAACAACTACTGCGACGCGAACAACAGGCAGTGGCCGTGCGCCGCGGGGAAGAAATACTACGGGCGCGGCCCGCTGCAGATCTCGTGGAACTACAACTACGGGCCTGCCGGGAGGGACATCGGCTTCGACGGGCTCGGGAACCCGGACATTGTTGCGCAGAACGCCGGGATCGCCTTCAAGACGGCGCTCTGGTTCTGGATGAACAATGTGCACCGGGTGATGCCGCAGGGGTTCGGCGCCACGACCAGGGCCATCAACGGCGCCCTCGAGTGCAACGGGAACAACCCCGCCCAGATGAACGCGCGGGTGGGATACTACAGGCAGTACTGCCAGCAGCTCGGCGTCGACCCGGGGAACAACCTCACCTGCTAGACGAGCCGGCTTCACATGCATGCTTGGCTGGTGAAGAATAAAGAATTCTGGGCGTTGAACGCGCTGAAGTTAAACCCAGAGTTTAACGAATATATGTACTAGTAGTAGTATTAATAATGCAAGGCAGGGCTTTGCTTATGCAACCTGAATAACGAAGCAGTTTCACAGTTTGTAATATGCTGATTTGCCGGGAACGACACTTAGCATTGGCAAGCATCTACAGCTCCAGTGTGGGCCTGTGGCATTTTGGTGGCCCAAGAGGCCTAGACCAAGAGACGAGTGAATTCTAGGCCGTTCGATCCAATGGCCCGTTTCCCTCATCCAATTACATCTGGCTTCTTTTTAAAAAAGAAAATATTTTTTTACTACCTCAGATAATCCATTTTTATCGATTTGATTCCCTCAATAATTTTTTAGGCTGAATTTACTTTCCTAAACTATTTCGGATAGTCTAATCTACAACATACAAGTGGATTTTATGTTCAATTCTTTTAGATGATAAATGACACGATATCTTATGTCAGAGAAATACTTTAAGAATTTTTCATCATTATTTTCATATAATTTTGTATATCTAGAATAAATTTAGTATCAGATGCTCCTAGCCTATGAAAAAAATCATAAAAATATATTCTTAATGTATTTTTCTAGCATAAGTTATTATGAGTGTTATGAACTTAAAACTCAACTGACATGTGGAGAAAAGAGTAAAAAAAATCCCACTACTTTTATGATGCCATTTTCCCAGTCCTTTCCTTTATCACGTTGATGGAAACTAAAGACAATCATCAGCCAGTATTCTGATTTTTTTTGGAATGTAAAGCTAGGAGGAGATTTGCCAGATTTTTATATTAACAAAGAAAAAGGTTACACCTAGAAAGAAAAAAATCTGTATAGTCATGAAAGAAGCCAAAATTATGCGTGCACGAAAAGTGCCTCTAGGTGTTAGGCCTTGCCAAAAACCCAATATTGCGCCTCTTCTTTGATCTTTGCTACCAGTTGGTATGGTTTGCAAAAAGTTTATCAGTGGTTCCATTCCTAGAAGTTCTAATTATCATGCTTCGTTGCAAGTTTCCCTTCAATCAGATTTCAGTACATATTAAAAAAATGAAAGGCCTAATACTAATGATTGATTTGCCACCTTGCGCGCTATGTCAAAGGTCCCAAAACTACCTGGATACTCAAAGTTGTCTTGAAGAACACACTTGTCAAACTCGAGTGCGCAATAAATCCTAAAAACCAGTCGGGATGAAATTAATAGAAAAAGGGTTACAACTTAAAGAACTAAGAGTGCGAAAGGGTTTCTAGTCTAGTTATTAGAGTATCTGAGTAGCACCCAGCAGATCCGGATTCAACTCCGCATAAAGCGAGTTAAATGGACCTGGAATAAAAAACTTTTAAAAAATAGGTAGGGCCTACTGGTCAGAAAACTTAAAGAACTAAAAGTTACTTGAGACTGCTAGCTCATCGGCAGTCTCATATTCCTTGAAAATTCACAGCAAGAATTACTGAAGTGGTCTTTCAAAAAAACAAAAACTTACTGAAGTGGAAGGCCATAGTTGGAGAGGTGACTTACTGAAGTGGAAGTGGTTTTACAATGGAGTGAGGAAACTTTAGCGACAGTTTTTTGTTAGAGGAAACAAACATTGGCGATAGTTGGAGGGAAGCAAGTATATCGTTTTTCAGTTACACAGACGTTATGTGGCTGAAGCTAAAGCCCACAATGTTACTTTAGCCCAGGGCGGCAAGGCTCATGAAATTAGCCCTTTCTAACTGAAAATCTTCTCCATGAAGTAGGGCCTGTTTGGAAAGGGGTGCTAAACTTTAGCACCTCACTTTTAGCATTATTTTAGCACTTAAGCTCCCAAACAGGGTGCTAAAAGGTGTGTGCTAAAGTTTAGCACACCTAAGGGATGCTAAAAGGTGCTAAAAGTGGTCCCAAGCCTACGTTTTTCCATGCTGCCCCTCCCGCATCCCCCTCTCTCTCCCTCTCCCGCAGCGCATGTCTCCCGCATCGCATCCCCCCCCCCCCCCCGCCAGCCATCCATCCCGCCGTCATCCCCGTCCCGCCGCAAACTCCTCCCGCAGGTCCTCCCCTCCTCGCCGCCTCCGCCGGCCACGCCTCCTCCGCCCGGCCGCAAGGCCATGGGGAAGACCCATGCCGCCGCAGCCACGGGCGGCCGCAGGAAGACTCGACCCGCACTGTCCCTGCCCGCCGCTACCACAGGTGGCCGCCCGCCGAGGAGACCCGCGCCGCCACCACCTCACAGGCAGCAACCAGCCCGAGATCCGACCGGCGCCGCCGCGGTCAGCCGCCTGCCGGGGAGCCGTAACCGGTGGCAGCACCGCGGAGAACCCCATCCTGCCAGCGTTGTTCAAGGAGATGGTCCTCGGCAGTGCGCAGATCTGGAGGGGGCGCGGACATTGGGGATGGAGCTCGCCGCCGCGGGGGCCGGGCTCCGCCAGGCCATGCCTCCTCCGCCAAGGCGCGAGGGAGGAGCGGGGAGGGAGGTGGCAGCGGTGGTGGCGGGAGGGAGAAGGCGAGGCAGCGACGGGTGGAGCGCGCGGGTGGTGAGCGGGGGAAAGGGAGCATAGGGAGGAGCGCGGCGAGGCGGGGTAGACCAACTCGTGGTGGAGGGGCAGTGCACCAGCAAAGGAAGAGGGAAAAGGGGCAGTGCACCAGCAAAGGAAGAGGGAAAAGGAGGGACACTTGGGTCATTTCCCACCAAAAATGCTAAACTTTAGCATAGTATTCAAACAGCTCCAAGTGCTAAAGTTTAGTACTTTATTTGAGAGTGCTAAAGTTTAGCACTATGTCTCTAATCTAGGAAGAAGGAAAAGAAAACGCGCGGTCCAAATTAGACAGCCATCACGGGCAGTCCGGCTGCGATGTGTGGAAGTCTTCCCTTCTAGCTGGACCATTTCTGTTCGACATTGGAACACGCAGACCAAAAAACTTAAAGGCCCTCACATGCTGCGGTGCGTAGGAGTGGAATTGAGCAACAATCCAACAATATACGGCTGTACGCGGTTGACGGATGACGGCAATTTTCTTTTGCAGACGCGAAAAAACCCGGGAAAGGAACGACTTGTAGGCAGTAGCATGCGCGGACTTTCCACGATATTCAAGTACACGGCGGCGATCCAAATCATGATGGCATCTTCACTTACGTGGAGTAGCTGGCTAATAAACTATTGTTGGTACACGTTGACACATTTGCCACAGTGCACGTTTTTCATCGTAAAATGTGGAACAGTCGTGCCGGTACAATGGTGGACCGAGGCGTTTCATGCCATGCATCGAGGAGTGTATGGCCCTGATCTCTATATGAAGGGACACGAGGAATACAGCTCAAATCACCTCATAACCAAGCTGCACCGCAGCAACTAAACTTTAGTCATCTCATCAGGAGCTCGATTAGGTGCTGATCCAGTATGGCGAAGAAGGCGCCGACGGCCCTAGCGGTTCTGGCTCTCGGGCTTTCGCTGCTATGCGCCGCCAGCCCGTCCGCCGCGCAGAACTGCGGCTGCCAGTCAGACTACTGCTGCAGCCAGTTTGGCTACTGCGGCACGACCGAGCCCTACTGTGGCAAGGGGTGCCGGTCGGGCCCGTGCTGGGGTAGCAGCACCGGCGGCAGTGGCGCGAACGTGGCCAACGTCGTCACCGACGCGTTCTTCAACGGCATCAAGAACCAGGCCGGGGCCGGATGCGAGGGCAAGAACTTCTACACGCGGAGCGCGTTCCTGAACGCCGTGAACTCGTACTCCGGCTTCGCGCGTGGCGGCTCGGAGGTCGAGGGCAAGCGCGAGATCGCCGCCTTCTTCGCCCACGTCACGCACGAGACCGGACGTGAGTCGTCTAATCTTTCTTCCACCGTATTTATTTCTAGTCGAACGAATGCAGAGTCTAATCTTTCTTCCACGGTATTTGTGAAAACATACACATGCCGTGCTGAATTGCTGATCAGTATGGAAACTAATTTGCATGTCTTCTTGCTGACAGATTTCTGCTACATCAGCGAGATCAACAAGAACGACGCCTACTGCGACGCCAACAACAGGCAGTGGCCGTGCGTCCCGGGGAAGAAGTACTACGGGCGCGGCCCGCTGCAGATCTCGTGGAACTACAACTACGGGCCTGCCGGGAGGGACATCGGCTTCGACGGGCTCGGCAACCCGGACAGGGTGGCGCAGGACCCCGTGATCGCGTTCAAGACGGCGCTCTGGTTCTGGATGAACAACGTGCACCAAGTGATGCCGCAGGGGTTCGGCGCCACGATCAGGGCCATCAACGGCGCCCTCGAGTGCAACGGGAGGAACCCCGACCAGATGAACGCCCGGGTGCGCTACTACAAGCAGTACTGCCAGGAGCTCGGCGTCGACCCCGGGAGCAACCTCACTTGCTAGGCGCCGGAGGTTTCGTGCAATGGCTCGTCAAGAATAAAGCGCTGTGCGTCGCGCACTCGTAAAGTAGTAGTGATAATAAAACGCAGGGGTGGACCTGTGTATTCGAACTGAATAAGGAAGCATTTGTAATATGTGGATTGCCTCAAAACATGTTAATGTCCGAAGTTATTATTAACAAGCAAATGCATGCCTCACAACTCCCTTATCTTGCTGGATCGAAACTTTAAAGTTTATGTTATCACAAAAGAATTCTCACATTGTGTGCTGGACATGAACAAAATTTTGGTGTATTTTATCCCCAAAAGATATTTAATCGGTTCGATATGCACCTAGTGGAATTCATAGCTTTTTCTCCTTGTATAATTCGAGTTTTGGTTCCAAATTTTGCTCGAGAATTACTAACATCACATTGTTTTATGATTAGTTTCCTGAGTTAGGACAGAACATTTAATACTAGTTTTACTTGGACATACATACTGCATGAGAAATAGACACAAAAAATATTGAAGTATTTCCGTAATATACGTGATGAAATCACCACCGTACCACCACAAAATTTGAACTGAAAAAATAACCTATACGCAGAGAAAGAAAGAAAAACCAAATTGCCAAAACTTTATTCAATGGTTGCATAGACAAAATGAGTTGTTCAAGATAGTATTATCCCAGTCAAATTGGCATAATCATTTTCCAAATTAATTTGGATACGCAAGCACATGGATCACTATAGCTTTTCTCTTGGTGTATTCTTCCAATGTTTATACCGAATCCATATAAGAAACAAGTGGGATGCTAGCTCTAACCATGCACTAAACTTGCTAACTAAAATTGTTCTCCATAGAACCTAAGTTCACTCAAACATACTCCCACTACAAAAATGGTATGGCCCTAGTCATATTAATACAATAGTTATGCACTCGCTCGGTTTTTTCTCCCTCCAACTGTCACTAGGTTAGGTTAGTCAACTGCCTCACTCGCACATATAGTGCACTGCAAGATCAAACTAATTGATCACCATTTAAGTGCAACAAGAAGACAGGTTTGTTGTATCCAATGGCGGAGCTAGTGAATTCCACTGTCTAAGGCCAACATTTAGGGCCTGTTTGGATACACACTCCTAAAGATTAGGACTCCACTTTTAGGATATTTTTAGGACTTGTGCATCGAAACATGGGTCCTAAAAGTGCACTCATAAATTTTATGAAGGCTATTTTCATTAGGAGGGCCAAGGCATCCTAATGGGTCCTTTTTCTCCTAAAAGTGGTCCCCAAACCCCCCTTTACCCCTGTTGCCCTCCCCAAGCATTTAATGACGTGAACAGTGCATGAGCATTTAGAGGAGTAATTGGGGGTAAAAAAGTTATTTTTCCTCTAACATCCTAAATATTAGGATTCCATCCAAACAGTCCTCTCCTAAATTTTAGGACTACCAATTTCTGAATCCTAAACTTTAGGACAATCCTAAACTTTAGGAATTTGTATCCAGCGCTTTCGTTTCAAAGAAAAAACATTTAAGCGCTTAAACCACTCAAACCAAGACAGATAACACTAGTAAAATGCATGATTTAGAGTATATCTCTCAATTCCAAGCCTAATTGTACTAATTTTATGTGGTACAAAAGAAATACCTAATTACTGCTGATCATTTGGCTCATCACCACCTCACATCTCCATCGATCCATATTACTTATATTCATTGTGTGTCACTCAGTTTATTGTAGTAGTTTGCTGGCAGTTGTGCTTTAGCAATCCATAATTGTGAGTAAGGTTTATGTGGTGGATTTGTGCCAATGAACTTTAAAGAAAAATTGCACTGTCTGTGAATTCCGATGCCAGTTTAGCTAATATGTCAGACTTGAAGTTATTGAAACTTGCAAACTAGCCTGTTTAATGTTTGTGAGCCTTGATTGTTTACTTGCTTGGACAATAGACCAATGAACACACCTCTGTTTTCCTACATCTAGTATACATTTTTGAATGATGAAAGTTGTAGCTTTGGGACAACTGATTTCCAATAAAACTTTATTTACAGGGTAATGAAATTAGGCATACATACATGACCGGCAAAGATCGTAGAAGTTTCCTCTCTAGATTGGCCATTTTTATTTCACCAATAAATTCGCACACACGCGTGATGCTTGGAACTGGTTCAACATAATACGGCTGCCAGCGGCAACCGGATGATGACAATGTCTACGTGATCGAGAAAAAATCACAACAAAGAAAAGACTTGTCCCAGACTCCCAATAAAACGCACAGGATTTCCACCAACTAGTAAAGTACATGGCTGCTATCCAATGGACCAAAATACCAAATACAAATCTTTTCTTGCGTTGCAGCTAGCGGGCAGTCGTCGCAGCTTCTGAAATGCGAGTACGTGTTGAGAGATGTGCCACAAGTTCGTAATGTGGAACCGTATTAGTGCCAGTACAATGCTGGACGCCTGGAAACGTAGCTGCGAGTCCAGCCGGTAAGTTTGAATGACATGTAGTACAGTGAGAAAATGCATGCCCTGATCCCTATATAAACGGCACCAGCACACACCACCCCCAACACACCTCACAGCAGCAAGGAAACCTAGTCACTAGTAAGCAACTGAAGCTGTGTGATCCAGTATGGCGAGTTCAGCAACGTCGAGGATCCTGGCTCTCGGGCTGGCGCTCCTCTTCGCCGCCGGCCTGGCAGCCGCGCAGAACGTGGCTAGCGTCGTCACCGACGCGTTCTTCAACAGCATCAAGTCCCAGGACAGCGGGTGCGAGGGCAAGAACTTCTACACGCGAAGCGCGTTCCTGAACGCCGCCAACGCGTACCCGGGCTTCGCGCACGGTGGCTCCGAGACCCAGGGCAAGCGCGAGATCGCCGCCTTCTTCGCGAACGTCGCGCACGAGACCGGACGTGAGACTAGTAGCATGCATTCGTGACTAAATGCCGAAGTACAGCTAGTATCATTATTCGCGGTTTGCATGGTTTAATGGTGTCTTTGGATGATGTCAAATAACAGGCCTCTGCTACATCAGCGAGATCAACAAGAGCAACAGCTATTGCGACCCGAACAACAGGCAGTGGCCGTGCGTCTCGGGGAAGAAGTACTACGGGCGCGGCCCTCTGCAGATCTCGTGGAACTACAACTACGGGCCGGCGGGGAAGAGCATCGGCTTTGACGGGCTCGGGAACCCAGACAAGGTGGCGCAGGATCCCACGATCTCGTTCAAGACGGCGCTCTGGTTCTGGATGAACAACGTGCACGGGGTGATGCCGCAGGGGTTCGGCGCCACCATCAGGGCCATCAACGGCGCGCTCGAGTGCAACGGCAAGAACCCCGGCGCCGTGAGCTCGAGGGTGAACTACTACAAGCAGTACTGCCGGCAGCTCGGCGTCGACCCGGGGAGCAACCTTACCTGCTAGGCGTCGACGGGTCCATGCTGCATGAATAAAGCTCTGCGTCGCGCATTCGTGAAACCCCAGGGTGTTTATTAGCGAGTACGTGTACTAGTAGTAATAATAAAACGCTGGAGCTAGGCCTGTTTATTCGGCCTGAATAATGAAGCAGTTGTAATATGCAGATTGCCTCAAACACTTTAAAGAGACCGAAGCTATTATTAACAACCAAATGCATGCCTGCGAGAAAAGTGTGCAAGTCCCCTCCAATATCTTATTCGAACTTTAAAGTTTATATATTATTACTACCAGGAAAATTCACTTCGTGTGTGAACAAAATTTTGCTCATTTTACCCCATACAATATTAAAAGTGATCAAGATACTCCTAATGAACCTCACAAGCTTTCCAACAAGTACAAAATCATCAAAAACAGAGTTCAGAGTAAAAGTTATGATCAAAATATGAAAAGTAGCGACATGGTGACCGAAAGATCCCACGGTACCGTCAGACTTTGACCATTCATCCGGTGCTAAAAATGTTATTGAATAGTCCGAGTTTTTTAATAATTTTGTAAAGAGTTTCACAAACTTTCCAACAAGCACAAGATCATCGTAATCGGAGTTCAGAGTTGAGAGTTATAGCTGAAACACGGAGGTGCATATTATAGCACCGGAAATTCCGACGGGTGTCAGACT
This sequence comes from Setaria viridis, assembly GCF_005286985.2. Lineage (NCBI taxonomy): Eukaryota > Viridiplantae > Streptophyta > Magnoliopsida > Poales > Poaceae > Setaria > Setaria viridis. The sequence goes on along the minus strand of NC_048269.2, from coordinate 22,897,839 downwards.
AATTGGTACAACTGTTTTACTAGCCGTTAGGCTATTTATACCCCTTCTACCCCTCATTTGGAGTTGCTGAAGTATGCAAGAGTCTATTGGAGTGCAAGACACATTAAGAACATATACATGCCACCAAAAGTGCAAAAGTGATCATGTAAAGGCAATTAGCACAAGCTTAGAGAGCGATTATTAGTGCTAGGATAGGCCTATAGAGAGTGAATACAAGATGTTGCTACCTTGTGATTCGTTAATGGAGTGAACCACCATTGTAAGTTTGGTGTGCCAGCACCTTGAGGCCTTGGTGGCTTCCCGGCAAGTCTCTTCGACCCTCCAGTATGGTGTGGAGCATCTGTAACATCCCACTTTTTAGAGCATTTAAAAATACGAACTTTTTAAATTTTTTCTCCAATTATAACATAACCTCTTTTGCCAAAATATTTAAAAGTTACTCAAAACCCACACATTAATACACATGTGATGCATCTGATTGCTCTGGAAATTTGTCCTAAATTTGAATCTTCAAATCCTAGGAGTAACCCTCATAAAATATCTCCTTATCTAAAAACCCTAAATTCAATATTAAAATCTTGTATGAATATTAGCTCTATCCAAATCTCCACGAACTCCCTATTAAATCCTCAAATGCTTTCAAAAGCCCCCATCATTATGTCCATTTCAAATCCACAATTCAAACTCTAATTAGATTTGAAACCCAGATCGAAATCCAAATCCAAAAACCCTTTTTAAATAAAAGAAAGCCCTTCTAAACCTTATCGGGCCGGCAACTACCCTTCCGGCCCACCCCTCCATTCGGCTCGATCCGCTCCCGCTCCTGTGCGCGTGCAACCAGCCCACGCGGCCCGCTCCTCCCTCGCCCTGGCTCCTCCCCACGTGGAGACGCGCGACACACGGCCCGCTCATGCTGCGGCCCACCTAGCCAGCCCAACGTGTGCCTCAGCCCAGCACGCGTCGCGCGTCGCCGCGCCGCCACTCCAGTGCTCGTTCCCCTGGCGCCGCCACGCTGAACTTACCCCGCCGCCGCACTGGTATTACCGCGTCGTCGCCCCACCGCTGGCACACACCCAACCATGTGCTACCGTGCACACGCCCCTTCTCCCCCTTCCTGCTCTACGCCCGGGATGCCGCACCTAGTCCCGGCTGCCGTCGCACCTGCGCCCTGCCACTGCGCGTGCCTGGCCGCCCTCGTCTCTGCTGGCCGGTGCGCCTCCCCTCTCCCCTCCTTCCTCCTTATCCCCTCTGTCGTAATTCCCCTTCCCCCTCGCTCTTCTTTATCCTCTCATCCCTGCCACCCCAAGACCAGACGCCCCATGCCATCGCCAGGACCACTGCTATCCTCTCCCTCATCCCTTGCTCGCCTTCGGCACGAAGCAAACCCAGTCCAGCACCCCCAGCTCCCCTCCGCGCCTATAAAAAGCGCTCCCCAGCCTCCCCACTCGACGCGCCATCTCTCCTCTCCCTCTCTTCTCCCCCATCACCTCGAGCTCGGCTCGAGCTCTAGCCTCTCATGGCCAACCCCTCTCCGAGCTTCTGCCCCCATCCAAGCCCCACCAATCAATTCCTCTCCCTCCCCTCTCTCTATGGGTTCTAAGCACGCCTCCAACGGTGGACGAAACTCGATTCTGGTGGAGGTCCGGCGAGCTGCCGCGGCCAAGCACGGCGGAGGGCGGGCGGCGCCGCTCGGCTCCCCCAACTGGTATGCCGTCCACACCCTGTTGCCCCTCTGTCATCCCTCCCCATCTCTTGAACCTGACAGACGGGCCCAGTCAACGGACGCCGTCGCCCCGTTGTCCACACCTCCAGCCCCACTATCCGTGAGCCTGGTTTACCTAGAGCACAAACCCACTCCAGCGCCGGTCCACCATCCCGTGACACGGTCCATTCAACAATAACCCACAGCCCCCTCCGCTAGCGCTGGCCGGTCTAATTTCCTATGTGCACCCGGTAAGTGCACACAAACTTTCACTTAGAGCCCTTCCTTAATTCCAAAAATTCCCAAAAATACTACACATATTCTAAGCCTACCTATGTCTTTATTTCCCACAGTTCATCCAATATAGCCCCTTTTTCCAAATTACCATCCTCCCACATAATAGAAAAGTCTATTATTATGTGCACACCAAATATCGTTTTTCTACACTAAGATCTTAGAGCCCCAACTTTTTTTTTAGGAAAATGCCACACCACCTCCACCTGTCGCCGTGCCCTAACCCCTAGGTGCCGGACCAGGTCAAAGTTGAGTGCATCGTGCGGCCTTTAGCCACTATTACCCGTGCCCTAACCCCTATTGTTGCCGCTAACCCCTATCACTCCCACGCATCGGGCTGATCTTGTACCGGCCCCATCTATTGTCATGTGTGCTACCCCTAGCACCGGGGCAGGTCGAAGTAGTGTCTGTCGTACATGCTCTTCGGCTTCTATCTTGCTTGACTGCGTTTGTCGCTTCGTGTACTACCCCCTGGTGCTGGGACAGACCAACTGTTGTGCAAATCTCCTCTACCCTGGCCCTAACTTGTTTTTACAACTCCTTAGTGACCCCCAACCCTTAGGATCTATCCAAAACTCCTGATCCCTTCTACCAACTAGCTGTTATACTGCCCGATCCAAACCTTACATATCAACCTAGTCTAGTCGATATGCCGCCCAATCGAAACCCTAAATATCAACAAAATCCTAGCCGCTATGCCGCCTGTTTAGAACTAGGAAATCCATTAGTAATTTTCTAGAAATTCTTTTAGATTCCAACCATTCAATTCATTAATTATTTAGAAATCCATTTCTAAGTAATTAATGAATTATTCTTCTTAATCCGAGGATTATTCATTAGATATCAAATGATTCCCATAACCTCCATCCATTCTCTCTCATTTTCCTTAAGCTGGATATTGATTGTTAGAATTACTTTGCTTGTTTGTATGGTTGTGTGAACCGAGGATACAACCAAGATCTGGCTGGAAAATAAGGATCCAAAAGACATGAAGTCAAAGGTCCAGCGTCCTGAAGGCACATAGATACATTAGCGCTCCAACCCCGACAAAAAGCTAAAAATCCTAAAGACGAAAAGTTAAGACCCTGGTCAACATATGAATCGTCGATGAAGGAAGTCCTAGCATCCACCCCCTTGATCATACTTTTGCCCTATTTTTCTTAGATAATAAAATTTACCAAGATACAATCTGACTTGCATATTTCTATAGGAGCATAAGGGCAACCCACTTCTATTCCCTCTCCCGCCTTAACTTGAAGCCGTTTCTAGCCAGAAATCTTATTAATAATTCCAGTCACAACTAGATCGATGAATTTCAAGACTACAGTAATAAACTAATAATAGGGATTTATGTGGCTATCCACTATGGATAAATATTCAGCAGCGCACGATGTATGGCGGTCAACGCCAGCTGCAGCAGGGTGACGGCAAATTTCCATTAAATTCACACATGCGTGACGTTTGAAATTGAGCAAATAATACACGTCGGCCAGTGCCAGCGGCGGCAGGATGACGGCAGCTGTCCTCGTAGATGCGAAAAAATGACCAGAAAGCAACGTTTTTCCACAGAGAAATAACCGACACCCAGCACGGCAGCTACTCGGTACTCGCAGCAAGCCGGCAAGTCGGGCGGTACATGTCGATCGATCGACGGACGTGGCACAACCTCATCGTAACGTCGAAAAGTCGTGCCAGTACGTTGCGCGACCGAGATAGCAGCTAGTCCCTGCGTTCTCTCCACGTCGAACCCCACATGATGATCCCTATATAAGGCGACACAGCATTCCATATGAAATTACCTCACAGCACGAGCTGCACCGCACGCAGCAACGTAATATTTCGTCAGGAACTGATCACTCGATCAGTGATCACACAGTATGGCAAACGCGCCAACGATGCCTACGGTGCTGGCTCTTGGGCTAGCGCTCCTCTGCGCTGCCGGCCCGACCGCCGCCCAGAACTGTGGCTGCCAAACAGGCTACTGCTGCAGCAAGCACGGTTACTGCGGCACGACCAGCGACTACTGCGGCGCTGGCTGCAAGTCCGGCCCGTGCACTGGTGGCGGCAGCGGCGGCGGCGGCGCGAACGTGGGCAACGTCGTCACTGACGCGTTCTTCAACGGCATCAAGTCCCAGGCCGGGAGCGGGTGCGAGGGCAGTAACTTCTACTCGCGAAACGCGTTCATGGACGCGGCCAACAAGTACTCCGACTTCGCTCATGGCGGCTCGGAGGCCGATGGCAAGCGCGAGATCGCGGCCTTCTTCGCGCACGTCACGCACGAGACCGGGCGTAAGTTGATCGGACCGCCGCTCATTGCCGACTGCAGAGTCTAATAATTTTTTCCATGGGATTTATGACTTCATATCGTTTTGATCAATTTGGAACCTTATTCATTTGCAGTTACTCCTACTGCATTTCTTAAAAGAAAGCCGATATATATATTAATAGAGAACGAAATAAAGTACAACACAAATAACAACTCAACAGCCAAAAACATGTAAAACCATAACGGCAGCACCAACAGTCCAACACCAATAATACAACACGAGAAAAAACCACACCAGCACGACAATGGCAATAATGAACAACACGAAACAGCCACCGACAAATAAAACCACCTCTGCACCGGCAACCAGAGGCCAACGTCAATCGGAAATCTAGCCCATGATTTTACACAGCCGGATCGGAGAACCCCTGAGAGGTGGGTAGGGAGTGGAGAGAGGGGGGAAATCTCACGGCAATTCCTCCAACGAGGAACACAGAACCAAATGTGTGTCACCATTTCGGCACTATCACCCGCCAAATTGACCATCGCCACCAACATGTCGTCGAGATTGCTGCTGCATCGACCAGACCACATGCAACCACAAGCAAACATTACATGTTGCTGTCGCGCCAAACTACCACGCCATTGTAGAGACCTCTGCAAGGCAAGTTGTCATTTACAAGAAGATGCCTTCAGCTAGCGTATAGTCGCAGCCACAGACATGCATGGCTAGCCTCTGCCGCGCCGGGTCAACAGATTGCCGCCAATCGACGATCTCGGGCGGGACAACGCGGGGCAGGAGAGGGAATGTTTTCTTCCTATATCCAAATTTGTGTTGTGATGATGTTAATTTTTAACTTCATCTGCACGGTTTCATACCGGCAGACTTGTGCCACATCAGCGAGATCAACAAGAACGAGCCCTACTGCAACCCGAGCTACACGCAGTGGCCGTGCGCCCCGGGGAAGAAGTACTACGGGCGCGGGCCGCTGCAGCTCTCGTGGAACTACAACTACGGGGCAGCCGGGAGGGATATCAAATTCGACGGGCTCGGCAACCCGGACGTGGTTGCGCAGGACCCGGCGATTGCGTTCAAGGCGGCGCTCTGGTTCTGGATGAACAACGTGCATCAGGTGATGTCGCGGGGGTTCGGTGCCACGACCAGGGCCATCAACGGCGCCAAGGAGTGCGACGGGAAGAACGCCGATAAAATGAACGCAAGGGTGGGATACTACAGGCAGTACTGCAAGCAGCTCGGCGTCGACCCGGGGAACAACCTTACCTGCTAGAGGCGGTGTCGCCGTGTCGGGTTCATGCATGCTTGCTTTGGCTTGAGAAGTATAAATACTCGGCGTCCCGCACACTCAAAGAACGTAGCAGTACTACTAATAATACAAAGTAGCTGGTCTGTTTATTCGACCTGACGAATAGAATATATAATGAAGCAGTTTGTAATATGCAGATTGCCTATTTGGCTCAAACATTTGAATGACCGAAGTGTGCCGTGTAAAACGTGTTCTGTGAAACTGACTAGATTGAGCCAGAGCGGGCTAAACTGATGAAGTAGACTCTGAATATTAATTCTTTCTGGTCTGATGCAATGCAAGGACAGGGCGAGATCCGTAGTAGAATTCTAAAAACATTATCTTGATTATTCTTAGTTTCGGCACAATCCATCGTTGTTATGAATTAGCATCATCATTTGAATGCTTTTGGCGACAGTTTCTTTCACAACCACGTGGTTTTAAAATGAACAAGAAGTGGACTGAATGTTCAATTGAATCTTTAGGATCTGCATAATTTGGTTTCTGATAAACCAAGTCCTCCAAAAACATATCAAGAGGTGTGGTTTTGTAAATATATATTGTAAGGATCAGTGGCCAAGAAGGGGTTAAATTGGGACTTTTTCAAATTTCTAGAACAATAAAAACAAATCTTAGTCTAGATTTCTAGCCTAGAAACTAAGCACAGCAATCAAGGAGCCTAGCAAGTAGAGCACACTAACATGATCATCATTTCCTAAAGCAAGATATGAGCAAAGTAAGCACAACTTGAATAAGAGCAAAAGAAAGGATGTAAATGCTCAAATTAAGTGCGAAAATGTAAAGAGTGAGGACACGAGAACACCAAATTTTTCTCCCATGGTATTAAGGAGTTGACGCTCCCTCTAATTCATGTTGGAGCACCTACTAAGAGTTTTGCTTCCCCAAGCCACTAAGATTCGAGTGCTTCACTAAAAATGCTCCTTCTCCATCTCCGGAACGGCGAGCTTCAAACCGTGTACCAGATCTTCTTCTTGGGACTCCCACAATCTCCAAGAGCTCACCAAGAACCTCTGGATCACCAAGACCATCTAGGTGACGTCAACCACTGTTGACGCTCGTTATTGACACACTTTTGGTGCCATTTAAGTGGTATTTTCATATCTATTCTTATACTAACCCATCACTTGGCACCTGAAATAACCCCATTTTCGCATATGCATTGTATTTTGGAGCGCATTCTATTTTTGCAGAATATTGTACCTAAAAGTATATTTTAGGATAAAGCCTTGAACAAGCAACGAACCTGTCAAAAATGAAGGCCAGCGGGCTCAAAAAGAGCCCATGCCGATCGGCCTGGTGAAGCCCAAGCCGATCGGCCACGGGTCTTCTAGCCCCCTCCGACGCTCATTTTTTGCAAGCACTCCTCCAAGATTACTTAAGGGCTAAGGTTGTGAAGATATCACAAGTATCACTTCGGGATTAAAGAGGAATCAAAGAAGATCAAACGGAGATTTGGAAAGTTATCAAAGATCAATCTCATCCCGAAGCTATCGACGTGCCAGGCCCACATGCATAAAAAATAAGCTTCCAGAACATCAGAGGAGACTTGGCGACGAAGTTGGGCGTGAGGGGATAAAAGAAGGGCCAGGCGATTGGTCTGGACTCCCCCAGGCCGATTGACTTGGGGCTTTCCTTGCTCCCCTCGTCTTCCTATTTCAGCCACGCGTCTTCCAGACTATAAATATGGCCAAAATTCATCGGCACAAGAGATCAATCCACCAGAACTCAACAAAATCAAAGACGTACACCAGAGGGAGCTGAGGCCACTACAAGTCCTCGAAGTTTCCTAGGAGATGGTTTAGGCTAGACCCTAGCCGCCATGGTCGTCCCTGCACGGCGAAGCCATGGTGGAGTTCTGGAGCCGAGCCTTGTGATCACCAAGGCTTATGTACACACAATGGTGATATCAATCTAATCTTGTGCTTACTTTGATGTACGATAGAACAGATAAATATCAGCCGATGCAAGCTTAATCAAGGCGGGATAACTGGTGAATACCGTAGATCGAGACAGAAGCGATGCGCCGTAAGTCAAAGATCCAAGATACTCGATAACTGGTAGATGAAACTAGACGAAACCACAGCGATGCGCCTGGTGGTTAAAGCCTAGAACACCTGATGACGAAACTTGCAGCTCGCCGGAGATCGAGGTCGATGCAGCCCAGCTTGCTAGAAGGAACTCGTCGAGAAGCTACATTACTCCTACTCCTAATGCAATGGCGTGAAGCCGAAAAGGTAAATAGAAGATAAATATGTTGTATATTGATCGTGTGATGATTCTTTACAATGGCCACGTCCCTTTATATTTATAGGGCGGACGTTACATAATCGGCATCTAACCACGCACAAGGCAAGTCACGTACACAATCTTTTCTAATAAAAAACTCTATCTCTAACTAACCCAACTCTATCTCTAAAATATTTTATTCTATGAAACAACCTCCCGTACATGCACAGATCGGCCGCATGCATAATTATTCTGGAAGCCTCCCACGCATGGCATGTAAAGTGCACCAGAATCCATGTTGTATATTCTAATTATTTTTATCCAGACGTGCTGGCCTTTCCTTTATATCATCCTTGCCTCTACTTGCCCATCAATCCAATGAAGCCGATTTGGACTCCGTGCCCATGTGCATGCATGCTTGCTTCTTATTGTTGTACGTGACTCCGATTATCTCGTACTCTGAATTTATAGGATTGGTCAAAATCCGGTGTCAACACAGGCCCCCCAGTTTCGGAGTATGAATGCTTCATGTTCCGAAACTAATTGTAGAAGTCTGATACTTGTCTTCAGAGCTAATGACGTCTGATTGCAATATCCAAAGCCACGTTGACTCCTCTTCAAATATAAAGAACACCATCGGCATTGCCAGCAGTAGAAACAACAAATTAGTCTGTTGACACCAAAACTTGGTGCAGTAACCAGCAAGCTTTTGTTGTCAACACAGGCCCCCCAGTTTCGAAGTATGAATATTTCATGCTTCGAAATTAATATCCAATATATTTTATAAGCAGCCGATACTATTTTCCTTGATCCAATCAGCTGAATTTTTTTATTGGCCAAGCAATCAGCCGATGCTTATCGCCAAGCAATCAATCGGCCGAAGCAATCGGCCGATGCCTTTTGCCAAGCAGTTAATCGGCCGATGCATTTTTTTTAATTAGCCGATACAACTTTCAATCGGCCTATCCAATTTTCAATCAGCTGATGCAATTTTTTCAATTAGCCGATACCCTTATATATATATATATATATATCCCAATCGGCCGATGTATTTAATTAGCCGATGCTTCCCTTATCTCAATCGGCCGATGCATCTTTTGAACCAGTCAGCCGATGCATCTTTTGAACCAGCCAGCCGATACTTTCTTTATTTCAATCGGCCGATGTATATATATATATATATAATTTTTTTTAATCGGCCGATACAACTTTTGATCGGCTGATCCAATTTTCAATCGGCCGATTTTTTTTTATCAATAAGGAGATGCACGAATGGCCGATGCCCCTCTCTTTTGTCAACGCACCAATATGGCCGATGCTTTCTTTTTTTTTTTCTAATCAATCGGCCGATGCTTCTCTTATTTCTTTCTTTCTTTCTTTTTTTCTTTTGCCCTGCTTTCACTCGTTCCTTTGCCCATCGGCCGACCGCCTCCTCCTTTTTTATCAATTCTTTTCCCAATCGGCCGACTGCTCCTTTCTTTTTCTCTTTCTTTCGTCATGGTCGCCTAGTGTACAACGAATGGAGAACTTCATACCCCTTCCGTGGCCGATCTGATTTCAGGTCAGACTCCTCCATTGGCTATCCCCTTTATATATATATATATATATCCTTCATGGCTGCCGATGCATGTACTCCTGCTCCCTGCTCCCTGGGTTTCAAATCGAAATGATTCTGAATCACATCGGCTATCTAATTTACCCAATCAACCTGCTGATGTCCGTCATGATGCTAAACCCCTGCCTGCCGATTTGGCAACTGGGCAATCGGCTGAACTCCAAAAGCTGGGGGTGCGTGGCCTCCTATCGGCTGGAGTTGAACTCCAGCGTTCTGCTGCCAGTACATTCCAATCTGAGGGTGCTGGAAGTTTCCCATGAGTTGAGGCATAGCCGATGACTGATTGTACTACACAATCGGCTGAGATTCTTGCAAATTTAGTCATTGGCTGTCCCTGATGACTCAATAGATCTCATATATTTTTCTATCGTCAGTGTGTACACAACTAGCCCCGGCTGGCTCTTCGGTTTAATGCTTGCCACTATTCATCCTGGCCGAACCATTTATATTCTAGGCTGCAATTTGCTAGACCGATTACCAACAAAAGTAGTAATCGGCCTTTCCTTTTTTTAATTCCAACTGCTAATCGGCCGATATCTTTCTCTACGATCGGCCGTTGTTTTTTTTTAATCAGCTGATACAACTCCAATCGGCCGATGCAATTTCCAATCGGCCGATCCCTTTTAATTCTTCCAATCAGCCGATACAACTGCCGATGCATTTTTTTATTTCTCTCTTGCCCACCCGCTGGAGCTTTTCCAATCGGCTAAAAAAAATGTTGCATCAGCTGAAAATACTTCTATCGGCTGAAAAAAAAAAGTTTCATTGGCTAAAAAATAATTCCATCGGCCATTATACTTGCCGATTATATTCCATCGGCCGATGCTTTGTTTCCTTTGGCATCAGCTCTTCTGGTTGGAATATTATATTGATTTGAATTAACTCCAACATGCCGATGCCGATGAACTTGATACAGCTGCTGAAGATGCTTTTTTATTGAATAAAAATGTGAGCCTTATAACCGTGTCCCACCGGGCGTGCCAAAATGTGTTGACGCAAAATCCCGACGGTGGTGGACCCTGCATCAGCACATGAGGATCTGGGAGATCTGCTTAACTCCAGTGCAGAATCCAAATCGGCGCGCGTGGTGTGCGCGGGCGTGCCAGTCAGTTTGACCATTCAACTGACAAGGAGATGATAGTCGTTGTGAAGTCCGAGGCAACCGGCCGATCAAGCTGATATAATTCTGGCACAGTAGCAATAATAGTGCAACAAGATAAATCATGATAAATATTTTAGCCGATTCCAGTGCCTTGATGAATGTGAGTGATTCATCGGCCATCCAGCCGATTTAATATAATTTACAATAACCATCGGCCAGGCAGCCGATAGAAAACAGGATGCTATTGAGCTGCCGCTCCACCTTAGCTAGAGCCACAAACCGATGAGATCTAAACTAAACTCTCCACCAATATCTCTAGATGAAACCACAGCGATGCGCCCGGTAGTTGCAGTCTAGAAATATTTAGCAGGATGTTAATCTGAACCTCACCAGCCGATGATCCAATCACAATGAAACTTACTCCCAACAACACTCGAAGGATGGCCAAGATCAAGATGCAACAGGCTATTAAAAATAGATCTATCGTCTATTCCGACAGAATTAATAACAATTAATATGTCGTAAACAACAAGATGATAGAACAGATAAATATCAGCCGATGCAAGCTTAATCAAGGCGGGATAACTGGTGAATACCGTAGATCAAGACAGAAGCGATGCGCCGTAAGTCAAAGATCCAAGATACTCGATAACTGGTAGATGAAACTAGACGAAACCACAGCGATGCGCCTGGTGGTTAAAGCCTAGAACACCTGATGACGAAACTTGCAGCTCGCCGGAGATCGAGGTCGATGCAGCCCAGCTTGCTAGAAGGAACTCGTCGAGAAGCTACATTACTCCTACTCCTAATGCAATGGCGTGAAGCCGAAAAGGTAAATAGAAGATAAATATGTTGTATATTGATCGTGTGATGATTCTTTACAATGGCCACGTCCCTTTATATTTATAGGGCGGACGTTACATAATCGGCATCTAACCACGCACAAGGCAAGTCACGTACACAATCTTTTCTAATAAAAAACTCTATCTCTAACTAACCCAACTCTATCTCTAAAATATTTTATTCTATGAAACAACCTCCCGTACATGCACAGATCGGCCGCATGCATAATTATTCTGGAAGCCTCCCACGCATGGCATGTAAAGTGCACCAGAATCCATGTTGTATATTCTAATTATTTTTATCCAGACGTGCTGGCCTTTCCTTTATATCATCCTTGCCTCTACTTGCCGATCAATCCAATGAAGCCGATTTGGACTCCGTGCCCATGTGCATGCATGCTTGCTTCTTATTGTTGTACGTGACTCCGATTATCTCGTACTCTGAATTTATAGGATTGGTCAAAATCCGGTGTCAACACTATGATGTATGCTTATTCTCATATGTTTAGCTAACATATATTGTTAGTAGGAATAGATGTAATCATGGTGATTAGTCTATGTCTTGCGGATACATCTTAGTAATGCGTAGGAAGTTGGTGTGTTTACCTTCGTGTGGTGACAGCATGAGGGTAGGGAAAAGGCTAAATGATTACATAATATTGAGTAGGATCGATGGCAATTATTGTGGGAGTCATTGGGGTACAGCTTTGGGAAATCGGAGGCATCAACACGCACCTCGCAGTGGTGACCACAAGAAAGTAGGCTGCTTACGAGCCGCCTTTCTGAGAGATGACTCTTTATGAAGGTACGAGATACATTGGTTATTGCTTTGGTTGGAACTGCAACTAGAAGATGATATGCCCTTATTACTCCTAATATTGTTATCTTATTTATATATGTGGATGTGATCAATCTTTGATCTCTCATTCATATCTATTAATGTTACCCTTCATATTCAATCTATGCTTCATGTTAGGATTAGATCCGTTAGATTAGATGGAAAACCCTAGTCAGCTTATTGATAAATGTTGGATGGAATACTCTAAGGGAAAAGCTATGATGATCCGTGCGCTTGCGGTTCATAAATTGGCGCGCTAACTGCCGTCAACAACCACCAAGAGTAACAAGCTTCAATGCTTCACTGGTCAGCTAAGCCATGAACTAGATGCACACTTGTCACTCTCCAACACTAAGAGAAGTCCTTAATCTTAATATTTAGCAAATCATAAATCACTCTTTGGCTCTAGCACACTCTCAACTGCTCATGGGCTGCTTGAAGTCTCCAGAGTGTCAAGAGCAGCTCAAATGACCCGGGGAAGGGGTATATATAGGCTAGGTAACACCAGCTAGCCGTTAGAAAAGTTTACCCAGAAAAGTCCACCATCTGATGTTCCGATGGTCCATTCCTCCCAGGGGCGTCGGAACATCCAGCATCCAAAAATATGACCATTACAAAAGTAACAGTGAAAAGTTCATGCGATGGTTGCTCCGATGGTCTCTGCGAAGGCGTCGGATCATCCGGTGCTGAAGCATATTTGGTCAAAACCTCTCTGGACGATTTCAAAGAAAATATGCTTCGTCCAATGCATTGCTTCAACAGGCATCGGATCATCCGGTGCTGAACCCAATTTTCCCAAAACCTCTCTAGAAGTTTGCAAAGTAAATTGCTTGCTCCGACAGTCCCTCTGGCATAGCATCGGATCATCCGGTGCCTAGGAAAATTCGTCCGATGCTCAAGCGTCGGAACAACCGGTACCAGGCTTCAATTTTTCTTCACTGAGAATTGATTCGACGCATCTAGGAATTAGGGCGTCGGATCATCCGATGGTACCATTTTGCTTTCAACTCATCCAATGCAAGATCCTTTAAGTTTTTTCGTTGATTTCTTCGCTTCTTAAGTTCTTCCATGAGTTGTTTGAGGTACCAAGTGCTAGAGAGTACTGAGTGTGCATTTTTTTTCATGGATAGCTTCACAATATCAAGCTACTATCAAAGAAACCCCTTTTAGTAGTACGATCCAAGAGTTAAAAACTAGTAAACCCTATACTAGACTAAGCATCACTCGTCTCCTTGTGACACTTAGTACCAGAAGATCTTTAGCCTTATCGCATTAGCTCCGTGTCCGCTTTCCGATTCAAATTGAGGGGCCACATTGCAATAAACTCATAACATGATAACCAATTATGATTCGCTTCAAAACACACGAATTAGTTACAAGTAAATGGTTGTCATTTATTATCGAAACACACCCTTACCAAAGGTGCGAAAGGGCTTGCAAAAGGGTCCAGATGACGCCTAGGTACTTCGTATATCCAGCCAAAGCAACCACCAGACTGGTCCATTGCATCGATAAACTTCCACCAGTGCGTCTATACTGTGTTTAAAAAAAAACTTATGTTCTTCCTTTATGGATTGACCATTTATCACAACAATAAGTTTGCACATGCCTGATGCGTACTGGTTCAACACAATACAGCTGCCGGATGATCGCAATGTCTACGCGAATGAGAAAAAACAAAAGAAATGAAAGACGTGTCCCGGTAGCACTCACCAGATTTCCACCAAGTAGTCAAAAGTATACGGCCGCTATCCAAATGGACCAAATCACAAATCTTAACATGCGTTGCAGCTAGCCCGCAGTCGTCGCAGTTTCTGAAACGAGAGTACGAGTTTAGACATGTGCCACAATTTCATAATGTGGAACAGTAGTGCCAGTACAATGCTGGACCGACTTAGCTGCTAGTCAAGCCCGTCAAGTTTGAATCACATACAGCATAGTACAGCGACAAGAGCCGTGCTCCCTATATAAACGATTAAACGGCACCAAGGACACCACCCCAACTCACCTCACAGCAAGAAGGTCCACCGCAGTAAGGAAACCTACTCAGGAACTGATCGTTGTGTGATCCAGTATGGCGAGCTCAGCAACGTCGAGGATCCTAGCTCTCGGGCTGGCGCTCCTCTGCGCCGCCGGCCTGGCAGCCGCGCAGAACGTGGCCAGCGTCGTCACCGACTCGTTCTTCAACGGCATCAAGAACCAGGCCCCGAGCTCGTGCGAGGGCAAGAACTTCTACACGCGGAGCGCGTTCCTGAACGCCGTCAAGTCGCACCCGGGCTTCGCGCACGGCGGCTCCCAGACCCAGGGCAAGCGCGAGATCGCCGCCTTCTTCGCGCACGTCACGCACGAGACCAGCAGTGAGTCTAATTACATTGCATTTTTTTGTGACTACAAAGTAGTATTATCATTCACAGTTTGCATGGCTTGATTGTGTGTGTGTTTCTTTGTATGACGTCGTCGAACAAACAGACCTCTGCTACATCAGCGAGATCAACAAGAGCAACATCTACTGCGACCGCGACCCGAAATACAAGCAGTGGCCGTGCGCCGCGGGGAAGAAGTACTACGGGCGCGGGCCGCTGCAGATCTCGTGGAACTACAACTACGGGCCGGCGGGGAAGAGCATCGGCTTCGACGGGCTCAGGAACCCGGACAGGGTGGCGCAGGACCCCGTGGTCGCGTTCAAGGCGGCGCTCTGGTACTGGATGAACAACGTGCACCGGGTGATGCCGCAGGGGTTCGGCGCCACGACCAGGGCCATCAACGGCGACCTCGAGTGTAACGGCAAGAACACCGCGCAGATGAACGCGCGGGTGCGGTACTACAAGCAGTACTGCAAGCAGTTCGGCGTCGACCCGGGGAACAACCTCACCTGCTAGAGGTGTTGTGGTACGTGGAGAATAAATGATACTCGATCGCATACTTGTACTGGCGCCGGGAGTGAATCGCAGTGCTTACATACTAGTAGCAATAGCAAGTAGCAACAATAAAATGCAGGGCTCTGCGTAATCCGACCTAATAAATAACGAAGCGTTTGAGATGTGCGAAATGCCGCGAACACTTGGCAAGTACCTACAGTTCCAGCTTCCTTTTCCCGTGCTTTTTTATTATGGGATAAAATGCGTGTCATGAGAAGAGTGTATGGCTCACTCCAACAGCTGATTCGGATTCTTTTAGATGAACTCGGTGACCACTTCTTCTTTAAACAAATTGGACATAAGAGAAGTCAATTTGAAGGATCGGCGACCAGAGGAGGGTAAATAAAGCCTATATTCCGATAGCCACCCCAAATACACCTCGTTTCAATCGTCGAGATGACACAAGTCAACTCGTGACAAGCTTACCCTAGGAACAATTAGAAATGCTCAAAGTGTAGTGGAAGCAAACGCAAAACAAGGCACTGAAAATCTTGCACAAGGGAATAAGCCAAGTCACTATTAAAGCCTCACTCACTAAGCATGCAAAGATAATTAATTCAAGTGCTAACTGAGAATCACAAAATAACATATGAACTACTAAGCTTACTCAAGGAATAAGGGGCTGGTTGGTTCCCAGCCATGGGATACCACACCACTGTAGTGTGGCTGGTGTGGCGTCCAGAATCAGCGCTATAGCCTTGTGGTGTGGCTTCCCGTGGCTGGGAAGCAAGCACGCCCTAATAACCACATGTAGATCATTGTTACAAGAAGAACCTCTACCAAGAATTGAACTAACTGTGCATGCATACTACAGTAGTACTACTACTGTCGGCCAAAGCAAACAATGATTAAGTAATAAACTAATTGATCAAGATTGCCTAATCATTTCTCCTGCAGCCCGAAGCAACATTTCACATATGTGCGTGTTTCGAGGGATTAAACTTTAGTTCCTACCCTGTTTGGTTCTAGAGACTAAAGATGATTAAAGTAGATGAACAAAGATCATTATACTCCTAATCAATGCACAAAATTTGCATCCATTTAGTTTCTTAAGGCAATAATGAGGTGCAGGGGATGTCGTTTAGTCACCCTCTAAGGGACTAGAGGACTAATCATTTTAGTTCTCCATTTAATCTTTCTATTTGGAAGTTTAGGGATGAAAAGAGGTTAAAAGACTTTTTTGACTAAACTTTAATTCCTCCAAGAAAACGAGATCCTGCTCCTTACTGCTTACCTGCACAGAAGACTAGAAAGAGCCGAGTAGCAGAAGCTTACCTGCTGTCTACCTGAACGATCTGCTGTCGTCGTTGTAGCTTCACCTGCTCTCGGTGGGTCGGCCTGCCAGGCCACGCACGCTGCTCACCTCGAGGGACAGGCCTGCTCCGCTGGGCGTGCTGCTGCCCGCCTGCTAGCTGCTGCGCCTGAGCCGGCCTGGCGCGCGTGCAGCTCGCGTGAGGCTGCTCAGCGCCGGTCGGGCGCCCGCACGACGACCTCGCCTCCCCCGAAGCGCTGCTGCCCAAGAACAGAAAAGAACCACACCAAGAACACACGCAAAAGACCCAACCTTCAAACGAAAAGTCCTCTCTCAATGCACAACGATCCGAAACGAAACTTGAGTCATAAAAGCACCTCCTCAAGAGCTAATAGATCCAAGAAAAAAGATATTGAAAATCTCAAGTATTCACCGCGGATTTTGAAGAAATTCAAACGCCTTACAAAGAACACGGTACGAGGAAAACTTCAGATCCACGTCGAATCCGTAAGAAATTTAAGAGGAGATCGTACCGAAATTGCTCATAAGGATCCTAGTAACAAAATCCCCTAACAAATTTTACATGATTTAGAGCAAATTGCGAAGAACGAAAATTCTTAAAAATACCTTCGAAAAATCCGAAAAAGATAAATTTTAGATTCAAAGTGATGGAATAAGATGGCACGAAATTAATCTTTAGATTACTCCACCACGTTCGATTACAAGCCACTCTTAAGCACAATTAAAGCTAAGATGGTAAAAAGATCAAATCAAAGATCCCTCATCTCTCTACCTCTCCCTCACCCAAAGACTCTCACCAACAAAATGAAATGATAAGCCCACCCCAAACAACCTTCTGAGATGTGTAGCTGCCCATATATAGATAGATAGATAGATAGATAGATAGATAGATAAATAGATAGATAGATAGATAGACACACACGCATTTGGCAAATAACCAAAATAACTTTACCTGAAGCATACGATTCAAATACCCCATAGGTGTAAAACTGTCCAACTTTTTATCGGAACATGAAACGGACCAGACGCCTTCACGACTTCGCTTCGTCTTGACGCAAGCTTCGCGATGGTGCCACACGTCCTCTGACTTGATCGCACCGGACTCGCTCCCCAGTTTTGAGGTCAAACCTATCAAACCCTCTCGCACACCCCGTAGCGCGTGACTCAGCCCCGGTTTTGAGGCCAAACCGATTAAACCCTCTTGCACGCCCCGCAAGACGTGACTCATCGATGTCGACGCGTGTCCGGCCTCCGCCAAGCTTTCGACACCTCCAAGTCTTTCGCTCCCGCTCCCGGGCCGCCTACTCGACTCGCCTCCATCCCGCTTGACTCGACCAATGCCGTCTCCATCCCGTGTACTCTTGCTCTTCCGTGCACCATATCGATCGTCCATGACTCCGCCCAGACTCCTTGGGTCCCTCGGTCTAAGCCTACTCGTGTCCACCCTTCACAACTCTAGTACATCGGCATGAATTTTTCGCTTGACCTTCATCTCATGCCGTCGACCGCCATATCGCATCCTACACCTGCACATCACAAGCCAAGTTAAGACGTTAGCATAAACATGCACATATGAAATATTGACTCAACCGGTAAAACCTCAAATCATCCCGTCAATCACTCATCACGAATAGACCAAGGCACATCTTAACTTGATCTCTCACAATTATATTAAAAAGAAGCAGCTTAGACTTAAAAGTATAATAGAGCAACAAGATCCAAAGCAACAGCAACTAGAACAACGACTAAAAGATATGTCTTGCACCACAAGAACCCAAATAAACTCCATGACTCTACGTATTACAGCTGGACCTATAACAGCACACAATCTCTTTGCTGCCACAGCATAGTGCTGGCCTCGACCTAATATCAGCAATCGAGGCCTCTTCGCTATTGTGCCATGTCACTCTGAGGGCCTGTTCGCTTCAGCTTATTCAGCCGGCTGAAAATCTCTTGCCACTGCTAATTCTACCACTTTATATTGCCATTGCTGTAGACCCACTCAGCCTCGTCGCAAGCCACAACATCTCTCCGTAGCATCGCATGACACTCTTCCACTCGTTGTTGGCTGCTGGGAATGCCTCACCATGTACTTCCACAACACCATCTCTAACTAGGTTCATCACGGCATTGTCCATCACCTCGATGGCTTGATCTTCAAGGTTGAAGAGGGACAGAAACCCTGCAATCACCTCTGACGGTAGCAGGCCATTAAACATGGCTATCACCTAGGCATACTTTACAATAGAGGTTGCGTCGTGCTCGTTGCATGTGGCTGGCATTGATCTTGCAGTAGATAGTCATGCACTTAACGCACCGTTGATAAGTCAAAGATTTGGTGCATCCGGTAGTGACGTGTAGGTGGCTGGCAAGATAGATCTTGGTGCCGCGGGGTGATGAGGAGCGGAAGCCGGTGGAGTTTTGAATAGAGCCCAATAGTCTTTGAATCCAACGACTACTGGGCTCAAGGCCCAAGAAAAAAGATAACAAAAAACAAGCAAGCCCATGATGGTGTGTGACTCTCTCAATTGTCCATTTGCACTCTTACTCGTCCTAAAAAAATGCACTCTTACTAACTAAAAGGAACAGCTGAAAATATGTTCGTTGGGTTACGCTGGCTACGACTATAACTTAAAAGCTTTGACTCTGATATCATAAAGCTCATTGAGAATTGATCATAAAGACTAACTTCACGAGAAAAGATAGGTGTACACAATTGACCTATATACTTCAGTAGCTAGCTTCCACATGGGGCGCCCGCCAGCCCGGCAGCTTGAAGCTCTCAGAGCCACTGGAATAAAGTTGAAGACTATAATGTATTTGGTCCAAGCTAAGCAGCCATCTTCATTGACAACAATCTTAGGAAGTCTGTTCGTTTCTCAGGCTAGATTATTTCAGGCAAATTTACCTCTTCCTAAACCCGTCCAAAGTCCAAACCGGGCTCAACCCCTCCTAAGATGTTCCGTTGTTGATTATCTGTGCCGGTTTTGCTGGGACAGTGATACATATAGTATCAGTGCCAGTAAAGGCATACGATGTGGTAATGCATTTCAAAGAAAATCAAAGATCCATCCATATAGATTTAATTAAAAAGGAAAAAGGAAAACAGAAGCAGCCGCCACCGGCACCGACGTGTTGGAAGTCCTCCTTGCCGGATTGACCCTTTTTGTTAGAGCGTGGAACACGCAAGCCACTGACACATCCTCACATGCACGACGCATGCATGGAATACAGCAAAATACGGCTGCGAGCGGCGGCCACCAGATGACGGAAATTGTCTTCGTAGACGCGAAAATTGTGGCCACTTTAGTCACGTACGCGGCGGTGATATTGACGTGGTCTCAACTTCAGTTGCAGATACGTGGTATTTTTGCCTTCCTCTCTAGGCTAGGCGTTGCGTACGTGCTGATTGACGAGCCAGTGAGCCACCACAAGTTCAAACTGTGGAACAGTAGTCTCAGCACAAGTAATAAGATGCACGCCGGCCGGCCTCTTTATAAACTCAACAGCATGCCGCCATGAGTCCATGACAACCTCATAACCTGAGCAACCGAAAGAGCTGAGTCCCCTGACATCCAGTATGGGAAATTCATCACGGCAGACGACGATGACCCTGACGGCCTTGGCTCTTGGGCTAGCACTCCTCTGCGCCGCCGGCCCATGCTTGGGGAGCGGCGTCGCGTCCGTGTCCAGCGTCGTCTCCGAGGCGTTCTTCAACGGCATCAAGAACCAGGCCGGGAACGGGTGCGAGGGCA
This sequence comes from Setaria viridis, assembly GCF_005286985.2. Lineage (NCBI taxonomy): Eukaryota > Viridiplantae > Streptophyta > Magnoliopsida > Poales > Poaceae > Setaria > Setaria viridis. Next base: position 22,877,683 of record NC_048269.2, on the reverse strand, counting down.
AGAACTTCTACACGCGGGGCGCGTTCCTGACCGCGGCGGACTCATTCCCAGGCTTCGCGCACGGCGGATCGGAGGCCGACGGCAAGCGCGAGGTCGCCGCCTTCTTCGCGCACGTCACGTTCGAGACCGGATGTAAGCTGACGACAAAACCGCCGCTGCCTACATCTTGCTCGATTAAATTGCAGGATCTGATGCCTTGATGTTTTCTTTGCGTGCATACATGTACGTGACGAACAGATTTTTGCTACATCAGCGAGATCAACAGGGCGAACAGCTTCTGCGACTCCAACAACAAGCAGTGGCCGTGCGTCCCGGGGAAGAAGTACTACGGGCGCGGCCCGCTGCAGATCTCGTGGAACTTCAACTACGGGCCGGCGGGTAAGAGCATCGGCGTCGACTTGCTCGCGGACCCGGACAGGGTGGCGAAGGACCCCGTGATCTCGTTCAAGACGGCGCTCTGGATCTGGATGAACAGCGTGCACCAGGCCATGCCGAAGGGGTTCGGCGCCACCATCAGGGCCATAAACGGCAACCTCGTGTGCAACGGGAACAACCCCGATCAAATGAAGATGCTGGTGGTCTACTACAAGCAGTACTGCCAACAGCTCGGCGTCGACCCGGGGAAGAACGTCACCTGCTAGACTTGTCGGGTATGGGGTGATGGGGATGTGCTTGGCTCGTGAAGAATAAACCCACGGATCCACGAGTGCGTATGGACGTATAGTGGCAATAAAATTCCAGCGTGCATTGCTGGTACTTGTAAGCGTCCACATAACAAAGAATAAGGTCCGAATTTGTATTTCTCATTAAAGACCAAAATGTGTCATCAGATGAGCATCTGACTCGCTCCATCACCTGATTCCGATTTTGTTCTCAAAAATGAAATCGATGGGCTAAGGCCCAACAAGAAGGAAATGGGCCCAATGTTTTTCAGCCCATGCAACGAAGAAGAAGAAAGGAAGGAAGCGTGAAAAGAAAAAGGAAATTCAAGCTGCTGTAGTTCTTTTTCTCTTCAACGGGGACTCACTCGCTGTACGACACTACCAGACCCTCGTCGCGCCCGCCGCCGTGGCACCGAGAAGCTCGCCGAGCCCGCTTCCGTACTTTGACGGCCTTGGTGCCAATGGAGTTGAGAGATGTCGAACAAAATCTCCCAAGAGACAGCTATTGTACGTACGTACGTTCCCTCGAAAGCAAAGGGAAGAGAAAACACAGGTGTGAGCTTGTCAAATTAGAGGACGTAAGCATGCACGTGTTCAGGTAATTCCCTTTCTGGACTGACCAAATATGTGTACTTACCATAATGCTTAGGTACATACAGAATGCAGGTGATACATGCGAGGCGATGTACGTAAGCGTGCACGCAGATGCGGAAAGATCACATGTAGAAATTTCCACCAAGCAAGTCGCCCACGGCGGCGATCGATCTATACAAATAGCAAGTATATATACCTTAAACAGATAAACTAAAAATAGCAATGAGATCTAACTTATTTTAAAGATACGCCCAACTTTGCCAAAAACATTCACTCAAAGTGTCCAAAACTTGCTTCCAAACCGCAAGTATTGAGGAGATTACCTTAGTTATTTTGAGGAGATTACTAACCACAAGTATCTTTAATATGTATATTCTTTTCTGCAAAACGCAGTATTGATGCAAAAACACCCAATCTTGATTGACGAAGTCCCAACCCACGGTTTGCAATAGCCCAGATAGGTAGGTTACACATAAGAATCCTAATCAAGCACATTTAAATCATATTCATTTCGCAAAGTCCTATGATCCATATACTCTTAAGAATATTTTTTTAGTCTGTGCAGGCGCACAGATTAGCGGACTATGAGTCTATGAGTTCAAATTGGCGCAATAAAAACAATACTTGATTGATCGAGCTAGCGTGCATAGATCGAGAAGATGCAGATCGGTCTCGGTCTATATAAACGCCACCAGCGTTGCCATTTCCCCTGTCGATGTAGCATATTGCTAAGAAACTGAATTTCTTATATCCAGTATGGCATCAAACTCACCATCTCCTGCAGCGATCCTGACGGTCTTGGCCATTTGGCTAGCACTCCACTGCGCCGCCATCCCCGCGGCCGCGCAGAGCTGCAACTGCCAGCCAGGCCTGTGCTGCAGCAAGTACGGCTACTGCGGCACCACCAGCACCTACTGCGGCGAAGGGTGCCAGTCGGGCCCGTGCTCGGGCTCCGGGGGCGGCGGCGGGAGCGGCACCGCCGGTGCGTCCGTGGCGAGCGTCGTCACCGCTTCGTTCTTCAACGGCATCAAGAACCAGGCCGGGGCCGGGTGCAAGGGCACAGGCTTCTACACGCGGAGCGCGTTCCTGAACGCCGTGAGCTCGTACCCCAACTTCGCGCACGGCGGCTCGGAGGCCGAGGGCAAGCGCGAGATCGCCGCCTTATTCGCGCACGTCACGCACGAGACCGGACGTAAGCTGATCGAACCGACACTGGAATGCTTGCATCCGTCGACGAGACGATGCTGATCTTCTTTCCATGTTTTTGTGATGAGATGAGAACAGATTTCTGCCTCATCAGCGAGGTCGACGGGGCGAGCATGGACTACTGCGACGCGAGCGAGGGGGCGTGGCCGTGCGTCCCGGGGCAGGGCTACTACGGCCGGGGTCCCTTGCAGCTGTCGTGGAACTACAACTACGGGCCGGCGGGGAAGAACATCGGCTTCGACGGGCTGGGGAACCCGGACGCGGTGGCGCAGGACCCCGTGGTGTCGTTCAAGTCGGCGCTCTGGTTCTGGATGGACAACGTGCACCGGGTGATGCCCCAGGGGTTCGGCGCCACCATCAGGGCCATCAACGGCGCCCTCGAGTGCAACGGCAGGAACGCCGCCGAGATGGAGGCGCGGGTGCGCTTCTACCTGCGGTACTGCGGGCAGCTCGGCGTCGAACCGGGAAGCAACCTCACTTGCTAGGCGTCGATCGGCGGGTTCAGGCATGAGGCATGCGGCTCGTGACGAATAAATGACATGCTCGGCGTCGCACTCGCACGCGTTATACTGGCGCCTGGAGCGACGTTACCAGTCCAGTACTAGTACTCTTCTTCATGGGTGGCTCTTGAAGAGTATTACCACTTTCGTATTTGAAAAACAGTTATTCATTCCCACCTCGAACCGGCAGTGTAAAACTACTGTGTCAAATAATTTAACAAGGTGTCACAGTATTTATAATTGATCGTCGATCTTCAAGTGGTTTGCAATTTTTTATATTATAATTACCCATTAAAAGATATCAGCTCATCATAGTCAGTTTTTTTAAAAAAATTTGAGAATCATAGTCAGTTCGTAAAGAGCTCATTTGTCCCATCTAGCACAGGGACCGTGAGGGTCCATGGGCCTATCTAACTAAAGTCCCAGGCCAGGCAACGTATTTGGGCCTTCGACAGGCGGAGCCGCGGGAGAGTGCCGCCGCCGGCCGCCGGGAGACTCTGAGCGGGCCCCAGACTCCACGCAACCCAATCCAGTAATCCTTCCCCTCCGCTCGGCCGGCCCCTCGCCTGTCGGCTGTCGCCGCCTCTCCGTCCGACCGCCCCATCCTTCTTTCCCTTCCGCCTCCGCGTCCCCAATCCTCCGCCGCCGCCGTTGGTCTCCACAGGTAACCAGAACGTTGACGCCTCGCTTTGTGTCGCTAGCTTCCTGGTTGTATGCGCCTCCTCGTTTCATTTATCTAGGGTTTTAGAGTACCTATTTGGTTTGGGATTAGGGTGGGTGGGTGGAGCTGGAGCCTCTTCCATTTTCCAGTTCGTTCGGATTGCTCGGGCGAGGGAGGGTTGATGCGGGATGCGGGGCCTTTCTTATGACCTTCAGTGGGCATGTTTATCGGATCTGGTTGTTCATGGAAACTATGCGTACATGTTCATAGGAAATAGCTATTCGTTGGATAACTGGATGCTGCTGTACTGCTGTTGTTGATTGATGTTTGCCTGCTGAAATGGAGAATTACGGGCTGCGAAACGTCCCAAATCTATGGCACAATTGGCAGCATGTCAAATGCAACTTAATTTTAAACTCATTGGTTGAGATATCTCCTAAAGTTCCTTCCCATTGGTGTTACCAGTTAAACATGCTCTCCGCCGTTAATGTTTAATAGGAAAAAAGAATCCACCATTCTTTTAGGAGTTTTTTTTCACAACATCCATGCACTAATCAAGTTCTGAAATGTACATATAGGCTAGATAGCACCCTAGCATTAGACATTTAGACTCCCGGATTGCCTTGTTTTTTTATGGCAAATTTGTGTCTTCTGATGAATAATCTTGATTACTGGTGGCTAAAAGTTTATATGCCATGAAATTGAAATCATGCGCTTGTGCTTTATATCAGTTAAGTTGATACTAATTTATGCCATTGTGCTTTGTATCAGTTAAGTTGATACTAATTTTATTTTTTATAAGCTACATGTCTGAGATTGCTGTGTGCCTGGTACTTACATTCCTATTTTAATCCCACAGTTTTGGCTCTAAGCTATTGTGGGATTCAAGAAGTACGGCAACATGAGCTACTACCAAGCTACAATGAACAAGCCTCACAGTACACTCACTGCCTACAGGCCAGTAGCTGGTCTTGGAAGGACCCACGAGCTGCTTGGTCGACATTCTATGTGCCTACATTCTACCAGATCTTGCAAGCTGCAACAGAAACTGTATCCGAGGCTTGTTCTTGTTTCCGCTTGCCATAAAAGGCTTGGTCCTGTATATGCCTCGAGTGGAAAAGAGAACTCTCAGCTTGTCAATGACGTAAGCAATTTTTGTTGCCCTTCCCTGAATTATACCCATACATCTCCCATTCTATGCAATTATCATGCAATGACTGTTTCTTTTGCCTTATGTGGTCCATACTTACCACTTGTTATGTTATAAAGGAATGGTGTTGTAAAACTTGTGATGCTTGTTGGTAATGATAAAAGTGCATATCTTATCACTTCTGTTAGCTTCTTGTCGTGGTATCCAAATTCTGGGAGAGCATTGAACTGTGAACTTGTATACTCTTGTATTGCTTAGCAATTAAATAAGGTTGACCTGGTTTGCTACTATGTTGTGTTGAGTACAAGCCTATTAGCATGTTGAGTAACTTTATTTGGTTAAACTTTGCGCACAAGATAATTTTGTGATATATAAGACAAGCCTACTAGCATGTGCTGAAGCTTCTCTATAAATCATGTGCTAAATTTATTACTGCCTTCTTTCCAGCCTTTCTCAATGGAATCTTTGAACAAAGCTATGGCTCAAGCAAAAAGACCAAGGTCCTTGCAAGACTTGCTGAGAGAGCAGATGGCTAAGCTTCGAGGGCAAGGATCTGGTGGAAATGGAGGAAACAAAAACCGATATGGAGGTAGTGGTGGTGGTTCTGACGGCCCAGAGGATGAATCTTTCAAGGATTCATTATATGAGATGATCCAGATTCTGATAGCAACTATTGCCTTCATAATTGTGGTAACTTCATCACTTCATTTTCCTTGCATTGTTCTCTGTTCTGGAATTGCTACATTTTATAGGTGGACATCTTTGTTAGCCCACAATTCCAGATACAGTATGTTGAGCAACTAGTTAGGTTATTTCTTGTTTGAAAGATGTTCTGTATTCATAAGGGATGGTACAGATCCATTATAATACTGTAGCATTTCCACCATCTTGAGTAGCATTTTCCTCCCACACACCAGCTAATTCAGAAGAAATAAAAAGGATTTTTGAAGCACAGAATAGTTAAATTTCCTCTTATTAGCTTAATGATATACAAATACATCATACTCTACTGCAAGTCTGCAACTGTCTGTGTGGTTTCATTTTTGTCAAGAAAACACCGATCTATGTGGACTAGCTTATAAGTTAGATGCTAATACCTAATACCTTGTCAGTAGCTTAACAGCAATACAGATGGACATATGAGTAACATGGAAACTGTTCTCTTGGTATATTCATTGCTCGAACTGTTCAGTATTTGTGGGAAACTATTCATCTGTCTGCCAAAACAAGAATTATGCTTAAAATCCATTTCCTCAATATGAACACATGAGTATAGTAGTATACAGATGCACTTGTCTTGGTTCAAACATTCGGGACTCCTGCATGTGTATGCTTTCTAAATCTTTCTTTTGCTTCCTCTGCTGTGCAGTATATCCACATAATAAGAGGGGAGGAGTTATACCGCCTTGCTAGGGACTACACCAGGTATCTAGTCACTGGTAAGAGAACAGCTCGACTGAAACGTGCCATGCTGAACTGGCGTGAGTTTTCTGAGAGCATCACCAAGAAGAATGGCGCACAAGAAGACTACTATGGAAGATCAGATTCTTCTGAATCCACATGGTGGCAGCAGCCTCAACAGCTTGCACGTCGTTTGGAGGAGCTCTTCAGAGGCTATTTGCGCCCTCACGCCCAGGAGTCGTAGCTCTGGTGCCACACTGTTTTGTCGGCCTCTGAAAAAATTCTGGTTGTGGTAATGTATAGATGACTAAGATGAGTAGCTGCTTGAATGGAGGAGCGCAGTACGTGAATGCAGCTTACGTGAATGGAGTAGACGACCTGCTGCCGTTGGTCGTTCTCGCCTACTGTTGTGGAATACATTCTCTGTCCGAGGTTAGTGTAATAGCCTGTTAGGTTCAGAACGGAAAGGATGGGGCAGTTCCTGTTTGGTTTTTGTAGTGCTAGTACTTTTCGAGACCCGGCTGTTGTGATGGTCCGCCGGTCAATGGTATGCTGGTGGCAAACTTGAATGCTGCATCTGACGAACCATAACTGCGTGTGACGCACAAGTGCCAAAAGATATTGCAATCGCTGCTGCGAAGCATATCAAACTTTTGCATGATGCATCTGTCTGTATTGGTTTCATTTTACTGTCGAATGGCACTTCACTTCACAGAGCCTGTTTGCAAACGCGAAGTTTTTTCCCTTCCTACCGGAAACATCCCTTGTCATTGTCCATGTAAATTGTGATTGCAGATTGCGTTACGAACTCTCTGATGGAGACATGTCCACCTGGACGTGTGTTTTGGCGGCACCCTTTGATTTTACCACGCCATGAACGATTCGTTTGACTGAAAACCAGTGCTTGATTGTACGCACACTGGTGCACCCGTGAGCCGTCATGTATGAAGTTATGAGCCATTTTGGCGGTTTCTGGTGTTTTGGTTAAGGAAGGAACACATGATTAAACCAGCAGTTCACGTCATCCCATAATAAATTCGAAATTGAACCGAACAAACTGCACTCGGCATTTTTTGAGATGGAGTACGAATCCAATCAAACAGGTCGTAAACAACAGGGTCAGAGACTCAGAGTAGGTTGGTTCCTCGCCGAAACCGCGATTTCCGGATGAATGGATGCGGCCGAAAGCCAGGAGGACGACGCGTCGGCCCGAGGGAAAGCGAATTAACAAGCTAAGCACATGCGATCATTGAAACGGGGGTTAAGCAAACCACCCCCGTCTGCGTAGCCACGTAGGCTTTGCGACTTGAGCCGGACACGACACGACCGGGCCACTTGCACGAGCGGCGCCCTGAACTGCCGGGGCTTAATCAAATCGGATTGCTTCCCGGCGCAAAGCGCGAGGCCCCACCGCGACACGATTGGCGGCACGGACGAAGAAATTAGCAGGGGGTCGGTGTCGTAATAATGCCCAGATGCTTCGTCAATCGTCCATGCACATAAGGAACGGATTGTTTCAGTGGTGCGTGTACGAATCATGGAAGCATAGAAAATGTTGCCGCTGCTTGCTACTTGATCCTTTTACCTGTTCAGCTGTTTCTGCGAGCTCATTGTTTATGGTGATTTGGCAAACCGTCGACATATGTTCAGACCGCCGCACACTGACGACTCGGCTCTGCCGTCTTGTCGATTATGTCCTCACCCACACGCACACACGACCAGCGCAGGTAACGTACGTCGCAGAGAGTTTTACCACGATAATAAAAGAAGGCAAGTTGCAAACCCATGACTCGGAGAGAGAGAGAGAGAGAACTGGTCTGGCAGACCCCAAAAAAGGGGGAGAAGTAATAGACGGGCGACGCGACGCGACGCAGGCAGACAGGCAGCGACGCTGCGGAGCCGGAGCGGATAAAAATTCCTTTCAGCTCGCGACGGCGACTCGCGGGAGGCGGTGGATGCGCGTGGACCCCGTCCGCCCCGCCCCTCGCGCCCGGTCCCGCGAAAGCCGTCGCGTCGTGTGGACTCGTGCATGGCGCGCTCTGAGCTGGAACTGGAAGGGAAGGGAAGAAAAAAAGATTCGCGCGGCGCGGTCGCCGTCCGCAGCGGAAGCGCGCCAGCCGGCCGGCCAGGGCCGCGGACGCCGACCTGCCTGGCCCTGGCCACGGTCCGCCCCCTAGAAACCCCCTTCCGTCGCGCATGCCGCAGCAAGCCGGGCGCGTGCGCGGTCGGGCTCGGGCGCGGTGGCAGGAACGGTGCCCGCGGCCCTTGGGCCATTTGGCTGTCTGCGGACTACGGGTGGTGATGGAGAGGTTACAGCCAGTCATGGCACGAAAGCCGTGGGACGTCACGATTGGGGTCACTGTTGGGTCATGTGAGGTGAACGGAGGCCGCCGCCGAAAGTGGTGAGATCGACGGGATCTGGGTGGGTAAATCTGTCGGGCGGCACGCACGATAGTCAAGGCTGATCCGGTCGAGCAAAAGCGAAAGGTCAGTCAATACGTGTAGCATGCATGCAACGCAAACGGATCCTGTCAAGACAAGCGGCTCGTACGTGAGCCGCCGGTTATTAACTGGTCCGTTCTAGAAGTCCAGCCTGAAAATGGGAACAGGCTGGCTGACCCACTCACTGGTTTACGACTCTCATGGGCCAAACTTTTTTTCCTGGTTCTTGCTAGTACTGATTGCTACTTTAAACGCTCTAGCTCTACATGCCTCTTCCCTACTTACAGAAATTCAAGAGCAATGGAACCAAAACCTACACATATGCATGCTAGATAATAACACCACACAGCGTATATATGATCGAGGGGCATCAGCGATTTCTTCTGTTTCCATTTGTCACCAAATTAAAGAAGAAGAGACGAAATAAAAGGAACACGTATGCAGATCGACGACGATCCTTTGGCCATACAGCTAGGCGATGCGCTGCTGCCGCGCACGCTGACCGAAGCCCTGGCAGAAGCGACGCGCGCCCGCTGACCTACCCGTGCGCGCTGCGCTGCGCAGCCAGGCAGGCGCAGGCCTATCCCTTCGTAGGAACCGTATCCCTTGTCCGCACCCCCGGCGCGCGCCCCGCTGCACTGCACGCGGTGCGCCGCACACATCCCCTCCCCGCCCCGCCCCGCCCCGCCCGCCCGCCTCGGACAAAGTGGTCTTCCCGTGCCAGGCCGCAGCAGAGAGAAACGCACATCCTTTTCACGCGGCCGCCGCACGAGTGCCCCATGCGCCCGCGCGTGCCCGCGCGGTTGGCCGGGATCGCGGCCGCCGCGCGCGCGAGGCCAGGCCAGGCCCCGAGCGGACGGAGCCGAGGCTGGCTTGGCTCGGCTGGCGACGGGAAGCAACAACAGCAAGAGCGCGCGTGGCCGCGAGCGGAAGTAATAAACCCGGTTTGTCGCTGTCCCCTCCTCGCTCTCGCTCTCCGGCGCTGTGGGCTGCGCATATGGCGTCACCCCCGGGCCCGTCGTCCTGGTCTCGCCGATCGCGCCCTCTCCCTCCCTCGCCCGGTCTCATCGTCGCCTTTCCCTCTCACCCCGCCCTCTGGATATTAGCTGTCACCGAGGCCGATGCGGCCGGAAAAACAAAAGGGACCGAAAAGGAAGCCACGGAAAAGGGCGCCCCCAGCCTCCGATCCGGCTATCCTAGGCATGGAAAAGCGGGCGGAAGTGCTAGGCGCACAATCGGATGCACAGGTGTTGGCACAAACATGCCATGCACCACTCGCCCTCGCCCGTCCTTTGCCACGCCAGGAGCAGTACCACCAGTTGGTGTCCACGGCACCTCCCTTTTCCCTTGTCCCTTATACTAGCTCATCCGGGAGGTGCACCTAACGATTTCGTGATAAGAAGCCCGTTTCTTTTTCTCTGTTTTTCATTGCCGTTCGTCAGTCAGTGCAGATAGATAGATAGAGTGGAGGAATAGTTTCCTTAGCTTAGAAAAAAAAATATAATACTCCAGGAAATCTATCCGTCCGCAAGCAGCACGCCCACCCAGGTAGCACAGCAACAGCAAGGCAACACCCTGAGCTGTATATAAATGGCCTCCCCTCTTCCCTGATCCCCAAATGTCCCCGGCCCGGCCCCCCTGCTTCCATCCTTAAACCCTGCAGAAGCCTCGTCTTTCCCACACCCACCATCGCGCTCGGCTCCAGCCGCCTTCTCCTCCTGCAGTTCTGCCTGCTTCTTCTCTCCCCGAGTTCTGACGACGCCGGGAGACAAAGGAGGAGACGCCGGCGCGCGAGCAGGAAGAACAAAGCGCACAGCGAGCTCCGCTGCTGGTGCTGGCTCCGTCGTTTCCCGGTGTCAAGCAGCTCCCGCCATCTCGATCGCCGCCTCTTGTGTTCGTTCTCCTTCCGGGAGGTGCAGCTAGCGATTGCCATCGATCCTGGTAAGAACCTTTCCGGCCGAATCCTTTATTGTTTCTTCAGTCACCTCTTGGTCAATCTCCAAGTAGCATGCAGTTGAAACGGCTATGGTTCTGCTTCTGCAATACTCTCCTAGCGACTAGCCGATGGATTCTTTGAAAATTATGTGGTAACTTTTCGTAAAAAAAAATCATGTGGTTAATCACTTCTGCACCATGTGTCCGGTGACCTCAACAGTAGTACCGGTATGCTGCACCGGTTAACCGCGGTGACTTTTTCCGCGCCCAGCCATGGCGCCTGCACAAGCGTAGAATCTGCATGCCTGCGTCGTCGACCCCGGCCTGCCATGCTCTTGATTCTTCCGTCCTTCCCTTCACACCGACAAGAGGGGAGAGAGAGAGGGGACGGGTACAAGGGGTAGGCGGCCATGGCGTGTGCATGCAGCATGGCGCGGCGCAATGCGCGTAGTACGTGTCAGTAGCAGTAGGCGCAGACGCAGCCGCGCAGGCAGGCAGGCGGCGAGCGGGTCTCGGCTCGGCTGGCGCCAGGCGCGTCCTTTCCTCACAGCTGGCGCCCGGGTGGCTACGGATATCCGCCTACGTCAGCGACGGGATTTTAATTAGGCGTGCGATCGAGATTAGTTAGCCTCTTCTGTCTTCTCCCCTGCTAACAGAAATTAATTTGGCCCGCCGAGGGGGGCTGCTTGCTGCTAACTGCGTCGCGACGAGGGCAGGGGCGCGGCGTATTAATAGGCCTCCCGGTTTCGGGTTAAAGCCTGCTAGTGCTCTTGATCTCTCAGAGATTTTATTATTTTTTTACTTATAATATCCAAACAGAGATGCTTGCGAGACTGTTGAAATTAAACACCGGAGCGGTTTGTAGTAGGAGCCGAAGGAGAGCGATGGCGAAAAAGGGTGCCTGGATTTTGTGCTCGGAACTGCTAACAACCTAGTGCTCCCAGACAAATTCGTCAATCAATCATGCATGGTTTCCGCTTCCACCATGCATCATCGAAGGGGACAAGCGTCTTTGTCCTCTTTCTAGTCTTTTACTTGCCTGGATTTGTTGGTTCCACAACCATATTTGTTTTTCTTAAATAAAGAACAATTTTTTTTTTGTGGTAGAACATAAAGAACAAGTAGTATATTAGAAACAAACAACAGTAACAGATGGCACGGGAGTTTATCAGGAGGTTGACTGGCCTTGCCCTAATCCTTCCAAATGGATCAACAGGGTGTGGCTGTCCTAGCTGCTCCTAACTCGAGAGCATCAGCAGACAGTAGCACAGTCCAAACATGTTTTCCCCGGTGGCAGCACGCAGTCAATGGGCGGCCTGTTTGTGTCTGAGACTCTCAATCAGAGCACCCCTGGAATGGCGCCCAAATGGAAGACGCTAGGGCAGGTGTGCACCAGCGCCCGTCGCTGCTACTAGGTGCAAGCCGGACCAACAGCTGGCGCCCGCTTGGTGTCTTGCGCATGCACACCACAAAGGTGGGGGGCCCACTTCCTGACTGTGTCTGAGGCGAAGCTAGAGCAAATTAGAGGGGTGCACTTGCTTTATAGGTGCATGGAGTTTAGTTGTGTGGGGTGCATATATGGTGAAAATTTATACCTAACTACTATTTTTTTAACTTTTTAGGTTGCATTAGCACCTTTAATCACACTATACCTTCGCCCCTGATGACGAGAATACGCGTCCGCTGATCACTGATTATTGTTACGAGCCATAATAGGCATGGAGGGCGTGATACCGACCCGTATAATTCGTGCGGCAGACCGTAGCTTTCGTTCTTGTTCAGACAGGATTATGATTTATGAGAGCTACTATCTGTTTTGGGATATGCTATAGTTTTATATGTACTATATGAGCTGTGTGAACTATTTAACCATGGATTAGCTTATCTTCAGTTATCAACAGTGTACTGTGCACAATATACAAAGCACAGTGGACAATTCTACCTGAAAGACTGAAACCCTATCAGCTCCTAATGTCCTAAAAGTGTTTGAAACTCTGAACCCACACGTTTCTAATACTGGTAGATAAGGACTACCTTAGTTTATTTGTTCTGACCAATCTGGTCTGCAATTGTTTTAAGCTCAACTCCCAGACAAGGTCTCTAACTTGTAAAGTACTAAGCTGCAACTTAAACTCCTGCAAATCCTCTCAGTGCCTATCTGAGACCTTGTCTTCTCTCCAATGTGATTGCTCCCAGCATTTTTTTTATGGTAAATGGAACCTTCGGATAAGCTCCAAAATCCAAATGGCATCATTGGAACTTGGAAGCAAACAAAACCGTCAATCAACAGACGACCAGTAATTAATATATAAACTAGAGAAAGGTGGCAGGTCTTCATTACAGTGAAAAAGGGCGCAGCGGTAGGGCTGTAGGGCAGCCCTGCTGCCCCAGAATCTTGTAGTGCGGGCGTGCGCGGCTGCCTCCCTGTCCCTGCACTCGCGTCCAATGGTGAACACTGGACATGCTTTGGGTGAACTCAAAAGAATGCAGATCCCTTTTCATTCTGGGCGCTTTTGGACTGATTTTCTAGAACAAAGTTCCCGTACAGCAAAAAGGTTCTTGAGGTTAATGGCACCTTTGACCTTGTATTGTCATGTCTACCTTTTGTTTTGTCACTAGTACTTGTGAAGTAGTCAAGTAGCTGGGCACTATCTCAAGAGTTAGACCTGGCTTTTGGCTGAGTGATAGTGATTTTCCATGAAACTGACCTCTGAACCAACGGACACAGCTGTAAAAGTCAGCTTTTACCCTAGCATAGGTGCAAGAAGGCTCGTCTCACCTACACTTTCCGCAGCAGGAAAACACGGCAAGCAAATACCAGTAGTGTGCCAGTGCGAAGAAGATGATGATGGCTGAAGTGGCCAATCACAGCAAGAGGAACCACACCGACAACTACTTCAGCGGGAAGGCCGTCGTCACCACCAGCTCGGAGGAGTTTGGAAGCATGACCTCGAAGAAGCCGAGGAACACGAGCCCGAGGACGTCTCCCGTGTCACCAAAGGTACGTATGATGTTAGTATCGCAGCACATCTCGTACGTCTTCCATGGTTGTCTGGCTGAAGCTTTTCTTGCTGCGATCGAGCAGGAGAAGAAGGACAGGATCGGCGAGAGGGTCGCCGCGCTCCAGCAGCTAGTGTCACCGTTTGGAAAGGTACTCAATTCTGCAATTTTTCGCTGCATTTCTGCTCCAATCTGTCCGCAATCTCTGCAATCATGTTTTTTTGCTTCTTTGCTGCAGACGGATACGGCTTCTGTTCTGCAGGAGGCGTCAGGGTACATCAAGTTCCTGCACCAGCAACTCGAGGTCTTACTTTCAGTGACCGCACATGGCACTACTGTTCAGTTTGCTGTTCCTTCATTTCTGCTGATGCCAATGCACCAAACTTTGCAGGTCCTGAGCTCCCCTTACATGCGTGCTCCTCCGGCCGCCGGCGCTGCGCCTGAGGTGAGCTCTTGCCACCCCTCATCTCCACTGAAAATCCGAATGCCCTGAATTTGCAAGAAACCTGTCACGAGATCATAACACGCGTACTTGCTGTTTGTCACATGGTTCAGGATCCCGAGCACTACAGCCTCCGGAACCGCGGGCTGTGCCTGGTTCCGGTGGACCTGACTCTGCAGCTGACCCAGAGCAACGGGGCCGACCTGTGGGCGCCGGCGAACACGACCAGGCGCAGGTGAGGACCAAGCCCGCCCGCCTCTGGTCTCCCCGGACGGCCGGACCCCGGAGGAATGGAACCGAGGAAGAAGTACTACTGCATCTGCGTCTGCATGTGCGGGGGCGTAGAATTTCCAAGCGCCTGACCCCAATTCGATCTCCTAACAAGAAACTAAGCGAGCGTCGATCTCCGCTTGTATTATACTAGTGACCTGTCTGTATGCCTGTCTGATCTCTCCTTGGCACCGTATTATGTATGATCAGATGTTGGCAAGGAACTGCGTCTCTGTGGTACTGTATCTGTATGTATGTGTTTAGTGACATGTTATAGCCTGTTGCCATCAGCAACTGAAGCAGCAGTTTAATGCTAGTTTCCTTGAGGTGCCCGGTGCTATCGAGTTCAGTCTACCATCAGTATGCGTACTATGTCAGAAACTGAAACTGCAGGTTCAGGAAGGGCAGAGCCTAACTGTCATGCGGTCGTCTGTGAATGTGGCAATTTCTGAACATGAAAATCCTTCGTGCTGAAAAGTGGCGTGACGCTTCATGGGCGTGTTGTTCGGCACTCTCGAAGCAGACTAGGCAAGTGAAAGACATCCTAAATACAAGGGGTTCAAGCCCGTCCAGTGTATGCTCAGGGCAGAAAAAAATCTTACAGTTCCGGTATCTGGCACATGCCGCAGCGTGGGTCAACAAGGGAACCAAAATTGGAGACAGAAGGATGGATACCTGCATCCCTCTCATGTTTGCAGTGTCTGGTTTTCTACACCGTGATCAAAAGGGCTCTGAAATCCTCCACGTTTCTGACGGGCCTTACTGGCCCAATGTTGAATAAAGAAAGAGCCAAGCCCACCACAATTGGGCTCTACCATGACCACCACACACATTACATTATTATTACACAATACGAAACTTGTTTGGGTTCCTGTCACTAGTCACACTACTAGTCTACTACCAGTACTAAGCAGCAGTGCTTCTCCAGACTGTTAGCTGAGAAGTTTAATCAAACCAAAGCTATGCTTGCTTTTAAACTTTTCATTTCTGTACCGACGCAACGCACTGTGCCACATTCATCATGATGGACGGACAGCGAACCAAACTGTGGGGGTCCGACGCGTTATGGCCTGGCCCCTACATGTGTTGCGGGGCGGCGGCGAAGCAACGCAGGCCACAATTTTGATCGACAGGGCCCCCAACAGCGACTGTTCCAGAGTCCTCCCAAGTTACGAATCAAAAATCAATTGCTCCGGACGAACCCGTCCGTACCGCTGAACAAACAACTCCCCTCTCCTTCGTTTTCCTTTTCTCCCCGTTATCTTTTTCCTTTTTCTTGCAACAAATATTTTTTTTCCTCCCCGTTCTCAACGGAGTAATGCTTGTTGTGATGGCAAATATTCAGGCCAGATTTTTCGAACATGGATGTTCAGAAACCGCAAAGCTGTAACGTGTGTCAGGTTTAGCCGATGGTAAAAGGACCAAGGGCAAGAGGCGGAGGATCTTTAGAGCACATGGTTCTCATGATCTCATCATCGAGTCCTACCCTAACTCCTGACCAAACACGGCCTCTCCGGACCCGGACGGACGCCCGTCGGCGCGGCGACAAATGGACCCTCTTCAACGAACCCGACGCGCCACCACAGGATCCCCGCAAAAAGATCAGCTCGGCAACGGCGGCGAGAGGCCCGGGACGGCCTCAAGGGACAGGAAGCTGTTCAGGGAGCTGCCCTGGGCCCTGCTGCGTGCAATGAAATCTACTAAAATGATGGGATGGCATGCAGGGACTCGCCGTCGCCGGGGGTGTCGACCGCATTCAAGTCCTTCGCGCCGGTCGTCCCGTTCCAGTGCTCGATTTTTCTGATGGTCCCGCCGGTCCCGGTCGCGTGCGCTAAGCCGCTGACACCCATGCTTCCTTTCGTCCATCGCGTATGGTCATGTACTCATGCCGGCGGAAAATTCCCGTGCCTGAGCCCTGAAGTAGCGAAGGATTACCGGTTGCATGCAGCGCCGGGATCTTCTTCCTATGCTGTTGCTAACGCCTATCGGTCGGATATGCATCCTCAACTCTCAAGCTCTCGGTGTCTGCTTGGTCGGAGGCGCCAAAATATCCGTGGTGCCAAGGTATGGTTGAGATCGACGCAGCCTCCGGCTGGAATACAGCCTCTCCGGCACTGTAGACACGTGTGCCGGCCCCCCCGCGGCAGGCGGTGCCAAATGGAATGGCTATCCATCAGAAAATATCAGCTGCCCCACGGCCACAATTTCGCAAGCATGGAGAGAAGAGCAAGCAGCTCCTGATTCGCGACGTTCAGATCTTTTTTTCCCCCCTCCTCGGACGACTCTCTGGCCGTTGCTAGTGCCCCGATCTAGCGAGTTCTGGAAGCGGCGTGCATATATGATATCCTCGGCTTCTATCGCGGCCGTTTGACATCAACCAGCACTCGAGTGATCGATCGATCGTTCGCCATCATGTTGAGCGGGGAACGCTGAAGCAGCGTGAGTGGACGGGTGGTTTGGTTAATTGGTTTCCAGCGTCACACGTTTCACTGGCTGCTTGTTCATTCACTTCTATCCTGTACCTGAAGTGTTAGGTAATTGCTGTATTATTTTTAAAATTAATAAATTATGATGAGAGACAATTCTAACATGCAAAACTCTAATATATTAGGCAACAGGAACAACATAATCATGATATCAGAAAATATGATTAAAAACCAAATCAGATCACGGTGTTGCGAACGGATCGCAACAGCCAGCGCTGACGACGATGGTATGCTGTAGCGCCTGGCTTGGACGGAGGACGAGCCGTGATGACGAACTTGAGCAGTCGCGCAGAGCACTTCCCAAAAACCTTATTCGCCCTCTCCCGATGCAAGATCACAAGGACGAGTGGTTTCGGAGATATGCTCTCCCGCTCGCCAGTGCACGCCAACACAACGGAATGGAGAAGACTACAATGGCGACACAACAGTACAGAAGAGGCAAAACCTAACTCGTATAGACCACCTTAAGAATATCCAAACCTAGGACCTTCCCGTACAATAGTCTATGGTGCGTCTTTTCTATGAGGGGAGTAGTCCGTATTTATAGGGAGAAAAGCCCCCACACCCTCGTCTATTAGCAATACAGGACTAATAGATGGTGTACCCTATAAGGAATTTCTGAAAGTTTATTCATAATTTATTGGGAATCCTTTAAAATTTATTAATGATTATTTATACGGGCAAGCTCTTCGTCGATTACAAAAACAAGCCATATCTAACATAGAAAAGCTGAACTTGCTGCGTTTACATAATCACATCACATATTCGCATGTCGATACTATGGCACATCTCCAAGCGTGTGGCGCGTACGAGCTTCCCCTGTCGACGGGCACACCGTCGTACCAGGTACAACCGGCGGACCACGCACACGGACCCAACGAAATCCCCGTCCGAAACGGAGAACAAGCTTCAAGCGCATTCCCATCGCGTGCAAGTTGCAACTCGCAAGTGGCCACGATTTCCTCGCCTCCGCCACCATTTCCACGGGGCGGAGAAATCCTCGCCCAGAACGCCCACCCGGCCAGCCGGCGTCATCCCACACATCACCGGATCAAAATCTCGGCTCGCGCCGCCCGCGACCGCGATCCCGAGGAGATACACTCCCCGCTCGCAGCGGAAGCCGCCAACTAACTGGGACAGCCGCGCGCCTCTCGTCCACACAGCCCAGTCCCCAGCAACCCGTCTGGCTGGTCCGGGCCCCCCCTGCCCACACCCACCGCGTGCGCCGGACGTGGGGAACGGGGGCGTGGCGCGACGCGCGCTGCGCGATTTATACGCGCCATCCGCTGCCCGCTGCTCGCCGCTTTGCTCTCCTCTTTGCTTCCCTGCAGATTTTTATAGTTGGCTGTTGTCTCGAGCGGAAGCCGTCGGATTACGTGAGGTTCTGAGAGAGAGCCGAGCTGAGGTGAGGAGCGAGAGGGAGGCGGGGGGGTGGGATGAGGATCCAGTGCGACGCGTGCGAGGGCGCGGCGGCCACGGTGGTGTGCTGCGCGGACGAGGCGGCGCTGTGCGCGCGCTGCGACGTCGAGATCCACGCCGCCAACAAGCTGGCCAGCAAGCACCAGCGGCTCCCTCTCGACGGCGAAGGCGCCGCGGGGGACCTCCCGCGCTGCGACGTCTGCCAGGAGAAGCCGGCCTTCATCTTCTGCGTCGAGGACAGGGCGCTCTTCTGCCGCGACTGCGACGAGCCCATCCACGTCCCGGGGACGCTCTCGGGGAACCACCAGCGCTACCTCGCCACCGGCATCCGCGTCGGCTTCAGCTCCGTCTGCGGCGCCGGCGCAGGAGCCGGAGCGGAAGGCCTCCCTCCGCCCAAGGGCAGCTCCAACTCCAAGCCCGCGGCCACCGCGGGGGCGGCCAAGACACCACCGGTCGTCAAGGACGCGCAGCCGCAGGAGGTGCCGTCGTCACCGTTCCTGCCGCCGTCCGGATGGGCCGTCGAGGACCTCCTGCAGCTCTCCGACTACGAATCCAGCGACAAGGCAAGCAAGCAACCATCAAAACCTTTCCTTTTCTTCATGACAACATCTAACCAATCATCTCACGGTTTCCTTCTCTTGTTGCGGAAGGACTCGCCTCTTGGGTTCAAGGAGCTGGAGTGGTTCGCGGACATCGACCTGTTCCACGGCCACGCGCCGGCCAAGACCACGACGGCGGAGGTCCCCGAGCTCTTCGCCTCGCCGCAGCCAGCTACCAACGCGGGGTTCTACAAGGCGACCGGTGCGCGTCAGAGCAAGAAGCCGCGGGTGCAGCTGCCCGACGACGAGGACGACTTCTTCATCGTTCCTGATCTCGGCTGAGATGGGAAATCTTTTGCATGGTTTCTCCTGTCATGTGATGTGTATGTATGCAAATTATGTGTGTATGCCATCATGAGATGCACTAATCGCTTACGTTGGACATATATGTAATTATAAGGCAGTTTGGGGCCAATACTTTCAGCCTGAGAACTTGCATGAATTCTTGCAGTCCTTTCAAAAAAAAGGAGAAAAACTATCACACTTGCATCAGCTAGAACATTTGTGGCGCCTGAACACCGTCAGATGGACAAACACATTGACCAGGAGTCCAGGACTCAACACAAACAGGGAATCACCAATTAAATGAAAACTTGATGTAAGAGATCATTCAAAAGAGCCCCAGAATCTGAACATTGGTAAATTCATTCTTTTGCGCCTCGTGCGCAGTTTATTTCACAAGCTACTTTTATGAATTAGCTCATTTCTGGTTAAAAATTGGAATCTTAGGCTAACAATAATAGCATAATACAGTTGGGAGTTAAACTAGCACGCACACAGAATCTAGCTCAACTAAAGGCAACATTAATGATCTTCAACAAGAGAAATCAAATGAAGCAATGCCAGTTCGGCATGAAGGGATACACACGTATCTTCAAGAATCAAGAGTTCCTCTACAAAAATTAGCACTTACATAGGAGGGCTACAGCACCAGTTGCCGAGGGTTCCATCCATTTATCACATGTATCTTCAAGAATCAAGAGTTCCTCTACAAAATTGGCACTTACATAGGAGGGCTACAGCTGACACCAGTTACCGAGGGTTCCAACCATTCTGATAAATGTCATTGCATTTTAACAAAAGCATTGTACCCAAATGAATCTGATTTCTCGTACCAGAGCTATCAATTCACGAATTCAAAAGAGCTCACCAGTTTTGTTATGATCATTGTAGAATGATTCTGAGCATGAACAAACTCCCATGATTTGCCAGCCTGTAGCTAGATGATCATAAATCTAAACCCTTTCTGAAGGTGCCATTAAAACTGCACAAAATACTTTTCATAGCGCATAGAAATATGAATATTGTTGTATGACAAATTCCAAATTTTCACCTTTTCTTTAATAGTGAACTAGCTCTCAGAAAGATTTTATCAATCTCGTCAAGCTCTGACACTTTCAGTTCCTTTGAAGGTGAATCAGTCTTATCAGAAAGTGAAGCAATCTTCCGTAGATGCTCCTCAAAATCATCTGGTTCATTATCATTATTTTCTGAGGGAAACTTATCCAGCCTATCCAGATATAAGGGGCGTTCCTTGTTGTCTTCTTCCTGCTCCTCTGATTCTGTCTCAAAAATGTCAGAGAGATCCTCAGACTCAGAAAATGACATAGACTCTGAAGCTGAGACATCTTCAACCTCAGAACTTTCATCCTCTAACCTCTTGGACCCCTCGACACTTTCTGACAGGAGATCAGATACAGTTTTTTTGTGAACTGAGATAGAAGATTCTTCTCTCGCTGCCATACTGTTTGCATTATGTGAAACTGAAGCAACATATTTCCCTACACCTCCTTTATGCACTCCAGCTAACTTCATCTGCGCATGAAGATCTTCAAGCTCCTGCTCAAGCCTGGGAATGTACCGCCTAACAGCTCTGAGCTTTTCTTTATATTTGGATTTATCCAGTGCCTAATTGAAAATTTTAAAAACATTAACAATTGTGGAAGAAAACAACAAAGGTTTTAAAGAAAAAAAGGACAGATATTTGTCTTCCGACCTGCATATTTATCTATATTTTGGTATATTTTCTAATTTACATGGCTGGATATGTTTCCTGTTCTTTAATAAAACTATATCGAGTGATATCTTGTTGAAATGAATAACAAAAATTAGAAAAGCCTTACGACGGTTGTTATTGCTTGAACATCTTGGAACTGTCGTCCTACTACAAGTGTCTTTTTAATGTTTTTACCCAACTTTGACATACATCCTGTGCTAAAGATATTGATATTTTTCTCCTTGCACTATGATGAAGAGAGACGTACCTTTTTTCTAGGGAGTGTAACTTTTGGAGACATGATTTCTGGTGGTGGCTGCACATAGTTTTTCCCTCTGTACATAATAATTGTGTTCCCATCTTGAATGTCAAGCACAATCCCACCACTTAGTCTGGCTAACTCCGTGGCAATTTCCTTGACCTCATCTGGTGTGAATGTCTTCACAATTACCTGGAGAGTTTGGTGCCTTTTCCAATGCAAGTGCATGTTCAAGATCACTCCCTGGTAAATTCCACGTCTTCCAACAGGCACATAGTTTTTAGATTTTTGGCCCATCTTGAGGAAATAGAAGTGTTCTTCAGGTGTAAGCACCTCGGGATCGTGTGTAGGTTCTGACGGATCTTCTGGTTCAATTTTTTTCAGTGCTGCAAGAAGCCGCTCTTCCTTCTTTTGAGCCTTTATGGAAAATCCAAAAAAAAAGGACAATAAATTTAGGCATGAATATCCACAACAGGATGCATGAATATAAGAGAAAAAAATTATCACAATTTTAACTTGAAGCACAACATGCAGTTTTTGGCAAAAATGAAGGTTCACATTTTCTCAAATGCCACAGCACGAATAGGACATTGGAAATCCAGCTACTCATATCAACATAAGCAAACTTCACTACTTTTTCTTTGTACAAAATCTTTGTACATATCACTAGATAGGTATGGAGGTAATGGCCATGCAACTTACTAGCTTCAGTTTGTACAAAATCTTCTCCTCTGCAGTCATTCTCTGAATCTCCCTTTTCTTTTTCCATCTCAAGGATTTCAAAAATCTTGTTACTGCCCTCTTTCCTTTCAGCTTTTTCCTCTTCGGTTTTGGTTCACCAGAATTATCAACTGATACAGCTGCTCCTGGACTTTGTTGAGGCTCCACAGTAGCCTGATTTTCACTACTAACTGATCGACTTGTATGGATACAATGGTAGGCTTGAAGATTATAACTTTGCAGCCAACTGAAGCACCCAGAATCTTGGTTGAAAACCTTGTGGAAAGTATAACTACAACATAATCAGAACCATGCACAAAAATAAAAATAAAGCTGCTGAACTATTGAGTTGCTTAACGAATGAAGCACCACTGAGGACCAAAATGTGCTCATCCACAAGCATGCACAGAAGCTGATAGAACTATAGTGCTGCCGAAGTAAAAAAAAAATGTAAAAGCAGTGCATTAAGCCGAAAATGCCAGGTCAGGCATTTCAACAAATACCTGACGCCCACCCTGCCCTGGGGCATCCTCTAAGAGAATTTTAGCTCAAGCATACTACAAAGGAGCAACTGAAAGCACTGCCTAGACATCCCACATCTCAACATCGGCTCATTACATTGTATCGACCGCTTAAAGTAATAATCAGGGAAAGAGGATCAGTGGGGTTCGTCTGACTCTTACGATGGCGAGCTGACCGGAGGCGCGAGCAGTTCCAGCGTCCCGCGGGAAGACGCCACGTTCCCACCGTCAGACGAAGGGGGAAACGGGCGGGATCGTGATGTCTGACGCCGCAAAGCCCTTGTTGTCTGCCGGAGGAGGAAGAGGCGGCTGGCCATGGCAGCACAGTACGGCGCACGCAGTAGGGAGCGAGAGTGAGTGCGTGGAAGAAATCGCGCAGTCGCCTGGGCCGAAACGTGCGGAAGCTCTAGGCGCTTAGCCGCCGGCGGTGAGACGGGCGTACCGCCGACGACGACCGCGTGGGGGCTCCTGCGCTGGGCGGCTCGAGCGTGCGGGGCATGGCGGCGTGAGAAATTCTGCGGGAGCGGAATGGGAAGCCGGGTGACGGGGACGACGTCTCGTCTGCGTGGGCCGTGCAAACACATCGGCGTGGCCCAGGGTGAAGTGGGTTGCCTTCTCGTCGTGGGCTTCCGGATGAATGGGCTTTGCATGCGTTCCCTGGTCGTTTTTTCTTTTTGAAAAGATTCACTGGGTCGTTTGGTGAGAGAGAGACTTTGACAAACTGACGAGTGAGCAGAAGTGTGACCAGCTCAAGCCTGGACAAACAGGCAAGGGCGTGACAGGAGAAGCCGAAAAGATTGGGCCGAGCGAGCTACAGTAGACTGCTGGCCTGCGTTACCCGGCACCTTGTTTTACCGGGTCAAACGGCTGGTGAATGGAATCATGGAAAGGGGAAGGCTCCTGCACAAATTTAATCCGACGCCGGCAGCACGACTCGGCAAAGCTTGATGGATAACCCTGCCGCTTTCTGTCCATGTTGACAATTAGACAGGCAAGGATGCCCAATCCCGATCTGCCCAGGACTTTGGGGAAAGGCGTCGATTGAAGTCTTGACCTTTTGAACTGGTAAACCTGCAGGGAGTTGAAACCTTCTCGAGGTCGTACACCTGAAATGTTCGCATGAAATGTAAGTCGAGTCAATGCAGACATCCCTGTCAAGCCTGCTTGACGCAGAGGAAACTCTCGATTGATCCGTTCGTCAGAGGTGACTCTCGATTAATCAAACAGTAACGAAAAAGCGGAGGGAGGTTTTGCCTGGTCAACCAGGAGACGAGCTCTGCATCGGCGTCACGCAAAGACGACTGCACATGTCCGGCGCCGGCGGCACTGTCACCCCGTCGGAACCTCGATGACGAGAGTCGAGAGGCACCCTGGTTTCAAACTGTCCGGCGTGGCGCCTGGGCGTCCGGGGACCGAGTCAGGTCATGGCACGTCTCCGTGATCCGGCAAGCGCCGACCGGCAGAAAAGCTACCGAAGAGGCGCTAGTACGTTGTCCTTGACCAGCCGGACCCACGCCGGCCACCAGCCGCACCGCACGGCCCCGACCCGAGCCGCTACCGGCCGGGTGGCGAGCACGGCCGGCGCGCTGTGGTTGTGGGTGCGGGCATGTGGGCGGGGCTAACCGATCACATGGGAGGCGCGGTCCCTTTCGCACGGCCGGCTCGCGGTCCCCGCCGGACCTAGAGGGGTGTGGGTGACTGGCTGGCGTCGGCCGGCCGCGCGTCGCGCCCCGGTCGCCCCGTGGAGTACGCGTCGACGCGTCGTTTCGTTCGCGGGGGCTGCACGCCTGCACTGCACGGACGCCCCGATCCCGGCCGGCCCGGGACGGGGCAGGTTCTGGGTCAGGGGATTTGGGACGATCTCGTCGCTTTCTGCTCCAGATCCCAGTGATTCCGCCGTCACCCCAGGGTCCGGGGACACGCCGTGCGAGGAGCTGTACCCCGTTGAAACTGGCCAAACCCGTTGCTCGTCGTGCCATCGTGCGGATCATATCACATGTTAAGCTAAGCAGCGCGCATGTCGCTGAAGAAGAAAAAAGAATGGCTGGGCAAGTCAACTGATCGATCTTGGGAGGAATGGAACAGTAACGTTTCTCAAGTTCCCTTTCCCGGCCTCTTTCGAGTGCAGCCGCATGCAGTCTGCTGACAACAAGTTTCTGGCGAGATGTTCAGAGATGCATAGTTCTTACTCATGCGGCCATGCATGCAGTCTGCACACCGCAGATGCTCGCCAGTTGCCATGAACCCTGAATAAAACAGGAGAAGCCTTTCTCCCTTGAGCAATTCTTAAGATCGTGCGACAACCAATACAATAGTTAATTATCAAGCCCATTCAATCTCTAATAACGAACAAATCAACAAAAGAAGATAGGACCAAAAGAAAGATCAGGCGTGGTTACGTGAGCTCCCCTCAAGCCAACAAGCAATATCTACAAGTTCTAGTACGGATCAAGCATAGATGCAGTGAACAGCGCTCCATAGCCAGATGCAGGTGGCGCCGGCCGGGGGCGGTCACCCGAGCGTGGCGAGCCCGCCGGCGCGCATCATCTGGCGGAACTCGTGGAAGTCGACCCTGCCGTCGCCGTCGCGGTCGACGCGGCCGATCATGCGCCGGCACTCCTCCGCGGTGCGGCCCTGCTTCAGCCCCAGCGACGACAGCACCGCGCCGAGCTCGTCCACCGTGATGTACCCGTCGCCGTTGGCGTCGAACACGCGGAACGCCTCCCGCATGTCCTCGTCCGCATCCTCGCCGCCGGCTCCCTCCTCCCCGGCGCCGGCGCCCTCACCGCCGGCCCTGCCACCGTCGCCGGCCATGATGGCGCGGTAGAGCTCGCCGAACTCCTCCACGTCCACGCACCCGTCGCCGTTGGCGTCGATGCGCGCGATCATGGACGCGAGCTCGTCGCCCGGCACGGACATCCCCAGCTTGCCCAGCGACTCCTCCAGCTCCTCCCGCGTGATGCGCCCGTCGCCGTTCTTGTCGAACAGCTCGAACACGCGCGCCAGGTCCGCCGAGTCGGCCTTGCCGCCCCCGCTCCCCGCCTGCTGCTGCTGTCCCGGCGAGGACGACATCTTCTTGGGAGACGGCGGCGCGGGCTGCGGCGGCGTCGAGGGTGAGCTGGTGGTGGGCGTGATGGTGCTCTCGCGGCCACTACTCGGAAGGATGGAGGCGGGGAGGTAGGAAAGGAGGCCGCGCGGCAGGAGGGGGAGCTTGACGAGAGGGGAGGACGGTGGCATGGCGGACACCGTGTGGGCTCGGCAGTGCATTAGCTGGCTGGCTGGCTGGTGGTGTGGTACAAGCAAAGCTTTCCCATGGGCCATGGCTGTATTTATAGCACAATTCCAGCTTCTTTAACTTTCTTTCTTTCTTTCTTTCTTTCAGGAAGACAGTAAACCGTAATTGTATATCAGAAGAGCTGATGAAAGAGAAACTTTTTTTGTTTCCCCATCTCGAGTTGACTTTTGTGATGAAATGGACTCTATTATAATGTTGTAGATGCTGTAGTCCCAAAAAAAAATGGTGTAAACGCGACATGTTTTACTAGAATTCGACCGGGATGTAAGAGGTGTTGCAGTTTGCCAACCTTCTTCGGAGAAGGAATTGAAGAGCAAACATGTTTCGTGGCTAAAGTCTATATGAAACAGACGGACATGGTTTCTTGATCTTGAACCACTTGCGCTCTTGACTTGTGATGGTAGTTTGCCGGAATTATGTTTGGCCACGAAAGGATAGTCATGTCAATAAGTATATATTTTTTTTGGGAGAAAAGGCATGTGGCATGCCTGTTGCGCCCTCAACTAAGCAGAGATAAAACTTCACGAAACACCATGCTTACTATTAGTTGATGAAATATTTGTCCTTGCTAATTTTTGTTTTTTTAAGAGGCGCAGGAGAAATATTTGATGACTTGTTGCCACGTTGAAATTCACTGCACCAAATATAGCAAAAGTATTAAGGGCCTGTTTGGCATGACTCCACTCTAGAACTCCAACAACTCCAGCAAAAATTCCAGCTAAACATCCTAGCTTCAAAACTTCATGGAGCTGTAGTGCAAATAGGGGTGGAGTTTTGGAGAACCTCCTTTTCAGCTCCAAAACCAGCTTTTTTGAACCTCCTCGTGGAGCTGGTGGATAATTACCCACCAGTACCACTGGTTACAAAAAAAATGATCCGTTCTTTCCCTCCAAGACTCCCCCGCGCCCCATCTCTCCTCTCGCGCATGTTTCCTCACACGCGCGACTCCTCTGTGCCCGAGCCCCGCCGCCGGCCGCTGGAGCCCCTCCTGGCCGTCTAGCCCCACCCGAGCCCCCCACGCCGTGACTCCTCCCACACCTATTCCCTGCGCCGCCGGCCATGAACCACCCCCGCCGTCAGCCGCCGTTGTCCACCCGACCCCCACCGGCCCCATCCCCTGCCAGCCGCCCGACCCCTGGCTAGGCTGCTTCCCGTGCCGCCCCATCCCCTGCTTCACTCCATTCTCGGCGCGCGCGCAACACGGAGAAGGTGTGGGCCTAGCGTTGTGTGAGTAGGCGGGTAGATGCTCTATTCTTTTTCCTCACGGCGGGGCGATGTCTCAGTGCAGGCGGGCGGCGGACCCCGACCCCAACCTTTGCGGCGGTGGCGGACCTCGGCCTTGGCCTTTGTAGTGGCAGCGGGTGCCTCCGCCTCACTCGAATCGGCCACCACAAGATCGAATCAACGACGCGTTGTCACCCTCGCTCGAATTGGCCGCCGCATCGTCGAATCAACTGCTCGTCATTGTCATTTCCCGCCGCGCTGCCACCACAACCGCACCACCGGCCCCCATCCTAAGGAAGAAGAAGAGGGGAACAAGAGGATGACGGGTGGGACCATAAGTTGGGGGCAAGAATGGCAATTCACCTTCAAACTTCTCTTTTCTGGAGCTAGGGACACCCTCCCAACCAAACACCTCCATCAGATAGCTCCAACTCCACCCAGAGCTGGCTCCACCTGGAGTTTTGGAGTAGGAGCAGCTCCACCCAGAGTTGGAGCCATGCCAAATAGGCCAACCAGTCACAGCTATATATTCTCCTCCCTCTGACTTTAATTTTTTTTCGAACCAAAAACCTGATCGCACAACCGACAAATTCATTCCCTACTAAAAGACTTGCTGTCACGTTCATGTGTTGCCAAGCCTCCTGATTCCCCTCTTTTCAGCTCAACAACTTTGCAGAAACAATTTCAGCTTGAAATGCGCTGTCATATAGCTTTCAGCCCACCTGTAAGCCTTATTCAAATCGATCCTCTATGGCTATGTTCTCACGTCTCCGAATGACAAATGGAAGAAGAATTGAGCTCCTACCTTCATTTCCTTTTCTTTTTTTTTTTTGGGAGTGATGCTCCTGCAGGTTGGTACACCCTGATCCCTGGCGTTTCTCCCTTCTTTTTCTCGAGGAACAGGTGAGAAACATAAGATACCGATGGAAGCACAGCACTGGCCGGACCCCCACTATCATGCTGCTGCGTGTGAGGACGCGTTTTTGCAGGTAGTTGGTCTGCACTCTGCACTCTTTAAAATCCAAATATAGAGGCTCGGGCGGGGCGGGAAAAGAAAAAAGAATTGCCAAGAGAACTACAGGTCAACTGAAAGCGCGTCGAGCGTCGACTATCAAACTGCCGGCCCACGGGCCCGCCGGGTGCGGATCTCGGTCGCCGTCCGGCGATCGCTGCCGCGGCGCCTACCGTCCGATCGGGCACGGACGGCGGCCGGCGCGACAGGTGGGCGCCGCACGTGGGGCCCCGTGCGGGCCGCACGTGCCGACAGGCCGGTGTGTCGATTCCAGAATCCAGCCAGATGTGCAGTGCAGCGGCAGCTGAGCCTGGGATGGCGGGTGGCGACCGGTGAGAGATGAGAGCGAGGGCTTCACTGGATCGCAGCTCATTTTAGGCGTAGCATATGGGGTCTTTGAGATTGAAAACGGCGGCACTCGGCTGGACGTGAGCTGGGGTGGGCGTGCATGGGCTTCACGGCCTCGTAGATTAGTCCCCGTGCTGAGAATCTCTCGGACATCTAGGATTAGCATAATGCAGGGGACAGATGCTGTGCTATCAGACGATTCGATGGATCACACATCAAAGCCGTTGCATCATGTGCAATGTGCAGCAGCAGTGTAAATTTTTCCTATGATAATGCGAGTTAAGAAGGGATGGTGGTTCGAGCAGAGACTGCAGCAGCTTACCTAAATCAATCTGGCGTCAAGAACCTTGACAAAAGCGCTTGCACTGAAGTGGATAGGAACGGAACAGCACAATAGGCTCTTTTACACCGTGGTTGGCTTGCTACAATCATCAGACCACCGCGAAGTCCAGTGCCCGGAGATGCCTGTCACACGAGAGTCTAAGCAGTGGCCACTCGTCGCCGATGCTTACTGGGGACATGTATGGCCAGTTGGCCACGGCCGACAGCCCCACATTGCACACTCTGCTACTGTATGACTATCGAAACTCCGCGTCTTGTTTTCGTCTACCGGGACACCTGTTCAGGTTCCCATCCCTCCCTCCGGTAGCACATGAGGTGTGAGAAGAAGTTGAAGATGTAGCATTTTCTTCTCTCAAGCGCAATAAGAACACAAGGGATATATTGTCGTACGGAGTAATCCAATCCCATTCACCACTGTTAATTACTTTGGGGGGGGGGGGGGGGGGGGGGGGGGGGGGTGCTTTCTTATGGAGCCAACGATCGCAGAGCCTTACCGAGCGTTCTAAAATAGTATATGGAGACTGCAATTATTCATACCGTTCGTTCCGATTTTTCGATCTCCAAACGAACAACAAGAGAAGAACATAGCTCGATCGGGCACCTGAATAACAAGCTAAAACTAAGCGCTGAACAGCAAATCAACCACACACGGATCGATGTGATGCCCACTCCACGTTTGCTTCCAAGCACATACTGGAGCAATCTAAGCGCTCGTTTGGCACGGCTATGGTTGTGGCTGAAACGGCTTCGGCCGTGGATTCTCTAGTAGAACGGTTTTTTTTACTCTGACTTGTTCGATTGGAAAAACGTTTAGCAAAACAACTTCTCCTGTTTGTTGTGAAATGTCCATACTAATGTTAGCTTTTTTTCTTTATTTTTTCCTCTTTTCCTCCTATATTTATTTTCTTTTTTCCCCTTTCCTTCCTCTTTTATTCTTCTTTCCTCCCCCATCCTCTCTTTCTTTCTTTATCCACTCGCTCCGTCCCCACGCTAGCGCCGCCATCCGCTCCATGCCAACGCCACCACCCCTACCTCGCCTACTCCCGTGCGCCCACACCCTCCGGCCCCGCCGCACCCACACCCGCTCGATCTCTTCGTTATCGGTGCCCTCCAGCCTCGCTTCCTCCCAAGCCGCCGGCCTTGCTTCCTCCCCTGTGCCCGCCGGCCTCCCACCTCCCCTGCACCGGCGCGTCCCCTGCATGGCTGCACCCGCTGGCCGTCGTGTCCGGCCTCCCCTGCGTCCGTCCTCCCCTAGACCCGTCGCCTGCCCGCCGGCCGTTGGGCTTAGCTTCCCTTGAGCGGCTGTGGGGGAACCCACCTTGCATGCTCGCCGCCTCGCGCGATAGGAACAGGTGTGCAGGTGCCGGCGAGCCATGCACCCACGGCCAGTCAGCCACAGGTAGGTGCGGGAGGATTGGAAGATGATGGCATTTTCGATGTGATTCTTGTGAACCTTAGGGGCATTTGCGTGCTTGTGCTTGCAGGCTTGGGAGCGGAGCTACGGGGAGCCGCTATTTTTTTCTCCCGCTACCCTGAATTCAGTCAGCAGGTTTTGCGGAGCTCCTCAAGCAGAGTCGTTCTCCACCTTACCGTTTGGCAGGGCTTTACCCGAAGCCGGTGGAGAAGTCGTCGGTGAAGCCTTGCCAAAGGGGACCTAAATCTCTGTAGTCGTTGTCTTATCTTTTTTTAAATGAACCAGACATGAGAGCTGCCGATTATATTAAAAAGAAGGATAAGTCCAAACTAGACGAAACAGAAAACAACACCATCAGCTGGTCGGATTGGGACATCAACACGCGCTGCACAACGCTATCGCATTACTCAAACTCCACTCAACTATACAACAACATCGATCAATTGGATTGGGACATTAACCGCGCCGTGCCACTCATTGTACTACTCAACACAATAAACACTATTCGGATGAGTACATCAACTCGTGCCGCACCACAACATCTCTTTGCCACAACTTCTCAACTCCACCGCGATGGCCTCAGCATCTTTGCGGCATCTCCAGCTGCTACTCCACTAGAACGCCATCCCTACAGCGCCTACACCTCCTCCACCACCGCCACGGACTCTCCTTCAGTCACCTTGGCACCTGCACCAACACTAACTCTTTTTCCTTTTTTTTTCTTTTTTGTTTTTTTCATATTTGAATGAAAAAAAGATGCCTCACAATGGCAGCAACCAGTCATGACGTGAGCTTCCAAAACGACGCATCCAGAAAGGGGGTGCCGTCGCTCAATCAGGAGATCTAGGTTACACCCTGCAAGCAGGCACAATGCAAGTAAACGACGCCTGTAAGCGTCGCCGTCATCAGCCACAATGGTAAGGCTTTCGCCACGCCCCCATTCCTTGCGCATTGCCGCTATCGCGATCCACCCCTTGCCATGCCACAGGAACCACCGGCCCCATGTCGCGTCGTTGTCTTATCCAGCTCCAGGCACAACATCTCGGCCTGGAGCCGTGGACGGCGCAGTAGTGCAAGAACGTCTCCAGCAGGCTAACGCAGCCGACCCTGGAGAAGTAGCACCTGAAAGGTAACGCGTGCCGTCAGGTCAAGCATATGTTTTAGAATTCAGAAAACCAGGTTTGGTGCCTGCCAGCAGTGGGCCGGGCTAACAAACATGCACACCGTACCAAACCAGATGGGCCAAATAGAGGCACCACCAAACCAAATCAATTCTTATAGTATGCTAGAAATGTCAAATGTGCTATGGACAACTGTCAAATGTGCTATGGACAACTGGGTAATTTGTTTCTGAGAGAGAGTGGGAGTGGGGTTCAGTTCAGATAAGATGCTCTTGGGCCAGTGAGCACCAGCAAGGGGCAAGTTGCCGATGTCCCAGTCCAATTCTATCACACAACTTGGCTACTGGATCAGCTTATTTCTTTGTCGGACAAGCATAATTTTCCCCGTATAAAAAGGCCAACAAAACCTCAAGAGAAGATAAAATGAGGTAATACTTGATGTACAATACACATATAATTGCTGCATTCTTCAATAGACAGTTTCTCAAATGCTATGTCACTATGTGTGGTCTTGTCACAGTGTATAGAATTTAGGTGCAGACAGTGGCGGATCTAGAATTTGAAGGGAGGTGGCTTATTTACCCCTCCTTCCTCCTTCCTCATCTCTCTCTTCTTCTTTCTCCTCATTTTCTTTTTCCTCCTCTTCATCCATAGCTGAAACTTTTAGGGGGCTTGGGGGGCTCCATGGGCTGCGCGAGGGTAGGGGGCTCCAGCTAGCGTGGATCTGCCTTGGGTGCAGAGCAAGTACCAATCCGAATTTAGGCAGCAAGTTGTATAGTTCTGTTTCTTGAAGAATTCGATTTGATGATGCATCTTACTTGACTCTGGATTTCAGATCCTAAATTCTATAACCAGAGCCAGTTCACCAATCCTATTTATCTCTATAGCTAAAAAAGCAAAACCGAGTAAAAACGTCGTACTTAGTTCACCTTTCGGTCTGTCGGTCCGCCCCCGATCGATCAGCGCCCCTCCGTTCTTGCAAACGTGCTCGCACTAATCACCTACGCCGTTGATCCATTCTACCCCCTTCGAGACGTCCCTTGCCTCCTACTACGATCGCCTCCATCTCTAGCCCTCCGATCGAACCCTAGATGCCCTCTCTTATCACCTCACGCACCTCACGCAGACATTCGCCGCCGCCGCATCGCCTCCGTCATCGACCCCGCGCCACCATCGCCTCGACCACGCGATCGCCTCCACCGCGCGCCACCATCGTATCCACCCTGCCCCGTCGTCTCATCCAACCGGTGCCCATGACTCATTCAAGACACACCGCCATAGCCCCTTCTAACATTCAAAATGAGATCCCCGCTGCATCCTTTTTTCATTTTTTGTATTTTCCATCAAAATCCATCGCTCGTACGTCATTCTAGCTTTTCTCTGGCGAACTCTGACCATGCACGGCACATGGCGCCACTGTCTGGTCATCGTCGGTTTGGATGGGAGGAAGAAGATGAAGCTGCGACCTTTAGATCGAAAATCAACGGATTATGTTAGATGAAGGCCATACCCTTTCGCGTGGACATGGTGCACCGAAGACCATTCACTAACACACGGGTAGCATCCGGCCACATGCAGTCAGTCCACGCCTCCATCCCCATCTACAATGCACAGGCGCCACCCCTGCATCCTCGCTTCGCCTGCCACCGCAGCCTCCCCTCACGCTGGCCCCGCGGCGCGAGCTACTGTACCGCAAGGCTCGGGTCGAGTGCGTGGCACAAGAAGGGCACGCCCCCCGTGCCAGAGTCGGCGCCAACAGGCGTAAGAGAAGGCGGCGAAGTGGCTGCCGCGGTGGAAGGTGAGGAAGATCTCACTGAGCACCCTCCCCACGATCTTGCTGCGCTGGAGGAGGAGGTCCATGGCGAGCTTGCGCCCCGACAGTAGGCCCCACCGCAGCATGTCCAGCATGTCGCTTACCACCCGCCACAGCTGCCATGCCACGCCTGGTTCTGCCACCGCCACCATGCCCTGCTGCTGCAGCTACTGCTGCTTCCTGGTAGCCATTCCTTGCTTCTGCTCTTCTCTCCCTCCGTCTCTCTGCTCCGACTTCATCAGCAAGTACTTGAAGCTGAGCCCTTGATTTGATCCACGGCAAGCATTGGTAAGCACTAGAAACATCCGCTCGATTTGATTTGATTCAATTCACAAGAAGCCGAGAAGACGATCACCAACAATGCCTTCGTCAGTCCTTGAGAACATGACTCCGTGAGTTTTGGGCAACATCTTTACCTCTTTTTTTTTGATCAACTAATCTGATCAGTATAATCCTAATTATACTACCATATATATTTCTTTACAGAGCACAACAAGGGGAGGATACTAGGAATCGGCCAATCCAATCACCTATTCGCGACTCAGCCAATCGGAACCAAGGTGCCGATTGAGGTTTATACTTTAGTATATATCTAAGACATTTTGCCCTACCTCACTGAATTGTGCTGTTGTGTTTTCTTTATTTTTCAAGCACATGGCATGGTCATATCATCAAGAAAATATCCATTTGGTAGTGAGAAAAGAAGACGAGAATGTGTTTATAGAGCACAGTGAGGAGCCAAATACATATCAGTTCACAATCAAAGGAAGTTATTTGGGTAATGATGTACCTCAACCTTTGCCTCTATCAATCTTGTGAGCTGAAGATCCTAATGGTGGCATGAATTAATTTCTTTTGGTTAACATTGTATGCCAGAGATAAATTGTGTTACTGTTCAAGTTAGTTTAAATAATTCATGTTGTAATTTTCAAAATTTCTACATCTCACACTGGATGTTTTAGTTTTTATTTGCTTTTTGTTTGTCAGTCATAGTGGATTGTAATATAGCTTCAGTTTGCTTATGATAAGTGAAGGTATATCTTTTTCACTAATCAATCACTGATTCCATATAGCTAAAAGGTGAACTAATTTGGAACTTATTTATTCATTTGAAGGGACAAACCAGCTTTTGGCCATTCAATTACCATCTGTGAGACAGCGAGAGCATCAATGCGGTAGACGAAAACCTTTGAGATATTAGGTGAGGCCATTCATTCATATGTGTGCTATCTGGTCACACTGTTCCTGAGCTCCATGATCCCAATATTTTAATTTTCTGAGTTTGATCATTGGTAACTTAGGCACACTGGTTGACTGTGTCTCATTGGCATCATCTGGGGGAGGCCATTTCCTTGGTCAGTGCCAACTCTGGTATCATGCTTATTTATTCTTTAGCATTGTTATGTTTGAGGGTAATTATGAAGATGAAGAAAACCCTCATGATCTAAGTATTGAATCAAAATAATTTCTACCATATAAGGTTGCCATGTATATTTTCAACCAGCTGGGCATATGAGGTCTTGCTATGTGTTCCTTCTTCATCACAATTCACAGGTATTACTTTAGAAAATAGTTGCATGAACAATGCTGGCTGTTTTGTTCCTCTATTAATTTGTGGAGTTAGTTTGGTGCATCTCATAGTTCGTTGAAATGCATCCGTGAAAATTCTATCTTTATGTGTGTACAATGCAATTTGATTAATATCTGTGATTGCATTATTGTGTCTCATTTTGTGCTCATGCCCAATGCACTTCCTGTTAGGGCATTGTTAACACCTTTAGACTGTACTGTTTAGGCTCGGCTATAAATTAAATTATCCTTGTAATGATAAATTGAATATATTTTCCTTCAGAAGAAATTGAGGGCTGCCAATGTGCCACGATCGGTGTGGATCTACATAAGGTATCCTGACATCTGATTTTCTAGCTGATCAATTTAATCCACTCAAAATCCTGTGGTTCTCCTTGTTGATCCAATTTTCTGGCGTGCATACGATCCAAAGTTCTCTGGTTAAACTTTCTGGCTCATCCAAATGAGATGCTATGCATTCTTTCAAAATATTCAGATTAAAACTTTTTAGTGTATTTGAATTAGCATATGGTCATGTTTAATCTATCAGAGTTGACTTCGTTTTGTAAATGAAGCTAAAGGGTAGAGCAATCCATGTTGAAAGTAGTGTGCATGAAAGTGTTCCGTCAGAAGACTTGTAGCGTCCAATAGAAATGAATTCTGATGTTTTGATTCAAATGTATTTTATCGAAGTCTTTTGTATGGTTCGGCAATATCTTCTGGATATATTCTAACAAGATTTGGTCAAAAAGGACTACCTGGTAATTCATTTGCAATAATAAGAAAGTGAAGAAATTTGGTCCAATTAGTAAGAACCAGTACAGAATAATTAATTATATGTGCAGGGAGGTGTAACTACAAGAATACCTATTTGTAATTGAACCATGTGGGTGCTGGATCCAACACCATAGGAACACAGGTAACTGCACATGGTAGACATGCTCTTGGATTGTAAAATCTAACAAGTTTGATTAGTTCACTTATGCAGCTTATCTTTTTTGAAACAAACAGTGATGTCCTTGCGTGCTCTTCTCAACACACCAATATGATATCAAAGATATGGAAATGTAGGTAGTTAGCTATATGAATGTAAGGTTCTCAATTTTGTAATCTGATTTGCAGTGATAGGATCATTTTGTGGAGTTTGTGAAGAATTTGGGAATATTTGATTAAATGTTCAACTAATAGCTGAACAACCTGTAATGTTACGGTATTGGTTATACATTAGTGCACTTGCAGATCTTCTCTGTTAAATTTATCTTATATTTCTCTATTTTTGTGAATTTTAATTTTAAAGATATGTGTGATAATGTGTGCAAAAAACTATTGAAATTTGTGATGAGCTCGTGCATTCATGCTTGCATTTTATTAAACGAAGTAGCCATGAGAATTTTTAAAATTGTGCATTCATATGTTGCTAATTTAAACATTTCACGTCCTTTCGCATAACATGAAGAAATGCTATACTTATTTTACCCCTGATCATGGCTCAAACAGAAGCTACCTGCATTACAACATAGACACCGACTTGAGTGGACAAAAATCTGAAGCACACTATTCCAAAGTTGGTGTTCACGTGATAGCGTTAACTCTCAGGTCTCAATTAATACACCAGGACGACGGTGGTTTATACATGCTAGCCAGTGTGGTATAAGTAGTTCAATTGACAATAACACGGTGATAATCTGGCCAAAGACTCGCTCCATTTCATCAAAATCTTGTTTAGCAGAGAAGCACTTTATACAAATATTACAAGTGCAGGCATCAAAGGAAACATTTTTTTCCCTTCATCTCGTCAATAATTGCTGACACTTCATCAGTCTTTCCTACATCCACACAGAAATTCATCAGCACATTACATGGTAATGTGTCAGATGCAAATCATTTTTTTCTCATTTGCTCAAACGTGTCTTCTGTTTTCTCTTTCATCATAGATTGCGCGTAAACATTTCGAAGGGAACCATACGTCTTCTTGTCCTTAAGCGCGTCAGGGAGCTCCTAGTATTCCTCAGCATGTCAAACACCGTGCACTTTAGCAATCAGATCCAACTGCATTGCCATGTCACTTGATGAGAGCGGAAATCTATCTCTGCGTGGTCATCCAATCATAAACCTATGCATGTCATAGAAAACATTTGATTAAAACCAATATCAAGGCTATCACTGTTACGCTTGGGTGTCAGAAGGCACATCAAGAATGCAGTAAATTCTAATGCCTAGCCATCAATAAGCATTATTGCAGGGCAAGGAGGGAAAGGATTTTTGAGAACGTTAAGGGAGTCAAGCTATTGTTTCCCACCCCTAAAATAGTGATCTTAGGTAGCTTGAACAGTGTTACTTACCTTCTAGCATTATCTTCAATATGCAGGGGGCCTCGCAGTTACAGCCTTTAAGTTGACTGTTGCCTTGTTTCCACTGTGAACGACAACTGAGGCAGACCCTGAATAGGATTCACTTGTAATATGCGATTTATCATCTGCAGGAATGGAGCTTGCTTCTGATTCTTCGTCGGGTGATTTTGAGTTTGGATGCCTTAGAAGCACGCTTCCAGAGCCTGTTTCAAAGGAACCCACAGGAGCTTCGCTATGGTACAGTAGGTCTTCCTCTGAGGATCCTGAAAGGTAAGATAACTGCTCTTCATGCATGATGGAGTTAAGATCTTTTGCAAGCTTTTCTACAGGTGAAGGCTTCAGACGAGTGACACAGCTCCTCTTTCTTGATGGCACTAGGGACTCCCAAGCATGTGATTGTGCTGAACCTGAATTGGTAATATATCAGAGAGCCAACATTGACATATATAACAAAAAGGTAATTTCTAGACTAAGTATGGCACATCTTGAGAATCAATATTAGATCTTTATTTTGTTTCATGGGGTTGATGTGATCAAGTATCACTTCAGAGACGTGGTAAAGGAAGACACGCTGTTGCATATGTGCATCATGATATTTAATGAAGGGGAATGCTAAACTGCGCTCGAGTGTTTTGGCTTCAACACTCGATTTTTCAACCAATCGACGAACGCCACGCATGCATTGCTTCTTCTCCTCCTCCGGCAATGGTGAGTGACTCCTCCGGCGAGCTTTAGGGTTTCGGGGTTTGGGGTTGGGGGTGGGGGTGGGGGATTACCTGTGCCCTGCGGACCTAGAGGGAGCTTCGGGGCGGCTCGCCGGCCGGCAGTGGATGCGGGAGAGACGGCGGGGAGCGGAGGCGGCGAGGGCGCCGCCGGAGCTGAGCGGTGGGAGACCCGCGGTGGGCGGTGGAGGCGGCGGGGGAGTAGGATCCCAACGTGTTAGCATTGGCAGTAGTCGTGGGCGGCGGCGGAGGCGGCGTTTGCACCGCCGGAGCCGGGCGGGGGAGCTGCTGGTGGCGGGGGAGTTCGGCCAGGAAGAAGAATCGGCGGCGGCGCTCTCGCGCTGCGAGATGGTTGCGGGCGTCGGGGGATGGAGGAGAAGGATATGGGAAAGAGAGAAGGTGGAGAGAGAGTGATTCGATCTGATCCGTCGATTCGAGATCGCACGGTTAAAAAAATCGGGTGCTGAGAGGATTAATAATACTCGAATGTAGCCTAGACAGCCCCATGATGAAATACTATCTTCGTTAGACGTTAGACTCCATGCCATCTGAACCTAATATGTCGATTGCAATCCTTCAATATTAACTCTATGATAATGATGAGTAATAAGTAGTCAATAGTTTATCAAGTCACCATAAGTTCTAAACTTCTCATGAAATATTTAGGTGGCATCAATACGTTCATGAAAAACACAGAAGAAAAATCAGATCTGCACAACTTATTACTAATATGATCTCTAAAAGGGTAGCAGTAGAATAACAATATAAAGATGTCTAACGAAAATTTTATTGTTTTGAGCATAACTTTGTAGGCAAAGCATCCAAGAATAAGTCCTACCATTCGTGTGAATTGAATCCAGTCACATGCACATACTCACAAAGAGTGAGAGGACACATAATTCATTCTTTCAAACAACAACGAGGTAGGCATCGAGATCACTGACCACTGATTTCACTTGCATCAACAGCGCCATATGGGGCGCAACTCTCAGAGTATGATATTGCAGATCCATCACTAGATCGATTGCTTGGGTCAGCATCCCCCATCTTTCGAAAACTCTGACTAGAAAATGGCCCGTTCTCCGTTATGATGAGATTTGCTTTCTTCTTCTGTGACTTCATCTTCGATGTTGGTGGCTTCAGCTTGCTAACTCTAGGTTCATCATCATCAATGTCATCCTTGCGATGCATTGGGGTGTAGTTTGCCAATGAACCCTTCGTTCTCCATCTCGAGCCACATGCATTGCAGAGCACCGGCTTATCAGGTGGCCCATTTCGCCAAAGGGGAGTACCTGTTCCAGCATTTCCCATGAGAAATCCATCAAAATCGATACACAAATTATGAGCGGTGTACAAGTTAAGGTAGTGACAGTGGGCCACTGCCCACAGAAATTGATATCACATTTAGATGTATCAATAAAGGGTGCCATCAGGGTAGGGAACATAGAAAAAGGGTAAGCAATTATGCACTATCAAGAATGTATCCAGAAGACATCATGCAACTAATCAACATACATTCAGACTAAATATTTCAAGATATTGGTTTCAATGCCTCAATGTTTAGTTCAATTGTACAGGCATGCAATTCTTAATGTGTTGTTCTAAGCAATCGCTATACTGAATGCAGACAGCCACTTCAAAGGATCATTTTACTGCAGTAAGAGCTAAAGAAAGTTCAGACCATGTAATGCTGCAGGCACACGGGATAAGATCGTGTAATTACACAGCCAAACCAAAGTTTTCACTTCTATGGCACCCTGAAACTAAGCATTCCTGTAGCAACAGCAGCAATTGAACACTAAATATTAGATTGGCAGAAGCAAATGTTTATTTTCTTCTTGTAGAATAGGAGTCTGAGCTGCATCTAATCTCTCATTATCTGCTTAAGTTATCTAAGAAGTGCATTAAACCGTAGTCAAACACAAGTCTAAATGTGTCCTGTGAGCATGGTATAATATGTTCATCATGTTCAGAAGAATTATACGGGCAAAGGCCTCTGAAACCACAACCATGTCCACAGAATTGTTATGAACACTCTTGGCAGTTCAGTGAATCCAGAGTCATCAACGAACGCACAAGGAACACGGAAAGATGAATCCGAGTCCCATGGAGTCTTTCAGCTAAGGTCTGCTTCCCAGATGCATAATTGGTGGAAATCATCACCCGGAAAATACTACTGGATGACCAAA
Source organism: Setaria viridis (assembly GCF_005286985.2). Taxonomy (NCBI): domain Eukaryota; kingdom Viridiplantae; phylum Streptophyta; class Magnoliopsida; order Poales; family Poaceae; genus Setaria; species Setaria viridis. The sequence continues at coordinate 22,838,020 of NC_048269.2, read as the reverse complement.
GGGGAAAAGAGGGGAAAACAAGAGAAAAAAGGGATGAAAAATTCTGCTTCATCCAAGAACAAGAGCTCACTTGTGACTCCGCAATGACGGCAGGGTCCTTGCTTCACCATGGTTCCCTCTGCTACTCACCTCCCCACAGGTGACGAAGAATGGAGCAAGGAAAATCCCAACAAAAGGAATACGGAAAAACAAAAGTAGAAACAAGTCTAAATTCTTGAGCAAAAGAAAGAGGGGGAAAAAATCAAGAACTATTTCTCTATGAATCTCGTCAAACTAGGAGGGGGATTCCTGGGGGCAATTCCACAGCCCATGGAGTACTCAATAACCAAGTCTTGCTCTGTAGGTGTTCGTCTTACTTCCTTTCTCCTTTCTATTTGTTTTCCTATTGTTCTGTTCTCCTGGGTAGAGAGGGGGGAGAGAGAGGGGAAAGGGTGGAGGACTGGGATGGCAACGGCCAACGGGCACGGCTAGACCCGTGCGGCCGTGCCCGCTAACTTATTCTCACACCCGTACCCGTGCCCGACACCCGTCACGGGCGACCATCCGCACCCATGCCCGTCTAACCGCCATAATTTAGACGAAAGAGGCGAACAATTCCTATCACATCGGATGTTTACACACTAATTAGAAGTATTCAATATAGTGTAATGATAAAATTAATTGCATAGACGAGAGCTAATTCGCGAGACGAATATATTAAGCCTAATTAGTCCATGATTAATTCATGTGATGCTATAATAAAAATATGCTAATTATAAATTAATTACGTTTAATAGATTCGTATCGCGAATCAGCTCTCGTTTATGCAATTAGTTTTATAATTAATTCATATTTAATCTTTCTAATTGATATTCGAACATCCGACATAACTCGAAGTACATGAATCTAAGCACCTAAGCACCTAGTTAGCGGCGAGATCACACCTCGGGCCAGCGAGGTTGAGGGCATCTTCTCCGGGTGAAGGGCGCCATGCCTCCCGATGGCCGTACGGTCGAGGTTGGCATCTGCACCACACCAACAATTTGTCCTCAGATCTGGTGGTGGTGGTGGTGCTGCTGCTGCTGCAGGCTTGAACAGCGAATGGAGAGCGCGAGGGGTGCCTGCGCAAGATGGGTGTCGGGGCTAGGTTCAAGCTGCGAGTTGAGATGGCGAGCAGCGGCGGACGTACGGAGGAGCGGCCGGCGGCGGAGGCCAAGCGGGCGTCGGGGGTGGAGGAGGAAGGTGGTGGATGGATTTGGTGCGGTGGGCCTACTTGTCAGGAGGTTAGTTACCCAGGTGAAGCGGGTCCGTACCCGCGCCCGTGTGCGAATAATCAAACCCGCTGGAGGCATTTGGCGAGGAATCCTAAATAATTAAATATAGTTTAAAAGCTGCATGTTTTTTTTTGTTAAACAGTGAGAGAAGGGGGTGTTTGGATATGAGGTGAGCAAGGTCACATTGGATGTTCGGATGCTAATTAGGATTAAACATGAGGTAATTACAAAACTAATTGCACATATGGAGTCTAATTCGCGAGACGAATCTATTAAGCCTAATTGATCCATCATTAGCAAATGGTTACTGTAGCACCACATTATCAAATCATGGACTAATTAGGCTTAATAGATTCGTCTCGCGAATTAGACTCCATCTGTACAATTAATTTTGTAATTAGACTATGTTTAATACTCCTAATTAGTATCAAACATCCGATATGACAGGTGCTCCTTTAAGCAGGGGAAAAGAAGATGAGATAGACAGCGAGTGAGGCAAAGCTTCTTTCTCTATTTGTATCTTTCGGTCCTTTGGGGCTACTACTAGTTTTGTTGTGATTTGATCTCATTCAATTTCGTCATCATTCACGTGGATGTGACTAAGTTGAAGTTGAGGATGTTTCCTTGCACTAATCAGTCGATTTGATTACCTTTAAAGCCCTATACTCTTTTGATTAATTTTAATGAAAAATGAAGCTCTCCCTCTCCGCAAAAAGTCATCCACTCTGTGTGCCATTAAAAGAATCTTTGTGCCTTGCCATTTGCATCTTACCCCTTTGCGAAACAACACACGTTCAGCCTAACAAAGTCGTGTACAAGATCAACCGGGGATGGATTATTTATCTACATGCAATTCGATTTGGCAGTTTTCTTTCCTAATTATTAGTATAGAAATTTCCCTAGCATATCCGAGATTATTCATCTTCACAAACGGCTTAGCGTATAAACACAGAATTGGTGGTGACAGCTACTTAGAAATAGAGTGCGAAAGCACTCAAAAGTTCCCAACATGTAGGGCTGCACAGGCCAGTCACAAAAGCTGTTTTTAGCGTGTTTGCCATACAATTCTGTGAGTGATCTTGCAAGTCAACTATTGAATTGACAGAGGCGCAGGCCATCTGGTATTTTGCATCTCCTCGAAATCAAAGTTGAATGAGAATCAAGAAAAAAAAGGATTAGGCCCTGTCCGGATGGAGCAGCTAGCCACCCAGGCTTCCCCCCCCTCCCAGTGGATTTGCCAAAGAAAAGAAATCCAATCCATTATTTACACGACTCTCATGTGTGAAACGGTCCAACTTCATATGAATCTTGCACAAAATGGTTCTAACTTTGACTAATTCGTTAAGATTCTTGGAGTAATTAAACTCTTGCTTGAATTCACAAAAACATCCTACATTATAGATATGATTCGCATGTGAAATGATTTGTAGTATGCAATTGTTTTTTTAAGATGTGCATAGCATGTTTTCATTAAGAAAAAGAGAATTACAACGACACAACTTTAGGAGAAACCCCTAAGCGTAGAGATACAATAGAGACCACAAGGTGGCGACAGACAAGCGACCTAAACAAATAACATCAGAAAGAAAGAAACCCCAACATCACCACCCACAAAATGATCTAAGGCGACTAAGCCTGCAGGATAACAGGTACCCAAATAGGAAGCTTAACAAAAGAGCTCAACGGAGGAGCGTGGAGGGTCAAGTAAGACAATGTCTCCAAGAAGGAAACGACGTCGAAGACGCTGCCATCGTCCGTCTGTCCAAGGGGCAGACCAAGTCTTCACCAGGCTAAACCAATTAGGTTTTTAGAACATTTAAAAATACGAACTTTTTAAATTTTGTCTTTAATTATAATATAACCTCTTCTCCCAAATGTTCAAAACCCTTTTTGCAAATTAAATTATGCATTTAAACTTCCATGTGTGTTGCATATGAATGCTCTCCCTTAGGAATTCATTTCTAAAATCTACTCTAAACCCCCTTCTTCCGACCTTAAGGATACTCCCTTCTCTAAAAGACTTTAGAATAAATATTAATCCTGTGGCAAGCTCCCTTTGAATATTATCCAAATATAATATTAAAATCCTAGATTCTATCCCCTAACCCCTCGTGAACCAAGGAATAATATTTCCATAAAATTCTTCTTCCAAAATCCTAGACTTAATATCCAGATTTAATACTAACTCTATTTAAGTCCCTAGGAAATCACTATTCGATCCTAGGTATAATCAAACACTTTCAAACCCTAAACCCCTCTAAAAGAACTCTTTCCAATGCCCTACTCAAACCCAATTCAAACTTCATTTGGATTTGAAATCCAAACAAAAACTCAAACTAAATATTCATCCAAATAAAAGGCAAACCCTTGAAACCCCTATTGGGCTGCAAACCTCAAAACTCAACCCAACTCCGGTTCTAGCCTAGCGGCCCGCTAGGCCGCCTCCCTCCCTCGTCCATGCACGCACAGCCCATTGTGTGGCCCAGCTTGGCTCCGCCTTGCGGCTCGCATACGCAGGCTCAGCCCGCCAGCCACGCCGGCCCAGCTGCCTCTTCCTTTGGCCGGCATGCTTCTGGCCCACGCACCACACCCAGACCCAGCTGCATGCCTCGCCTGGCCCAGTCGAAACATCTCCCCCTCCGCTCGTTCCCCCAACGCCGCACGCCGTGCCGCCAGCCCGGCGCTGGTCACCGCGCCGCTTTGGCCGTCGTCCGCCGCGCCGGCGCTACCGCGCAGATGCGCGCCTCCTCTCCAGTGCATCTCCCCTCCTTGCCTTCATCCCCAAGCCGTCCATCCCCTTTCCCTCCCTATCCTCACCACCACCGCATCCCTCTGCAATAACTCCGTCGCCGCCGTGCCATACTGCGCTGCTGACACCACCGCCGCAGTAAAAACCGACGCTCCAAGCCCCGCATAGGTGGTCTTGCCTTCGTCGCCAAGTGACCGGCCGGCCTCATCCCCAAGCCGACATGGTCGCCCTCCCCTTCCCAATCCCCCCCGTCGTCCTTATCTTCGCCGACGGTGCCTTGAACCGAGCTCACGCGAGCACGGCCACACGTCCACCCCACCCGGCTCCCATCCACCTATAAATAGCGCCCCTAATCCCTTAGATCGGCACACCACAGCCCTTTTTCCTCCTCCCTGTCCTAGAATTCGAGCTCAAACCGAGCTCTAAGAGCTTGAAGCTCCGGCCTCCCATGGCCGCTCCCCTTCCCTTCTCCCTCTCTTCTGTCCAGCCACCAGAACGGACTGCCCGCATCCTCCTCTTCCTTTCCGTTCCCTCGGCCTGGCTCCTAGGGGCCCAGAGCACCCCCCCCTTCCCCAAGCTTCAGAGCCGCCTCCTCTTTCACCCATGGCGGCCTGGGTGAGAGGTAGAAGAAGCCGGGGTGCCGTTACCCCCGGCGCCGTTCCGTCCGGCCCCTCTTTCTCCTCTCTTCGGCCGACAGGTGGGCCCCGTCCAGGGGTGACGGCAGCACCGTCCGAACCGTCAACCCCACCTCCCTGGCGCGCATGGGCCAACCTCCAAATCGGGCTGGCCCACAGAGGAAATTATTCCATGCGTTAGCCCCTGGGATATTGCTAAAGCCACCTTCCAAAAATTCCCAAAATTTGTCCAAAACTACTACAAAATATTCTAAGCCAACTCATGCCTTCATTTTTCATAGATCATTCCATATGATCCCTTTTTCAAAATACCCTCCTCTCGCATTATAGAAAAACCCTTTATAGTGTATGCCAGAAATCACATTCTCATATATTTCACTTCAAAAACCCTAGGAAAATTCCTAAAATACCTTATGGCCATCCAAACCTATTTCCATCCGTCATCTAGTCCAGGCTTCGCCCTAGAGGCCGAAGTGAGTCGCCGAACAAGCTCTAACCTCCATTTTGCCTGATCTTGTACCGGACCCATATGTTGCCATGTGTGCTATCCCCTAGCACCGGGACAAGTGGTGTCTGTCATACGAGATCTTTGGCTTCCACCTAATCTTGCCCGACTGCGTCTATTGCCATGTGTACTACCCCTAGAACCAGGACAGGCCAACTGTCGCCCAAGCTCTCAAGTTCCACCCCTAGATAAGGAAAGTTGGCTAGCTCCACCCGCCGTAGGGTCGAAGCCAAGCTTGACGTACAAGTTTCCTAGCCTTGGAATCCCTTCACACCGCCTAGCACCAGAATCATATTTAAGGATCCACTCCAAAACCCAGCCGTTGTGCTGACTCAATTCAAACCACATACATCTACTACCCAATTTAGCCGATATACCGTCCAATTGGAACCCTAGATATCAACAAATCTAGCTGTTATGCCGCCCAACCAAATCATAGGAAATCCATTCTTAAATTCTTAAGAACTCTCTTAGAAATCTAGTAATCCTCTCCATTAATTATTTGGAAATATTTCTAAATAATTAATAAAATATCCATCGATTATCCCAGGAATATCACCTAGAAATCCGATAATTCCCAAAGCATCCATCACCCATTCCTTCTCATTTTCTTTAGTCGTATATTGATTGCTAGAATTGATTGTATATTTGTATGTTTGTGTGAACCGGGGATACAATCAAAATTCGGCTGGAAGTCAAGGATCCAGAAGGTTTGAAGCCGAAGGACCATCCGTCCAGAAAACGAGCAGACGTGTTAGCCTGATCAAGCTCTAACAAGAAGCTGAAGATCTAGAAGACAAAGAAGTCAAGACCCCGGTCAACCTAGGAGACGAATTAAAGATTGTTAATGAAGGCAAGTCCTCACATCCACCCCTTGATCATACTTTTGCCCTATTTATCACAGATAATAAAATTTACCGAGATAATAATTTGACTTGCATATTTCTATAGGACCATAAGGACCACCCACCTCTATTCCTTCCTCACCTTGACTTGAAGCCATTTCTAACAAAAATTCCCATAAATGACCCCGAATACGACTGATCGATGATCGAGTGTCATTTTAGAAATAGAATTTCTTAGGAATATTCATATATAATGTTGTTGACACTCGTTATTGACACACTTTTAGTGCCATTTAAGTGGTGTTTTCATACATATTCTTATACTAACCCGCCGCTTGGCACCTGAAATAACCCCGTCTTTGCATATGCATGGTATTTTGGTGGACATTCTATTTTTGTAGGAAATTGAACCTAAAAGTATATTTTTCGATAAAGCCCCGAATGAGCAACGAACCTATCAAAGATGAAGGCTAGCAGGCTCAGAAAGAGCCTAGGCTGATCGGCCTGGTGAAGCCCAAGCCGATCGGCCAGGGGTTTTCTGGTCTCGTCCGACGCTCATTTTTGGCAAGCACTCCTCCAAGATTACTTAAGGGCTAAGATTATGAAGATATGGCAAGTATCACTTCGAGATCAAAGAGGAATCAAAGAAGATCAAGCAGAGATTTAGAAAGTTATCAAAGATCAATCTCATCCCGAAGCTATCGACGTACCAGGCCCACATGCATACAAAAATAAGATTTCAGGACACCTAAGAAGACTTGGGGATGAAGGAGGACGCGAGAGGCCATAAGGAAGGATCAGGCCAATCGGCCTGGACCCCTCGCCCCCAAGGCCGATCAGCCCGGGGCTTTCCTTGCTCCTCTCACCTTCCAATTTCTACCACATGATCTCCATACTATAAATACTTTGATATTTCATCGAGCACACATATCAATCCACCAGAAGTCAACGAATAGAGGGACACACACCAAAGGGAGCTGAGGGCTGTTGCAAGTCTTCGAGGTTGTCTAGGAGATGGTTTAGGCTAGACCCTAGCCGCCATGGTCGTCCCTGCGTGGCGAAGCTATGGTGGAGTTCTAGAGCCAAGCCTTGTGGTCATCACGGCTTATGTACACAAGATGGTGATATCAATATAATCTTGTGCTTACTTTGATCTACTATGATGCATGCTTATTTTCATATGTGTAGCTACCATATGCCTTTAGTAGGAATAGATGTAATCGTGGTGATTAGTTTATGTCTTGCGGATATATCTTAGTACTGCGTAGGAAGTCGGTGTGATTACCCTTGCGTGGTGATAGCACGTGGGAGGAAAAGGCTGAATGATTGCGTAATATTGAGTAGGATCAATGGTGAGTACTGTGGGAGTCGTTGAGGTAAAGCTTTGGGAAAAACCAGAGGCATCAACACGCACCTCGCAGTGGCGGCTACAAGAAATTAGGTCGCTTTCAAGCCGCCTTTCTGAGAGATGACTCTTTATCAAGGTGCTACATAGATTGATTACCACTTTGGCTAGAACTACAATAAGAAGATAATAGGCTCATTCTACTTTTGGTTGTGTTAACTCATATATATGGATGCGATCTATTTACACTATCTATAATACTTATCTCATGATTGGGTTCACTTTTATATGCAATTCATGCTTCATGATAGGATTAGATCTGTTTAGCTAGATAGAGAACCCTAGTCAGTTCGCTGCCGATCCACGGATTGATAAACCTTGGATGGAATACTTTAAGGGAAAAGCTACAATGATCCGTGCGCTTTTGGTTCACAACTTGACGTGTTCACTACCGCCAACAAATGTTCTTCATGGAAAACCGTAGAAGGTGTGAGCTTAATAAAACGAAACAACTAAAGAGTTAGAAACTCTTAAGGACATGATAAGGAAGTAAGGTCCCAAAAGCTTACTTCGGTTGTATAAGGACCGGTTCACGGGAAAGTCTTTCTAGTGAAACGTGCAACTATACGTGCCAAAAATGTACAGCCTTTAGGTGTCTGTTTATGTGAGGCCTTGGTTCACACCCCGCTAGCTGAACCGAGAAATCCGTCCTAAGAGGCCACGGTGGGCAACGGATATACTGGAGAAGGACCTTCGCATAGTTCCAGGTCTGGCTGGCACGGGTTCACTGAGAGGGTCGAGACCCTAAGGTTGATATCCGCGTAGCGGATGATAGTCACCCCTGTTTGGACCCCAGTATGTTCGTGGATGGACCTAGGGAATACTACCTAGAGATAGGCATGGGCGGGTATGAATCTTGTAGGTCAGTACCACCTACCGCAAGGTATGGGCTAACTGGACGTATGGGTAAAGTGTACAAACTCCGCAGAGTCATAAATCTATCTGGATAGTGAAAGGATCTTGTGATGCCTAGGGGGTAGGAATAGGCTCACTTTAAAATTTTTCTAAAAAACTTCGCAATGGTATTAGATACGTCGGAACTTCCGACACTGTGCTGGAACTTCCAGTACAGGGGTGAAACTTCCGATGGCAGGAAATGAGCTGAACGAAATTCAAAATAAAACTTGAAACTGGTAATTCTATTTGAATCAAAAGATTAGAAGTGGTGAATAGAGACTACTGCAGGTGATATATATGAGAGAAATTTCACAAATATATAGATCGGCACAAAACAAGCTTCTAGATCAATAAGAACTAGAGGAACACAACAAGCACACGAGACAAAGGATTTGTTTACCGAAGTTCACTTCCACAAAGGAAGCTACGTCTCCGTTGAGGAGCTCACAAAGAGCCGGGTCCTCATTAACCCTTTACCTCTCTCAATCAACCACAAAGGAGGATTGAGTTACTTACTATGAATCCTCACAAAGAGGATGGGTGATACAAAGTTCCCAGGCGCACCACACAAAGAGGGTGCTCAAACGGGTGACGCCAAACCGTCTAGAAGAAAGTTTCAAGAGTAACAAACGTGAATCGAAGGCCGAAGATGCTTCAAGTGCTCTTCAGATGAACTTGTTGAACCTCACACTCAAAACCCCAAGTCTCACACCTCCAATCCTTCTCTCACCCAAGCCCTAGCTCAAAACTCTCAAAGATTTAGCTCAAGGAGGAAGTGGGGAGGAATATTGAATGCTCTAGAGGGTATTTATCTTGGGTTAGGTCAGTAGCCAATGAAAGGGAGGGCTGAGGGGTATAAATACCCGAGCCCCAAAACTAGCTGTTGCAGTGTTGTTAAGTGCTTGTCGGAACTTCCGACACAGGATTGGAACTTCTAGCACAGTTCAAATAAAACGGCTGGGAACCCCTTGCTGGAAGTTACAGGAAACTTCTGACACAGAGTTGGAACTTCTGACATTGTTAAATTAAATCCGCTAAGCACCCCCATCAGAAGTTTTTGAAAACTTCCGACAGGTGTCGGAACTTCAGAGACTCACAGAAACTGTGAGAAATTAAATGTGCAAGTGCGTGAGTGGTGTCTTTCATGGGTGGTTAGCATCTCAAACAAACACTTTGACATCTTCAAGCTATCCATCCGCGTCCCCCTTTATAGTACGGTGTTTCTATACTCAAATTCAAAATTTAAAAACTATAAAAGATCTTCCTTTATGCTTCAACACCATTCTTCAATAAAATTTGGGGTTCTTTTCCTACACCTTTGCACTTTTTAGAATTTAAACCTATCAATTACTCGATAAAATCATTAGTCCCTTAATCATGTATGTCATCAACATCAAAACCCACTTAGGGGGCCAAATGCACTTTCAGATAGTTGAGGCTCACGGTCACGAGCCCACATAGTCAAAGCTCATGTTGATTAGCAATTACAACTTGGGTGTGGTGAGATAGGACCGAGGCCCGAAGAGAGTAATTTGAAAATGAGGCGCATGCCGGCTTAGGAGGACCCTGATGGTCCTTGGGCTCCTTAAAATATGGAAACTGGTAGGGGAGGTAACATTCCCCTCCAGGGCCAACAACTTAATATAAGTGATACTTCCATTTCCTCCTTTTTCAAAACTCACCTCACCTTGCATAAAATAGGTTCATTAATGAGATTAAGCCTCATTCCCTTGCCTTGACCAATCTCGCATTTGATATAATTTCAACACTAGGATTTGCTTGGTACCAACTATAAGTGTACTCAGCCTTACTTTCATTTATACAGGTTTAAGATTCCCGGTGCTTTGGTTCATTCCGTGGAATGGGCCACAGCTCCACTCTCCGCTACGCATAGGTGAAAACTATTTTCTATTATTTTATGCACATTTTATTGTTTATGATACTAATCTGTGATAAGAACTGCATCAACCACTAATCCAGGATCTGATACAGGTAATCAGTGGGACCTTTAGAATAATGCCCCCATAGTAGGCCTCAGCAACGCCCCCAATGAGATGAACTACATCCGTAGACGCAACCGTTGCCGGCACCGGCGAATGCCGAGCAGAGTTTTCACCATGACCCCCAAACTCAAATCCACACATCGTCGAGGCTCAAATAAGGGCAACAATAGTGGGTAGCCTAGGTTGACTATGAGGCACACCTGCAGGACAGCCAAAATGAGAAAAAGCCTCCGGGCTAGGCGCAGACACGACAAACAACCAAACGATGGAAGCAGCCTCCTTTTACCCATGGAGCGGAGAGACGACCTCGAAGAGAGCGGCCGTGACCTTGTAGAGAACGATCATGACCTTGTTGGTGAGGGAGACGACCTAGAAGCAGCAGGGGAGAATGACCTAGGGACCACTCGGGCACCCCTGGACAGAACATGGATCCAGCAAGGAGCAGATCCGGTGACCAGCAGCCCGAAGCATCCCTTGCCGTCGGAGAGAGAGGAGGTGCAGGGTGTGGTAGGCGAGGAGAGGGAAAGAGGGAAGAAGGAGTGAACTTGGGCCACGTCGGCCACCGGGAAGAGCGGATCTGGGAACCGGCGGACCACGGACTGCCTCCTCCACCAGGCGGGCCCCCTTCGCATCTTCCGCATCCTCCAAGCCGCAGGCACGGAACGCCTGCGGCAGAACCACCCAAATTAACCCGGCTAAAGTGTACTAAACATCGCCTCATATGCAAACAGACACTTTAATCGGATCAAAATGGTAGTCTGTCAGGTTTCACCTGATACAACCACATATTTACGATCGAAACAAGTATACAATACTCGTACGAAGATGAGCCCAGAGATTACAACAATCCAGATAAAATAATACAGAGGTCCCAATTAAGTTATTACAAACTGAGTTCAAAACATAAAGTAGTTCAGAGTTCAAAAGCAGCGGAAATAAACGATAGTTCTAACATCGATACATGATATCATGGTGAAGTCGTCCATGACATCACTCACCGTGGTCCTCGCCCACCGAGGATGGGTCCCACTCAACCGTCCATCCCGGAGGGAGTTGGTATGGCCAAGTAACACTAGCAACCATGTCATCAACATCATTACCTGAAAACATAGCCACAAGTAAGGCTGAGTATACTAATACTCTACAAGACTTACCCGTCGGGTGGTATCTCATCCACTGACTCCTACACATATAAGGTTTTTTGGTTGAGGGGTTTGTTTTCACCAAAAGCTTCAAAAATGGATCCTTACTTTCAAGTTTTAGCATCAAGTTCTAGTTGATTAACCATTCTAGATAAGCAACTATTCTAAGCAAGCATGGTAGAATAAGCAATTTAATCAAGCACAAATATTAAGCATCATGCTTGTTCATCTTCTTACTCAATGCAGCACAGTGATCAAGTAGTCTCAAACTGCGAGAAGCAGACGATTCGAATCAAATTTCTTAACCTTGCAAGGTAGACCTAAACATACGACATATGCGTACCACCACGGGTTCACATATATCAACGATTCCCATCAGTTCGCGGCACTTGTCCATATCCTACTTCCCTTAGATACAAGGCCCCACTAGTCCCCGGAACGACGCTGTGCCGTGGCCGCACTTGTACCCACATGATGCATCAAGGGAACCTGGTTCCAGAGAGAGCGGGGGAAAGGTCCACGCCGGTTCAATTAGGTACTTGGCCTACTGATTCCCCATTCTCTCAGCATGTGTTTAGTACGTTCAAACACTTGACCATGAATGCTGACACGGTTCAACCTTAGTAAATTTTTCCTCTATACAGACGGGGCATCAACAAATTTAGAAACATAGTACCAAGCCCCGCCCGTCAATCCTTATGATTCCAACATAAGTAAACAGGCAACTCCTATAGCTCGCGAGTGACAGGAAATCATTCAACTTTTACCGTGTCCCTATTTAGCATAGCAACTAAACGACTTAACATGCTAGTATTCAAACATGGGTACTAGAGAGCATGCAACTAAGGTTTCAATACAAATCCTATGAACTTAATGCACAAACATAAGCAATAAGAATATTGTATAACTTTAGAAACCAAGATTATGCTCGGGGGCTTGCCTTCTTGTCCTAGGTTAGCCTTGGGCTCTTCCGAATCTAGGTTCGGGTCTTGGGTCGTCTGGATCAAGTTCATCTCAGCAGGCGGGTGTCCTTCTTTAGCTTCTGAGACCAACTCGTAAGTTCCGTCCGCGAGGTTAGCTTCTACACAAGATGCATATGCATAAGAATTCGTTTATAACCTTTCATGGCGTAGGTTTCATTTCGTTATTCATTACAGAAGTATAGGGTGTATTTTCGACCACATTCACCTAGACAAGTTTATACACCTTTCTTTCCTTTTTTTTAGACACATTCACCTAGAAAAGTTTATAATCATTTCTTTTCTTCACAAAACAAGGTTGGTCGGGAAGAAAACATAGCTTTTATTTTGATGGTGATTGTGTACACATATAACTTTCTTAGACATTTGTTAATCAAAGGACAGTAGGGTGTGGTGCTTTGGTACTGTGGAGCAAACCTTCTAGGGATGAACATGCTACTGATGAAAAGCATCATTAATCATTTGTGAACCCACAATCCTAGTAGCAATTATCCTTATTAAATAAACTAGGTTTTAACATGAATAAATGTTTCAGGAAGCATCTGTTAAGACATGAACATGAAATTTTATAGGAGCTTTCCCTCTACACAAGAATTCTACTGTAAAAATTTAAGATGGATTTGACAACCACAAAATTTACTAAAAATCAAATATGTTTACTCTGTAGATATGAAGAATGATTTATAACTATAGTTCTATCATCAGTTTAGTGCTACAAATTTTACAGAATGGTTTTCCACTCTATCAGAGGCTACTGTGAATTTATCAAGATTTTATAAGCATAAGATCTATTTATTCCACTATAATGAGATTAAGCAACCCAAAACACATATTTCACAAGGATGAATATTTTTGCTAGTAAGATATGAGCATCAGGAAACTAGAAAAATTTATTTTGCATTTTTATCATTTTTCTATGATTTTATACGTCATCCGTTTCAATGCGTTTTATTCAAACTTGAATTTTTTCTTTTAGAGAACCCCCTAGACTTTTTCAAAATCTCACAGTGAGGCTCCTATGTTTTCGCACTAATGACCCTAGGACAAAATGTTGGCTTGCAATGTGGCCCTTGGGGCCAGCCGGCGGCGTGGGTGGCGCCATTCCGGCGAGGTCCGACCATGGGGGTATGGGCTAAGGGTGGGAAAGCGATGAGGGGCTCACCAGCGACTTGGCTGGTGTAGAGCTCGGGGTCGGAGGGTGGCCGGCAGCGGTGCTCGGCGGAGCAGGCGTCGGGTGCGGCGCTTCAGCTCGAATTCCGGTGAGGACGGTGGCAGTGGTGGCCGGGAGTGGGGCTGGAGAGGGGCAGTGGTGGTAGGGAAGGGCTCTCAGGTGCTTGGACCATGAAAGTGGTGGCTGGAGGGGAGGGCTCCATGAGGTGGTGTCAATGGTGAGCGGCGGAGCTTCGGGCAAGCGGCCGGCGGGGATGGGCGCTACCCTTTTTATAGCTGCAAAGGGGAGGGATAAGGGTGTAACGCCAGGGTGAGGTACTCCGTGCATTGGCGAGGCGAGCGGTGGCTTGGGCGCGCGAGGACTGGCCGGCGGCAGTGGTGCGAGGGGAGTGGCCGGGCGGTCGTGCAGTGCGCCGGCGCGCACCGTGCCGCGCGAACGGTTGTTGGGCGGCCGGGATTTGGCGTGTAGGAAGGGAGGATTGCGTGCATGGGTTGGCTATCTTGCACCCTTGTGTTGTCGCTGCGTGGCCGGAGGTTGGGTAGAGCGGCGGTGCCAGAGGGGCTGCCGCATGGCGCCGGCGAACTCACCGTGGCGCGGTGACCGCGCCCGGTGCACATGGCGTTCGCGGGTGGCGCGCGAGGGTGCTGTGTTCTGTGCAAGTTTTCTCCCAAATTTTGAACCAAATGGTGCAAACTCCAAATACAAAAGTTTGAGACCAAACTATAGGCTCCAACTTCTATAAAGGCCAACAGGTGAAAAGCTTGCTGGATTTGGAGGTAATTTTGAGGGAACTTTGGTGGAACGCCCGGTCAAACCGGTTTTGAATTAAATTTGAATTTTGACCGAACTTAAACTCAGTTTTTGGATACCTTCCGCTCAAAATCAGAAAAAGTGCTAATTATGAAAGTTGTTCAATTTCAAGAGCTCTACCACTTTTATATTGGCCAAAATTGAGTTCTTATACAAAAATCTGTTTTTATGTTCTGCCCAAATAAGCACCATTAAGGGGTGTTTTAACACTTAGCAAATTTGAAGTGTTTTTGAATCTTAACACTTAGCAAACTTGGAGTTAGCTTTGATTTGTTTCTTAATCACTTTGATGTTTCCTTGATCTTGCTCTTAATTACTAGGAATGTCACAGCGCCACGGCCATACCGGCGCCATTCCCTGTCGCCCCACCCCTGGAGGCAAGACGACTAGGGCGTCGATGGCCGGGGCAGCCACACATGGCCGGGCGAGCCTGCGGACGTCAGCTTGCTGCAGGGCGCACGGCGGGTGCACACCGTAGCCCTGCCACCGCCGACGCCAGGGCGGCCGCCGTAGATGCGACGGAGGGTTGCCCCAGGCTCGGAGGAGACGAATCTGGCTTGGGACGCAGATCCAAGGCCACAACGGGTGGATCCGGCTGGCAGGGCCAGAGCACGGCCATGGCAGCGGCTAAGGTTAGGGTTAGAGCGACCGGGGGATGACTATGGTGTGGTGGGGTGAAAGGAGGAGGGAGGGGGGGAGTGTGGCCGCCGAGTGGCTTGGGCGAGCCTTTGGCGGTGCAGGATTGGAGCCCCGGGTCACCCTCGGGCGAGAGCGACACGAGGGAGAGGAGTATCGGCAACAGTTGCAGTTGTTGGTAATTGTTTTGGTTGCAGTACTCGTGCTGTGACCACATTTTGACGCTGCCCTGCTCCCACGAGAGAATGCAAGGGAGGTGCCAAGCAAGTTCTGCGTAGATGGTCATTAGCCAGTGAAAGCGCGGTTGCTTGACACCGAGGCAGCAGCGACCTTGTAGTGTTCGTGCTGGGGGAGGGGGGGGGGGATCAAACGGGCTGTTGGAATTATCAAAAATATACTCCGAGCTGTTGGCATCCACTGCCTATTCAACTTTGCCGACCCCCTACGACTAAACATCTCTTTCTTGGCCAAATTAGTAGGCAATTGGTAGAACCCCTCTCAACATGACAATTTCAGAAAAAAAGAATTTATTTGAGAGAGAAAAAGAACCATATTTGACCATTGCTGCTGGCAGCGATAGAGAAAAAAATGGTTTTCTTTTTTTTTCAAAAAAAAAGGAAGAGAAGAATTTTTGCTCGCTGGAAGCCTGTGGCTCAGATGCAGTGCCCACCCCCACCCCGCATGATGCTGAATAGATGATATCCATCCGCATGTAGCAGGAGTAATGTATTGGCTGCTTCGGTTGTTTTTTTTTCTTGATAAAACCGGTGGGTTTCGTTGGGTTGGGTTGGGCTGGCTGCTCGTCGTTGCCACCACCTCCACGTCATGCGCGTATAGCCAAGCCAGATCCTACACAAATCACCGTGTAAAGCAGCGGCTCGTGAGTGTAGTATAGATGATGTCAAAAGTCACCGGCGGGCACATACGTAGCACTTGGACATACCGCAATCATGCAGGGCTCGGAATTAAAACAAACATGACCCCACGAGTGGTGGGTAATCAAACGGCTGCCGAAGCCAGCAGCCACCGACCAAAGGAAACACGAAATTCGCCAGCACGAATCTACCACAACATACTGCTGGTTCAGGATAGAAACAAAAAACGACCAAGATTTTTAGTAAGACACCTTGAATGATTCCTGCTGTGTTCAATGAGGACGGGCCTTTCACGTTTCATGCGCACGCAGCAGCAAAGCTTCACGCCATGTATCCTTCGAACAAGCAGTTGCAAAATGGAACATTTCCCATCAACAACACCCAAGAATGTACCTTTGCAGTACATGGACTCCACCAAACAGACTAAGGGGGTGTTTGGCTCCAGTGGGGCTAAATTTTAGCCATGTCATATCGGATATTTAGATACTAATTAGGAGTATTAAACATAGTCTAATTATAAAACTAATTATATAGATGGAGGCTAATTCGTGAGACGAATCTATTAATCCTAATTAGTCCATAATTTGATAATGTGGTGCTACAGTAACCATTTGTTAATGATAGATTAATTAGGTTTAATATATTCGTCTCACGAATTAGCCTAGAGGTTCTGCAATTAGTTTTATAATTAGCTCATGTTTAGTCCTACTAATTACCATCCGAATATTCAAGTTTAGCCCCTGATATCCAAACAGCCCTAAGTACGAGGCAGCCCTGTAGAAAAAAAAAATTACAGGCATACAAAAGAAAGAGAGGTCTGTTGCATAGCAACTGTGCTATTAACTGGAGCACTGTGCGCCTTTGCAGGATGAAATCCTACACACCTATCCAATAACCCCAAAACTGCAGAATTGCACCAACTACCCGTCACCTTGTATTTGAAGCAACCTTGCATGTTGCATGGCTTTGGTCCTCGGAAGGACAACCAGGATTACGCCAATTAGCCAATCACCACGGCACCACGCCCATCTTCGGTTGAGCCATCCTCGGTCCACAGAAGGGCGGACAAGACTCCAGAGAGCCATGCCTTCCCCAAATTTGGGCGGAAGCCAGCATGCATGATTGTGCTGTGCCTTGACATGTTTGAACAGAAAATGCTGCTTTCACCTGTAAGTTTAAGAGGCACCAGAAGCCACAAAATTGGCTCAATTCTGAAAAGAATGGAATTCAAATATAATGGAGGTTAATACAAGATACATAAATGTTCTACATAAACAAGGCAGTCAAAAAGTTAGGCATTTCTTGATGCTATTATTCTCTGCAGTCGTTGTCTTATCCAGCTACAGGTACAACATCTCGGCCTGGAGAACGGCGCAACATCTCCAGCAGGCCGTCCTCCAGGCCTGGTGTCCGAATTCAGAAACCAGGTTTGGTGCCTTCCTACCATGCACACAGTACGTCCGTACCTAACCAGATGGGCCAAATAGAGGCGCATCACCAAACCAAATCAATTTTCATACTCCGTTCCTCCCAAATTATAAACCGTTTCGGTATTTCTAAATTCATAGATTTTGTTACTTACCTAGATCTACACTATGCTTAGATATATAGTAAATTCTATGAAACTAAATACGATAAAATAATCTACAATTTGGAACAGAAGTAGTATGCAAGAAATGTCAAATGTGCTATCGACAACCAGGTAATTTGTTTCTGAAAGAGAGTAGGGTTCAGTTCAGATATGATGCTCTTGGACCAGTGAGCATCAGCAAGGGGCAAGTTGCCGATGTCCCAGTCCCAGTCCAATTCTATCACACAACTTGCCTACTGGATCAGCTTATTTCTTTGTTGGGCAAGCATAATTTTCCCCGTATAAAAAGGCCAACACAACCTCAAGAGAAGATAATGAGGTAGTACTTGGTGTACAATACACATATAATTGCTTCATTCTTCAATAGACAGTTCAGGTGCAGAACCAGTCCAAATTTAAGCAGGAAGTAGTATAGAATTCAGGTGCAGAGCAAGTACCAGTCCGAATTTAAGCAGCAAGTTGTATAGTTCTGTTCCTTCAAGAATTTGATCTGCTAATGCATCTTACTTGGCTCTGGATTTCAGAATCCGAATTCTATAACCAGAAGAGCCAGTTCACCATCCTATTTATCATGGCTTAAACAGAAGCTACCTGCATTACAACATAGACACCGATTTGACAGTGGACAAAAATCTGTTAGCACACTACTCCAAAGTTGGTGTTCACATGATAGTGTTAACTCTCAGGTCTCAACTAATACACCAGGAAGACAGTGGTTTATTCATGCTAGCCAGTGTGATATATGTAGTTCAATTGGCAATAACAGAGTGATCATCTGGCTAGAGACTCGTTCCATTTCATCAAAATCTTGTTTAGCAGAGCAGCACTTTATACAAATATTACAAGTGCAGATATCAAAGGAAACCTTTTTTTCCTTCATCTCATCAATAATTTCTGACACTTTATCAGGCTCATCTACATGCACAAAGAAATTCATCAGCACATTACAAGGTAATGTGTCAGATGCAAATCCTTTTTTTTTCCTCATTTGCTCAAATGTGTCTTCTGTTTTCTCTTTCATCATAGCTTGGGTGTAAACATTTAATAGGGAACCATACGCCCTCTTGTCCTTCAGGATGTCAGGGAGCTCCTAGTATTCCTCAGCATGTGAAACACCATGTAAACCTATGCATGTTATAGAAAACATCTAATTAGAACCAATATCAACGCTATCATTGTTACACTTGGACATCAAAAGGTACATCAAGAATGTAGTAAATTCTAATGCCTAGTCATCAATAAGCATTGCGCAGACCGAGGAGCGAAGGGATTTTCGATAACGTTAAGGGAGTCAAGCTATTGTTTCATACCATATTAGGTAGCTTGAACAGTGGCTACTTACCTTCTAGCATTATCTTCAATATTCAGGGGGGCTCGCAGTTGCAGCCTTTAAGTTGACTGTTGCCTTGTTTCCACTGTGAAGGACAAACATGGTAGACCCTGAATAGGATTCACTTGTAATATGCGATTTATCATCTGCAGGAATGGAGCTTGCTTCTGATTCTTCCTCGGGTGATTTCGAGTTTGGATGCCTTAGAAGCACACTTCCAGAGCCTGTTTCGAAGGAACCCACAGGAGTATCGCTATGGTACAGTAGGTCTTCCTCTGAGGATCCTGAAAGGTAATATAACTGCTCTTCATGCATGATGGAGTTAAGATCTTTCACGAGCTTTTCTACAGGTGAAGGCTTCAGACGAGTCGCACAGCTCCTTTTTCTTGATGGCACTAGGGATTCCCAAGCATGTGATTGAGCTGAACCTGAAATGGTAATATATCAGAGAGCCAACATTGACATATATAACAAAAAAGGTAATTTCTAGACTAAATATGGCAAATCTTGAGAATCAATGTTAGATCTTTATTTTGTTTCATGGGGTTGGTGCGATCAAGTATCACTTCAGAGATGTGGTAAAGGAAGACATGCTGATGCATGTGCATCATGATATTTAATGAAATATTTTCTTCGCTAGATGTTAGGCTCCATGCCATCTGAACTTAATATGTTGAGTGCAATACTTCAATATTACCTCTATGATAATAATGAGTAGTAAGTAGTAAATGGTTTATCAAGTCACCATAAATTCTGAACTTCTCATGAACTCATAGTAATGGACTACAGAGAGAACAGTAGTTCACTAAAAGAAATATTTAGGTGGCATCAATAAGTTCATGAAAAACAGAGAAGAAAAATAAGATCTTCATAACTTACTACTAATATGGTCTCTAAAAGGGTAGTAGTAGAATAACAATATAAAGATGTCTAAGGAAAATTTTATTGTTTTGATCATAACTTCATAGACAAAGCATCCAAGAATAAGTCCTGTCATTTGTGTGCATTGAAACCAACCACATGCACATACTCACAAAGAATGAGAGGGCGCATAATTCATTCTATTAAGCAACAAGGTAGGCGTCGAGACAACTGACCACTCATTTCACTTGCATCAACAGCGCCATATGGAACACAACTCTCAGAGTATGATATTGCAGATCCAGAACTAGATCGACTGCTTGGATCAGCATCCCCCATCTTTTGAAAACTCTGACCAGAAAATGGCCCATTCTCTGTTGTGATGTGATTTGTTTTTTTCTTCTGTGACTTCATCTTTGATGTTGGTGGCTTCAGCTTACTAACTCTAGGTTCATCATCATCAATGTCATCCTTGCGATGCATCGGGGTGTAGTTTGCCAATGAACCCTTCGTTCTCCATCTCGAGCCACATGCATTGCAGAGCACTGGCTTATCAGGTGGCCCATTTCGCCAAAGAGGAGTGCCTGTTCCAGCATTTCCCATGAGAAATCCATCAAAATCGATACCCAAAATATGAGCGGCATACAAATTGATATCACATTTAGATGTATCAAGAGATGGTGCCATCAGGGTAAGGAGCATAGAAAAAGGGTAAGAAACTATACACTATCAAGAATGTATCCAGAAGACATCATATCACTAATCAAAATACAGTCAGACTTAATGCCTCAATGGTTAGTTCAATTGTACAGGCATGCAATTCTTATACCGAATGCAGATAGCCACTTCAAAGGATCATTTTACTGCAGTAAGAGCTAAAGAAAGTTCAGACCATGTAATGCTGCACGCACAAGGATGGGATAAGATCGTGTAATTACACAGCAAACCAAAGTTTTCACTTCTATGGCACCCTGAAACTAGCATTCGTGTAGCAGCAGCAGCAATTGAACTCTAAATATCAGATTGGCAGAAGCAAATGTTTATTATCTGCTTAAGTTATCTAAGAATCGCATTAAACCGTAATCAAACACAACTCTAAATTTGTTCCGTGAGCATGGTATAATATGTTCCTCACGTTCTGAAGAATTATACAGGCAAAGGCCTCTGACACCACAACCATGTCCCTAGATTTCTCATGAACACTCTTGGCAGTTCAGTGAATTCAGATTCAATTGAGCTGCCACCGAGAAAATGAATCCGAGTCCCTTAGAATCTTTCGGCTAATGCCCGCTTCCCAGATGCATAATTGGTGGAAATCATCACCCGTAAAGTACTACTTGCTGAGGACCAAAGGGGAAAAGGGGGGGAAACAAGAGAGAGAGAAAAAAAAGGAACAAATAGGAAAAATTCTGCTTCATTAAGAACAAGAGCTCACTTGTGACTCCGCAATGGCGGCAGGGTCCTTGCTTCCCCATGGTTCCTTCTGCTCCTCACCTCCCCACAGGTGAAGAAGAACGGAGCAAAAGAAAATCCCAACAAAACAAATACGGAAAAACAAAAGTAGAAACAAGCAGTTCTCTAAGTTCTTCAGCAAAAGAAAGGGGAAAAAAATCAAGAACTATTTCTCTGTATGAATCTCGTCAAACCAGGAGAGGATTCCTGGGGGCAATTCCACGGCCCATGGAGTGCTCAAGAACCAACTCTTGCTCGGTAGGTTCCTTTCTCCTTTCTGTTTGTTTTCCTATTGTTCTGTATCCAGTCTTTTAGAGAGGGTAGAGGTGAGAGAGAGAGAGAGAGAGAGAGAGAGGGGGGGGGGGGGGGGGGGGGGGGGGGGGGGGGGGGGGGGAAGGGGTGGAGAGAGCTTGGGATGGCAACGGCGCCGTGATTGGCGAATAATCAAACCCGCTGGAGGCATTTGGCGAGATATCCTAAAGAATTGCAGTTTAAAAGCTGTGTGTTTTTGTTAAATAGGGAGAGAAGCAATTAGGTAAAGTAGGGAAAAAAGAAGATGAGGTAGACAGCGAGGGCAAAGCTTCTTTCTCTCTTGTATCTTTCGGTATTTCTGGGGCTAGTTTTGTTGTGATTTGATTTCATTCAGTTACGTCATCATTCATGTGCATGTGACTAAGTTGAAGCTGAGGATGTTTCCTTGCACTAACTAGTCGATTTGCTTACCTTTAAAGCTCCATACTCTTTTGATTATTTTTTAATGAAGCTCTACCATTAAAATCCACTCTGTGTGCCATTAAAAGAATCTTTTTGCCTTGCCATTTGCATCTTACGCTTGTGACAAACAACACATGTTCAGCCCAACAAAGTTGTGTACCGTAGTACAAGTTCTGGATACACCGCACAAGATCAACCGGGGACGGATTATTTATCTACATGCAATTCAATTTTGCAGTTTTTTTTTCTTTCCTAGTTATTCCATGTAAGGATGTGACAAGGCATATCCGGAGATCATGCATCTCACAAACGGTTTAGTGTAAAAACACAGATTTGGTGGTGACAGCTATCTTGAAATAGAGTGCGAAAGCACTCAATGCAAGTTCCCAATATGGAGGGCGGCACAGGCAAGTCCCAAAAGCCGTTTTAGCGTGTTTGCCACAAACAACAACTATAGGTGATTTCCATACAATTCTGTGGGTGATCTTGCAAGTCAGCTGTGTTGGATTCACAAAGGCTCGGGCCATCCAGCATTTTACTACATCCAAGACAAGCGACATTGCGTTGTGTTCAAATCCATCTAACAACAGTCATAGTACAAATTCCAAAAATCTGACCGCATCAACCACGGCTTGTCAAACTACCGGCCTACTAACCGTTTCAACGAGGAATCAAATTCTCTAGTTCCAGAGTTTGGTTTGCACACGAATTTGAATTTGGTCCACACATGAGTCGAGTGTTTTTAAACAATGGATCATTTTCTATATGCATCTGTCCTTGAAATAAAAAGTATCAGGCCCTGTCACCCATCCAACGGTAGCCACATCTTTACCAATCGAAACAACAATGTAACAAGAGGTTGCGAGAGGATTAGTGACTTCACCGACTGATGTATTTTTTACATCAAATTAAAGAGGCTGCCAATATTCAAATTAGCGACGACACACACAAACGCTGCGTTTGACAGGCGAGCGGCAAGCCATATTTTACTCGGAGGACACCAAAACGTCATTCTCTTCTGGGTTAACATGGTGGTCATATTAGTTGTAGTTGGTAGATAGAAGCCACTCAGACCGACCAAGCTTGCTATCAAACAAAGGGCTATTCATAAACTGAAGGCACCTAAGATATTGTTAATGGATTTTCCCCAAAAGAAAAGAAACCCAGTGGATTTCCCAAAAAGAAAAGAAATCCAATGCATTATTTACAAGGCTCTTATGTGAAACGGTCCAACTTCATATCAATCTTGCGCGAAATGGTTCTATCTCTAACTTGACTAATCCGTCAAGATTCTTGGAGTAATTAAACTCTTGTATGAGTTCGTAAAAATTTCCTACATTATAGATGTGAATTTGATTAAAAAATTTGGTGAAGCAAAGATATTTCAGGCCGCTTTTCAGTGGTTACCACATATATTTTCCCAGTGTGAGTTTAGCTCAATAAGAGTAGAAGGGGACACCGGGACGGTGACGGACCATGAAAGAGCCCAAGAGGAATGAGATAGAGAGAGACGGCCTGTTCGCTTCAGCTTATTCAGCCGGCTTATCAGCCACCAAACAGTATTTTCCTCTCACAGCAAATCAGCCGTTTCAGCTTTTCAGCCGGCATATAAGCTGAAGCGAACAGGCCCAGAATGTTTGGTGCACATATTCTTGTGTTGACCTAAGCATGGAGGCCCTTTCTTTTCTTTCCCTTGAGATAGACTTGGATCAGATGTGGTAGCTCTATTTGTTTTCTCTTTTTGAGGGGATAAGAAACGGAGGCATCAAACAGGAAGCTGGCCAGATAGTGGTGCTGGTGCCAACTCACACCCTCACTCCTCATCCAAAAAGAAAAAAAAAACATGCATGACAAATAATGCTAGGAAAAAAAGCCCACCGAATTCTCGCTTTGTTTTTCTCGCCCTGCCACAGCACTTTGTACAATTGCCGGTTTGATTAGCCTGGCATGATTAGGCTCTGCTTAAATCTGTCTGGGGTCAAATTAAGTTGTATATTACCTTCATTGCAGCACCTCGGTGATTTTTCGGACAATGGTGATGGTACTGGCACCCTTGTTGGGTTAGGCCAATCTCAGCGGAAGTTTCATGAGTATTAATTTTCATATCATATTGCTGACTTGGCAAAGTATTTATGAGGAGAGAGAATAAGGAGTTTCTTCACATGCGAGAGGAGTTTCATCCTCATGACACTCAACAGGCATAGTTACCTAGTTCACAGTCTTGATAACTGTGCAATAAAACTGTGCACTGAGACTGAACAATGATTCGCATGTGAAATGATTTGCAGTTGGTAATTATTTTGGTTGCAGTGACGTGTTGTGACCACATCCTGACGCTGCTAGGCCAAAACCAAGAGAGCATTTGTTCGTGCAATCTGCCGTGCTCCCGCGAGAGGATTAAGGTGCCAATTAAGCAAGTTCAGCGTAGATGGTGATTAGTCAGTCAAAGCGCGGTTGCTT
Organism: Setaria viridis; assembly: GCF_005286985.2. Classification (NCBI taxonomy): domain Eukaryota; kingdom Viridiplantae; phylum Streptophyta; class Magnoliopsida; order Poales; family Poaceae; genus Setaria; species Setaria viridis. The sequence goes on along the minus strand of NC_048269.2, from coordinate 22,813,706 downwards.
GACACCGAGGCATCAGCGACCTTGTAGTGTTCGCGCTCGGGTCAAACGGGCTGTTGGAATTATCACCAAAAAAAAAAAACTCCGGGCTGTTGGCATCCACAACCTGTTCACCTTTGCCAACCCCACAACTAAACATTTCTTTCTTTCTTGACCAAATTAGTAGAGCCCCTCTCAACATGACAACAATTCCAGAAAAAAGCAGTATTCTTTTCGAGAGAAAAAAGGAACCATATTTGACCATGGCTGCTGGCAGCGATAGAGAAAAATGATATTATTTTTAAAAGAAAGAAAGAAAGAAAGAATAATGTATTAGATTAGGCACCTCTTGATTTGCTGCTTCGGGTGGGTTTGTGTAATTGTGTTGGATTGCCTTGGCTTGGCTGTCCATTGCATTTCGCCGTTGCCTCCACCTCCACACGTCATGCGTGTATAGCCAAGCCAGATCCTACACAAATCACCGTGTAAAGCAGCGGCTCGTGAGAAGTGAGTCACTTGGAGCGTAGTAAGGATGATGTCAAAAGTCACCAGTCACCACAAAAGCACAGGCAATGCCGATACATAGCACTTGGACACACCGAAATTATGCAGGCCTCGGAATTGAAACAAGGACCCTGAGTGGTGATAATCAAACGGCTGCCGAAGCCAGTAGCCACCGACCAAACGGAACACGAAATTCGCCAGCACGAATCGAGTACGAGTCGATCGCAAAGCGGAGGCCCGCAGCAGCTAGAAAAAAAAACTTAAATTTGCATGTCTTATTTAATGGAGAAAGTCTGCAACCAGTCCAGCACGTACTCCTCACTCCTGCTGACAAAAGGACACCGATCGGGCGCCGCTCAATCCCCTCCTCGTCCTACCGTGCTCCTGCTCCCCTCGTCAGTCGTCCCGCCGCCCCTTGCCTCGCTACTCGCTCAATCTACCACAACATACTGCTGGTTCAGGATACAAACTAAAAACGACCAAGATCTTAACTACTTTAGTGAGGACTAGGCCTTCGAGTTTCATGCGCACGTAGCAAAGCTTCACACAATCACACGCCATGCTTTCTTCGCACATGCAGTTGCAAAATGGATCATTTCCCATCAGCAATCCCCAGGAATGTACATCAGTACATGGGCTACAAAGAACGGACTAAGTACAAGGCAGCCCTGTAGGGAAAAAAAAATCACACGCACACAAAAGAAAGGGAGTTCTGTTGCATAGCAACTGTGCCATTAACAGGAATATTGTGCACCTTTACAGGATCAAATCCTCCACACCTATGACCTACCCAATAACCCCAAAACTGCAGAATTGCACCAACTACCCGCCACCTTGTATTTGCAGCAACCTTGCATGTTGCATGGCTTTGGTCCTCGGAAGGACAACCAGGATTACGCCAATTAACCAATCACTGCGCCCATCTTCGGTTGAGGCCGCAGGCCACAGGGCGTAGCGTTGGCCCTCGGTCCACAGAAGGGCACACAAGACTGCAGAGAGCAATGCCTTAATAAATTTGCGCGGACGCCAGCATGCATGATTGTGCTTGTGCCTTGACAAGTTTGAACAGAAAATGCTGCTTGCACCTGTAAGTTTAAGAGAGGCACCAGAAGCCACAAAATTGGCTCAATTCTGAAAAGAATGGAATTCAAATATAATGGAGATTAATACAAGATAAATGTTCTACACAAACAAGGCAGTAAAAAAGTTAATCATTTCTTGATGCCATGCTAGAACAAACCTGCACACAAAATGACTAAGGAGGGCCACTGGTCAGGCTCCAGATAGTAGGATTTTTGAACTGTGAACATATTGCCTCAGACAGGAACTTTATAAGTTCCTCTCTTTTAACATCCTTCTCCCTTTTAAAATCAAGATGCCGAACCTGTGACATAGATGCCAAAAAGGGAGATTTTTTTTGCGAATCCAAAAAGGGAGAATTGATAAGAGCTTCCTCTGCACTTAGAACATGCACATTACTGAAGGTTTATACTCTAGAGTAATAACCAAACAACAGGTTTCTTTCATTTTAATTTCTGAATAACCATCTTTTTATGTATCTAGAAGAGTTCACCATTTCATAAGATAGTTTTTGCCTCCCATCATCACATTAGAATAACATCAAGAAACACGAACTTGTATTAAGATTTTCCGATGCCTCAGAGTTACTGTGAACATGCGATACAATTGGCAATTTGATCACCAATCCTAGTCAAGTAAATTAATTCAGTGCTCTTGAAATTTGTCATATAAGCTCAACATATGAGAGAAGTTTTTGCTAGCTAGAAACTACAATTGATAGGCAGATTTGAAATGCCTTTAAAAGTTCATAGTCAGTCCAGCAGAAACACACAATACAAATGCAAATAAAATGGATAGCAGTCGGATAAAAGCAAGGTGCGGTCCCTAGCATGTTTTTTTTTTGTGAGAAAAGGAAAATACTTGTAACAGAAAAAACAAAATACAGTAGCCGACTTTAATGTATTTACCTTCACAAGATCTGTTTGTGAGACACCTGATTCAGTGATAAATACCAGGCATTTGATGTCATGATCACTGGCATATTCATACTGTTCTTGAAGACTTGGGTCTTCCTGAGGAACAAACTGAGCCTGAAAATAGTGAATCTATCAGCAGTGATCATAATTGCTTCACTCTCCTCACCGATCCTTGCCTGTGACACTTTTGGAACCCACCTTTATGTTAGCTGTCCAAAGCTCTGCAACAAGTTCCATGCGCTCATTTAACAGACCACCACCTCCCCTTGAACAGACAAGCACACTGATGCTAGGTTCAATCCTGAAGGCCACAGAAATTGTTTAAAGGATCGCTGACATCAGATGGAAATGTGTCATTCAAAAGTATCTATGATCACCTGGACAATAATCTTGGCAACCCCAGATCAGATGAAGGATTATTAGGAAGGAATTTCTCGAGCGCAATGCTCACACCAACAGCACCTGGGGGCTTTGATTTCTGTAACAATTAGAAAACTGAAATCAGTGGACACTATTTCTCTATTCTTTTTTAAATGAAAGGTAGTTGTGGGAATAACAACAATAATTTAACTCCCATAGACAAATATGGGACAATATGCAGCATCTGAAAGATGTTTCTGTACAGTTAAAAAGCTAAGATCTTGTGCCATCCGCATGTAGTTATTCGTTTAAATAGATGCTATCAAGGTATCCCCTTTAGCATGCAGAGGGCATCTAGTACAACTTACATATGCCTTATCCCAAGCTTGTTCCATCAACCAATCATATCGTCCACCAACCGCCAACAACTTTTCATGGAAACTTGGTCCATGATTACCTTCTTTTGAATATACCTGTGTTCAGACAGGGTTAATTGCATGTGCCATATCAAGAAGAAAATATGTAAAATTTCAAAGGAGCAAAGCATGAACACTAATAAAATGCTTTGCACATATTGACACATGACTTATTATTTCATATGAATCAACTAGCATTCTAAGTGCAATATCTTGTTTTCTGTTCTTTTCAACTGTTTTTCTTCTCAATTATCTCAGACAAGTAATAAATATGACATTAGAATGCTCTGGTTAACTTTCATAACGAGGAACAAAATAGGGTTCTCTCCCAAGATAAAAGTGTGTTCTATAGAAATGTTTGGCAACAATTTAGAGTGAAAAAAAATCCAGAGTTGTTAGGTTATAATACTTCACCTGGAAAAACAAATCTGTATAGTAACATTCTGAGGGAGGCATGAGTACATCAATAGTAATCGGTTCATCTACCAACCATACTCTCAAACATTTCAGAAGTGCAGATAGATCATCAAGAGCTTTGCAAGCAGATTTATCTACAACAAGAAACTCACAGTAACAACAATTAAATATTCCGGTTTCTAGATTTAAGCATCTAATACAACAAAGATTAAGTGAAGTATCACTACCATAGAAGAGGGTCCCTCTTAATCTAGCAAGTACTTGATCTGCAGAGCCACAAAACCGCTGATCTGCTTTATGTAGCTTCTCAACAACTTCTTCAGAAAGACGAAGATCCTGAAGCATTCGATAAACTAGCTGATGTCATCAAAACTATTAGCAAAATGCTACATTTGCATTAAATGATGTTCATACCCATAATAATCTAGCAACAACAACAACAACAACAACAACAACATAGCCTTTCAGTCCCAAGCAAGTTGGGGTAGGCTAGAGTTGAAACCCAACAAGAGCCACAAATCAGGGTTCGGGCAAAATAAACTAGTTGGTTCGACTAGCTTCCTTGCCCTTCGCACCCGTCGAGAGAGATGTGAAGACCCTTGCTCATTTTTCACTACACCCGGGCGTCGATGTAGCGTGCCACTAAGGAAATGACGACCCGATCCTTGCTCACTTGACACCATTCTCAAAACGCGACACGACACGTCACCAAGGGGGAGACGACCCGGCCCTTGCCCATTTAACACCATACACGGGTTCTGATATGGCGCGTCGCTAAGAGGGTTACGCCCCAACGGATTTCTCTTGGGTTTCATCTCCATTACAATGGCTAGGTTTAACGTTGGCTCACCAAGCCTATCACAACCCTCCTCCTTTGCCAGGGCTTAGGACCTGCTATACTGAGACAACATAGGTAGAGTTCATAATAATCTATATAATAATCTAGCACAACCACTTAAATAGAAACTAAAATATTCCCAAGAAAAAGCATTTATAACCACAGTAGCATAGTTCTACAAGTCCATATCGAATCTTTTGGTTGGCCTTTTGATATGGTTGGTTGGGTGTGGAGAAGCATGATCATTTATCTAACGAGACACGATGTCACACGGAAGATAACTTATTCCACGAATCCAAGTGTGTGAGTTGCAATTTCCACATTGTAGTGCTATCAAAGATGCTCCTATAAACAAAAAAAGTTATAAAGCTACTCCTTGATAGTGCACTATAATGGATCGGTGGATCACTACCTAAATGCTTCTTGTACCTGTAATAGTTGCCCCCTAATCAAACTCCACTGTGACTTGCGGTCAGCGTTATTTGGCCAATATTGAACAAGAGTTGAAGATAGAAACTGAAAACAGAAAGAAAGTATCAGCTAATATGGTCGCAAAACAGTTTCAAAAAAAATATAGTCGCAAAAGTTTCCAAAACAAGTAACGCAGAATATCATACCTCAGCAACATTTTGTCTTCGTTCCTGAGAAACCCCTGCCCAGGAGCAAATTGCTTCAGCAAGTTTGCCATGATTCAGACGTATGACTAGTGCCTTGGAATCATAAAAACGGGTCCCAAGGTCCAATGCCACCTATCATCACATGGAAACAGTTATGACAACACAAAACACCATTTTTAATTTTAAAATGCACCTTCCAAGATATTTTTACCTCCTGCTGATGATTTTCTTACAAAATGAAAGATATGATAGCAAGAATACAGGAGATAATACCTTAATGATTTCAGCCTCTGGTATTGGTGAAGCACCGCCAATAATGTCAAAATCACCCTAACAGGATATCAGCATTATCTTTGAGAAGGATTTCTTCAATTATTTCGTGAGCAAAAGAGTAAAAAATGAATGGTGCAAACTAAAAAATTTGTTTGTGTTTAAATGGTAATCCCATCCATTTAAAGCATTTACCTGAAGAAAACGATAAGGAGTTGAATGGCCAACAGCCCTTCTATGAACCCATGATATTTCATAGCGCTTAAATGATGATGTCTGCAGATGAATTTATGAGTAAATAAGGAGAGAAAAAAAGAAAGCAAAGATGAGTCATATGCTTCCAGAAAATCCCAACACAGTGACCCAACAGATGGCTAGTTGACCTGGCCTTGATCAAATGGATTTTTTTTTTTTTGCTGGATCCACGCTAGATGCCCAGGACCACGTTACTATAATTAAGTATTAAACCCCTTAGAAGTTGAACTAGAAAATGTGATCACGCAACATGCACATTCAAATTTATGGGGCCTTACGGTCGAAAAGCAAAAAACTACGCCACCTTCTGGAACAAGTGTTTCAGGCCACGGGCACAGAAGGCAGTCAGTGCACTCTACAAGTAGGATAGTACTATATTCGCCACCAACTGATATACACATGAGCTGAGCTCTTCTGTTCTCTTTTATTTCTACTATGGAGCGATGCTTCAAAACTTTTGACCACTAATATACAACCAATTTCCAAAATTTTTCACTTGATTTTTTCCTAATACACCTTTTGTATCTACATTTTTAATAAATTTGGTTAATATCCCTAAGAAAATGCACAAATGATTAAAAAACAATGATAACATATACCACAGGCTACATCTACGTCCAAAATGACAAGTAAAAGAAAAATGAGATTATTTTGTACCCAATCTAACAACTAAATTATTTTGTATAAAAAAGGCAACGAATCAGATTAATCTAAAAACTCAGAATAAGCATAATATTAAAAAAACCAAAAATAAAAGCAAACACATTCACACAAGTGAAAACACAAAAGGGACAGCAACTTGTCACAGACCTCATTACGAGCAATTGACATAACAAATGGTGTTCGCAGTTCATAGCAAAGTTCTAGCATCTCTCCTCCTTGAGTTAAAATTTTCACCGTCTTTCCCCTAGAAAATTGTAGGCAACAGCATCAAACTCAGTGCAGATCGGTTAGTAAAAAAATAGGCATCATTTGTCTGTTTCTCTCTTATAAGAACAAACATCCATCAGTTATTACCCAAAACAAAACATGAGACATTTAAGTGGTGTGGAAATAACATACCTATGTTCAGTAAAATTCCCTTCCAAAGTATGCAAGGGAGATATTTGGAACCTTTTAGCACAATGTCGCTTGAAAACCTCCTTGGCAACCTCAATGATGGTATCCAAAAGTTCACTGTTATCAGTGGACTTTTTGCTGCTTTCATGTTGGCATTGCATTTTGGCAATCATCCTCTCCTCATTAAATATTGTAGATATAACTCGGTCATAAACATATGTGTCCTCTGGTGTCTGTATCATTCTAAGTACATCTGTACCAATTGCCAAAAAGTAGTGAGCACAAATCAGTCAAAAAGATCAAATTGGCTCTTCAATTATAGGGCCAGGGTTCAGAGATGTACATGACAGAGAAGGCTTTTATGGCTCCAGCAGTTCAAATATGAATTTAAAGGTACTTGCAGTGGCTATTTACAAAAAGAAAATGTTTTAAAGATTAGGTGAAATTTCCAGATGAAATGGAGTCAAATATACCGATTCATTCAATAAATACAGTGGACACACGCTCTGCATATGAGCAGCCAAATCAATTCACAAACAACAAAGGACAGTACATTATGTTAAATGTATATGTACTTCTTTGTATTTTCAACATTGTATAAGGGGTTTTGTGAGATTAGAGCCCTCATATATTGAATATAAGTGTTATTCATAACACATCACAGTTCGCAGGTGCCCAATATAGCACAGACAGTGCAGCGACCTGAGGAATTAGGTGGTTTAAGTATCTATAATATCCAAACTCTTGGTTGGGCTCCTAAAATGAGATGGCTATGGCTGCAGAAAAAGGATCCTAACAGGCCTTGGTATGTTTCCCAATCAAGCTGCATGAATACGTGCATGCTTTCTTCTCCATGGCAGTTGAAATAAACATTGGTGATAATGCACACACTTTGTTTTGGAAGAATAGGTGGTTGGGGGTCAACGAATTATTGATATTGCACCAAACCTGTTTGCCATGGTGCCTAAAAGAAAGGTTGATCGGTGCACAGTATGTGAATCCCTAAACCCCTAACAAATCAAAGTTGGATCGTGACATTCAGGGTGCTACTTCTGTTCCTGTGCTTGCTGAGTACCGGGCATTATGGGATATACTAGCTGGAGTCGAGTTGCAGTGAGGAGTACAGGACAGTACTAAAGTAAATCAGTTTATATAAACTTCTTCAGGGGTCTGTCCCATTCCCGTCCTGGGAGCGCATTTGGAAACCGTGGTCCTGCAGATCGACTTGCTTGAAGGAACCTACCACACCCTACCCCATGTCCTCACTGTGATGAAGAAGAGGAAACAATTGACCACTTGCTGACCAACTGTGTGTTTGCAGGACAATTTTGGTTCAGCCTCTCAGGTGCTATTGGCTCCAAAAGCTACCACCGTCAGCCAAGGATGGAAGCTTTCATGACTGGTGGAGCACTGCGAGTGAAAGGGTCAATGGCCTAGAACAAAATGGGCTTAATTATCTTGTTATCCTTGGTGCTTGGACTCTATGGAAACACCGGAACCACTGTGTTTTTTATGAAGTGGCACCTAGTATGGCAGGGGCCTTGCTGCTTGCCGAAGAAGAAGCGCAGCTGTGGGCGATGGCAGGGGCTCGAGGGCTCTTCCTCTTGACAGCCCTGGATCCTAATGAGTAGTTGATAGTTTCGAGGCCATCTTTTGTTCTCGAAGCACACTTCGCAGATTGATCTGCTTAGATTTCAGGCGTTGGGGCTTAAAGGGTCTAATCACGGGCACAATGATACGCATCTCTTGCGTGTTCAAGGGAAAAAAAATATAGCACAGACAAATGGACCCCTTATACTTAGGCAGCAGGCCATGTGAAAAAAGAAGAAGCTTAAAATTCATCAATCCAAATTCTTTTAGCAGGCATTAACTTCGATCAATGGTCAGGTCATGATCTGTTCTTCAGGTGGTAATGATGTAACAATAATGCAAAAAAGTTAAGGGCTTACCATTTAGCCACTCGTCTTCCATCCGAGGAGGCAGCTCACTTTGTAAAACCTCAACAGCAGATGGACGGTCAGATGGGCTTGAAGACAGTAAGCGTCTTAACAGATTTAACTGGCCAGGAAATTGTGCTGCCCATGATTTTGGAAGATCTCCCTTCTGCTTAAGATCAGAAAGAACAAGATGCCTTTCCATCGCTGTGGCAAATGGATGCCAAAGCTCAAAGAATATAACTCCCAAACTGTACATGTCAACCTGACAAGATTGACATAAATAAGAGCCATATTAAAAGGAAATAATGTTATATTACCAAATGTTTAAAACCATGGGTATGAGCTCTGAATTCATTTCGAGAATAAGCGAATACACTGTCTACAAAGTGAAACATCAACAAAAGGAAAAGCAAATACTAAAACATATCCCATAGGGTAGACCAACCACATTTTATAAATAGATTTTTTGTTCACTTCTCGAGCTAAAAGACCCAAGTAAATTGTTCTGACCTTTTCATTTATCTGTGGCCATTTCTGCTCTACCTCAGGTGCGGTATAAAAATATGTACCAACTTGACCTGTTCCATCCATTGAAACACCCATTGCCTCAGTAGGAAGATATTGGTCATGATCTAGCTGCTCCAGCTTCAGAAATTTGGCTGACAACAATGATAAAAATATTTTCAGCTGAGATTTTTTTTCGATCACTTTTTGAGAAGTGCAAGTAGTCATGATTGCAAAGTAAAGCACTGCCAGTTTAAGCATCAATGCATCATAGCTAGATCAGTGCATTCATTTGACAATTCAATTGCCAATATACTAGAGAGCAACAAGTGAAGTTAAAAACTTCACATGCATTGAGAGTTGTATAGTTGTATTTGCCAATACCACGTGAAACAAGGATATAGTGACGACAACAGAGAAGGCTAGCTCACTCATACCATAGAAGCTTACCAATTGCATATTAAAACGTTTTTCTCGAACACGCAGGAGAGCTGCGTATCATTATATTAAGAAGAAAAAAGGAATAAGAACCCTTACAACCCACACACACACACCCCACTATGGAATCATACCAACGAGCGCCTTTTCCACAGAATAACAACCGACCTCGACCTAAACATTCACTCCTCAACTGGCACTAGAGCAAGGAGGTGATTGACTCCTCAAGCTCCAGCCATACCCCACAAATGTAACTCCTCGCTGGCCGACAAACAAGGCTATGGTAACACTTGGAGAGGCCCCATCAAAAACACATCGGATGCGATGGTTCCACAGCGTCCAGGCTCCCAAAATAACTAGAGAGTTAAGGCCTTTTCTAATGGGAGCAGGCACATTGTTAGAACTTATTTCCCACCAGTCCTCAAAGCTTCTCGCATCCGGATGAGGGGTGAGAGTCTGCAGTCCAATCCTCCTCAGAATATTAAACCAAAACTCTCGAGCGAAGACACATTCTATCAGCAGGTGATTAATGGTTTCCTCCGCTTGATCACAGTGTGGGCAGCTTGCAGGGTGTGGCAGATTCCTCTTTGCTAACCGATCAGCTGTCCAACACCTGTCCCTAACCACCAACCACATGAAGAACCGGCATTTACCGGGCGCCCAAGTCTTCCAGATCCTCTTTCCAAGCTATCAGGTTACATAAAACAATAAAAAAGGAATACTGCATGATGCAGGATACAAAATAATTCACAGCATGGCAACCAAAGGAAGAAATAAAATATCAGCAACAATTGCATCTTATGACACTATATGATTTTATGTTTAGTAGTACATAGTGCTAAAAATTAGAATAAAAACAAAACCAGCTTGAAAAGATATGCTGGTTCTGGATATCATCATGTGCTGTACATAGTACATACCTAGACCAAAATCCCCAATCTTAATATCATTGCGAACGTCAAAAAATATGTTGCTGGGTGTCAGGTCACGGTGTATGATTCCTTGACTATGGACATGAGCTAGACCTTCCACAATTTGTCGGAATAGGTGCCATGCATGGTCAACATTGAAAGATGAACTGTATGTCTCAAAATCCTGTCGCAAGGTCCTTTTCAGGAAAAAAAAAGTTCAAAAGAAGTTAGATGTAGAAAGACTATAATCAATATCTTACTGTAGAATGGCACTCAATGACTGAAAATGCAGAAAGAAAGATCACACTTTCTAAAGTTCCAAAAATTCAAACTACCAGGCCCATGAGAACCCTTCAAAATTATAACTCTGCAAATATTAACTAGTTTAACTTACAGCCTCCATTTTTTTTAGAATACATATTTCTAATCCAGCTAAAACCAAGAAAACGATTGAAGGATATGACTATAATATCCCATATTACTGGTTCAGGAATAAAAGAATTCTTAATATTATTAAGAGGAGTGAGATCTTTTCAATGGTACAAGTGTAGTGTATCCTTGATAAATTATAACAAATTTTAATATACGGCTCAAGCACCAGGAGTTTCGCAATAAAGATAACGTGAAAATAAAAACTGGTGAAGAGAATGCTGCACAACTTTCCTTAGTGCATAGCTGCACAATGAAACACACCTAGGACAATACTCCATTTGGATGTACAAGTATGTGGATTCCTGCTTATTTCCACCTCCTGCATCTGATAGGCTGATGTCGTCATAACTAAAGATAGAGCTCTCAGCAGTGCGGGATCCACCAGCATTCAAGATATCATGATGACCATATTCAGTTTCAACCCATGCCTGCCACCTCAATGACAGGTGAGTCAGAATTGGTCGATACAAAATGTCGAGTAAAATGATTATTTTTGGAAGCAAAAAGGCATATCTATGGAGATGATCACCTGGTAATAACGGACAACATGTTGATGTTGCAATCGTGAAAGTGTTGCTACCTCTCTGAGTACCTTGCAAAAATATTAATGAGAAACATCAAAAAGGCATAACAGATGTGCTGGAGCAAACTCCTTAAAAAGAAAGGGGAAAAAGGAGGAACACATCCACATAAGTTTATGATGAGTAAATACTATATCTGTAACCCTCATTGATTAACAGTTCCTACATCCTATAGGAAGGCAGAATGCCTGTAAGAACATAAAACTAACAATTAGTCAGCTAACGCCTTCCTGGCCCATTACAAAAATTGCAGAAGTGACATGAACTTACATAGCAATAGTGCATCTACACATACAGAAATTTGCGGTATAGAAATAAGCTACTAAGGCTTTATAATTTATATACTATTATCAAACAAGTTTTAGAACATGTTAGAAGTCACATGTAAAAGCCGCTTCAACAGGTCACGTAAAGACACAATGGCATAGAGGGGACTTGACTAGCCCCAGCCAAATACATAGAAATACATGTAAAATATGCATAATAATATAAAAACAGAGGTTGACTGATATAACTTAGAAGTGATCTTTTACATTGCTCGTGCCAACAAGATGACCTCCAAACATGAGCATAGAAAGGACGCAAAAACTGCATAAAGCAAAAACCCATTCGGCTAATAGAACTTGATTGAATATATATACAAACCTTAAAATCTTCTCGTTCACTTGAGGACTTCTATCCTTCAGGCGTATCTTTTTTACAGCATATTGCCGACCATCTAGCTTGTTTTTGCATAATGCAACTCGACCAAAGCCCCCCTGACCTGTACAGATGGTACCTTGAGAGTCGCTAATCGATGAAAATACATACAGATGGTTAAATTGCAGCTCATACAATTCAATACTAAAGGCAAGATCTTTAATATTACTCAGGTAGGAGCCACACCCCCGGCATCTGGGGCTCTTGGGCTCCAGGGGTGTAAGCCCGAAAACCTGTATAACATTTAATTTAGGAACAAAGGTTTCATAATACTTCCTTTAGTTTTTTTTTTTTGAAAGCACTAATTTGAAGAAACACCAACAGACAAAATTCTTCTAGAACTTTGCAACTGATACATCCTGAAATTACAGATAAAACATTACCAATGGGAATAAGACACTCACCAAGGGAACGGAGCTCCTCAAAATCATTCAAATAACGGGAATTTGGCCTAGATGATGTATTATCAGCTCTCCAAAACAGAGAGCACTCTGAAGAGATCTGTTTGTGAATGTCATCAGAATGTCAAATAGCAACTATAGATTATCAACCTAGATTGTACTGGTACAAGTAAATCATGAATTAGTAGAAGATAAACAGGTGTAGCTTACCATTTGTTTCCCGAAAACATGACTGAAAGTTTCCCCAAAAACAGCAGGAGGGTCAGAAACTAAATCCTTAGCCCACTCAGAAAGAACCTAGTTACCAAGAGAGAGATCATTCAGTTGGAAGTGGTGACAAAAAGAAATAAAGCGCAAAAATAAAGACAACAACTATACACACCCCTATGTTGCATAGCTCTGATGATATAGCTGGCAAAGCAGCTGAAAGAGAATCCTTAGACGCACAGGCTATCCGAAGAAGGTGTACCTAATTAAGATACCAAACAAGGTTCAATTAAGGAGAAAATGTCACTCAAAGAGGGTGTTTTGAGAACAAACAATTACCAGAATTAAATCCCTTTTCTTATTCCTTGAAGCATCATCTAACATGTCTGAAACATAAGATGAATTATTTGAGGAGCTAAAGTCTGAATCATCTTCTTCATTCCAAGCTTCATCTGCAAGGTCAGAGTCCTACGAGTATTGATTAACATGCAGTCAGATTAGGATGAATCATAACCATTTCTACTTAAATCAAGTAGACAGGATACTAAAAGTAAGAAGGTAAATATTCTAAAACATAAAGCAGGAGCGATAGTACAAATTACAGGGTGTGATCTCGAAGGATAAATAGGTCACCAATATATTAACATGGCAATACACCAAGTTGCGAAGCAGATTTATTATACAGTCAGAATAATGCATATGCTGAGACTTGAGACCACTCCACATGTTCCACAATAAACGCATGTCAGTGCAATGAGTCAAGTGTCTTAACACAAACACATAGACAAGTAAAACTGAAAGTAGAACATAACTATTTAAAAAAGCTCCATCGCAAGTAAAAGCAATACTAAAGAATTCAAACCCAAGAGGAGGATAATTAACAACTCTTGGCAAAAGGGGCATTCGAGAATTGTCATACTAGTCAGGATATAAATGGTTTCCTTCAATCCAAAAATAGTATTACTCATAATAGGATAATCCTTGGGCGACCCTAGGCTAAATTTTCCTCTCGTTTCTTTGTAAATTTATTGAAAGAGTAAAATACACCCGGGGTCCATAAACTTTTCATGGATTCTCACCGAGGTTCATAAACTATCAAAGTGAGAATCTGGATACTTAAACTCTTCACATGGTTCACTCTAAGCCCAATTGTGGACCTGAATTCTCCCACATGCTCACTTTGAGAGTTCATGGACCTATATATGAGAATCCAGGAAAAGTTTAAGGACTTTGGGTGCACCTTACTCTTATAGAAATGTGATGCCATAGTTGATCTACGAAACACATTAAAACAAAATGAACCTGCAGGAGTTCTATGTTATTACCTCAGGCTCACGTAGGCTGCTAGAACTCCTTTCTGGAGTATCTGCTGTATTTCCACCATTGCTAGTAGAAAAAATTTTGCTATCATTTTCAGCCTCCACCACAACATGTAAATTTGGGGATGCCTCCTGTATGACACCATGCTTTGTTGCACGTTTCTGTTCAGCTTTATCACCAGATGAGCTCTTAGCATTATTGATCTTATCAGCTGAGACATGGGATTTTTCAATGATTGTTTTCCTCTTGCTTCTAACACTTGATTTAACTTGAGAGCCAGTAGTATTCCTGTCACTATCCGTTGTCAGATCTAGACCTTGTCGACTCCAACTAGTATAATCGTATAACTGACTATACAGATCAAAGGAGGTATATATGTAAGAGATTCCAGGATAAGGATCACTGTCAAGGTTAACTTTCACATCTACATCAGTAGTTGAGCTTGAACCCAAGCAAGAAGCCTACAACATTAGATAGTAGGAAACCTCAGGCATGATCCAAGAGCAACAGATGAAATAATGTCATGAAAATCATAGATCAATGAAAAAGTTTCAGTACAAAGGGTGCATAATGAATAATTCAAAATAGCTAAAACAACAATGCATCCCTAGTTTCACTGTGCATACAACAAAAACAAAGGAAAACAAAGCATGTTATAAATTCTATCAGAGGTCATCAGAAAACTGACTTACATTGCTCGTTGAAACATGAGCTGGAGCAATCTCTGACAGAAACTCTTGCGCAACCTCAAACAAATTGAAAATCATAACACGCCCTTCTCGGGAATAAATGTTTGCCTAACAACATATGGAAATACATGAGTCGTGCTAAGGAAAAACCAAATGATCAATTTAGTAAGATATTATGAACTCATAATTTTGAAGTAAAAAATCAAACAAAAAAACTTAATATTTCTGACTCTCTTGACAGATATACTAGAAAATTCTACTTGAGCCTTCATAGTTCTTGTTGCTTGAAAAATTTGGAAGAACTGCAATGGGTGTGTTTTCAATGGAGAGTCTCCTTGTGTCAGTACTGTTCTTACAGTGGTAACAAAGGAGGCTTTATGGTGCACAGCCAGCGTGTCTCAGCTTAGGCCTTTGTGTTAACCTGGCTGGGTTTCTGTTGGTCATTTTTTAATTAGTATGCGGCGCATTGTATGTAACTTTGTAATGGTTTGGACTGCTTCTGTACCATAATTTTCTTTTTCAATGACATGATACACAGCTCTCCTGCGTATTCAAGAAAAATTATACTTGTGCCTTTATTAAATGTAAAGTGATAATCGGACAATTATTTCACACACAATCACAGCGAGCATATACAACTTTGGCACTTGCCCATATACAGGAGTAGAAGCTGCTTTGCTACAATTTGACATCTAACACTTCACAAAAGGATGCATACACATAGTCTGAACTGTCCTTATAATTTTGCAGCATGACAATTTCAATACAATAGTCACAAATAAGTGACATTTTTGGGTAATTTTAAGTCAACCATTTCAAACTTTGGTTATAAATTACTTTTTATGTGTTGAGTTTTCATATTTGAAAATTATATGAGTAGATTTGTCTTGAAATGTAGTTTCACAAAACTATAACTTCGCTAGGTTTTATAAATGTTCTTATCAAAAGGTACTAGTTAAAGTTGTGTTTTGGAGACCGTGTTGATGTCCAGAACATCACTTATTACTGAAGGGCGTGCATTTGTAGAAAACCAAAAGGCAAAACAACTTGAGAACTGAGCTATGGCTCAGTTGTTCTAGTCTCCATTGAGAAGGCCACCTACCCATACTGAACCCAGAATGCTCGCAAAATCTGTTCACCTCAATGAGAACTCTTTTCAGCAAGTTTCCTGGATATTCAGGGTTCGGTAACCCCCCTTCTTTAAGACAAACAACGGGGGTGTCATTTCCCGTGGTTGAATTTTTTGAAAAGAAAAACATCGAATCCCACTAATTTGAATGAGGCTTCTTGTATTACTAATGCTAATAGCTCTGGTCTCTTAGTAAAAACATATCATAAGTAATAGGCAGGTGAAGTCAAATACCTGATCAACAAGAAGTGAAAGTAGCTGATTTGCATCTTCTTTAGACAAGTTTTTTTCAGGTATGATCCGCAACTTCGGACACTTGTGAGGGTAACCAGGAAAGCATCTATATTTTAATCAAGAGGTAAATGTCTACCACTGCAAATAGCAAACAAGTATAGGTAATACTATTATAGCTTTGAGGAAGACACTTTACGTTACATCAAGAATAGCTGAAACATTTAGATCTTCAAAGCCCATGCCATCAGAATAAGGCCTGTTTAAATTATTCATTTGTAACAAAGCGTCAGTTGTTAAATATGCGTATTAGAAAATCCATATGTATGGGCATGAGAAAATACCTGATACATATGTTAAATCGGGTCTGTGGTGATTCTGATTTTACTTTGAAGTCCTCCCCAAAAATTGAAGTCCTAATTGATGTAGTGCCAAAAGGTGAAGTTAAGATCATACAAACAGATAAAGGTTTCATGAAGGGGCACAGGTGATTTTAGAACAAAACTCTGATTGCTTTTATTTACATTTGGCAAAGTGAACCAGTCATTGCTTGTTTTACTAGCAAACCATTTATTCAGTCCCACTTTAAACTACAAATATAAATCCAAGATAGCATGTTTTTCTGCTATTAATGGACATGCAGACAACAGACAAGAATCCGATTTAAACAAGAACGCCCAATTATACCGAAAAGACCATAGTTCAAATCACGCAATCACAAGGAAATAATAAAAGTATTAGACCAGGAGTAATCGTCAAAACTATTCAGTAGCACACGAGCTTGAGCACCGAGCCTACAGATTGAACTCCTCACCAACTGAACAAACGAAATGATATTTACATTCTACTCAGTCTCGACAGCAACAGTTTTGGAATAGGCAAAACGGCAAAACTATGCACAAGCTCAGCTCAGGGTCAATGAAACGAAGAGCACTAACACTGAAATATGAGACAATGTGAGAAGGCCACAGACAGTGATCGATACACGGCACTGAAATAATCAGCAACGAATGCAAATCACGTATGATTAACAGTAGGCAATCCAACTACTTTCCCCCAAAAAAAGGAACGACAAGCAGTACGGTGAACAAACACCACTCCACAATATAGTACCGCTACCAGCAGTTGGAAACATCAAAGCAGCTAACAACGCCATCGCGGATTAATCCCACACGTGCACCGCCGCAATCGCACGCTTGAAATGCGGAACGCCACGCAGCAACAGGATTCGCACAAAGCCGAGACTCGGCGAGAGAATCGGTGAACGCCCAAGCGGGAGGCGTGACTTACAGGGCGGTGAGCTCCTCGTCGAGGGCGGTCTGGTCGCCCTCGAGCTGCCCGGCGTGGTCCTTGGCCGCCTTGCGCCCGGCCGCGCCCCGCTTCTTCTTCTTCCTCGAGCTGTGCCCCATCGATCAAGCCAGCCGGAGAGCGAGCGCGAGCGGCGCGGGCGGGCGTCACCCTCGCCCGCCGGAGCAAACGGGCTGCGGTGCGGCGGAAGGCGATGGGCGTGGACCGCGGAGATCTGCGCTGGCGGGCGTGGCGTCGGGCGGGCGGAGGCGCGCGGTTTTGCCGTGCGGGTTTGGGATGGATGGGGGCGCGTCGACTCGACTGCCGAGTGGGCCCGGCCGGCTGCTGAGGGTGGCGGCGAGATGGGGTTTTTCTCGCGACTCCGGATGGGCACGTGACGTCGGATGATCGCGAACCAGCGGGTGTGCAGCCACTGCTACAGACGGTGTACAGTGCTGGTCGCTGCTGGTAGTACTATTGTTCGGGGGGAAAAAAAAAACTGCTGGTACTGGTAGTACTACTAGCCTACTGCTAGTGCTAGGCACTTCCGTGCGCTCGACGAAGTGAGGGTTCAAGCCCTTCTGTAAAATACTTGAATCTGTGATTACTGGGAATAAGTTTATTTTTAACCCATTGGCTCTTCTGTAAATTTCTATGGGAGCTTAAAGTTATTCTGCAGAATGTCTTGTGCTGCATTTTCTCTATTGGATACAACACAAACCTATTTTGGTTGCATAATGTCAATAGATTTTGGCTAAAGTTTCTCTGGATCCACTCTAGAATTTGTTTTGACACATGAACTTCTTATTAACCGTACGAATTATTTCGGGTAACCTCATTTCCACACTATTTTCTTTAGCATGAATCTCTTAATGTCAGATGATTTGAGTCGCCGAACAAGCTCAAAACTTGCGGAACATAATTTTACAAGGTACACTGAATCAGCAAGACAGATACCAACCAACTCACAACAGTGCACACATCCTCAGGAAGATGCGCAATTTGTGAAAGTTTCTAATATTATGATCTGACTGAATCGCCATCATCATATATCCGGTATACAAAAGGGGAATACAGTTGCTTTCTGCACTTAATATAACGACACTGCAGATCTACTAACAGTAAAGTTTCCAATACTTGAGCAAGCTCACCTACACATTTTTTTCAAATTCTTTCAACCTGCTACCAAAGAATAAATGGAACTATGCTTCGCCGTATGTACATTACTGCGGATAGAAATAAAAAAATTGTGTCTTAAAAGGTCAGGATTCATTTCCTCCTCTTCCCACTTTCTGGATATGCTCACTTGAAAAAGAACTTCCATATCTCCCTGTCAGACAACTCAGTTAAGAAGTGGCCACCAAGGACACCTTCCTCTTCCATCAGAGCTCGAAGCTGCCTTGCACCGCCATTGGAACTGACCAAGTTCTTCTTTGAAGCCACATACAAGACTCCATATGGGGGACGAAGGCACTGCAATAATAAAACCACAAAGATAGATTTCAGAACCAAAATCGACATCTCAGCATATTAGAGGGGGAAAGACACTGCTTCAGTAAAAATACTTTATATCAGCATCTACAGTCCTGATCAAAGAAAGAACCTAAGAAGCTTCAAATTTCGTGCTCCATCGCAATTTCAACTGGATGCATGGGGAAATATATAACAAATGCAGGACCTGACATGGCTAATAAGGAACTGACCTTTGAAATAAGGGCATAGAGCTTCTTCAGGGAGTTCACAGCATAGGGGACATCAGAAATCAAAATTACATCATAGCCACCATCTGCTTGATCAGTCTCACTAGCTCTCTCCCATGCGCGGCTACCAGAAAGCTTTCTAGATCGTCGGGGGCAGTAGTCATGACCAACTATACTACTCCCGTCATGACTACTGCAGCCATCCATAAAATCATCCTCAGAAAAGCTAAGGTTTGTTGGTGCAGCGGGTGGCTGCACAACTGAGAGAATTGTAGGGAGTTCATCCCACTCGCCAGCATAGAAATGCACATTGGGAGCCAACAGCTGCCTAGATGGTGTAACGGGGCTCTCAGATGGTCTGTTCTGCCTATCCCGCGCCTGCTCAAGATTTGCAAGAACGTTGGGTATTGTTCTGCATCGGATGGTTTCTGCATTTATGTCTTGAAAGTGCACTGTGGATGCACCCTGCAAGTAGAATTTAAGTAAGTCAGACGTTAGTCATGGCACAACTGAAAAAGACAATGTAAAATCTATTTGAAATAAGCATCCCATATTATTAGACTGTTATCATAAGCAATGGAAAGATAACACACCTTCAAGCAGGCAAAAATGCCAGACAGACCAGATCCACATCCGAGCTGCATCAATTGTCAAAACAAAAGGATAATCAAGAAGTGGCCACAGAATCTTTTTGAAATGTATGCATGCTGAAATACAATTACTACTAACTTAGCAGCTACTTTTGGTAGAAAGAATGAAGCTTGGAATAAGCAAAGGGCCTAATGATACCATTATGAATAAATCCAGATTATGAAGCTCTACCATACTTTCTGCTTCAATGGAAGCAAAAAGGAGGACTAGAAACCACAAGAGTCTGTATAGACTACTAGAGTACAGAGCACCAACTTGATGAAATAACTACATAAAGAAGCTAGATTTCTTGCAGGAGTTACCTCTAGAACCCGCTTCCCCCTGAAGCTCAACTGTCCATCACGGATCTCATTTTTAAGAATGTTGACAAGAGTGATGGAACTCTCCCAATATTTCAGAGTTCCTGCGAAAAGAGAAATGCAGTTAGTTTCTATACTTAGAATACACTAACAGAGGGGGGAAACCTTGCAAGCTTATTTAATAGATGGTTACCATCGTATTTTGCTGATGCTACTTCTGAAGGTGAAAAGGCTATCATATCCGCTACACTGACCTTCCCCTGAAAAAACAGAAACATATAGAAAAGTTGGAAGATTAGGACCAATACTCCAATAGCACGAGTCTTTGAAGAATTACCAAACAATTTGTATTTCCAACAAGAAACCTAATCAAAGAGTGAATTTATATTCACTGCTAACCTTGAAAATATCAAGACCTTGCACATCGACCTTCTCACCAGCATATTTGTAAGGATGGGCGCTCTGGAAAAGTTCAAAGAATACTGCTTTTGAGAATCAATGGAACTTCTGCAGAAAGCAAAAAGCATCTCCTTTCAAATATACATGAATCAAATCAGACTAATTAAGTGTACCTTTGAGGGGATTATTTCAACAGCTGGAGAAGGTAGCTGCAGATCCTTCTCGGATACAATTGGCACGCAACTAGTGGCCTTGCTGGGAAGCAAGCCAGGGAAACACTGAACCAGTAGAGACGGTGCCTTCATTATGCTACCTTGTAATATCTGCTGCTAACAAAGCTGGAAGGGAAGAAAATAATATTAAGCTAACATTGAATCAGAAAATGAACACAAACTACAATAAAATGAAATCACAGTCCATCAACATGAAAACAGATAGCACTTCTGAGGAAGCTGGCCACTCCCTGACCCTCAAGTCTCCTTTACATTTACTAAATGTGAAGAAAATGTTATCTACATTGTTTGCTACACTAGGTTTCCAAAAGTTAAGTAGAATAGTTTCATTAAGAATAAAAGGTGCACATGACAAAATTACAAGGATTGATCAAGCACCAAAAGTGACTGAGCACTGATGAACAGTTTATCATATTAATTCTACCCATTGTCTGTATGTAATAAGCGCTAACGGATTCCATAATCTCATCATGAAAACCAGAGTAACGCATGACACAAAATAAAATTATACTCCTTACTCAAAACTGACAGATGGCCGCACCGTTATAAATATAATGACAGACAAAAGGGAAGCGCTATGTTCTGTGCTAACTCATAGTCAGATCAGCTACTCTCAAGGACCACCAAAATCACTGGTACTCCGACTGGGGACACAAACAGAATGGAACTTCCCTATTGAGCAACCGAATGGGGCACCTTTCATGAGTACCTTAAGGGGGTGTTTGGTTCCTCCGCCTAAAGTTTAGCTCCTGTCACGTCGAATGTTTAAATACTAATTAGAAGTATTAAATATAGACTATTTATAAAACCCACTACACAGATGGAGGCTAAACGGCAAGACGAATCTATTAAGCCTAATTAGTCCATGATTTGACATTGTGCTGCTACAGTAACCATTTGCTAATTATGGATTAATTAGGCTTAATAGATTCGTCTCGCCGTTTAGCCTCCATCTGTGCAATTAGTTTTATAATTAACTCATATTTAGTCCTCCTAATTAGTCTCCGAATATTCGATGTGACACGGACATAACTGGGAAGCTAACGTTGTCATTGAATATCCATCTGGTAACTACCGCAACCTCCAAATTTGCAAAAGTACCCAACAGCAAAAGTAATCTACCATCTTTCCCACAAATAAAACCTACTCGTCATCCATACTGGAGGAAATCAGATAATATCACTACTTTCCACGCAAATCTGTCACCTTCTAGAGACTCCAATGAGGACAATGCCAGAAAGAAAAGGCGCGTGATAGCCCATTACAAATGGACGGCACGCACAAAATCAGTAAAACATCTACTACAAGCAACCTCTTTTGACCATTTCTTGTCCGAAACTGAAACTTTCACCGCAGATGAACTAAATCTAACCGAAATTGAGGTTACCTATGTGCTACCACAATTCCGGATGCTAAACCTTGAATCCTGCAACTCGAACTATGCTCGCAGCTTCTCCACATCAAAGTCAAATGTACAGGCTACCACACTCTGAAGCCACCTGAACAAACGAACAAGAACATCGGAGACCAACCAAAAAAGGGGGCAAAAAGGCTTCCCACAGTCCAAATCCACATGCTAAAACCTTAAATCCTTAGTAAGCCGCTAACTTCTCAAAGAATGCAATCGATACCCTTCAGATCGCACCGTAAGTAAACAAGAAAAGAACACACAGGAGTACGAATCAAACCAAATGTCCGGAGCAGCGAAGGGAAAAGTCCACAAAAACACTCCTTTTCCCCCTACAAAACCTTGAACCGCACCCCCCACGAGTACCAGATTCTACCGCACACCGCGCAGTCCCGTCCATAATCCCCACGAAATCCCCCCAAAAAGGAAAATCGAAGCTCTAGGAAGAAGCGGGAGACGGCGCCGAGACGAGCGGAGAGATTACCTCCTCGATCGTAGCCCGAGAGGGCAGAATCCAGCGAAGACGCGTCTCCTCTCCCCCGCGCGCCCTTCCGCCTCCAAGAACCGCGGCGAGTGAGTGAATCAACCCCACACCGGCTCCGAATTCCCCAGCGAAGATCCCGTCTCCTCTCCTCTCCCCAAAGGGACGACGGCGCACCTCCGTTCCGATTCCCCGGTCAGAAAGTCAAACCGCCACGTCTAGACTGGAGCGAGCGAGGCGGGGCGCGGGGGCGTGTAGGTGTGCGCGTATATATACGCCGCGCACGAGGGGGAACCGGAGAAGGTGGGGGAGAAGTTTCGCCGCTGCTGCTGCCATGCCATGGCTGCTCATTTACCGACGACAAGTGTCGGGGTGGTTTTTTTTTCTTTTTTCTTTTCCCGCTCTGTTGGCACCTGCGCAATTACCGGACTGCCCCCGGGGAGGTGGTGGAGGCGAGGAATATACCGCGGCAACCGCGGCCGCGCCGCGGGGGGAGGTGTGAATCCCGAGGGTCGCTTTCGGATCATCAGATGCGCGCGAGCGGTTGCTTTTTTCCGTCGCCCTCTGGCTTCTAGTTCTAGCTGCTACTCCGACTCGGTTGTCTGGTCTGAAATGTGGCGGGCCGGCGGCTCGGGTCAACTGTTCGGTGACACCCGGCAGCCAGCCTGCGTGTCAGCGTAGCTAGCAGAAAAATAATGGCAAACTAGAGGAGCAAGAATACGAAAGGAACGTCGCGGAGGTTTCATAACCATTAAATTCTATTCCTCATCAGTTTACGAGGAGCTCGTCAGTTTACGAGGAGAGAATGACGAGTTTCATCGTACGTGAGAGAAGTTTCATCACATAACAGCATAGTTACCTAATTCTTAATCTCAATAACAGTACAACAAAACTGTGCACTGAGACTGGTAGTTCCAACCCTCCACATCATCTAGTGTCCAAAGAATTTATTAGATCTGATGTGGCATGAAATTAAAAAAGAGAGAGGAGGGAAAAACGAAATCAAGTCATCGCTTTGCACCGAGACGCACGAAACGACCAATTTTCGCGTTGGGGGCGGACCTTCGTTTCTTCCGCACGCACTTTCCATTCATCCCGATCTGCTGCGCCTCAAATCGACCACCCGTGCTCCAGTCGGCGGTGGCCTTCCTGCCGTCGGTGCTGCCGCATAGCCTGGTGGTGCTTCCCCTCCATGCGCCCTCCTCCAGCCGTTGGTGCGTGAGTTCTTGGGGTCAATGCATGGTGGACGGCGCCCCTGGTTGATTCGTCTCCTAGAGAGCGTCATTTTCGTGAGACACCAAAACAAGTTCATGCACTTCTAGGATGGAAGTCCTTGCTTAGTTGCTTACCAATCTCCACCCTACCAGGGCTGAGCGCAGGGGAGTGCGGCATGGCACAAGCCTCCAAATTTTAGGGGGCCACCGAACTGGCCGTCCTCCATCTTGATCCATGCACAGGCCTGTTCCTCCATCATTCAGTGGTTCAACTCATCCGTCAGCACTTAGTAGCAGGCTTTTGATCCTTCACGCTTCAACGGTTCAGCCTTGTACGCGGCAGCGCCGCAGCGGGATCGAGGCGTCACCGGCTCACCGCGTCAGGCATGCACACGTGCCCTTCAGGCTTCAACCCTTGACGTGACACCGGGATTGAGGCGACGGGCGGACAAGGCGTCACCGCAACATCGTGTTAGGGCGACAAGGCGTCAGGCGCAGCCCTGGCCGATTGCGCCGACTTGCTTTTCGGTTTTCGCCGGCCGATTGCGCAGCCCCGGTGGCATTGAGGCGCTGGCGCAAGGTTAGGGGAACCGATCCGGAAGATTGGAACGTGCCGAATTTAACACTTTGTGAATTGTGATCGATCGTCGATCGAGTCTCCTGGTATACGAATCAGGTACAGTTAATTTTCAATATTTTAATCAATTTTGATGGATGATTACTAATATAATCAGGTCTCATTTTAGAATTTGGCACAGTGCCTCGATTTTTACCGGCTCGACCCTGCACCCTACTATCAGGATGGACCTTCTAATCGCTGCAAATAGAGGCCTAAAAAGGATGGGATCTTAGCTCCTTCATGGGGGATCGAGCTTCTCCCCGTCCGGATCGATCTCCTTCATACAGGATTGAGCTTCTCCCATCCTGGATTGAGCTAGTCAAGAGGGGTTCAGAGGAGGCATGCGGTGGGACTGGCGTAGCTTGTTTTCTTTTACCGTATAAGCAGATAAGGAAATGGGTAGCATCAATTTTTTTTCCTTGTTTGTTTGGATGGACGCATAACAGTAGTCCAATTTTGTTAAAAAAATGAAATTGCATGTTGCACGGCTTATCCGAGTGTTTAGCTAATTGTCGTGTTGCAAGAATCCTATCTATTTGTTCAACATGCAACGAATAATTAATTTCTCTTCTCTTATAAAACTACAATAGACACTGTTCATTGGTGAGATAGTGTCTATGTACATATTTGTTATACTCTCTTACCTTAACCCCACCCATAGACACTATGGGTTGGGACTACCCTTACATACCACAACTATTACAACTGCTAACACAAATAACATGATCTTTCGTGGTTACTCTTACTCCCCGGACATGTGTCGCTCCTAGTAATTCCATTCACCGTCGTTTTAGATTTGACATTGACATCCGATACAGATACTCCGGTCAAAACATTAAAAGCATGAGTGGTAATGTTAGGGCCTGTTTGGTTATGGATGCTTATTTATAAGTTGCTTATTTGCTTATTTATAGTTGCTTATTTATAAGTCTAGGTGTTTGGTTTGGGTTGCTTATCTGATTGCATATGACATATTTGCCCCTGCCATCCCATTTCCCACTACCCCCAACCATTACCAGCTCCTAGTACAGAGGCGGCGGTGGCGGGGTGCGAGCGGCGGCGGGCGCGAGCAGCGGCGGGCGCGAGCGGCGGCGGGCGCGAGCAGCGGCGGGCGCGAGCGGCGGGAGGGAGCGGCGCGGCGAGCGCGAGCGGGAGCGGCGGCGGGCGGCGCGGAGGCGGCCGGCGGCCGGCGCAGCGGAAGCGGCGACTCTGTTCCGGGAGAGAGGAGAGAGAAAGGGGAGAGAGGAGAGAGAATGAGGGTAGGAGGAGTAAAGTGCCCCATAAGCAACCATAAGCAACTCAAAACTTGCTTATTTGCTTATGCATAAGCAAAGGAAATCAAACAGGCCCTTATGGTGCGTTTGGATTGCTTCCGATGGCAGCCTGCCAATTTTTTCATCGTTGAGACGTTGACCCTGTCCCATGCGTTGTTTGGATCGTAGCCAAGATTTGGCGAGTCTGCATGCCTACATGCCCAACTAATTCATCTTCACGCCAACGGTTGGCCAAAACGCGGCTGGCGGATTCCTGTACCAAAATTTGTCTGGCCAAGGTTTTGGGTGAGGCTTGCACGGACGAAAACCAAATATGCCCTTAGTCTCCGATTGAAACATTTGGGGATCCAATAATTCCGGTCCAGAAGGGAATTTGCAGTGCACGTATATCGGCATATGCAAACGGGGAAGACGTTCAACCAACCAATGCAACTCGATCCTATCACAACACAAAGCTTCTTCATCAACCTTCCACACGATTCACACTCATTCGTGAATCATGTGACTGAGATTGCGTGAGATTACCATTTAAACGTGCTGCTACGTACAGTCACGTGATGACAGAGTTATACGGCAGCATAATGGGCCACCTGCACCCAAAAGGATAATTAATCACTCGCCCAAGTTTCATGAACCAAGCATGTAAAATAACTGCTGCCCTCGTGTAGTCCATGTGTCAGGCTCTGGCCCAGCTGTGGATGGTGTCCAGTTCTTACTATATGCTCGTCCAAATGTAGTAGCAGCACTGTGTGCGTGTAGCCTTGTAGGGACTAACCGACCAAATGCAATGATCCGGTCATACTCCTCTAGCTCATCACTTCATCAGTTCATCAGGGTGCGAATGAATGGGAGCCACCGTCGCGGCGCGACCCAGAAAGATAGGCGCACCCGTGCTGCTCTTGGCGCTAGCCGCTGCCGTCGCAGCGCTCGGCTGCGCGTATGCGGAGCTGTCGTAGCTGGAGCGGTCAACGTCGGCACTGCAGGCGTTCCTCACGGGCACGCCGCACGAGCGCGCGTTGAGCTGGAATGCGTCCGTGCCAACATGCGCCTGGATCGGCATCCGGTGCAATGTGGCCAACGCCACGGTCATGGAGCTCCACCTTCCAGGCATCACTCTCATCGGTGGTGTGCCGCCAAGCACGTTCGGCGGGCTGCAGGGCCTCCAGGTTCTCTCGCTGCACGACAATCACGTCTTGGGGGCATCCACGCGATTAGCTACCGGTAACACATAATGATATGTGTTTAGCTTGATTCAACAGGACTCGCGTAATCGTCAGAGGCCTGGCCATCGCTGCCGCGCAGCGCTAGTTGTCGATGAGCCCCCTGGTTTATTGGTCTAAACTACGGTTTAGTCCAACCCAGATGAAATCTGAGTAGCCAGTTTCCACAGGCTAGTTTGGCGGGTTGCACGGGTTGGCACCAACCCGGTGAACAGGGCTAGCTGACGGGCGGCTGTGCGAGCTCCTCAACTCGAGCTGGTGGCGCGAGCCTCCTTCCTGGGCGGTGGGATCGCCCTAAGCGACGAGAGCCACGGGCAGCCGCGCGAGATCCTTGATTGCCGAGGTCGACGGGTGGCGAGATCGTCCCAGGTGGCGAGAGCCATGGGTAGCCGCGGGAGATCCTTGTTTGCCGAGGTCAACAGGCAGCTACAGGAATATCATGACGCAAGCTAAGGAACGAGCGAGGGACGGAAGGAGAAAACACATCTGTGCAAGCAACATACATATACAAGGGCACAATAAATAATTGACATCTTCTAGGTATTCTTAAAAAACTGAGAGAAGCCGTTTTGCCAAACGTTTTCCTATAAGATAAGCCAAAACTTGAAAATGCTACTTTTCAGATGAGCCGAAACCAGAGATTTTTTCATGAGCCGGAACCATGCCAAACAGGATCTAAAACGTGCTGAGTTGCCACCGGCCACGTGTGGATGGAGCCTGAAGGTCCACGCCGAGGACCTACGCGAGCCGTTGACAAAGCGTGCGGCGATCCTTCGCAAAGATATCGGACATCTCTGATCCTTATCTCCCTCCTTGTTTTTTTCTGTGTGCGTTGACTCTGCACTGTCGTTCTCACCACACCCCGTCCTACTAGCTCCATCGCCATAACGAAAACAATACTCTGCCTTCTGCCGCATCCAAGTAGCAGCTAGCTAGCTGGTGAGTCCAGCTAGCGAAGGCACAAGCAAAAAGTCGCGGCTGTCTGATTAGTGCAAGCAGACAGAGTGGTTAGCGCAAAGAAAACACAGAAAATTGGTGATCAAGGGCGGGCGCACGGCCGGGAGAGTAGTTTAGTAGTCCCTGGCCAACGGAGCAGCCGGGAGAATAAGACAGGGTGTGCCACGAGCTACGATCACCCACCTCTGCACCCGGATCTGGTCGCACCGCGCCTGCGCAGGCATGGATGTTAATCTCTAATTATCGGTCTACTAATATCCGTGTCTGGCTGGCTCGATCGGCGAACCACGGCGCCGGTCGATGAAGCCGTGGCTTGGCTTGAATAAACAACTCACCCCACCTCTCAGCTCTCACCCGCTCCGCGTGCCGCCGCTGTAGTTTAATGCGCGTCACGCGTGCACACGGCACACGATGGTGCGTATAAACAAAAGCTAAACAAAAAGCCAGCGCGCGCGCACGTACGGCCCGTGCGCACCGCGCACGAGCGCGCGCACAGCACGAGCACGGTGTACCAGCGGCGCCTCGACAGCTTGAGCTTGTCAGGACCGGATGAGTTGTCTCTGTCTGATCACTAATCACTTTATCTTCTTGATGATTGATTCCGCATGTCTCCAATATGAAATTTTACTGCATTTTTTTTCTAAAAAGATACCATCTTTTTTTTTCTTGCGAGAACTAAAAAGATACCGTCTGTTTGGTCAGATTAAGCGCTAGAGTATGCTTCAACGCACAAGCAACGGCACCGAGTCAGACAAGCAAGGAAATATAATACGCTCTCCCACTGAGGTCAACCTAGTACGTGCCATCACAGGAAAACGTCCAAGCATGCCACTTCTCTTGCTGAGAAAGTTCCTAAGAACTCAACGGCTGGCAACAGCCGCAGGAAAAGACGCATCAAAACGCGCGATTATTTTTTCCCCTTCCTATCCTCTTCTTTCCCGGATCATGTCAAGATTGTTTCCGACTCTCTCTCGATCTCTGCCAACGATGTCTGAACAAACAAACGGGAAAAAGGCCTAGCCAGATGCACATAACGACTTTTGATTTCCTTGTTTGACGGGGATGGGTTGGAGAGCCTTTGACAAATAACAGTACGGTATGGGGGACACGAGTGGCCTGATTTGGGCACTCGCAGTTTCATATGCCCTGCGTTGTTGCTTCGCTCCTGTTTCGCGCACGAATGGACCACGGATCCATGGTCGCTTGTCAACCAAGCAAGGGAGGACGGAGTCGAGGTCGCGTGGAGGATCTTCGAGTCTTGACGACGGAGGGCAGCCGGGGAGTGGTGAGACGTGAGATGCGGCCCTGTCTCGCACGGCGGCTGGGTTGTCCGCTGGTGGAATGGAGCAGGTCCAACAAAAGCCACCTCCCTTCTAGATGCAAAATTGTGTGGCTGACCGCTGACAGCATTTTTTTTAAAAAAAAACGGTTTGATTGACAAAAAAAAAAAGCAAAAGCCAAGCGTGAGTATTTAAGTAAGCATGGGGACGCCTATCTATGTTACTGGTAAAACCAAGCTTTACAAGCACCACAAGGGGTCAACGTCAACCACCTAAAAGTGCGGTGAAAAAAAACTTGGTCCCGGTTACGACTACGTGGTCAACAGGAAAAACAACGATTCCCAGGCATCATTAGCCTGCAGAGAAGTTTAGTCCAAGCACGGTATTGCCTAGGCAGGTGTTGCCTGCCATAGCTCTGACTTGTACCAATTACAGTGCCACATTTGCAATGTTTTTACTCTCTACGTCAGCCAAAGCAGCCGAAAAAGGTGGTGTTCGCTTGAACGTTGTTGCCTCATGGAGAGACGTTCGCCTAAAAAATTACAGCCGCCGCAGTTGCCCTACGCTATGCATGTATGCTCCAGCTATATATGTACAGAGTTCCAGCTTCAGATCCACGCGTATGGATCACGACAATATCGGGTCCGGCTGGTACTTCAATTCAGGGAGATGGTCGAGCCTGCAGGGGAAATGGTACACCTCATTAACAAACCGTTTGGTTGGTTAAGAAATTCATGCCATCCTAGAAGTTTTACAACAATATATAGGATTGGAAATTTCTCAACAAATCGGCTGTGAAGAAGTTCAGTGCCGAGAAGAGTGCTCGCATCGTCTCGAAATAGCAGAGTCTAAGAGCATAAGCGAAGCACATACCTTTGCCTGACTTTGAGAATACCGGTACCGAGTTGCATGGGAATGCCCATGATAATGCATTCGCTGACTCCCTCTATCTCGTCCTCACGGCCACTGTATGAGGCATTGAATAGATGTTCCGAGGTTTTCTCAAATGAAGCAAGCATCAGCACACTGGTTTTCATCTTTGCAATGCCATATCTAGTAATGCCAAGAACTTCACCCTGTTCCAAAGCATTAACAGCAGTAGGATGTGCGTAAAGCATATAAAAGTACATGGTGTGGAGGGGGAAAAAATCAATGTACAGAGGTATCACAATACCTTGTATGTCATCAAATCTGCCAGAAGCATCATATGTCTGACATCAATGTTCATGCCATGACTTTTCATTGTGTACTGAATTTCATCGATAATAGATCTCCTAGCAGCTTCAATTCCAAGTGTGCTGTTCATTTCCATGATGTGATTACTTTTTGTATTCCTAGCATCAACTCCAGGGGTACCCATAACGGCCAGGAGGTTTGTTCTGTAATTACACATTTCTTTGATTAGCATATATCATGTCAGGACAATACTGCAGAGGTCAGGTAGTATTGCTTTAAGATCCTGCAATTCTAAACTACCCGCAAACTACACAAAAATGGAAGGTTATCAAAGCTAGAAAGCAAAAGGTTCATGCTGCTAAACAATAAATAAATAAATAGGAAAGCTTACCCTTCAACCAACAAGTTGTATTTTTCTAGTTTTCCTTCTTTTTTTCTTTCGTCAATAACAACTCTTTCAACAGTTGGAATGCCCTGATTTTAATTCAAGAAAGGTCAGCGTTGGCATCATAGTAGCAAGAAAACTTTTGCAAACGAAAATGGCAGAAAATTTAACAGTGGACATCTTGTTCACCTTCACAATCACTTTCGGAAGCATGGCTTTGAGGTTATGCAGCTCAAGCTGAAGTTTGGACTTATCCGTTCCAGCTGGATATATTCTCAACTTGGCTCTATCGATGACACGGACATGCTGCAAAGATCATTTAACTGTAAATTGTAACCACGGTAAAGATAAAGGAAAATCATCAAATGTACAAAGCCTGGAACTTTGCTCACACCTCAGATTTTAACTTGATCTTGGGATGATTCAAAATTGACAGCTGCACAGAGTCAGCAGATATCCCCATGTGCAGAGCTTCTATAAGTTGCATATCAAGTTTGACCACCAAGTTTGGCTGACTTGATTTCAAGACAATCTTTATGGCTGATGCTACCTGATCAACAAACAAATAATCAATCCAAAAGCAAGCACCAAAACGACTGTATGAAATCTACCAAGATGTGGCAGGTCAAAAGATCACACTTGGTACAAAATATCCAAGGAGAATTTTTGTTCATTTTGGTGATTCATGCTATTATATAACAGAAAGATCCATGAAAAATAAAACCAATACAAATCGTTGAATAATTTCCACCTCAAGCCAATATATAGTACCGTAAATCTAAAATTGCTGCCCAATTTCACAAACAAGCACAAAAAGCAGTTCCATTATAACGGTACCCTTATCATGGTAGTAGATGCTGAGTACATGTAAAGTTAGTATACGTGCTATTTTCTTGTATCACATAAGAACAGCTACTCAACACTCAGCCTCCATAGCATAAAGTAAGGTAACATTCAGCCTCCATAGCATAAAGTAAGGTAACAGCAGAGAAACTCTTTACAAGTCCAGTTGAAAAATGGTAAAAGTTTGATTAGTAAAACCAGAGGATAATACAAAACAAACTTTAAGTGAATATAATTAATAAATTATCTGTAACAAAACCAATCAAGCGCCAACTCACCTCACCGAGCACTGCTTTCTCCATAGCTCCTTTCACAATGCGTGCAGACAGCACATCTTTCCTAGACAGAAGCTCAGTGGTGATAATAGGTGTGCTTATCTTTTTAGCAGCATTGATAATTTCCTTGATGCGAGGAACACCAAGAGTAACATCTTTTTGATGGTTAAAGAAACAAATTGAATAACGTAGAGAGCTCGGCTTCACATTCTATATGTATATTTCTATTTCTGGACTTTTCAATAGAAAGTATTGTGCTAAATAAAGTGAGCCAAATTGATGGAGGCATAAAAGTTCTTTGTAAAAATTCCTGAAAGGTCGATATTATTTTTCAGAGATTCAATCTTAGCAGCACTTATCTGAAGTAGAAAATTTTAGAAAATAAGCTGAAACATCCTAATTCAGCAAGTTCAATGCCACAGAATTAACTAACATTTTCCTGAAGCAGAGGTAAAAAGGATACTCATGCTAGCTACTCCTGCAAAGTGAAATGTTTTCAGTGTCATCTGAGTCCCTGGCTCTCCAATACTTTGAGCTCCAATTGCTCCAATAGATGCTCCGGCTTCAATTGCCTTTGAGTTATAACGACAAAAACAGGTATCCAAGAAAACCTGATCCAGGAAAAAAAAAGGAAAATAAATCTTCTAAAATAAGGGTAACAAGCACGGAATGCAAAACTGGAAGGGAAAAAAAAATCTTTGGAGCAGACTTTAACTACAGCCTAAACTATGTTACTGGATCACCAAGCAAACATTTTTTTGCCCCTAACAAACAGAGAGATAAAAAGATGCATGATATGAGGTTAATGGTTGGTTGACTATATCAGGGTAAAAAATGCCTATATAGGAAGAAGTTGTAATTTATTGTGAGTGTTGTATGCTAACCTGATGTTGCTTTAACATAATAAAAAGAAGTGTGGCAAAAAAAGGTCAGGAACAGCAGGGAAGACTTACTCGCAACACATTACTAATTAATATAAGATGTACATGTTGGATTTACACAGAAAGATCAAGCCTCGGGGCTGTACCTAACAGTCTAACACTCTGATAACCTTGTTGGGCACACACTACTATACTTCAGTCTAATACTTCAATGCAGATTTGCCATTTCCATTTCTTGAAAGATTATATAGTAATTTCCACACACGTGGTAATCTAACAAAAGCGGAAAACTACAGCTGTCACCAGTGAAAATTTTCTAAATACAAAAGGAAAAAGTCTAAATAACTCCCCTCAAGTACAACCAAAGTCTGGATAACAACATAAAGTATTTCTTGGTTCAGTTTACCCCCTAAACTATGCCATTTGGTTCAATTTACCCCTTAACACAATTTGTCTTTTTTTTCTCCATGCACAAGTGGAGTCTTAAGTTCAAATTTTGCAAGATGATAGCCGACATCATAAGACATGTTAAAAAAATATATATCATGAATTTTTTTATCATTATTTGATAGGGTAGGATATTTAATAATAAAATTTATCATTGAGATACAAAATTATATAAAAACTAATGATGAAAAATTCATAAAACATTTTTTTAATATAGATTATGATGTCCACTACCACCATGCAAAGTCTCAAATTATAATTCAACTTGTGTATGGAGAAACAAAAATGACAAATTGCATTATCGGGTAAGTTGAACCAAATAGCATAGTTTACGGGGTAAATTGAACCAAAACATAGTTTAGGGGGTTATCTAGACTTCCGCTATACTTGAAGGGAGTAATTTGGACTTTGTCCAATATAAAAACATAGTTGAACTACTTAACAGGGAAAAAAGTGAGGGACTAAAAGTCCCAATTGACAGCAGCTCTAAGAATTCAATTCAACCATCTGGAAGGATGATCCGACTTCCGTAGCATTGTTAGTTGGGCTTTACTTCATTACCGATATAAGCCATGTGTTATGTCATTATGTGGCCATAAGGGCAAGCTTCCCTGGAAAGTACATTTATTTCTGATGGGTCAAGTCATGACTATAACAGGGATAGCCTGTGTCCATTATGAATCAAGCAATAAAAGAATTTAAGTTTCTCCCGACCTAAAGTGTCTCCACCCTTTTAATGCTATAATTCCCTTCAAGGCATGCTGCCTGGCCATCATCAGCATGGTAGTTACCTCTTTGCGAACTAAGGTTCATATCAAGTCCCAAGTCATGAACTTGTTTGTGTCATAAATCGAAAACCAAACAACACATGGAACTTAATATTTTGCAACTACTAATGCATCTAATGCTAGCCCCTTAACACAGTAGATATTCACAAATTTATAGTCAGTTAAGAAGCATGAATGTACCATATTGATGTATCCTATGGCATATTTGCTGCAGAAAATTAAAACTACATGCAAGCCAGTTGAAAAATTGGCAAAAGTTTGATTAAAGATTACAGCTCTCATCGAAACATAAATCTGTAATAGGGTACATGAATGAGGTCATAAGCACACACCTGTAGTTGTTTTGCAGATATACCAGAAATATTAGCAGCAATGATTTCTTCTATGCAAGAATCATTCTTTCCTACATGTTTCTCATCTAGATGAAGTGCCTTTCTTGTGCACTTTAGTAATTGTATACGTTCCTCAAGAAATTTTTTCAAGCATTCCTTGAACTCTTCACTACAACCACCATCGGATGAGGTTTTATGTTGTGTGAGCTTATCCTCTAACATCTGCTTGATATCATCAGGAGATAATGTATCCAGCCCCCTATGAGGACATGTGGCCTATAAAAGTTAAATGATCAGAGCACATTTTTATGATCATATAGCAAAGTATTCTCTACATTAAAACTAACCGTGACTTTCATAAACAACTGATCCAAATTTAAGGGTGTGCCATCTTTTCCTTCCATCTTTGCAGGATCCATGCCATCATCTCCATACAAAAACTGAACTATACCACCGCTAGCATTACGGACTGTCTGATCATAGAAAACAGAGAGATCTTCTAAACCCTTCATCAATCTGCGGGACATATATCCAGTTTCTGCTGTTTTCACCTATGATTAAAAAAAGATTACAACAAAGGAAGCAAGCAGATATCAGGACCCCAGTAAAATTTGTGAATGAGAATGCACATGAAATAGCCATCAATTGTGTTCTTGATGATACAAATCAAGTGCGGATGATTCTGTAACAACACTAATGTGATCAATGAGCTTTTGCTTCTACTTGAAGATCTTTTATTGCTCTGCAGTGTCTGCTGTGTAGTTGTCAATGGTCTATTGTTGTTCTGTAATAACTAATACGTGCTTGTCAGTACCTTAAGTTGAATTATGGACTGGACATATATCATGCAGAAACTCTCAAAAACCATCTTCTGTATCCCTGGTGTCAGGGGACAAATGATTTGTCTAACTTTATGTCAGCTTCAGAGAAAGATGGTATTTTCCATCAATACAAGTCTGTAACAGTTAGTAGGATCAAAGATCCTTTGGTGCCTACTTTTCCTTTACTGATCCATTAGGCTTGTTTAATTAGAACTACTAAATTATATACCAGTCATAGTGAAAAACAATTTGGACAGGAAAACAGACTGGGTGATATATTTTCAATAATGTCATCATGTCTGCTTTTACTTATTCAACTGAGTAACACAAGAAAGTCATATTTAAACTTAAATGAACAATAGCCATCTTTTATGATGCAATCCCTATAGAACGCAACATCTAGCACATGCAAGAAAAACATGTTTAATTTAGACATACCGCTGTGTCAACAAGACCTTCTCGACCACCCATTGTGTGGAAGAAAAACTCAGTAGCAGTCAAACCAGTATAGAACGAATTAGCAACAAAACCTTTAGCCTGCAAATGGAAGACAAAACCTTATCAGAATACTGAATTTACATATTCAAATATGTCAATTTCATGATTAAAATTAACGAAATGGCAGATTCACACATGTTACAAATAGAGCAGAATAGTATTATTTTAAAAAGAAGAATGTTCCAAAAGCTCCAATTTCTCTACAGACTACTGCTGTGCTGCAGTAAATCACCAGATTCATCAAATAAAGAGATGTCATTATTCGGCAAAGTGTCATGGTTGTGGTACACGTGAATTGCGAAACGAAAAGTAATGCTACAATTAGATCTGCACTGTCGAACAAGCAGTGTAGAAGATGTGCAATTTGCAGTCATTCTGCACAATGGTGGTCACAAAAAATGCAGAATTTATTTATTTGAATGGAACTAGAAATACCCGATGCACAAATTAGCAAGCCATAATCCTTTTGTCCTTACCGCAGGGGTCTTTGAATTTATAGGAAAGTGGGGAAGAGTTCTATCTATAAAACCATCTGGGGCACGACGCCCTCCGACAGATTGCTGGCCAACACAAGCAACCATCTGACTGATATTGATTGGAGAACCTTTAGATCCACACTGAGACATAATCAATGGGCTGTTCCTCCAGTGAAGTGTATCCATGCACACCTGAAAAAAATGTTTCATCCAAAAAATTCAGCAATCCACTTAAAAGCACAGCAAAGGCAGAGTGTACACATTGGTTAGTCAGTTGACAAAATCACTACATCATCACTGAATTACAGTGCTACAAGGAAACTTACCCAAGTAACACTACAGACCCACGGCATTTGAAAAAAATATATATGCAACATGAGGCTAAAATGTGGGGCATTAGACCACTTGTTATAACATTTATATTCTCGATAAATTGTCAGCAGCCGTTTAAATGCTAATTCACTAAAAAATAAACAAGATAGTGAAACTTGGTGCAGTCTTACGTTTCCAGCAGCCGTTCTGATTTCATTTAACACACCAGTTATCTTATGCTCCAACGTTTGAGCTGCGTTGCAACCAGGATGCAACGCGAGTGCACCTTTGGCAAACAAAGAAATAAGATCGTGGCATTGTTTGTACCCCCCATCTATTTTCTTTTTCTTTTGCCGATTTAGATGTTCTCCTGGTTGGACATCATCCACACCAATGGAAAAACCATGATTCCCAATAAATCTTGCACTGCAGAGGGTAAAGTACATAATTCAGATCAGAACAAAGTTTCCATACAAAAATTTGCAAAACTATGGTGCATATGTAGATAACTTGGCACTGAGGCCTATGTGTAAGGCTAGCTAACTTGGCCCAAGCAACCTACTAACTCTCCTATATATACAAAAAAAAGGATGGTGTGCCACTATTACTTGAGGGTGAACTCCCTTCGTGCCACTATGAAATTGAATGCATCTCTTACATGTCATTGGGACATCAGTGGCATATGAGGAATCATGAAAATTTTTAAGTGGCATAAAATGATTTATCCATAAATGAATCACCTCTCATATAAAGTAACATGAATGACGAGAGTACACAAAGCGTAGAATGTGTCTCACCTAAATTTTGCCAAGCGATTCATGCAACTTGCTGCAGCATGAGAATTATAATCTCTTAGAAGAACAGAGTAAATGCCATCCTTATTCCCATTACCTGCAGATAAAGGGCAAAAAAAATTTATTGCTTATAAATCGATCATGTAAAATGAAAAATAGCAGGTGCCCGTAAACTACAGGAACTAGTGAACAAAACTTTTTACTAATAACTGGTAAAATTACACATCATTTGTAATAGTGTACGCGTAGGTTCATGAGTAAATCACATAAGACTTATGTTGTCCACAGTAATGCTCTCTGAAAAAAAATAACTATCGAAAGAAAACAATACAATTTGACTTGGCCGAAAGTTTAGATTGATATGTATATCCACATTATAATAGATACAATATGCTACAGGCAACAGCATATAATTGGCATACTGATACTCATTTTTGAATTACAGTCATTACCTAAAGTGGCCTTCCCAACTTGTCCAGACAACAGTTCGCTATTTCGGAAGTAGACATAACCATCATTGGGACACATTGTTTCCCTTCCACACATTGTTTCCTTTTCCTCCTCTTCCCCCTCTTTTTTTTCCTTTTTCTTCGAATAAATTTTTTCTTTAACGGCAAGATTCAGAAACACCTTTGTACGTGCATTAGGTCGAACTAACACACTGAATAATTGTTTACCAGTCCAAAGCTCAATAGGCTGCAAAAATACAATATACCAAAAGATATGCGTATCTCAATAAGAAAGACAAAGTTTACAAAGATGAATACCAACGAAAGACAAATGCTTTATATATGCAAATAATAATTTTGTTTTACAAAATGTAATAGAAAGCACCTAATTTACCATGTTTAAATGATATCAACTATTCAAACTTTAGGCATCACTCTTAGCATAACTTTTTAGATATGACCATACAAAAACTTCACTAGGTATGTAACTCTTACTTTAATCAAGGCTGGTGTTGGCAAATCAATGTTCTCCATTGCGTCACCAACGTATGAGCACAAAAGAGCAAAGGAAGATCTATCGTAGAAAGCATCTTTTCTTGTAACAAGAAAAGATGAAGTCAAGAAATCTTGTGTGGAAGCAACCAGTATCTCCCCATTCTTAGGAGTACATAAATTATTCTGAACCTGCAAAAGCAATGGATATAGTAAATACCAGCTGCCAAAAATATGCTAGGTGTTAGCACATAAAACCAAAAATTGCTCAAGTATAACAAAGAAGGTTAGCAGATGTTACCCCCATGAGCATAAGTGCTTCAGTGCGAGCTTCCTCTGTCTGAGGGACATGCAAATTCATTTCATCGCCATCAAAATCAGCATTATACGGGTTGCAAACAGACTCATTAAATCTCAGTGTTCTCCATGGCATTATCCTTGCCTGTGCTCAAGTACAAAAGCAAGTACCCAAATGTGAGGCAAATGTTTAAGTATAGTAAGTATAACGAAATAAGGAGAAATTATACCCTGTGAGACATAATCGACATTCTATGCAAACTCGGCTGTCTATTGAACAGGACAACATCACCATCTTCTAAATGCCTTTCAACTGTATAGCCACACTTTAAATCCCGCGCATGAATCCTTCTATCACCATATTTTAAGCTCCTAAAAAAGAATAAAAGAATGATGGATGAAGGTCGGGCTAGCTACCAATTCAGAAGATCATCTAGAACTTACAGCTTTGTGCCATCAGGGGTTATAATAAAATTAGCCCCTGGATGTTTATATGGTCCATTCCGTATACACTGACGCAGCTTCTCAAGGTTATAGTTTGAAACCCTTTCAGGATAAGTCAAGACTCGAGCCATCAACACAGGAATAGCCACCTGAAGTATTAATTAAAGATGACATGGAAAACTATTGGGAAGTGGAAATTAAGGAAATAAATTGAACATGGACGAGTACCTCTGTTATTCTCAAATTTGGATCAGGAGATATGACAGTCCTTCCAGTGTACTCAGTACGTTTTCCAGACAAGTTACCACGAAATCGGCCTGTCTTCCCTTTGAGTCGTTGAACAAGGCCACGATGTTGTGACTCGGGAAGACAGGGGGCATCACTATTTACAAATTCAACAACTTGAAGTTGAAGTTGTTGCCAGCAATCCTAGAAAGAAAGAGGAGTGTTAGCTAAAGATCTCAACAAAAAAGTTACAATCTGATAAATATGTTTCCAGAATGAAAATGAAAGCAAATCAAAGCGTGCATTTGAAAATATGATCCCCGCCATTTTAAAGATCAGAATCACAAGCAAGGTTTAATGTAGCAAGTGTTAGTGTAATCCTTGTTGGATGTTAGTGTGGGTCAGATCCTTTCTTAGTACAGGTCAAGTCTTTGCCTCAGAGTGCAAGTCAAGTCTCCTTAGTGTGTAAGGCAAGACTTGAGTCTTCATGAGTAAGGCACTAGGGCTGTCTTGTGCTATAAAAGGAGAGGTGGTGCAGCAAGTGAAGTGAGAGAAGGGGAAGGAGTGTAGTGGTGTAGTGCTGATCAGTTTGCAAGTGAAGCAAGTTGATCAATGTGTGAGTGAAGCACGGAGTGCGTGCATAGTGAAGCATGATTAGTATACAGCAGTAGTGGCTGTGTGCTAATTGAGTGATTAGTGTACAGCGTGTGGCTGTGTTAGTGGAGATAGCTGCGTGAGTGTTCTTGGCCGGGTTGTGCAGCTGAGACGCAGCTTAGTGCGTGCGTGTTTGTGCTGTGTAAAATCAGTGTAATGTCGTGTTAAAGTGTGGTGAATTTTAGTGAACAAAAGAGGGTGCTGGTGTGCGGTGCCACAAAGTAGTCTGTGTTTCCCATCTGTGAGTGGCTGGTGTGATCTTGGGAGGTGCTAGAGGCTAACAGCAAGAAATAAGACAGAAGTTTGAAGTTTCTAGGGATGACTGTCCAATAATTGCACATAATTCCAATTTATTGTTTTAGCTAATTAATATATTTAGAAGACCTGATTCAATGTCAGATTTCTAGTTAATAACACTTTAGATTGTGATGTTGACAATACAGCAGCACATATGTGCAAATGATGAATCTCGTTCAATTCTGCAATGTACAACTTATTACCTGGAATAGCACTTCACAGGCAATTTAAATTTTAAATTGCATAATATTGAACTAGTTTGCAGGTTACAAGGAACACAAAGAGACACTAGTTTCTAAAAATGGTACAAAAAAACAATAAATATGAAAGAGCTTCTCTACAAAAGAAAAGGAGAGGAATGGAAAATTTCAGAAACATGTAAACAGACAAGTGAGCAGCTCTGAGATATCTTACAAAGCACTTGGAGAACAGACCCCCAGTTTGAAGGGTCTCCTTAAGGATGGAATTTGTATTAACAATGCTCTTCAATATAGCAGTAATGCTATCTTCATTACTGCAACAAGCGAGACAACTCATGATCGCAAGGTTGTTCTGGATCACCAATGAGCATGAGGCACAGGAACTCTTAAGAAAATGAAGAACAAACCTTGTTCTAGTATTACCAACAACAACAGAAGGCCTTATAGGTACAGGTGGCACTGCAATCTCCGTCACAATAAGTTTCTCTGGCCTATCACCAAGGTTTAGCAATTCACAATCCTGCAGAAACATGGGGGACATGTAACATTTGCTTAGCAAACTCAAAAAGAAAACTGAAAATGAGTCTAAATTGGAGAATAGCATCCAGTGTGAGGCAACCAATGTGCTTGGGGCAACTTGTTAGGTAGGCTTAATGTTTTATCAAGCTCATGTGACTGTCCTAGTGTTATTGAGCCCTCAGT
Source organism: Setaria viridis (assembly GCF_005286985.2). Taxonomy (NCBI): domain Eukaryota; kingdom Viridiplantae; phylum Streptophyta; class Magnoliopsida; order Poales; family Poaceae; genus Setaria; species Setaria viridis. The sequence continues at coordinate 22,772,708 of NC_048269.2, read as the reverse complement.
TCCAAATTGTAAGTCGTTTTGGCTATTCTAGGCACATAGCTTTGCTCTGCACCTAGTTATACGTTATGTCTACATCATAGTAAAAACTATGTCTCTAGAAATGCCAAAACGACTTACAATTTGGAACAGAGGGAGTAAAAGACTGAGTAGCAGCACACATCAAATAACTGTATATCCCATATATTGTGGTACTCTCTTCATGTAAGAATTTTGAAGAATGAAAAATGGCTCCTACCTCGTCGACCATTCTTCTGAATAGAGAGAGAGCAGTTGCAGGGTCTAACATGCGAACTGAACTAGTGGACACTTTTTCTTTCTTGTGTTGTAATGCATTCTTCAGTTCTTCTGTATGTCCGTCCAAAATTTTGCTGCAATCATGAATCACTATCAGGCCTACTCTGCCTTTTTTAACTACACCTGTATTTCCAACAAAAACAGGAAAGAATTGAGAGACTTTTTAGAAAATGTTAGCTTCCAAACAAATATGCGGTAGTAGACATTCCTACGGTAATATGATTATGGGCACAATGCAGGATAGCTTACCGTTTTTGTATTCACACCGGGGGCAGCAGGTTAGTTTGCATTTGTCCCTCACTTTTTTCATGATAGCACTTTTCTGTAGCGCATCGGCTCTGGGATTTCTCATCTTCTTCAGAAACTCTCTGCGGTCTTTCTCTGCAAGAAGAACCCTGCTACAGCCCTGGGAAAGCACAAGCGAACAAGTATCAAGGCAGAGTTCAACACACCCATGATGTAAGTATCTTCATGGCAGTACCTTGCAGATACACTTCAACACGTCCAGAATACAATTGAAAAAGCCAACATTAAAAACTGGAAGTGCGAGCTTCAGGTAACCGAAATGACCAGGACATTCAGCAAATGGACCATGGCAGGTGCTGCATTTGAGTTCCGTGTCTTTCTTGCTAGCAAGTCCCTGAAATTGGACATTCGGAAATAAATTGCAATTACTTGAACAATGCTACGAAGGCATTCTTAAGTAACAACTACCAATTACAACTCCTCAATCAAAATGCATATAACGAAAACGATATAAGCTGCTGATTCAATGTGGAGCGGAGCTAACGCTGCAAGCTCGGGCGGGTCATTACCATTCGCATGTCAAGCAACCCATTGGGCACCGGCTTCATGTCGTGCTCATAGATCCGGCTGTTCCAGACCTGCACCTCCGCGGACTTGCGAATCTCGCTGCCCGAGAGCACACTGAACCGGATGCTCTTTCTGAAATCAAAAGCAGACAACCGACACGGGGAGCGGCGGAATCAGTGTAATCATTGGACTATGCTTCGTGAACGGGACGAGAACGCGCGTGCTTACATCCTCCGGGCGCCGACATCCTCGATGAAGGGCTCCTTCGTGCAGCGCAGCTTCTCCTCCGGCTTCGCCATAGCTGCTCCGCAGATTAGGTTAGGGTCGCTAACCAGTGAAGGGCGGCGGCAGCGTGGGACGAGTAGCGCCGCGTGGCCTCGGGCCGCCGCCCGATTGCGTGCGCGAGACCGCCGCCGGGGCTTCTCCCGTGAAAAAGCACCCGCGCAGAAAGGGAGGTGGCAGTGGCGGGGTGCGGGGCAGCAGCGGAGGCGGCGGCGCGGGAGACCCTAGATCATTTACCTTTCTGAGGAATTAAATAGGCACGGTGAAACTAGAATCTGCGTTAAATATAACTATTTCTAGAGTTTAACCCAAACATTCGTGGGCTGGGTTGGTATGTCACGTTTTTACCAAGCAAGCGATTCTGTGTTCGAAGGCCAATCCATCCTTTGATGATTTTTCCAATTTTTTTATTTTGCATTCTTCATTTTAGCATAGTTTTTCCTTTTATGAAGTTGGCCGTAACTGGCCAATCCTATCCTAATCGGTCCTTTTTTTCAATCTCATATATTTTATTTAGTTTTCAAAAAGAAAGGCATGGGATCCCTGTTCGCTTTAGGATTGTACAGGCTTATACAACCTTTGAGAAAACAGGGTTGCAGGGCTGACGTGCGGGACCGAGATAACAACATGGACCGGCAATAATTAAGCTTGCGACAAGTTCATGTGTCAATGTATTTTACCTTTTTTGCTAAGAATTTGCCATGTTTCTGTCAGTTATATATGTGTATTCCCCCGCGTTAGAATTATTTTCAAGAATCAACCAAGCTAGAGTAAAAGATAGCCCACTTAGGTGTTGTTGGATCACTAGTCTACGGGCTAAACTTTAACCTCTAAACTTTAGTCCTGCTGGGCTGTTTGAATCCATGAGCTAAACTTTAGTCTTTCATCAAACATTGACTGATTTGCCCCTCATCCCATGCACAGCTCAAGCTCAGAGACTGTTGAGAACACTGCAACAACAGATCACCATACGCCAGTAAAAATCGACACCCGCTCTCCCTCTCCCCACCCAAATCTCCAACTCCTCCGACCTCTCCCCTTCTTTCCTGTCAGCGGCGACGGATCGGATTTACGCAATCTTACTGCCACGAGCGCCAGCCATGCTGCGCGGCAGCAGCTTGGGCAATAGCTTGAACGAGGGGGAGGGGCCGGGCGGCGCTCAGGCGGTTCGGGCAGTTCCACCTAAAGGTGCTCCACGCCGTCCTCGCCATGCGAACGCTGCTCCCACTCGCCGCCGCCGCGGCGCGTTCCGCCGGAGGGACTGGTGGTTCCACCTCCCACTACATGATCCGCCGCCACCACCCGAGGCGACCGACTGCCTGGAACCGTTGGCGCCCCGGGAGGCCGCTCGTGGTGGACGTCCTCCTACCCCCCGCCGGCGGTGGAGCAGGAGCGAGAGCGGGAGGGGAGGTGGACTATGGCATGCGAGCCCAGGCCGGACGCCGCGGTCGGCGAGGAGGTGGTCGTCGTCCCCGGCGGCGGCGCGACCGGGCGGGAGGAGCACGGTGGCGGAGGAGCTTGGGCGAGAGGAGCGGCGGCGAAGAAGATCATGCGAGAGGGACGGGTGCGCTTGAGGATAGGGTGCGAGTGTGCTGGAGGGGGTACCGTGCGTCCAGCACCCGCCCCGAGAAGTTTTAGCCCAGTTTAGCTCAGATTTTAGCTATTTGCTCACTTTAGCCCACTTATTTGGATCCTCAAAACTTAAAAAATGAGCTAAAAGTGCAGGACTAAAGTTTTGCCGTGGGATCCAGACGATTCCATTTTTTTCAAAGCAAATTACAAGATCGAGGAACACTCCACCTTCATATATGCGATAATAATTAGGGTGCAAGTACCAATAGTATTAGCTTGTGCTGTTTGGCTGCGGCCGAGGTACTTGCTGCGGCTGGCGGCTGCGATGACGCGGGGCTCAGGGTGGCTGCGCCGGTGCTGGTGGTGCGCGCGCGGCTAGGCTCGGCGGTGGCTGGGCTGGCGCCGTGGCCGTCAGATCCGCGCGTCCACTGCCGGGTCGGCGATGACGGCGTTTGCAGGTGGCTCGAGCCGGCCGACGTCGCTGCTGCCGGTGCGGGTTTGGCTCCGCGTGGCGGCCGCTGGATCTGCCGAGAGCGGCTTTGCTGCGTGGTAAGTATCCCCCGGCCTGTGGCGGGGAGCCCGCGTCCGTGTCTGCGGCGCGAGCCCCTGGGCGACGGCGGCGCGAGCCTGGACGACGTGATCCGGGGCCCTACGTGCCGCGGTGGCTCGCGGCCTTGTGCCCTGGGTAGTGACGGCGAGTGGGGCCTAGACGGCAAGGGCGGCGGCGCGTGCTCCTTGTTGGCGCGCACTGCGGCGACGCCCGCGGGGACGCTCGCGATTGTCACCGGCGTCCGGCAACGAGGTGATGAGTGGCTTCTTGATGTGCTGATGAAGTGAGCGCGCATGAGCTTCGGACGAAAGTTTTACCCGACCGTATGTCTGTGTGAGCAACGGCGGCGCCGTTAGGGCGTCGTTCCCTCCCTTAAGACGTTTGTTGTGGTGCTCTCTGCAAGATTTGTTGGTTCTCTAATCTAGGTGAAAATCTTACTCAGCTCGTCTTGGAGGTGTCGCTTTGGAGATCCTCTAGCCCGACATTCATTACTTAGGTGGAGTCTACGCGACAAGTTTTGGTGAGCAAGAAGATAAGTTTTTTGATAAAATGAGTCCAACGTCAAGTTTCTATGCAGACGAGAGATGTGATGAATTGTTGCTGCATAAACACAATGCAAGAAATATGGGCGAAGAAGAAGATTGAAACTCAATCTTCTAATTGTCTCTCTTTGTTTTAGAGTTTTCATTCATGTGTTTTTAAGCTCCTCTTTTTTTAGATTATAGTCTAACCTTTATAATCATTGGTTGTATATATCCACCACGCGTATATAATAGGCCGAATTTTATCCTTTATTAAAAAAACCAATAGGATTAGCGGATGTAGGAAGGAGCCACTAAAGTAAAATGATGGCAACACACATACATTACACACTGCTTCATCATCGCTGGTCTTCGTGAAATCTAGGTGAATATGGAGATCAAAGGTCTAGAAGTAGTGTTATTGACACAAACTAAAAGCGAGGAAGCAATTGTCGCTGGTGCTCATCGGATACCAACTCATCACACCACTGACGAATTGACGATCGCTGGACACCAAGCTAGCAATTCATATATTTGCGTTTCTTATGAACCAAAATCACACGTAAGCAATGTTTTTTTTTCCTTTCCGTATTCTTTCCGCAATACATAGTTTGCATATCATACAGGCAATACATAGTTTGTGTGTGTATCGTATAAAGATGCAGATGTTCTAGAGTTACTTAATGCAAACAACACATTCAAAACATGGATATTCAATTCAATATGCAAAAGAATTACTTTCCCAGGAATAAAATAATCAAAATGTGTTCTCCGTTGCTGCATCCTGATCTGCTACTCTGCTAGAGCTTCCGTTGCTGTGACAGGCACCGATGGACACAAACTTATTACATAGCTGACAGGTTCTCCTAGCTGTTCTAAAGAATAAGCGCGGCCGCGCAGAAGCACAGGGCAATCGCACCGAGCAGCCCCGATGCTCCACCGGCGACGGCGACGGAGGCAGAAAAACCTCCCGGCGCCGGGGCGGGCGCGTACGAGGGGTAGTAGTAGGGAGAATCAGAAGCCGGCTGACTTGCGAAATCACTCGGTGGGGGAGCCTCTTCGCCGACGCGAGCCGGGGCTGGGACCGGAGCCGGTGCCGTCGCTTCGCCGTGGTGCGGAGACGGCGCATCTGCCGCCACTGCCGAACCGTGGTGCTGCGGGCTTGGAGCGCTTGCTGGCTGCTTGTCGTGGACCGGCGCCGGCGCTGGAGCGTGGCTGCCGACATGGCTGTACGGAGTCGGCGCGCCGGCCGGCTGGTTGGCGTGAACCGGCGTCGACGCTGGAGCGCCGTGGCCACCATGGCTGTAAGGAGTCGGTGCGCTGGCCGGCTGGTAGGCGTGAATCGGCGCCGGAGCTGGAGCGTCGCGGCCACCATGGTGGTAGGGGCTCGGAGCGCTGGCCGGCTGGGCGCCATGCCCATGAGCCGGAGCCGGCGCTGGAGCGTTCTGGTTGCGGTGGCTGTACGGGCTTGGAGCGCTGGCCGCATGGCTGCCAAAAGCCGGCGCCGGTGCCGGAGCGTCGTGGCCACCATGGTGGTACGGACTCGGAGCGCTGGCCGGCTGGCTGCTATGAGCAGGAGAGGGCGCTGGGGCGTGATGGCGAGGGTGATAACGATGCCGCCTTGGAACGTGGGCGTGGACCGGCGCCGGCGCTGAGGCAGGATGGCCGTAAGGCGCCGGCGTCGGCGCAAGGCCGGCACCTCTGGGGCCGTGAGCCCCCGGCAACCGCGCGGGACCCGGCGCCGGTGCCGGGGCGCGATGGTCGGCGTCCGCAGCAGACGCCGCGACCAGCAGCAGCGTTGCGAACACCACGGTCGTCGACGCGATCGGAGTGGCCATGGCGAGAAGCTAGAGGAACGACGGCGCCTCGGGTGTGTGTTGCCGCCGTGGGCAAGCGCGCATATATAGAGTTGCGAACCCAAGGTTTGGCCTTGGGCGAATTGGTTGGAAACTTTTTATGGTTTTGGGAGGAAACAGCTTGTGCCAGTTTAAACACGGCAAATTTTGATCGTCGTCTGGGGGTGCTGAGCCCAAATGAGGATCTGATTGATTCGGCCGCAGCAAATCAATCAAGGCATTCCTTACGCAGGCATATCAATCAAGGCGTCACGTAATTACTTTCCAAATGCGAGATCGCTAGATTATGGTATTCTTTTGTTTTACTCGATTTTTGGGATTCTTTTGATTACTGCAAAGTATCTGCTTCACATCCTTGTGTAATGCATGCACACATTTCTCTGACTATCCCAACCGTCCACAAATGTGGCTTCTAAGATTAAAAATTGTCACAAGTATAAAGTTTTTTTCCCCAAATCCACTAAAATAGTCAGGATCATGTATGGTGTCAATCCTGAATTCTTTAGGATAGAATTACTGTGATCTAGGTGCTTGATTGAAAGATACACGCGTCTGATCTCTCCCTGCTTAAATTGTTCCAAAATCTTATAAATCGTTGCGTTTTGTAGACAGATAGAATTTCTAGGGTAGTGTAAATTGAGGATTCTGCTGTAAGGGGCTGTTTGGTTTTGTGCCTAGTAGGCAGCTGTGCAGCCAGGCGGCGATCTCCACCTCAGGGCGGCGAGCGACGAAATCGTGCACCTGAGAGCTTTGCGAGGACCCCAAGCTAACAAGCCCTAAATCTAAGGAGATAGACATCAGCCGAGCATAGTGGTCGCCGTGTTCCTCGATGGTAGACTCGTAAGAACAGAAAACAGTCACAGCTACCACAATCACAGAAATCAAGAGCCGAAGACAATTGTCCCCTCGTATCCAATAGCTCTCTTGGAATTTAAGTAACAGGAAGACTAAATTTCTTTAAAATAGGTCAATGCATTATTACATTACAACAGCACTACAACAATTCAGTTCATTTGGCAGCGGGCACCTCCTGGGGCCCCTCTACTTCAATAAAACAAAACATTGTTACAGATGTGGATATACTTATATACAAATCGACCTGGATGCTGAGTTGAGGCTTCACGGGTGCTGTCAGCCGACAAACAATCGAGGATACACGAAAATCTACTTTCATAACAGTATGCCGCAATCCTCCTACTGATACCTCCTCGCTTGCCCCAGATATCAGTTAACACTTAAATTTCATGTATGCAGTGCATGACGGGGTAACACCTGAGGATTCGCAACCGAATAGAGTCCAAAACTCAAATGGGAACTGACTAGCGCTATCGATGTTGGCGGTCACAGGCCTGGCAGGCTCTGGCAGATTTGGGGTTTGCATATGTGCACTGATCGCATGTCCAAATGTTGCTGTCATCCACACCTCGGTTTGAGCCACCGGTTTTGGAGCTGGTGCTTGATGCCCTGTTCTTGCCACTCTTACTTTTACCACCAAGACTCTTGGAAGTTGCGCTTTTGCTGCATGTGCCATGGCTAGTGGAAGGACCTACATCATTTAATCCAGTTTCCAAAGCCCGGACAAGATTTTCAAAATAATTGCGAGTCACACTGTAAAACAAAACAAGATGTCAAATAATTTATATTTAAAAAATGAAGTTTTCTTCATGTCATCAGAATAGAAGGCAATAAAAAGAAGTAACATATATACCTAGTTAATCCAGCCAACTTTGTACGGAAATCATTGAAATCTTTTGAGGGAGATTCTGCTTCAAGGTATACTTGAAGTTCTTTCTCTGCGCATTGATGCAACCGCTCCAAACCTGATTCTGCCTCACCTAAATAAACAGAAACCAAGAATAAATCAGTCCAGTAACAGCAGTCTATACATGTTTATTCATGGAAAGCTAAGCTGCAAACCTTGCAGATATTCAAAGAACTGTCTTTTGGCATGTTCGTGCTCTGGCAGGTAAAATCCATACGCATAAGTCCACTTCAATACTCTTCTACATTCGACAATCTGCACATTGAAAATCAAAGCAGTAATGTGAGGGCAACAGGAGTTGTGATAAAACTAAACTTGGCTATGACGAACTAAACTGGGCAGTAATGAAGTAATACCTGTAACCATGCCTCTATGATGAACTTCAGCTGTGACTCAGGTTGGCTTTGTATGTCACTTAACTTTTCAAGCTGAAGAAAGATTTGGACAAGTCAGTGTTACAAATTTTGGATTGGTGAACAGAGGTAACTTCATTTTAAGGTAGCAAAAAGAGAAACATTATAATTATAATATTCAAACTGTACCTTGTCATTCTGCAGACTTTGAAGGTCCCCCAACGCTTTTTGCCTTGACTGCACCATTAAAATGAGGATATTTTAAAGTAACCAATAGCATGTTTTTCATCTGTAAGGGTTTATGTGCACAAGAACCGATATCTCAACAGACATCTACATGCACATCTCATCTGACCTTTTTTCCTAGAGAAACTATGGTGCATGCCTTTTCATTATTTAGCAACCAGGTATTTCTAGCCAACAGAACACTTAACGTGCATCAATTGTCGGCCTGAACTCCATGCTAATGTGAGATCTAACATTTGTTCGGGTCACTTCTTTCATACTCAACAACTTACCGATTGATTGGCTGCCCATCGTTCATAATAATGTGTATATCTCTCAAGGGAGTTCTTTGCCATTTCTCTTCTCCTTTCAGATTCATCATACTGTAGCCACAAGAAAGCAAAACAAAAGGTTTGAGAAATTTTGTACATGATCTAAAATTTGCTGATCATGGTGACATCTTAAATCAGAATCTCAGAATCCCTACCGCTCCTTCTTGCCTTGCTGACTCATAGCGGTTACAAGCATAAAATCCACCGGTCCTCTCTCCATGCTCTGACCATGGACCAAGACACAACCTGTTTTATGATAGAGAAATCACTTTTTATCATGTGTACTAAGAATATAGAATGTATAAAGGAAGAAAGATTGCATACCAGCAGAACTCAAATTTGCATGGAGGAGTGCATGTGATGTGCATGCATCCCTGATTTTTTTCAATAGGTCGCTTGCATTTAGGACAAGGCTTTGAATTAGCCAGTATCCTGAAAAACATAAATAAACAGTTTGCAAGTCAACAACACAGTTCACACTCGAACTACCTAAGGTTAACAGAAAAGAAACTATCTCAAGACACATCACACAGCCATATTTTTTACAACCTCAAATAAGGGTGGACTGGTGGTTTTAGAATTTAGAGCATCATTATGCCACTAAAAGGGCATCAATTAAGCTGTAGTTTATATGTATGGACCACTGAACAACTTGATGTAGCACATGATTTTTTTTAATAGTCGAAGAAGCCAAAATATGCAATGACGCGCTGGCTCAAATATTGTACAGAGCTTAGTTGTCTGTACATGGGCTTGGTTTTTTGGCAACACCTTTTCTTAAAATTTGGTGTGTGTGGTTTGGGGTGAGAGGGTTGGTTGGTTCCAATTGGGCAATAACCAAAACGTCAGCATAATGTCCTTTGTGCCTGCTATACCAGTTCATATTCTCAGATTCTGCACTGTTCTTGAGGATCCACTTTGAAACAGTTGCACAGTCTACTGGGCGGTGAGCTTCCTCAGTGCACTGTAAAAGGGGAAAAAATTACAATCTTTAAGGTCTACTGATTACAACATGATAAACTAATCAGTCAAAGTACTCACGTTCCAACAAAACCCATATGAACAGTTACAGTTAACATCGTAGCTGCCACTGCCCATGACGAATTCCACTGCATATTCACATCCAGGAGCAGGACACCATTTTGTCTGTTCCACACAGCCCACTTGAATCAGCATGAGTTTTAGTTATGAGAAGTGTCAAACTAAATGCTGCCTAAATATGGCGGTCAAAGATAATATCATACCAACTACCAAGTAACATCGTTTTTTTAAGTAATTGGCATAGTGTAAACTGTAAATATTCAATCGTGGGAAGAACAAGATACCACAGTGCACAATTGATCGAAATCCATAGGAAATGTTGGCTTCCTTCTTTTGGGAAAAGGGGAACGTGAAGAAAACAGGTTTGGTTATTTATAATAAAAAAAAGATCATCTACAGAAGTGAGTGAATCCAAATATCAGCTGCACAGCTTTTTATTCTTCATGTTGTATGGTAAATGCCAACATCTCTACACCAATTTATATTAACTTACCTTTCTGTTATCTTCAATGTAAGATCTGCGAAGATATCGCCCATACTTTTCCTTATCTTCGTCATCAGCCAGTGCATTTATCATTTCTTGTCCAACAGCAGCAGCACAGGATGGATCAGGACACCTCAACATCAAACACCCTGGACCATCATTTATAGCAGTGCTAATGTAACCTGTCAATAGCAAAATGTCAATTGATGGTATAGTTCTAGTAAAAGATCAAAGGTAGAGTTCTTCACACCCATACTGACACTTGTGTAACAAAACGGTGCATGCAGAGTCTATTAGTATTACTAACCCTCCCCCCCCCCCCCCAACAGGTGGTTCCTGTTTGTCGTTGCTGGGTGCAAAGCAGCAAACTCCCTCCCTTTTCTAGAAAGTTCTTATCATACGCATCTCTACCCAATTAATCTGTTTTTCCAATTAGATTATATCCAAATGCAGTATGGGGAGGTAAGGGTAAATTGCATCATGCTAAGGAGAAACTGAAACGAATCTCCACAACAAGGTCAGATTGTAATATAATGAATCTTCACTTAGACTGAAAATGTATGCCATTGACAATTGTTAGGTACTGGATCCTAGCGATCTCTGCAAAATTGTTAAAACAATTGGCGATAACTTTGAATGGTATAACAAATGATGTAACTGAAGATAATCAAACTGAAGTTTAACTGCTCTCAGATTCTTGTTTTCAAAAACTTTATAGGCAACTATGACATCAATCATAAGGGTATTTGCAAAAGTGATGTAGAAATAACAATGCCAGCAACGACTATTGGTAGCAGAACAAAAGATATAATCACTAAATATGGTATCATTAACTATCACCAATCAACACCCAAATATAAGGCTGGATAAGCAATTGCCATGGACCAACGGTTTGATATGAATGAAGTGGCATTCATTTCACACGAGTGGGACAATGTTTATATAACAATAAATATTTTAATCCCAAATTGACAAACCTCTCCAACAAGTACTGCAGAAAGGATGACCACATGCCGCAGCACTCATCGTGCCGCGAGGGCAACTTTCAAAACATATTCCACATGTCACCTGTTATGGTAAGAATAAATGCGTAAGAATCAAGGAGTTCAGAATCAAACTGTCCAGGAGCATTGAGTGTCTCAACTTTTTTACCCCAACAATTGGACAGATAATTATATGATTGTTGACATAATTGCTATATATAATTATTGCACATAAAAATAGAAGTATGAATTAAAAAATATGACTGACTACAATATATATGTTCCTATTTTATACACTTCACATACACAGATACATTTTTCCCATCATCCAATACTCAGCATGCAGGTGGGAGTGCTGACAGTCATATAGAAAGAAATTGTACAAATTGGGATACAATAATTTGAGTATTGATCTCCAGCAGACTCCACAGCCCATATTTATAGTACTAGCCTACTAGGATTACCAGGTTTCAATTGGAAATGAGGATTTTATCTCCAATTCTTCGTCTCTAATGAGAATTTGATCTAGTTCTAAAACAGAAATACAGTCAGTGCCAAAAATTAAGCTATATGCAATGGCTCAAAAGTAAAACAAAGAAGATTGCAACATCTGTTTGTACCGAGCGCTCTCAATGCTTACCTGTGCTCACGGCTAGTTTAGCGCCTAACTAATGCATTGGCATGCTATATCTTAGACACCAACTGCCTCCTAAAGTGCTCCGGGGCGCAAGCACTTGGATCTATTCTTAAGCCATGCACAAACGCATTCACGCCTCAAGCACTTACTTTGACATGAAACAGGCACACTTGCAACAAGATCAAAAGAAACAGCAGCAATAACCAAGAACTATTATATTGTTCGGAGAGAGGAAGTGTGCATAGTCAACTAAAAGAACAAGTGAAACTAATGGTGCATGGGCATACTTCTCTGTCAGTTGGAAGTTCCATGTGCTTCTCTGGTAAGCCAACAACCTTGCGAACACGCTCTTCATCGGCAAACCATTCGTCATGCACCTTACTAACACTCCTGTAGGGTGAACACTAACATGAGGTAGTGAAAATAACAACACACAAAATGATAGATCAGCAACCTTGTGCTCTGAATCCATGCGAAAAGAAACAATGAAGAAGCGCATCTTGAAGCAGTAATTGATTTAATAAAACTTGAGTGCACTACTGTTAACGGGCTAAAGCAGTATTGCTTAACCTTAAGTGAATAGACATGAGCCTATAGCATAAGCTGTAGATGAATCACAACCCTGTATGCTTTACTTGCAACAGCTTGGACCTTAGTAGCCCATCATATGGAAACATTTTGCAAGGAAACAGAAGGAGCAATCTAAAATAGTAATATTTCAATCTTATGGCGGGTGAGGAGTGAGGACTATACCAGTTATAGTTTCGAAGAAGAACGCATGCTTCTGATTTAGAAATTGAAAGAACAGTTGAAACCCTGTTTATGTCATCTTCTTGGCACTGCTTGATATCAACTTCACTGAGTATGCTATAATTTTGCTGGGGCACAAAAAAATGACTGCAATGAGGAACACCTAGGACTGAATGAAGATAACTGATCAAGTGATCTAGCTTAAATTTTTAGCAAAGAGATCAGCATGTTATAACAAAGAGAATCAAATGTTAACTGCAACAAATAATTCTAATGAAATTCTTAGCAACACATTCTGGTTAGACAAATCAATATGATTACACTTTACCAGACAAATCTAACACGTCACACGGATGTCCACATTGTTATAAGGTTGGTAAACAATGTATTTTTTTCCAGTATCATGCTCAAATCACTTCCAGACTTCCCTGAACTGTTGGGCCTGGCAGTAGCTTCCCTAAGAAGACATTTAAAGCTTGTTTTGAACTGCCAGATTCTACAGAAATCCTTAATAGTCAACTTTCTTCCAGGATATCTATTTGTTTCGGTTTAGATGTGTTACATGATTGGCAAGCCAGAAGCATGAAACATAAGTAGATTTGAAGAATGAATAGAAGCTTCTCAAATAATTAGTTTGTTATCCCAAGCATCCCCAAGTCAATGCAAATTGGTAGGGAACAGGGACATTGGGAAAGACGTGCAGAAACAAGTAGAACCGATCTAAGCTACTCGACTTTGGAACTCAGACCGTTAAAGGAATTCAAGACAATGTATGGACATCCTAACGCAAAAAATTGTAACTGACAGGTAATGACTACAGTAGTTCAACATCAATGTCAAGCATCCATAGAATAATCCTGCCTATCAAGTTTTTTAGAATAATCCTGCCCATCAAGTTTTTTAGAATAATCCTGCCCATCAAGTTTTTAAGAATAATCCTGCCTGTCAAGTTTTTTGGTTATCTGTTGCCAATTGTAAATGAAATTCAAACAGGCCGTAAAATAAACAAGACATAAGGATATTGTACATACATCTACATAGTAATAAACACAATAAATACCATAGATGAAATTCATCAAACCGAAAGTCGTACAGAACTAGGATATTGGACCATGCTACTTGGACACGGACAAGGGTGTTGCAATCAAATACAGCTTCATATCCGCTTTTGCAAGTTGTTTTTGGACACAAGAATGCTACTCAGGTACAGACATGGGTACAGGACTACGACCTGGATCCAGCAATCAAATACGGAAAGTAAATGGGGGACACTGGTCTCCGAGTAACATTGGATTGGATTCTCCAGTCCCCAAGTGCTATCCCTCTAATCCACACTCCCTTAACCTATTGATGATGTGACAACATACTAGAAATGCTTGTTGTACATTTGGCAGAACAAGATGCAAAGCCAGGATAAAATTGGAAAACAAAGAAACAGGTGAAGATTTACTGCGCCATCATCAACTTTGTCTGCCCATCACAATTTTTCTTCAGAACTACACAGAACTGCACCCAATTCTGCTCTTCTGGTACAGCAGGTTATTAAACTGTTTTGCATTCACCAGTTCTAAGTCCTAAATACTTAAAATGAATTTAGGCATAGAAGTACAGTAAATCTTTCTCTTTGCTATTTGTAGGGCGTCCAGAGTTTAAAATTTGTTACAGATTGCATGCCATTTGCAGCTCGTATACTATATGTAGTTTGGCATACAACAAGCGGATAAAGCTTAGCATTACTACACCTTCAAATTTCTATTGTGTAATCACAAATATTCTACACTATCACCACTTGGTGCACATAATTTTCATGGAAAGTTTTTAATTGTCTGTCCACAATGTGTTTGCCTAGTGCCCGACAGGCATTTTATGCACCAACGGCATCACTCCTACGCATGCGTGCAATTGATTGCGCAGGCTCTGGCTTGCATCACCACTGCACATTCGTATAAGGGTAACAGCCTATGCAAAGACCACTCACTCTGAGCCAGTGCGTCACGTCCCAGTCTGCGCTACTAAACTACGAAGGCAATGTCCCACACGTGCAACGCCTAAACAGACGTCTCATCAACCACCGGCTAGATTCACGACCCGCCAATTCTCACATTCCCCGCCCGGAAGCAGATCCGCTGCCACGCACGCCACGCATCACCACGCGGCAGGGAGCCCGAGATCACCTGCTGCCGGTGCGAGAGGAGCTCCCCGGAGTCGTCGGAGTCGCGGTCGGCGAAGTCGTAGTCGGCGTCCCCGTCGTCGCTGGCGGCGAGCCCGGCCTCCCCGCCGCTGTAGAAGTCGTCGTCGGCGGAATCGTTCGCGTCGTGCATGTCGTCCTCGGAGTCCATCCCTGCGCCGCCCCCGCCGCTCGCCGCCGCCGCGCGCCGGAGTCCCAGGAGCAGCGCGGATCGGGCGGATCGGAGCGGCGCCCAACACGAGGAGGTAGCAATCGGGGTAGGGTGGCGAGGCGCACGCGCGGATTGGGGGGAGGCGAGGTGGGTGCGGAGGCGGAGGGGAGGGTCGGGGGTGCGGAGGAAGGATTGGAATAGGGAAATGGGGAAGAAGCGAGAAATGGATGGGTGGGTTGGGTTGGATTCGCTCGCGCTCTCCGTCTCTCGGTTGTAGAGGAAGCTGGGAATGAGAGCTTTCCTCTCTATTTCATACACCTTTTTTCTCTCTCCTTGTTTTTAGTCATGTCTAGTTTCTCTCTCTCCGTTTCCCTTTTCGGGCTAGTTTAGCAGCAGGGCAAATTAATCCACGGAAGAAAATTTGCAAACAAAATCCCCCACCAACGGGGAAGATAGCACCCGCCGGGGTAATTACTTTGGAAGCTAGGAACATGGGGATTTTTTATTGGCTGCTTGTGAATGGAGATTTCCCATTCGCTTGAATTTTAAACATTATTTCTAAACATTATTTCCGTTCCAAATTGTTCCAAATTATAAGTCATTCCAATTTTCTTGGAGAGTCAAAGCATTTTAACATTCGTGATATCAAATAAGTACCATTAGGGCAAGTACATTGCTACACGTCAGCAGTCTCATAGGTCGTCTCATGCAGTGCCACATAGGATTTTTGATGATGTGGAAGAGAGAGAGCGAGGAGAGAGAAAGAGGTCGTTGCTTCGCGAAACAACCACCTCATGAGCTAAATTATAGGACTACAAGACAACTTAACAACCATTGTACGAGTTATTGTTGCCATGCAACTCATAATATTTTATTTTTCTTATGCACAAATTAAGGAATTATATACCACTACCAGACAACTTATAAGACAACCCATTGTACGGGTTGCCTGTTGAATCGTTTCAAGATTACATGTCAATGCATGAGACCGCCTATTAGACGACACCAATGTACTTGCCCTTAGTTTTTTCATTAAATATATTTTCATAGTAACATTTGTGATCCTCTTTATAATTTTGATCAAATATAAAATGATTTGACTCTCCAAGAAAGTTGGAATGACTTCTGATTTGGAACGGAGGAAGTACATTTTATCAGGATGTAAACATAGCAACAATATAATCCCCTGTCCTTTGAATAACATGATACAGTGAATTTGAGGACAAAATCTGAGTAAAACAAAATAAGAACAACACGACTAAGAACAAGAACATGAATAAGCCAGTAGATAGTAACTCAATTACATAGAACTAAGTGCTGATGAGTGCTGCCATGAAGGTTGACGCAATTACGAAGCCTTCTTCTGCTTCTCGCTTACTTGCTCTGTTTCCTTTGCTGACAAAACTGACAAATGTCATTAATCTTCAGGATCTTCACATAAGATTAATGCATATAATGTCAAGATATCATCCAAAATAGCATAATCGTTGCTCCATGGTCTTCAAGAGTAACAAGTAGATGCTATTTCATGTAAGTTTAATCCATCTCGACCAGCACCAACACGGTTAGAATGAAACGACGGCTAAATTGATTCACACCATGTAACTTCTATATGGTACATGCAACTCAAAACAATCAAAACCAGCAATTAAAAGATTGCATCAGCCTCCAAAAGCCGTTGCCCAATAGAGGTGAATCACTTTTATATGATCATGTCCACAATTGAAGCTAAAAAAGTCTGAATGTCAAACAAGAAGACAAAAAAGTCCGAATGTCAAACCAAGAAGACAGAAAAATAGATCACGACACTTGGCATATCTGTGCCAGTTCAAAAAAAGAAAATAACAAAAAACCCTAGTTATAACAAATATGCATAAAATTGCATCAAGTCATATTATATCAAGCAGTAGCACATTCTAGAATGCATCATATCAAATATGCCGATCAAGTAGGGAAATGGTGTTGACCATCTAACTACCACTAGACACTAGTGGCACCGGCAGCAGTAGCTTGACAAACAATAAAGCAGATACAGAATATAGCATCAACAAATACAAAGGATAGCTCATCATCCTCTTTTTCCTCCTCCAACAAGTACAAATATCATATGGAAATATGGTTTCAGCCTAACTCAGAAATAAAACCAAACACTAGATGCATCCAACATTAAAGCTGCAAGTAACAGAAGAATTGGATATTGTACCATAGTTTTCTAGAGTAATTTATTTGTAATGAATAAAACTTGTAACTTGACATGAAAAAAACAGCTAACTGCCACTAGTAGCACAAGCAGTAGTAGCTTGACAAACAAACAAACAAACTAAGAGAATAGCAGGAGCAGCAAGCCCACCTTAATTCATTCTTAATAAGCAGGGAACTATGAATTTAATATATATTTGATACTATTAAACTGAAACTCGTCAGAAAGGCAAATACAACACCAAAGAATGAACCATTACTACTATAGCCCTCCTATGGGCAAAGAATAGGTAGAGTTAATCACTATTGCAACATTATACTTTAAAAAAGACGCTTCATAGAAATGAACCTATGTTGAGCTGCTCTGAACTGAACAGTTAGAAATTTAAAGAAGAAAAACTAGCCGAGCAGCTGAACTGAAGAAGCTATTACCACAAGTTTGCTAGTAACTTCTTCAACACGGGACAAAAGTTTGCTAGTAGGATCATTTTCTGAACTCTAATTTTCTTGAATGTGGTGTGCACTGTGCATACAAGTAAAAAAATTATAAGAAAATTTTATAAAGTGTTATAGAGCTCATGCGCAATGTCCTGGACGTGATGTGCAGAGACTAGGGAGATAATGTTAATATTTAGACTTCGAAGTACAAAATCAATTAACAGTTATAGTTATTCTAATTAAAAGTCTTCAATGAAGTTTTATTAATAATGATCACCAAAATTCACTGATGGCACCATCTAGTGCTACTGACAAAAAAATATAAATTGGTCGTAGGATTGAAAGGATTAGATATAGCTTATCAAAATTTGCGGCACACATCTCTTATAGCTTCTGAATAAATTAACAATGAATCGACAGATCAAAAGCATAGGGACTCCCGGAACAAATTCCCAAGACATAACGCGTGATAGATCCCTAAACACAAGCGCAATGGCTACAAACCCATAAAATTTAGGAACTAACAGATCAATCCCTTTCAAACTAGGGCATCCTATTTCCATTTGTTAGAAAAATAAATCTAGTTTCTACATAAAAGAATGTTCTGGGAAGACAAACAGACCATACTTGATAGAATGAATTCCCAAGAGACCAGCTACAGCGAGTCAGCAAATCAGGTGCTCTACAATAGCAATTTCTAGATACTTGATTTCTCAAATATAATCTCGAGTACAAGAAAGGCCAACAAAACTTACCCATGGTGTACTCCAGCTAATTATCAAGTAAAGAAAGAACTAGCAAAAGAAGGCTCACCCATGCAGTCTATGGTGGTGATGCGGGCCAGCGGTGGCGCTTCACGGCGGATGCGGGAGTGGGGAGGAGACTGCAGCCGCCTGGTAGCCTCAAGATCTACAGGCGGAGAGGTGAGCATAAACCCTAGTTGAGTGGAGGGAGATACGCTTATAGATCTAGCAAAATCGCCGCCGTAGAACTTAGCTGTCACCGGAGCAGAACCCTAGCAAGGAAAGGGAGATGAGATGGGGAACGGGTGGATTCGGATTCGGATGAGATGGGGAGAAGGGGTGGAGGAGGCGCACATGGACCTGGTTCTGGGAGGAGGTCGCGCGGGAGCCAGGAGCTTCAGCAGCGGCTGCTTCCTGCAAGAGCGGGCGTTGCCTCTCGCTCGCGCGAGTTGTTGAGTGGAGGAGACGACGGGGAGACGGGGAAGGCCGCTCGATGTCTCTAGGCCGGGCGTTTTTCTGTGGGGTAATTGGGCTTGGTTGGGCTGGAGTCCCCTGTTCAGCAGGCTACCAAATGCAGGAGCCCGACGCCACGTGGAACTATTCCGCGTGAGCTGCCGACGCGCGAAAAGGTCAGGTTCCCTGTGGGGAACTGGGCTGCCAAACTGGCCCTTATTCCAATAAATTCAGGGTTTCGTTTCGCAATAGTAGTTTTGTACTCCCTCCGTTCCAAATTGCAGGTCGTTTTAACTTTTTAGGTTTATAGATATTATTATGCACCTAGATATACACTATGTGTAGCTGCATAATAATATTTATGAACTAAAAAAGCTAAAACGACTTATAATTTGGAATGGATGGAGTACTAATAAGTTGCCACATTCGTGCTTGTCCTTGCGACGCAGATAAAGGAGCTGACCCACCACTGCTCTGTCGTTATATTTGTTTATGGACTCCAAAACGAACGTTCTATTAATGCTCTATTGGAGATTTAACAGGGCATTTGTCTTTTTTCACATGATGTCCATACTGTGTTAGGCATAAAAATAATAAAACCGGAGACTGTCACTTATAACATCCATGTGATCTTAGCTGAAAAATAGGTATTTAGAGTGTTTTACCGTACTTAATGTATCGAAACTTGCAAAATATACTAGCTTAGCAAAAAAAAAAGATTTATATGCTTCACCAAGCCAAGCTTAATATCTACTCTTCCGTTATAAATTATTGACTTTTCTACATATATGCTTTTTATATGCACCTAAATATATACTATGTCTAGATACATGGCAAAAGTTATGTATCTAGAAAAATTAAAATAAATAATAATTTGGAACGGAGGGAGGGAGTAAAAGATTAAATTGTAAAATCATAGAGGACAAACTCCGAACTGTTCAAAATTGGACGGATTATTTCTGATTCTAAAGTTAAAAGTTTAGAATATGTCTTTGAGGAATCTAATCTATAATTCCGTGGAATATGTCTTCAAAGAGTGGCCGTCTACCAAGCCCGAAAGGCCGCATCTGTTCCGTGGATTGAACTCTGAGCCCAACTATTCCATCAGGATTTGGGCCTAATGTGCCCGACATCACCATAGCAGGCCCATGAAAAGAAAGAAAGCATTTTTCCTCGATTCCTTTTTCCTGTGCGGATAGCATTCAACGACTTGCAAGGATAAAGAAATTGAGAAAAATCGTTGCATTCTATACCAAATTCTTAGGGACTGTTCCGAAATCGGAATAGGTGTTCCAAGTCAAACCGAATTTCTTCGTATTTCCGAGGGGATTCCATATTGTAAACAGACTCGATAAGCCTGACATCCACGCCGGCCGGGAGGGAGCCCCCGGGACCAATGATTGCTCGGGTGAAAAGAAGCTTGTCTTCTCAGTAATCGCGCATCCAGTTTCGAGCCTCCAGCAACCGCACACATCGGATCAGATCAATGATGGCGCACGAACCAACAAGAGCTCAGATCGAGATCACGTCGCGATCGCAAGGCCCACCGACGAGCAAGTGGCGAGCTCTCCGCCAAGAACTTTTTTTTGCCACGAGGACGTATAGCTCCATCATCACGACCACAGGTGGCAGACTCAAGACTGGTAGAGAACCGGGCAGGTCCGCAGGTGGCCCCCTGTCGGGTCGACGGCGTATGGTCAAGCCGGATAACGCGAGGCGTATGGTCAAGCAGGAAGAAGAAAAAAACACGCGAGAGAGGCGTTGGCCGAACGGAACGGCTCGTGTCTCTTCTTCGTGCTGATTGGCTGCATTGCAATTGCAGAGTGCCTTTTTCTCAACCGGGCGTCCGGCCACCGGCATCTAGCGGCGCACATTTTGGCGGCACTTCACCTGGCAGCCATGCCCGCACGTTGCCCGGCCATTCGATTTCGGTAAGCCGCATCAGGCTGGCTGCACCATCACGAAGCTTCTTCTAGCAGGCGTTTAGTCCTGCGGAGTACGTATTTCTTTTCGCATAGAAGTTTCTGGGTGTATGCACGACAAAAGCACAGGTTAGGAAGAGGCAACAAACACCCATCAAACCTCAAGCAATGCAATTATGCTTGAGAATGTTTGTGTCCATCTGGCCAGTGGCCACGACAGTTTTCATCACATCGAATCGACTAGAGAGTGGAGTAGAAACCATTCATCCGTTTTGAATCGCCAGTTGCCATGTACCTTTCCATGAAAGAAGAGCTACCTTCTCGGCTGCAGCTCAATTTGTCTATCTATGATATAACTCACCGCCACCTGAAGATGAGTACTTGCAGCCTCATGTTCTGGGTTTACACAGTTAGTGCAGGAAAGAATGTGCTATTTTTACTACGCACGAGCAAAGCACGCGAGGTGAAAAGCTCGACGACGACGATGCCCTCTTCCGATTTCCACAGAGGCACAAAAGCAAACCACCACCGTAGTTTCGAAGTCCAAGCTGATGGAGCAAAGCCAAGAAAAAAACAATTTTATTCGGAGGAAGTCTATATAACCCCAGACTATTGGTGGTGGATTACTTCACCCTCCAAACTACAAAACCAAGGATTCTACGCCTAAACTTTTCAAAACTGTTCAAATAACCTCCCAAAGTGGTTTTAAAGGTGGTTTTACCACCGTGGTTGCTGATGTGGACATGGCAATGGCCCACATGCCAGCCCTCTTTCCCTCCCTCCTCCGGTCTTCTCACCACAGCATTCGCAACATCCATGACGCCCGCAACCACGACCGTCCTCCTCGTCGCCATTGATGGTGCCGTCGCTGTAGCGCATTCGGATGGCCGCGAGCCTGAGCTCGTGCACGTTGTGCTCCCAAAGAGGCCGACTTCGTGGCAGGACCCACACCGCCGTGGAGGGCATAGACGGTGGCGGAGGAGGCTGACTCCGCGGTAGAGCATCGGCTGCGGCACGCAGACACCATGGGAGGAGGAGGAGGAGGACGAGCTCATGATGGCGGTCATGGCATGGTGACGCGTAGGCTTATCGCTGGTGCTCGTGAACGGATGGAGCTTCTGTGCTTGAGGACGAACGAAGAGGACGCGCAGGTGGAGGCACCATTCGTCGGCGAAATCCAACACACATGATGATTCCCCCTAAATTCCTTCATCTAGCATCATCCTCACCACTAGCGGATTGCATTTTACCCTATTTGAGCATTGATTCATGGGCAACCTTCCAGAAATTTCAAATCTTGCATGCACACCATGTTTCCATGGCGGACGTGCGCACAATCACCACGAGCATCAATGCGTAGCCCCATAGGACTAGAGGAGCAGATAGACTAGACGGCAGTGCAACCGCGTAAGAAGATAGAGCTGCGCCTGGCAATGCGCGACCGCACCATCTTCCTATAGAAGGACACATCCTGGATCGCCATCGCGCATGCCACGCACGTGCTGAGCTTAGAGCACGAGGCCCATCACGTCTCCTACGACTCCGTGCTCACCGATGCTGGCGCTGCAGGTCCGTCCATCTTGAGGAGAAGGGTGGGGGTGAGGATCGACGGGGGAGAGGAAGAGAGAGAGAATGTGCTGTGGTAGGGAGAGGAAGGAAGCGAGAGAGGTATGGTGCGGCTGACATGTAAGCCATCACCATCATTTACGTCAACAACCATGTTGAAAAAATACCTATAAAATGACGTTGGAGGTTATTTTAACGGTTTTGGAAAGTTTAAGGGTAGAATACCCGGCTGGTGGCTTACGTAGACTTCTTCCGTTTTATTCCAGACTTACAAGCTTCGCTCTCCTCCGCTCCGATCATATCCACCCACCAACCCAGCCGTATGAACAAAATCCTCCACGGGCGTCGCTGCCTCGCTGGCTTCAAGTACGCCCGAATCCCCTCCCACGTTCCGGACCGGTTCTAGAAAATTTTCCTCGGTTCCAGAAATTTCTGGCGTATTTCGGTCCGGCGGTTGCACCGCTCCGCTGCTCCTAGGTTTGATTTTGGAGCGGGAGCTTGCATCTCCGTGGATAAAGATTGGATTTTGAGCGGATTTAGGGGGGCGTTTCTGCCTGATTAAGGGCCCGGGGTTGGATTTTGGGGTAGGAGATTTTTGGTGGCCTATTCAGATTCGGCAGGAGCGAAGATGACGATCGACATGTCCATGCCCGGGAGCTCCGGGCTTCTGAACGCCGCGGGGAAGAGGAACATGAAGTTCTTCAGCAACAGCTACGTGCTCGCGCTCACGGGCGCCGCAGGAATCGGCGGATTCCTCTTCGGCTACGACACAGGTATGTTAGGGTGAAGCTTCTCTTGCAAGTTTTGCTTGAGCAATCGATGACATTAGCGGCTGTTGTTAGGGGTGTTCTAGGAGGTGGTAGTTTCTGGCTGGTCGGGAGTAGGGACTTGATTTTGGGTCATTTTGTATGAAAAGGTAGCAGCAATTCTTTTGTAAGATTAGTTTTTTATTGAATTTGATGGTTTGTATTATTTTAATTTGTTAGATATGGTTGGAATATATGACCCCTGAAAAAAATGATTGCAATATACAAGTTGTACATTGAAATGGACCTTATAAACAGCAAACATCGTTTCATAATGCATTGTTACTCAAAATCTGCATGATGGTGTTTGTAATGAAGCTGAGGCAATTTTTTGCGTGAGGCTTTTTGGGTACCAACTAATTGTGCTAGTATATCTGGAATTCTGGAAAGCTTTGAGCTTGCTACTGCAATATTTTTTTTGCACTCGTAGCTGAGAAAGTTCTGTTGTCAGGTGTCATATCTGGAGCCCTTTTGTATATCCGTGATGAATTTCCAGCTGTCAGAGACAATTACTTCCTGCAGGTTCAGTCTAGTTTACTGATTACTGCTCGTTACAATATCAATGTGGCATCCCCCCATATATGTACTGAGTCTCTGGGTTTGGTTTCTTCCTCAGGAAACTATTGTTAGCTTGGCATTAGTCGGGGCCATGCTTGGAGCAGCTGGGGGTGGTTGGATAAATGATGCATATGGTCGCAAGAAGTCTACTCTTCTTGCTGACTTGATGTTTGCTCTTGGCTCAATTGTCATGTGTGCTGCTCCTGGCCCTTACGTTCTGATTCTCGGAAGGCTGTTCGTTGGTTTGGGCGTGGGTATAGCATCGGTCACGGCACCAGTATACATTGCTGAAGCTGCTCCATCAGAAATTAGGGGAGGCTTGGTGTCAACTAATGTACTCATGATTACTGGTGGCCAATTCTTCTCCTACCTTATCAATCTTGGGTTTACTGAGGTAATACTAAATCTCCACTCAGGATCCTCTATTCAGTCATTTCTTTGAAATAGTTCACAGGCTATGCCCTCTCAATTAGAGACAACTAGAAATTACGGGAACTTTGCATCCTATCTTTAAGCTCAGCAAGATAAAGCAACTAAGTTTTGTTTTCAGTGGCATGAAAGCTCTTACTATCTTGATTAGTGAATGTGACTTTACATTGCACATAATGCTAGCAAGTAGCAGCTAAAGAATCTATTTCTTACATGTACTGATATTACTTTAGTGTGGTGCACTTTCACAAGAACCATGTTAGAAAGCTGCATCTCATGAGATTTATTTTTCCAGCATGGCAAGTTTACTGTAATCTGTTCTCTTTTATATTTCTACATGGCGTTAACTTCTTTGTTGGTGCTAGTTAATTGCGTAACACTCTTTACTGTCAATGAACAAGAGTCGGCCTTCCCCTGCCAGCAGCAATGGATTTATTACCTACAAGATGTTGTTTGGTGCGTACCAACTTTTATGTTGGTGAAATGCTCCATCTCTCTGCTTTGGAAGTTCAACTGAACTAGCTGCATCGTAGCTTTACATTCCTGTCAAATGCACATTTTAGCACTGCTCGGCTCTCATCCTCTACTGTTCTTGCCCAGAAACAAAAGCTTGACATGATAGTGATTTTCATGTCCTATTTCGCTATTTTTTCATGAATTGCTACATATTTACATACCCAGAGGATTAACATTGATGAGGCATTTGTTTTTTGCGAAAGAAAATTGATGAGACACTTGGATTGCATGGTTTCTGTTTGTGCTGGGAAGTTGATGTGTAACGTTCTTAGCAATGGTCAATTGGATTAAGACACTCATCTCTTTGCAGCTTGAAAGTCGGATGATGTCATTTTGTCACTATAGTTAAGTAAAAAAATGTTTGCATTAAAGAAAAATAAGAATTTGAATATAGTAAGCTCTTTTGTTGAGAGACTTTTCTTGGAGTTACTCCTAAGATGTTGATGTATTACTAGTTTACTACTATGTTGTGGTAGTAATATGCATGCTACATGGTACAGGTTCCTGGAACATGGCGCTGGATGCTTGGAGTTGCTGCTGTGCCTGCCATTGTGCAGTTTGTTCTGATGCTTTTTCTGCCAGAATCTCCCCGTTGGCTTTACTGGAAGGTTATTGCCTTTTGGTTCAATTATGTATTGTCTCTTTTGATAGTTTGATGTGATATCCTGTTCTTATATTAGTTTCTGTTACAGGATAAGAAGGCACAAGCTATTGCTGTCCTCGAGAAGATTTACGACTCTGATCGTTTGGAGGAAGAAGTAGAGCTGCTTGCTTCATCTTCCATGCATGAATTCCAGTCTGACAATACTGCAAGCTATTTGGACGTCTTCAAGTCAAAGGAATTAAGGCTAGCGTTTTTTGCTGGAGCTGGTTTTCAGGTGTGTTCAGCCACTGGTTTACTCTGTTACTAATGATCTACTGCTTTCAGTTTCAGTGGAGCAGATATTCAACTTAGCTACAAGTTCTGCATCTAGATTCAGTTCATGCACTGAATTGTGGCAACTGCATGTCACCTTTTCTAATATCAGTGCCAATTTATGCAGGCCTTCCAACAATTCACTGGGATCAACACCGTCATGTATTACAGCCCCACTATAGTCCAGATGGCTGGTTTCACTTCCAACAAGTTGGCCTTGCTCCTTTCCCTCATCGTCGCTGCGATGAACGCTGCTGGAACCATTGTTGGAATCTACCTTATCGACCGTTGTGGCCGCCGCCGCCTGGCCCTTACAAGCTTGTCCGGGGTTGTGATCTCCCTTGTCATCCTTGCCATGGCCTTCATACTGCAGTCATCATCCAGCCTCTGCATGGCTGCCGCTAATGGCACCTGCCAAGGCATACTAGGCTGGTTCGCGGTGGCAGGCCTCGCCCTGTACATTGCCGCCTTCTCTCCAGGCATGGGCCCGGTCCCGTGGGCTGTGAACTCTGAGATCTACCCCGAGGCGTACCGTGGAATGTGCGGGGGCATGTCGGCCACCGTCAACTGGATCTCCAACCTCATCGTGGCGCAGACGTTCCTCTCGATCGTGGGGCTGGTCGGGACTGGCGTCACCTTCCTGATCATTGCCGGAATCGGGGTGCTGGCCTTCATCTTCGTGGCCTTGTATGTGCCGGAGACGAAGGGTCTGAGCTTCGAGCAGGTGGAGCAGCTCTGGAAGGAGAGAGCATGGGGAAGCCATGGCGATTGCCAGAGCCTTTTGGGTGCTGCGCCCTAGGCTGTACATTTCAGCAAAGATCAAGCATGGAAGCAACGGCGGTGACAGTTTTAAGATAGCCCTGTTGCGCTCCGTCTGGGTAGGAAGGAAGTTCATAAGGAGCTGGATGAAGATCCAAACTGTTCTATGTTGTGGACTGTGGTCCCTAGATTGCTGTTCTGTTTTCTGATTGTATGTAATAGCCTCAGTGGAAAAATGTTCAGTGCGGGTAAAGGATCAGATCGTCCCCGTGACGTCGATTGTGCTTGGAGGCATGTAGACCCAGAGTTGGGTCATATCTGTACAGTTTTCGGCGCCCCCGATGTGCCGGAGAGAACAAAATTGAATTGTTTCTGTGGAAATGGAGAAAAAGTTGCATTATCATGTATCTCCTCCCGTCCTCCGTTGTCTTGTTCAATCTGGCTGACGGGTATGGGCAATTCCGTTATCTCCCGTCCTCCCAGGAGAGTGGTGGACTGGTGGGCGGTGGCTAACCTGAGTACCTGACGAAGGGCCTCGTGGTCTCATGGGCATCCTGTGGCCCGCCCAGGTCCAGTTTCTGATGTTGGCAAACGAACCATGACGCGCAGAACAGTGCTCAACATCGGATCGCCGATTCGCCGGAGAGGACGAACACGAACACGAGAGGAATAGGTTTCTGTTATTGTTTGATCATTACTTGTTCAGTACAGGGAATTTAGCTCAGTGGCCACTTGCTCAAAACACTTACACGTGGGCCACACCAGCCACCCCACATGGCAGCTAGCCAGCTAGAATGCTGCTAGATGCCTAGATGCAGGTGAGAGGTGACCACTGACCAGGTGTTCTGGTCTTCCTCACTTCCAGTTCCAGGTCTTACCGCCGGCGGCAACGGAGAGCGGCATTGGCATCCTTTCTTTGGAGACTCTCTTGATTATCTGCGGCAGAAAATAGGACGGGATTCCCTGGCGGTGGCGCTACTACGGTAGAAATTTTGTTCGGGAACAAGTAACAAGACAGAGGATGATGGAAGAACGACGTGCAGCTTGAAAGGAATCTTCCTCCCGGCGGCTTTCGTTCCCTGCAGTCCTACAACCTGGCGCAGCTATACGGCAGCTGAGGGCGATGCAAACCCGAAACCACACAAGAAGCCTGTCTGCCTCGATGCCCCCGATCTTGATGCCGATTTCGTTGTCTGCTCTCTCTATCTTGTCCGTGCGGTCTCCATTTCTGTTAGCATTCAGGCCCCCTATTTAGAGCGAGATGAACAGGTCGCCAGATTGCAGGGGCTGGCGTGATTCCTCGTATCACTAAATCCATGGCCGAACAGATAACTAGCTCTGCAACCTCTGCGGTGACCGGCGAGCTCGCCCGAATCCTGTTCCTGCTGATGCTGCGGCCGGCAGTTGTCTGATGCTGCAATGCTAGTCTGAACTCTGAACAACGAACATGCAAGCACAGCGTTTTTATCACGCTCTCTGACGACCCATCGCCCACTGGGACCCTGCGTTGCAAACCTGGAGCAGAGGCAGGCGGGCGCCGGCGAAGACGGCGACGTGGTTCGAGCCCGGCGGCCTCTCGCATCTGCCGAAGCCAGCCGACCGGCCAATCTCCCTGTCCCGCGCCGTCAACCGGCGGGCGGACAGCCGGACACTCGCCACCGAGCCCGAGCACCGCCGCCGCGCCGTCCGGCCTCCAGCATGGCGGCGCCACGCAGCTCCCGCGCCCGCCCCGACCACTGACGAGGACGACCAAGTCCCTGGAATCTCCAGGCCATGCACGATCTGGACCGCACGTGCCCGATCCGGCGGCTGGAAGGTACCCAGGGGGTGGACGGTATTTGAAATGGTATTTCAAATACCGTCCACCCCCGGCCCCGGACGGCAATTCATTTACCGTCCACCCCGGATCGTCGCCGCGCCGCCGCCTCCGCTGCCCGCCGTGGCTCGCCGGAGCGCCGCCGCGTCCCGGGCGTCGATCGAACCCCTTCCCTTCCTCCATGCGTTCTCTCCCCGTGTCCCCCTGGCGCCGTCAGCTTCCACCGGCCAC
Organism: Setaria viridis; assembly: GCF_005286985.2. Taxonomy (NCBI): domain Eukaryota; kingdom Viridiplantae; phylum Streptophyta; class Magnoliopsida; order Poales; family Poaceae; genus Setaria; species Setaria viridis. Next base: position 22,744,562 of record NC_048269.2, on the reverse strand, counting down.
CACGGGAGAACGCCTGGCAGGTCAAGAGTGGCGCGACACGCTGAAGGAGGCCGCCGCGGAGGGTGACGAGGTGCTCGCTGGCTTCAGGCAGCGAACCATGGATCCTGCTCAAGCCGCCAGCGATGCTGCGACGGCCACCGCTGGCAGCAGCAGCAGGAACATTCTTCCTGTGCCGCTGCTTCCGCTCCCGCTACCACCACAGGCGCTTTGTCTCTCGCAAGGAATGCTCCGTCTCCGTCGGGCATGGCGCATGGCATCCGCGGCGCCGCGATGACGCTCTCACCGAGCAACAAGGACATAGATAGGCTGAACAGCGCGGTGGAGAAGCTACTAGACGAGCTCTCGCCGGAAATCGGAGACTACATTAAGCTGCTTAAGGTTGAGATCTTAGCGCTCGAGTCAAAATCCACGGAGAAGATTGAGGGAACCGTGGCTACGAAAAGGAAGAGGCCCCCGCTCCGTTGCATTATCTTGCATCTCCTCCCGTCCTCCGTTGTCTTGTTCAATCTGCTGGCGGGTATGGGCAATTCCGTTGTCTGTGTTTCTCACGGTATCATTAACCATTTCTGCAATGCTGATTGTTTCCGGCACGGCATCGCAACGACTATGGCGACCTCACGGAGTCACGGTCGCGGCCACTCTCGAAAAATGCCAAGATCTAACGTCACCTTGGCCAAGCAGAATGGCCGCCTGCCGGTGATCCACGGATGACGGGGAGATGCGCAGGCAACGGCCGGGGGTCATCTCGCTCGCGCAGCCGGCCATGCGCCACTGCAGTGGTGGACTGGTCACTGGTGGGCGGTGGCTAACCTGACGAAGGGCCTCGTGGCCTCATGGGCACCCTCTAACCTCTGGCCGCCGAGGTGCAGTTTCTGATGGTGGCAGCGAACAAGGAACCATGACGCGCGGAACAGAGCCGCGTTCTCTTAGACTGGTCTTATCTCGCGTTGGCAACATCGGATCGCTGGAGTGAACGAACACGAAAGGGGATAAGTTTCCGTTGATTTGCTTGATTACTTGTTCAGTACAGGGAATTTGGCTTAATGGCCACTTGCTCAAAACACTTACACGTGGGCCACCGGCCACCCCACATGGCAGCCAGCTAGATGCCTAGATACAGGTCTTATCGCCGGCGGCAACGGAGAGCGACATTGGCATCCTTTGGGGACTCTCGAGGTTATCTGCGGCAGAAACCAGTACGGGATTTCCCGGCGGTAGAAATTTTGTTCGGGAACAAGTTCACCAGCTTCCTCTTTTGTCATACTTGGCGATGCGACTCTGCTGTGTGCTGTCCTATGAAGTCTCAGAGGATGATAGAACGACGTGCAGCTTGAAAGGGATCTCCCTCCTGGCGGTTTTCTCTCCCTGCAGTCTACAACCTGTCGCAGCTATACGCGACATGGCTTCGTTTTTCTTGTTATCCTTCTCGTCGGTACATTGCAGGCCCTCGCAGGTGAGCGTGAGGGCGATACAAACTACGCAAAGCCTCCTGTCTGCCTCGGTGCCTCCGATTTTGATGCCAAGTTTTTTTTTTATGATGCGGTCTCCATTATTGTTAGCATTGAGACCCCCTATTTAGTGTGAGATGAATCCTTAAAACTGAACAGGTCGGAGGTCGCCAGATCGCCAGATCTGCATGGCCGAACAGATAGTCTGCTCTGCAACTTCTGCGGTGACCGGCGAGCTCGCCCGGATCCTGTTCTCCGGGATCGTGGGGAGGCTCGACAGGCGGGCCGCGGCCGCCGACAAGAAGCTGCGGCGGCTGGAGCTGCTGCTCATCAAGATCCACAGCGCGGTGGAGGCGTCCGAGAAGCACGCCATCGAGAACGCCTCGCTGCTCCAGTGGCGCGACAAGCTGAAGGAGGCCGCCGCGGAGGGCGACGAGGTGCTCGCCGGATTCAGGAAGCGGCAGCGTGCCAGCACGGACGCTGCTCGAGGCCCCGGCGACGACAACGCTCGCCACCAGCAGGAGCAGGAACGGCCGTCCTCTTCTTCCACTACCACCGCTTCGGCTGCAGCTGCTAGGAATAATGCTCCGTCGGGCTCGGCGCGGAGCACCCACGGGGCCACAGAGACGCGCCTCTTCTCGACCGACGAGGACATGGATAGGCTCAACAGCGTGGTGGAGAGGCTAGAGGAGCTCTCGCCGGAAATCGGGATGTTCGTAAAACTGCTTAAGCTCGAGATCTTGAAGCCGGAGCAGACAACCGCGGAAAACAGGGGGAGAAAGACAAAGAGGGCAAGGCCCGATGGCAGCAGTATGAGGCACTCGTCGCGTGCAGCACATGACCTCGAGATCTCGACGCCGGAGCAAAGGTCCAAGGAGAACAATGAAAGCATGTGGTTCGCCAATAGCAGGAGGCCTTCGGCCAGCAGCGGGAACTGGCCGGCGTTTAAACTCTTCGCGTGCAGCCTTAATGCAGGCGAGCCAGGGATTGTAGCTCTAGTACCGGCTCCCGGCACGAACAAGGAGGAGGGATCGGAGGAGTCGTGTAGAAAGACACCGATGGGTGAGACGGTAGACGCTACCACCCAGGAGGAGCAAGAACGGAGCACGCTCGTCGACAGGCTCGAGGAAGCCTTTGCTGCGATCTGCAGGTCCGTCGAGCTGGCGGACGGCCGGGACCTGAGGGATCGCGAGTGGTTGGCGCGTTGGGCTTCCATCCTCAGGGAGGCCAAGGGGCAAGGCCGCGCCGTCCTTGGGGCCATCAGCGTGCGCCGCGGCGCAACCGTCGCCGTTGACGCCGGAGCCTGCGAGGAGGCAGCGGAATGCGACGACGATCGGGAGGAGTCTGAGCTTGGCAGGTTCGTGTGCGGCATGGAGAGCCTGGCTGGGGAAGTGGATTACTTCGCCGGCTTGGCATGCCTGTGCCCGTCGTACTAACTGTCTTCTACTCCGGCTTGGCATGAGGCTTGCCCGTTGATAGTTACGGAGTACTGTTACACCAGCGACCTGCATTGTAATCAGTAAGCTCTACTGTTTTTTGTCTAAACAAAAATGAACTAGCGCACAGTTCCTGTTCAAACTTTAAGTCTTGGGCTGACGTAGGGTGGTATACTTATCTGCCGATGCAAAGGAATAACCTGCCCACTTCATGCGCACAGTTCTAGCTTTTCGCCTGCAACAATTACATCCAATCAAAGCAAGCATTTTTTTTTGCCTGTTTTCACCATCTCCCCATACTACGCCGTCCCTCACGGTACTTGTATTAAAGGTAGTACTATTATACAGCATAGGAGATGCCGGCTGCTGTCAGTAAAATAGTTCATCCAGGGCCAATCACATGGCGCTTTATGGGTACTACTGCAGGCGTGTTTGACATCGGCCGCCGGTGACGCGGTGATCCATGCTCGGTGAGACGGTGACTCGGTCAATCCCCGATTCCCAAGTCCCAACAACTGGAGCCAGACGGAAGTCCACGCACATGCATGATCTCTCACGGGGTACAGGGCAAGCCGTAGACTAATCGGCGCCCAACGTGCCGGCTGCGTGGGCGATGCGCGGCGTCGCGTCACCCCTACAGACAGATCCATCTGAGCGCACGGGCATGCGCATGTCTAACCACGTGACCAAGGAGCTTCAATTAACTGGGCCAACCGTGGTAGCCTAAAGAGAGGAGCAATGTTTTAGCCTAATCAAGCACTGTTGCTCCATAAAAACATACAAACATGTGAGATGGACCTCTTTAGTCTGCATTATCCTCCACCCCTTGCCTCTATCGAGAAAGAGTAAGCAGCTTTAATTACAAGTAACTTTTTATATGCCGAATGGAAGACTCAAACAAGTAAACTCTGGCCCCTAAAACATGCGCATCACATATGTAGATGCAGGTGCAAGCTGTATTTTTAGTATTTTAGTGTGTTCATGGACTATGTCTGGCTCTGTAGATTGCTGCTTTTGCCTGATTGCATGTATGTTATTGTTGCCGGAAGTGTGCCTGCTGTTGACTAAATCCGGTAGTGCCTTTGTGCCACGAATACCATCTTTGTATTTCTTTTCAGCGTGTTCTTGTCCAATGAATAAAAAAGAATAGCATAAAACGCGCGTGCATCATATTGGCCCGAGGTGCAGGTGGTTTGGTTCTGTGGCGGAGGTGGAGCGACGGTGGAAAAGTCGCATCACTTTTGTGCAAATCTGCTGTCCTCGATCTATGGGCGGTACAGCTCTCTGTTCTCGACGGTATGATTCCAAAAGTGCTGGCGTATGTAACGCGAGCCCCATGGCCGTTCCGGCCATCCAAAGCGCAACGATCCATCTGACGCTGAAGCACGTCGGCCGTGCTCGTGCCTTGAGGGGAGGGCAGGCCGGGACGCACACAACGCGCCGCGGCGGCGCACGGCACGACACGCGGCGAGCAAGGTCTCGAGGCATCGATCGTAGGTCGTGTGCACCCGAGCTAGCCGGTAGCCGCCGCACGTACGTCCACGGAGCTGAGGCCGGCGGATGAAGGCGCATGGCCCCGCGTCTCTCCTTTGCTAGTCCACGTGACGGTCGCGGTGCCTCCCCGTGGCCACGGCAGCACGGCGAAACGCCTCGCCTCGCCGGCAGCAGCTAGCCTAGTCCGGCGCCTGCCCGGCGCCATCGATGCTGCCAATCTGCTTCGCCCTAGCCATGATGCATCCCATGCTTGTCCCAGTGTACAAATAATAGACTGGGGAGATCGATATATCTTTGGGATCTTCTGATGAAGTGATGCGACACGAAAGAGAATTTTCTTTTCCCCGACAGCACACGAAATTTGATTCGGCGTTAGTTGCTTGTCAGCACATCGTTCAAAAATTAAGTAGAGTAAGACTACTTCCTACTATAATCAAACAGCACGAAACCATGTCTAAACAACATCAAATGAGCCTGTTTTAACAAAATATACTACTCCATCTGTCCACAAATTTAAACATTTGTAACATTTAAAATTAGCCCACGAATGTAAACATTTCTGGCCAAAATCCATCCATCCATTAAATAACACATGTCGTTTATCCGGTTAAAAAAATATAATTAGCTCCCGGCATTTATGAGACCAGTTAGTGATTGATTGGTGACAAACGTCAATTAGTTGCATCTCAGTCCACTAATAGAGAATTGGCCTTTAGTTCCGGTTGGTAGGGTGCAAATCTCCTGAAAATCCATCCGGGATAAACCAACCGGGACAAAAGGAGGGGTCTTTTGTCCCAGGTCACTCAACCGGGACTAAAGACCCCCTTTTATCCCGGTTGGTAATACCAACCGGGATAAAACGGGTCACCACGGCAGGTGCTTAGTAGAGAATTGGCCTTTAGTCCCGGTTGGTAGGGTGCAAATCTCCCGAAAATCCATCTGGGATAAACCAACCGGGACAAAAGGGGGGGATAAAAGACCCCCTTTTGTCCCGGGTCACTCAACTGGGACTAAAGACCCCCTTTTATCCCAGTTGGTAATACCAACCGGGATAAAACGGGTCACCACGGGAGGTGCTGCAAAAAAAAAGAATGCACGTCGCAGCACCTCCCAAGTCACGTGATTTTTCACACGAAATATGCGCGTGTGCGCTGCATGGGATTCGAACCCACAACCTCCTGCCTCACGCGTAGCTTCCTTGCCATCCCACCTACACATCACATCTGACTATATAGGGGATGCTATCGTTTTGTATTAACTCGTGGGGGACCCTTTTATCCCGGTTGGAAACACCAACCGAGATAAAAGACCCCCTTTTATCCCGGTTGGTATTACAAATCGGGATAAAAGGGTTCGAGGAATTTAGTCCCCTTCTAGTCACCTCGTTGGGATCCTTTTATCCCGGTTTGAAACACCAACCGGGATATATCTTTGTCCCAGTGTACAAATAATCGTCTGGGGGCGATCGATATATCTTTGGGATCTTCTGATGAAGTGATGCGACACGAAAGAGAACTTTCTTATCCCCGACAGCACACGAAATTTGATTCGGCGTTAGTTGCTTGTCAGTACATCGTTCAAAAATTAAGTAGAGTAAGACTGCTTCCTACTATAATCAAACAGCACGAAACCATGTCTAAACAACATCAAACGAGCCTGTTTTAACAAAATATACTACTCCATCTGTCCACAAATTTAAACATTTGTAACATTGAAAATTAGCCCACGAATGTAAACATTTCTGGCCAAAATCCATCCATCCATTAAAGAACACATGTCGTTTATCCGGTTAAAAAAATATAATTAGCTCCCGGCATTTATGAGATCAGTTAGTGATTGATTGGTGACAAACGTCAATTAGTTGCATCTCAGTCGTATTGGTGATTGATTGGGTGACACTATAGTCACAAGTCAGAATGCCTTGCATTCCACACAAAGGAAATGCATTTGTGAACGGAAAGAACGTGATAGGAGACACATTTATTATCGTTGTGTAATGCGATGTGGTGACGAGTGTATGCTCGCCATCCGTATCACATTTCAAGTTTTAATTAAATCAATTAATTAACTGTCTCAGTATATACAATCCACCCACCTGCGTGTTAATAATGTTAATTAAACGATACCACGAGCCAATCGTGATCACATGGATATCAATTGACGCTGACACGACATATATAGGCTGAGACAGCCCGGAGTGAACTGGTGACCGATCCTCTCAAATCAAGTCCATGGCCATCCAGCAGGGAGATCTTCAACGCCGGCGACGAGCGAGTGCTCCGTCTAAGCTAATGAGCCTGGAAGCACAGGGACGAAGTTTCACGCGCGCACGTCACCATCGTGGTAAGCTCTCGCGGTCTCGCCAGGGCAGGAGAGACGCGGCGTCTCCCCGAGCGGGAGCGGGCACGATGACCACGTGATCAGGAGCCAATTCAAGAGTCTCTCTTCGCGTACAATAATAATAATACGTTTTGTTTATACACGCTACTATTTCTTTTGATACTAAAAAAGGCCATCTCGAGATTATATCCTTAATTAATTAGTTAGTTAATCAACCAATTAACTTTTATCCAACCTGTCTTCGTCTCGTATGAGGCTTGGACTCTTGGTATATATACATCGGAGTCGGGGGCCCGTACGAGTCTGGAGGAGCTTGTGCTCTGTCACCGTTGCAGTGATAGAGCATTGCGAGCGTGAACAGAACAGAGCTGAGCTTGTTGCTTGTGTACCAGGAGAGGCCTGGCACTTCTTTTCCTTCCTTTTCTCTTCTCTCACTCATCAAGAAGTCTAAGCTACATGGCGGGTGAAGAAGTGTACGTGGATTGGAGAGGGAATGCAGCGGATGAGAAGAGGCATGGAGGCATCAGGGCAACACTCTTCCTCTACGGTATGTAGGCAAATCTGGCAGCCATTTGTGCTAAAAATTCATGGCTGCATGCCTCTATTTTCCCCCCGTCAAATACGCGACATATGCCTTTATTGATCAATAGGTGAGCTGTCTGATTGGATCGGCTCCTGTTCCTTGCAAAGTTCAAAACGAGTGTTCTGTTTGTTATGTTCTTGTAATATCCCACAGTGCTTCTTTTCTTCCTTTTGCCTTGATCTGCTCAAGGATTTGTCGCTAGACGTCTACGGAGGTCTGCACCATTGCATGGCGTTAAGTTTGCAAATTAAGTATAGTAAGCTTGTTTCAATCATTCAGTGCTGAGTATTTAGCTTTGGAGTGTAGACGTACGATAGTGAGTTTAAAGGCTTCACTTCTTTTGTGACAGTGATGTGAGTGAGATCTGATACGGTGTTGAACAACTACTGATGGTCTTGCACTTGTGCACTTCTCGATCTTGGTTTGAGATTTCTGTCTGTCTACCTAAACAAAGAGTAAATATGCAAACGAAACGAAATAGAGGCATAGAGCACCGAAGTTTCTCTTTTGTTTGAACTAGGGGGGAGAAATAGGGGGCATTTCATTCTGGCAACTGACAGTTTGACCTCTCGATTAGTTGTTTAGAGCGTCTGACAGATTTTCATCTGGATCCACAGCTGTAGGAATAGTACGACTCGGAAGTAAAAAAATGGGTACCTACAACACGAGGTATCCAACGCCAGATAGGAAAAATAACCGACAGTTTGACCTCCTCTTTATTTTTATCACTGGTAACTGACATCTTGATCTGTGCTCTGTAGAAGCAGCTGCAAGAGTACACTGACTGCTATAAATCCCAAACTCTTCTCTTTGAGAAGGGTGCGTTTGTTTATCAATGATAAGCTATCAAGATATCACGTGATCAAGTATAAAAAAAATCATTGATTTCTTTGTCAAAACATCCACAACAAACAACCTCATTTGAATCCAAAATGCACAGGCACCACTATACCAGTTGGACTAGCCACCAGTTGGCACGTTAAGCCAAACTTAGTTCTATGATATCCCTCTTAGCTAATGTTATAAATTCAACTCCCTCACAGAAATGTTTGATCTCAGCTCAGAATAGTCACATCCTTTTCGAAATGCTGCATGCACAAACAACTCTACCTGAATATGTCGAGATATGAGAATGTTGGCAACCAAGAAAAAAGACCTCACCTTTCTTGACTCACATACAGCTACACTTGGAAACCTAAACTAGTCTTGATTGGTTCAGAAGTACTCCAGATCAGTATTTCTTCCAGAAATTAGATGTTCAGCTTCTTTGAACCAGTTGCAACCAAACAGTTTGAGCTGAATGTTATGTTGTTTGCAGTTTTGTTCATGCTGAGAAGTTGCCCTAGCAGCTCAAACTTCAGCGTGGTGGCCTATTTTTATGGGACGTTGCATCTGGATATTGTGACCTCATCAACTGTGATCGGCTACCTGGTTGGCGCCGTGTTGATATCTGCTGCTCTGATGAACTTCATCTCTGATGCATATATCAAGCGAACCACCGCTATATTTGTATTCGGCCCCTGTGTGATCCTGGTAATTTACTTCTCAATTTAATTCCCTATTAAAAAAATTATGTTGAAATAAAAAAACTACACGGTCGTAATTGCTCTTAAAATATTCTTCTTTTGAAATTGGAAACTAGAAGTTAAAAATTCCGAATTATAACATTTTCTGTTGGATGATGCAGGGTTACACGTTACTAGCACTGCAAGCCCATTTTCCTTCATTTCATCCTGAAATTTGTGAGATAAACAAAGAACCAAACAACTGTGAGCCAGCTAAAGGTTGGAATTTGACAATGCTCTGCTTGAGCTTACTATTGTTCGCTGTTGGGGAGGGCTGCATGCGTTCTTGCATACCATCCCTTGGTGGAGATCAGTTCAGCAATGATGACCCAAAAAAATCACAGCTCAAGAGTATGTTCTTGATCTGGCTCAAGTTTGCAAATTCTCTTGGAGCAATAATTGGCTTGGCATTCTTGGTGTGGATCGAGAATAACTTGGGTTGGAACATTGGATTTATGATATGTGCTCTTATTGTTCTTGTAGGGCTGCTTGTGGCAGCCAGTGGAATGCCTTTCTATCGAATGCAGAAGCCTACTGGAAGTCCTCTAACTAGAATATTGGAGGTAAAAGTTATACATTACAGCTGTCAGATGGAATATACACCTATTGTTGTAATTCAGTATACTTGCTGATCACAATCAATAAATATGAAAAGGCTTCAATATGTGATTACTTGCCTATAGTGCTTAATGTTGAAAGATCATTGCATCGTATTCCTTAGTTTAAATATATAGCAGATAATTACTCATAAGAAATAAAGGAATTTAATAGCCCTTTCGGTGTATGAATCTGAAAAAAATTATTATCAAAATCAGCTAGTTTGTAAGAATTCAAGATAAAAGGGAAAAAAAAACTTTAACTTACGTAGGTTCTCGAGTTCTGAACCTGGTACCTCTACAGGTTCTCGTAGTTTCATCAAATAAGAGGCAAGCCATTGTAGATGTTATCGAGCTGCAAGAAACCGGTCAAGCAGAATGCATACACAAATCTGGGTAAGTTCTTCACTGCTCACATAGTCACATTTCCTCGGAAACTTACTCATTTAACGAAGAGTTATGTTTTATTGTATCCCAATCATAATCTCCCTGAAAAAGTTGTTGGACAAATCCTGGATAATGATGGTGATAACAGCCAAATTTCATTTTGCAGCGCTACTCAAGTTGACGAAACAAAGGCCATCACCCGAATGCTTCCAATCTTTATCAGCTGCTTGATCATCTACTTGCCCTTCACGCTGCTGATGACATTAACCATACAAGTTGGCAGCACAATGGACAAAGGGGCAGGAATAATCCAGATACCTTCTGCCTCTCTTATAGCAATCCCAACAGCATTCCACATGCTGATGCAGCCATGCTACAGCCGAGTCTTGACACCGCTGCTGAGAACAACCACAGGCCATGAGTGTAAGATCAGCCCACTGCAGCGTATTGGTGCTGGTTCGGTTTGCGGGACTGCAGCGGCATGCATCGCCACATTGGTGGAAGTAAAAAGATTGACTGTTGTAGAGCAGCACGGGTTGACATCGACAGGTACGGGTGTGCCAATGTCTGTCTTCTGGCTGGTGATCCAGTTCTTCCTGCTAAGCATCATGGATGCAGCATCCTTCAGCGGATTGATAGAGTTCATCAAGAGTGAGGCGCCTCCAGCAATGAAGCCGATCGCACCAGCAGTGCAATCCTTTCTGGCTGGACTGGCTGCCTGGTCAAGTTGCGCCTTCGTTCAGCTCGTGAACAGGGCGACACGGGGTGGGGACTGCAGTAGAGGATGGCTGGACGGAGCAAACTTCAACAGAACACGCCTTGATCACTTCTTCCTGTTGCTGGCAGCCTTCGAGCTAGTGGCATTGATCAATTACGCTTTCTGGGCCAGGCGATACGCCATGAAGCAGCAACGCATCGGTACAGTTGGATTAGAGGATGACAACTGAAGAAATTAAACAGCCAAACAGTATGAGTATGCACTAGATAGGAGAGGTCGTAAAGACCACCAATATCTGTCAACCGAATAGCAGGTCGGCAGCAGGAGTTACCTAACCAATGCGCCATGCAGCGAAATTCTCTGCAGATGCAAACAATTGCTATCTTAAAGTTCACAATCCCATCAAGCAATCACTACTTTTCCAAACCCTTTTTCGATCACCATTTGCAGAAAATAAAAGGACCAAATTCTTTGTAGTGACCACCTTGCAAGGGCAATGCCAGAATCTGATCAGATTTGGAGGAAAAGGAAACGCATAGGGGTCCCTGCCTCACCTCTCATGGCCGAGCCAATCGCCACCGTACCTCGTCCGCGGTCGCCGGCGGCAGACTGGGAGGGGCACTCGCAGCTGGTCTGGTTACCAACTATGCTGCCATTCCTGGCCACGTGAGCTCGGCTCGAATTCGTCGAATCGGGCCGGCGTGTCTCCATTCCTCTGCTTGCTGCAGGAGCACGGGGAGTAGAGAGCTGGTGCTACGTGCTAGCACCTGAGCGGGATGGGGCTTTTCGGTTCCGGCGGCTGGAGAGGACGACGGGTGGCGGCGGGCGGGCTGGAGGACGAGCTCTCCCAATTAGACCAAGCCAGGGGCCCGTTTGCAAATATTTGGATCGCGATTAATAATCACGATCCGAACTAGGGTCTATTTGAAAATATTCGATCCCAATTAATAGTCGCGATCCATATATTTTCAGTTTGAATCGTGATTATTAATCGTGATCCAAACTAGATTCTATTTTTAAAAGTATAGGGTTCGACGTGATTATTAATCACGATCCGAACGACTACCCATGCTGCCTCTTACAAGCGCTCGCTTCAAGCATGTCGGACCACTGCCTACTTCTGCTGGCAACGAATGCAACCTTCAGTGCAAAGCGCCGGTTCCATTTTGAGAACTGGTGGATCAAGATGCCCGGCTTCGAGGAAGCAGTGTAGAAGGGCTGGGCGTGTTCTGAACTGACGACGGATCCTTTCACACGTTTAGACGCCATGTTCAAGAACACCGCCAAGGAGCTTCAGAGCTGGAGCCAACGGAATGTTGGACAGATCAAGCTCCAATTGCTCGTGGCCAAAACAGTTGTTCACTGGCTGGATAAAGCACAGGAGGAGCGTCAGCTAACAATGGAGGAACACCAACTGAGGAAGGAGCTCAAGCTCAAAAGCTTAGGCTTATCATCCCTGGAAAGGACAATGATCAGGCTGCGTTCACGCATTAGCTATCTACGTGACGGTGATGCCAACACACACCTGTTCCATATGCAAGCCGGCCACCGCGCCAAGAAGAAGTTTATCACCAGGCTGCAGCACGGGGAACACACGGCTGTCACACATGAAGATAAAGAAACAATGCTGTTTCAGCACTTCAACAGCATTCTGAGCACTGCCTCTGACAGAACCGAGCTCATTGATCTCGCCGCTCTGAACATCCAGCCTGTTGATCTCCATCAGCTAGATTGTCCTTTCTCTGAAGCTGAAGTATGGGGCACCTTGAGATCACTCCCGAACGACAAAGCGCCCGGCCCAGACGGGTTCACGGTGGAGTTCTACAGAGTGGCGTGGCCGGTGATCAAAGAAGCTATTATGGCAGCGTTCAACGCGTTCTATAGGAACAGCTGTGCACACTTGCGCCGGCTCAATGGTGCACTGATCACATTGCTGCCCAAAAGTTCAGAGCCGATTCACCCAGGCGATTATAGGCCAATTAGCTTAATCCATAGCTTCGCTAAACTAGTGGCCAAGCTCCTTGCAAACCGCCTGGCACCTGAGCTTCATCGCCTCATCGACATCAACCAGAGCGCATTCATTCAAAAGAGATCCATTCATGATAATTTTAAGTTTGTAGAACAAGCGGCCAAAACACTACACCGCAACAAAAGAGCAACTTTGCTGATCAAACTGGATATATCCAAGGCATTTGACACTGTTAACTGGGCTTTTCTGCTTCAAGTCCTGCAGGCAATGGGATTCAGTACAAGGTGGCGTGACTGGATTTCATCACTCATCTCCTCAGCCACTACCAGAGTCATTCTGAATGGCCACCCTGGCAGACTGATTCAGAACGCTAGGGGATTACGACAGGGAGATCCCCGATCTCCAATGCTGTTCATTATCGTCATGGAAGTGCTTCACCGTTTACTCAAGCAGGAGTGCTTCACACACCAGCACACATGGCCATCCAGCACCAGTGCTCACTATATGCCGATGATGTCATGATATTTGCTTCACCAACTGCCCAGGACACGATCACCATCAGAGAAGCACTCATTTTCTTTGGGAACGCTTCAGGGCTACACACCAACCTACAAAAGAGCCTCATAGCACCCATTGCCTGCACAGAAGAACAGGTGCAAAGAATTAGTAACTTCCTGCCGGCCAGAATTGCTGAATTTCCCATTCAGTACCTCGGACTGTTAGTGTCTAGGCTAGGATCTCTAGAGCACATCTAGTCGGGTTCGAGAGAAACATAGGGGCAAGGTGTTCCTGGTGAGTGCCTAGTGTGAGTGAGAGGGAAATAGGTTTACCTTCACCCCTAGAGGTGGGAGCAGCAGAGCTGCTGGCTATCGCAGGTTCTGTTGACGGAGTCTGCGCAAGGCAGCGACGCGCAGTGCTGAGCTTGGTCGCCGGCGAAGTGGCGGTGGTACTTCCCGCCGCTACTGCGCAACCTAGATCGGTAGGTGTGTCGGTGGGGGCGGCTGGCTTCGGCGAACCTCGTGAGCCGAGCCGGGTCCCCCCACCCTGTTTATATAGCGCAGCGCGACAGGGGCCCACCACCCATTGATAGGGTGAGCGCCCCCGATCAGGGCGCATATCAAGGTCCTGATTGGCCTTTGGGCCAATCGGGAAAGAGATCAATCTAACATTCTCCCCCTTGATCTCATCATTTACTTTTAGTTTTACACTTTTCACTTTTATTCGTTTCATCGTAGATTAATATGTAGAGCATGTTTCATCGTCACAGCTTAATTGCCGATAGAATCAACAGCTACAACACACCTCTCTATTTTGAAACAATTCTGTTTCTTTTGGGCCTTATCCAATCCAGGAATCATAGGCTTTCCCTTAAACCCATGCCGGCTAAGTGTTCTCTGAACACATTGGGAGGTAAGCCTTTCGTTAGCGGATCCGCAAGCATATCTTTTGTTCTTATATGCTCGAGACTTATAGTGTGATCCTGGATTCTGTCTTTCACAACATAAAACTTTATCTCAATAGCTTTGGAAGCATTGCTTGATTTGTTGTTGTGAGCATAGAATACTGCTGGTTCATTATCGCAGTACATCTTTAGTGGTCTGTGAATACAGTCAACCACTCTCAATCCGGGTATAAATTTCTTTAGCCACATTGCCTGCCCCGTGGCCTCATGACATGCTATGAATTCTGCGTGCATCGTCGATGACGCAGTTACTTTCTGTTTTGAGCTTCTCCATGAGATAGCTCCTCCTGCGAGAGTGAATACATATCCAGACGTGGATTTTCTATCATCTTTGTCTCCCGCAAAGTCTGCATTTGAATACCCTTTTATCTCTAGGGAATCAGATCTCTTATATGTAAGCATGAGTTCTTTTGTGCCTTGTGCGTAGCGCAACACCTTCTTTACCATTTTCCAGTGTTCTATACCTGGATTACTTTGATATCTACCGAGAACCCCGGTGACAAAAGCTAAGTCAGGGCGAGTGCACACTTGGGCATACTGTAAGCTTCCGACAGCTGAAGCATATGGAACCGCTTTCATTTGATCGATCTCGTACTGGTTCCTGGGACATTGAAAATTCCCAAAACTGTCGCCCTTGACTATAGGAGCAGGTGTGGCTTTACTCGCATGCATATTGTACTTCTTTAGAACCTTTTCTAAATATGCCTTTTGCGATAACCCTAGAACCCCATTCAATCTATCTCGGTGAATTTCTATGCCCAAAACATATGTTGCTTCACCAAGATTCTTCATATCGAAGTTTGAGGACAAGAACTTCTTTGTCTCTTGCAGTAGACTGATATCACTACTTGCAAGCAAGATATCATCCACATACAGGATTAGGAAAATGTATTTCCCATTCTTGAACTTTGCATAGACACAATTGTCCTCTATATTCTCTTGAAACCCAAATTTCTTTATTATATCATTAAACTTTAGATACCACTATCTAGAGGCTTGCTTTAATCCGTAAATGGATTTCTTTAGACGACATCCCATATTCTCTTTGTCTTCCATGACAAAACCCTTTGGTTGTTTCATGTAGACATTTTCTTCCAAATTCCCATTTAGGAAAGCCGTCTTTACATCCATCTGATGTAACTCTAAATCAAAATGTGCAACTAGTGCCATTATGATTCTGAAGGAGTCTTTACATGAGACAGGAGAAAAAGTCTCATTATAATCTATTCCTTCTCTTTGTGTAAAACCTTTTGCCACAAGTCTCGCCTTATACCTTTCTATGTTCCCTTTGGAGTCACGTTTAGTCTTGTAGACCCATTTACAGCCTACTGTTTTGGCTCCTTTAGTAATCTCCTCAAGTTCCCAAACATTGTTGGAACTCATCGATTTCATCTCATCTTCCATGGCCTCTAGCCACTTCGATGAGTGAACACTTTTCATGGCTTCTTCATATGAAGTGGGATCACCTTCTATATGAACTTCTTCTGTATTATAAACTTTATAACAATCAGGGATGGCTGATTTTCTGACCCTTTGAGACCTTCTAGGCCCCTCACTTTCAGGCATATTCTGTTCCTCTGCTTGTGGCACACTATTCTGAGGTGGCTGCTGCAACTCTTCCTCGTGTGCAATGATGGGTTCAGTTGGCTCCTGAAGGACAGGTTCCAAAACTTCACTCATCGTTTCCACGGGTGGAATCACAGTAGGTGCCTGCACCACAATATCAGGGACTGTAGCAGGTGCTTGCACCACGACCTCAGGAACTATCGGTGCGGGAATAATAGGTAGTGAGAAGTATGGTTCCTGAATCATCGGATTAGGTGCACACACCCGCTTCTTCTCAAGATCAATTTCTCGAGCTACCATGCTCCCCCTCACCATCTCATCCTCTAAGAAAATCGCCTGTCTCGTTTCTACAAACTTTGTGAATCTGTCTGGACAGTAGAAGCGAAAACCCTTTGATTTTTCCGGGTAGCCAATGAAGTGGCAACTTACTATTTTGGGATCTAGTTTCCCGATGTTTGGGTTAAACACTTTTGCCTCAGCTGGGCTCCCCCACACACGTAAGTGGTTTAGTGAGGGTACTCTTCCTGTCCATAGTTCGTACGGTGTTTTGGGCACCGACTTACTTGGTACTCTATTAAGAATGTGAATGGCGGTCTTCAGCGCCTCCATCCATAGTCCCAATGGCAAGGTGGAATAGCTCATCATGCTGCGCACCATATCCATCAATGTACGGTTACGCCTTTCAGCTACTCCATTTTGCTGAGGTTCGCCCGGCATTGAATACTGGGCTACTATGCCATTTTCCTGCAAAAACCTTGCAAAAGGTCCAGGAACTTGGCCGAATGGGGTATGCCGACCATAGTACTCCCCCCACGGTCGGATCTTACTATTTTGATTCTTTTGTTATGCTGATTTTCAACTTCAGCTTTAAATATCTTAAATTTATCCAACGCTTCTGATCTTTCTTTGATTGGATAAATATAACCGTAACGGGAGTAATCATCTGTGAATGTTATGAACAAATCATAGCCATCCACACTTTTCACAGGAAAAGGTCCACAAATATCAGTGTGGATTATCTCTAAAATTCCTGTGCTATGTTTAGCTCCTTTTTTAATTTGCTTTACAAATTTTCCTTTAATGCAATCAACGCATTGTTCTAAGTCTGAGAACTCTAATTGAGGAAGAATTTCATTCTTTCTATTCGGCTTTCTCTCCCGCGCCCGGCGATGGCCGGCGGCGACGGTGGAGGGATGGCCCCGCCGGCGCACGGCCGCGGCAGCCCCCCTCCTCCCCTCTTTTGCTAGCCTCCCCCTTTCCTCCCTCCAAAAACCCGAAGGATCGAGATCCAGATGGAGAAGAAGGGCCGGCGCCACCGCGGGTCCCCTCGCCGGCGAGCGCGTCCACCCCGAGGGTTGGGCGCGCCGCCGTCGAGCGGTCCTGTGGTGGTGCTTTTGCGCCCTCCCCCGAGCCCCGAGCGGTTGCGCCGGTGGTTCGGGTGGACGTGTTCTCCGGCGAGCCCGAGGCTCGACCGGCCTTTGCCGCTCGCCGTCGGTGGACGTGCGGCGGTGAAGGCGACGACAGGTAAGTCTCCCGGCGTCCCTCTTTTCTTTAGATCTAGGGTTAGGGTTAGGGTTTCTTTTTTTTTGTTTCTTTTTCGATCGTCATTCTTTTCTCGATCTACTGCTTTTCCCGATCTAGAATAGCTTCTAGGAGGTCTCTGATACCATTGTTTGTGTCTAGCCTAGGATCTCTAGAGCACATCTAGTCGGGTTCGAGAGAAACATAGGGGCAAGGTGTTCCTGGTGAGTGCCTAGTGTGAGTGAGAGGGAAATAGGTTTACCTTCACCCCTAGAGGTGGGAGCAGCAGAGCTGCTGGCCATCGCAGGTTCTGTTGACGGAGTCTGCGCAAGGCAGCGACGCGCAGTGCCGAGCTTGGTCGCCGGCGAAGTGGCGGTGGTACTTCCCGCCGCTACTGCGCAACCTAGATCGGTAGGTGTGTCGGTGGGGGCGGCTGGCTTTGGCGAACCTCGTGAGCCGAGCCGGGTCCCCCCACCCTGTTTATATAGCGCAGCGCGACAGGGGCCCACCACCCATTGATAGGGTGAGCGCCCCCGATCAGGGCGCAGATCAAGGTCCTGATTGGCCTTTGGGCCAATCGGGAAAGAGATCAATCTAACACGGACTCCCACTGACTATTGACTGTCTCAACAAAGCTCACCTGCAACCACTGGTAGACAAAGTAGCAAGCAGCATACCAACCTGGAAAGCTTCTCTGATGAACAAAGCAGGCCGGCTGACAATGGTCAAGGTGGTCATGAGCTCAATTTGTACCCACACATTCATTTCACTGAAGATACCGGAGTGGGTGATCCATGAGATTGACAAGCGCCGACGGGGCTTCCTTTGGGCAGCTCAGCAAAAGGCTCATGGACGGCAATGCCTCGTCGCTTGGACTGCATCATGCAGACCAGTGGAACTAGGAGGTCTTGGAATCACTGATCTCAGGATTGCTTCTTATACCCTGATATTGAGATGGATGTGGTTGAAAAGAACCGATCCTGACAGACCATGGAAGCACCTGCCACTCCAGTTTGGCAATGACAATGTGCTTCAGAAGATGTTCCAGGCTTCGATCCAGGTACATCTGGGGGATGGCAACCTTGCCTTATTCTGGATTGACAGATGGAATGGCAATTCATCGCCATGCTCCATCGCCGTTGATCTTTGCAACCTCGTCAGGCCAAGATTAAGAAACAGACGCTCGGTTGCTGAAGCTATGCAGGATAAGAAGTGGATATCGGACGTTGTTGGACGGCTAACAGTGCCGGCCATCCATCAGCATGTGCACCTATGGCACGAATTACAGCATATTCAGTTAAGGCCTGGCATAGAGGATGCTATCACCTGGAGATGGGAGCCCTCAGGTGTTTATTCGGCAAGATCTGCATGTAGAGCATTCTTCATTGGATCACCAATCTCTCCTGCAGGCAAGTTGATCTGGAAAGCTTGGGCGCCAATGAAGATCCGCTTCTTCATGTGGCTGGCCTGCAGAGATCGCCTGTGGACAGCTGCCAGACGCCATCGCCGGGGTTTGCAGGACAACACCGCGTGTGCCTTATGTGATCAGGAATTAGAAGATGCTGACCACCTGTTTGCCCGTTGCTCATACACACAACAGTTATGGTACCTCGTCAGTTCCATCCTGCACATTCCTAGTCTGGCGCCAAATCAAGATATGAGTTTAGTTGAATGGTGGCTTCAGAAGAGACACGGCCTAAACGCTCGACAGAGGAAAGGACTTGACTCCAGCTTCACGCTTATATCCTGGAAGATTTGGAAAGAGCGCAACAACATGGTGTTTAGCAGAGCGCCTCCTATGCAGCCAGCGCCGCTGTTACAACGGATCCTCGACGAAGCACTCCTTTGATCAGCAGCTGGCGCCAAACATCTTGCCACCCTCGGCTGGCCGGCACCAGCAGAAGCTCAGGGAACGGGATAGTGTAATAGTGAGCTTCGTATTTCTCTAAGCGGTTGTTGATCATCTATACATAGGCTAACAAACTCTTAATCATGTGCGTGCGCCCGAACGGCCCGCGTTATACTAAGTTTTATTCATCATTTTCTTAATACAAATATACGCAGCTCTCCTGCGTATTCACGGAAAAAAAAATTATCCAGGTCGGCTGCATTGCAATTGCAACCGCCGGCGGTCGCCGCGGTTCATCCCGCGCCCGCCCTCCGTCAAATCCGCGAGCTCAGAATTCTCCTCCGGATTCCCCCACGCGCTCCCTCCACTTACGGTCCGAGCTGCTCCGGAAATGCCGAGGCGGACGGCCGCGCCGGCGCATCGAGAGCGCACGGTGCGCAGGCACGGGAGGGCGCGTAGAAGCCACCAATCGACTACGGTCCCGTTTGTATCCGCTATAAGCGGCTTATCGGTGGAAATAAGCGAGAATCCCGCCAAACGTTTTGCTTATTTCCACCGATTCTTGCTTATATGGTAAGCCGCTCCAACGTTTTGAACTAAAAGAAGTGAAAAGGGAGAAGCGAGAAAATCTTCGTTTAGATTATAATCAAGCGTGGCTAGAAGGACAGCTCGCCGAACGGCGACGCGGCGCTCGTGGACTACGGTGGCGTGGCCCCCACCATTACAAAATAGGTCACAAGCAGCTCATTCTGAAACTGAGCACATCACTCCCTGATCCTTTTCTTTTTCTAGTTTCGTCTTGACTCTTGAGCAGCAAGAACTGCAGAAATTCTGGATGCCATACGCTGGTCCGCGACTCCACCTCGCGCTGATACCCTTCCTGGCACGCGCGCGGCTCTATTCAGCCTTACCAGAAGAGCGTCCGTGATGGCCGTGGTAGCCAAGAGCCGGCATGGCATCAGCTTCGGGTTCCTCCGTCGGGAATGGCGGTGGCCGTCCACCGCACTGGAGACGCTGCTCCTGGCCATTCCTTCCACCCCTGCCACCCCTTTGCCTGCTTGCACTTTATCCAAAATATGTATGTATTTCTCGATCTGTAGATCAATTTCATTTGATTTATTCCTCCAGTGTGTATGCAATAACTGAAGAGGATAATTACATGCAAGCCGGGAGCCTGAATCTGTTCATAGACTATTTTTCTGGCAGAGGATTTAATCAGCAGCAAGCCAACAACTGATCTTGCATCCCGGGACTTGTGTACTCTGGCATTAGTAATGACGATACTTGAACTAAAATCTGCTTTCTGATTGCTGGTGTTGTTCCTTTCTGGCACAACTTGCATTTGTTCTTGTCCGTTGCTAGGCTGTCTTTTAGAACAATATGTTCTGGGGCATCAATTCTCTTTTCTGTCGTACTTTCGTATATGTTTGTTATCTTGCTTTCAGACATCAGCATCTCCTGACTCCTGTGCATAAGTTATAGTTGCTCAGAACAATCAGTAAATTGATGATTTAATTACAAAACATCAAATTCAGTATCTTGGCATGTGGAAAGCAATATCCGCTTATTGTAGTACTTGCAGACTTCTCTCGTTGTAAATATTCCTGAGTTTTCTCCCTTGATGGTGATGAATGTTTGTTTTAGTGTGATTACTTGCTGTAGTATCCAAATTTCAGTCAACAGGGAGTAGGTGAGAAATCAACTTTGAGATGGTAGTTGGTATCTATGGGGCTTGCAATATCAATTGCATAAAATAGGGCAGAATCTTTTATTGATCATGTTGATGGTATCACCCCTTTGAATTTGAATGTCCATCTGCTTATTTATAGCTTTATATCACTCTTGTTTGCAAGAGATGAAATGGACTAGCAGTAATCAAGATTCAAGAGGAAGAAGACAAACTTTCCAGCAGTACCATGTCAATTAGAGGCTCTGTAGATGGAGATCCCATCTAAGATTTGTATATCGGAGTCAGAGCATTATGCCTTATATACTATAAGTCTCTGTGTGTTCCTATTAATCTATCTTTCCCGAATTATGTGCATAGTTATGGGATAAGGACACCATCACCTTACCAGAAAGCCATATTTGAACCAACTCCACCTTACCAGAAAGCCATATTTGAACCAACTCCATGCCATCACCATGAAGCTCATTTATGCTGGCTCATTTATGCTGGCTCAGTGTTGAGAAAATATGCATGTAGTTAAAAACCTGAGTGTGTGTGGGTGTTTGTTGTAAGGGATTCTTACCCCTTTTCCTTCTTAATATAATGATATGCAGCTCTCCTGCGTGTTTGAGAAAAAAAGTGTTGAGAAAAGATTTTGTATAGTTTATGTTTTTGCTGGCTTGATTTCAGGACTTATGTGCTCAGGTATGGCGAGATGGTTGCTGTGCCTTTTTTCCTTATTACTGCTATCATGTCTTTCCGGCACATCTGGTAATTGTGCTTATCCATGACTAACTATTTATTAGGTTTCCATCTTCTAAAACAATATGATTTGGGGGACCTAGGACGACCTGTTTCTCTATTAGACTTTGATTCTAATATACCTATATATCCTGCTGCTTTCAGATGTAAGCATTTCCTGTTCATAGTTAACCTGCACGGCTGCACTGCTATGCAGAGGAACTTGGTTTTCTAAAGATGCTCAAATAATTAGTTATTGACATTTGAATTACAAATATCACACTCAGAATGATGGCATGCTGTAGCAAAGCTTGTGTCCTTTTCTTTTCTTTTCTTTTCTTTTCGTTTTTACTTACAGACATTTCCCATTTGACACGCCCCTGGTTATTTTTTTGTTATTAGTTGTGCCTGTTGTAGTGCCTAAATTTCAGTTAGCAGGAAATATGAGCAATGGAAGTCCACTTTAGTGTTGGTAGTTGGTAGTATACAGGCTTGAGTAGCAATGGCATAAAATAGGCCGAATCTTTGATTCATCACCAACCCATTCATCACCAACCCACTTTGAATTTTAATATCTGGACCATCTGTTTACTTATACCCCTCTTGTTTTCAAGGGATGCATTGGGCAGACAGTAGTCGAGGGAGAAGAAACTTTTCTGTAGTACCATGGCAGTTGGAGGTTTTGTGGACTGGAGAGGAAGCCTCATCAAGAAAGAGGTGCATGGAGGGGTCAGGGCAGCATGGTTTATGTACTGTAAGTCTCTACACACTAAGTTCCTTGTATGATCTATCATCCTGAATTACGTGTTTAGTCATTTGCAAGCATGCGTCCTGGATGAGATGTATTCTTATTTTCAAACTTCCTCTCCTCCACCTTTTTCCCCTTGCAGTCCTGACTTTTGTAACAAGCATGGTTAATATCCCATTTTTGCTGAATTCGGTCATCTATCTCCAAGGAACAATGCATATGGGAGTATCAGGCTCTGCAACTACAGTCACTAATCTTGTTGGCGCCACATCTGGATTTGCTTTGATAGGAGCTTTCCTCTCAGACTCGTACATCACTCGTTCTAGGACTATACTTCTGTTTGGTCCATTGGAGTTTCTGGTAATTCTTTTCCTGGTCTTTCCAACTAGCTACAGCCTAGAAAAGATATTTTGCATGTTCTGTTGCTTTTACTAGATGTGGACCTTTCGATAGTAGAGATCACAGTGATAGTTTCAATTAGAGAAGTGAAAAAAAGAACATCAGTATCCTAAGACTAATGGTAAAATTGGCTACCTGCAATGCATAATTAAGTCAAAAGGCGCTAATGTTCTTACCCTTTTTTCTTCTTAATATAATGACACGCAGCTCTCCTGCATGTTCGGGGGAAAAAATGGCTACCTGAATTACTTTAAATTTTGCGTGAAGTTTTTTTTACTTGAGAAAGGTATTCTCAATTTCTATTAATAGAAGCCACCAAATGTTACAGCTAGTTGATACCAGCAAAGAAAGGAAGGAAAACAATTGAACATTGCATAGTCGTACCCTGCTGCATCTGCAACAAACTACCAGAACAAAGTCTGACATGTTAATGAGATTCAAGAAACTGACATCCAACACAATCTTTTCTATGCCCAAAATCATCAGCTAATCCTCCTCGCAGTCACAGATCGCCCTCTGCTTTTATGAAACACCTCAATCACCACTTGGCATAGAAGATTAGTGGCCAACAAATTGTTCAATTTTGCATGAGTGACTCTTATTTTGGCACAATAGGCGTGTTAGGATCTGATCTGGACAATATTTTAGTAGTAAAAGAGGACGGATATCCTAGGTCATGGTTCTGGGCTTCTGTCATGTGCATTGCTGATTTCACGTGCTTCCATCCAAAGCTAGTACTCTAGGTATATTCCAAACATTTTAACTGGTTTATACTGTAAATTTTGCTACAAATATTCTCTGCCAGCTTTGAAAAGTCATCAAAAGAGTAGTAATAGTCCCAAATTCTACAAGGTTCAAGTTTATGATGTGGGATTTGTTCTTGATGAAACCTGCACTGGGTAAAAGTTATTTTACGAGCCTTTTCTTTGAAACTATGTATGTATTATTCATGAATAAACAGGCACTAGTGCAGGGCTATGGATTGCTTGCACTGCAAGCCTACATTCCGTCACTCCATCCACCACCTTGCAACATTGAAGTTGAACTGAGTGACTGCAAAGAGGTCCATGGTTGGAACGCTACACTATTTTATGCAGCCTTGTATATCAGTGCATTTGGAGAAGGTTGCATACGTGCTTGCTTGCCATCCCTCGGAGCAGATCAGTTTGACCATGAAGACCCCTCTGAATCCCACCAACAGTCCAGCTTCTTTAACTGGTACACATTTGGGATCTCCTTTGGAGGTTTTGTGGGGCTAATTTTCATTGTGTGGCTTCAGAACTACAAGGGGTGGGACATTGGACTTGGCTTCTGTGCCATCCTAATTCTTCTTGGGTTGCTTGTATTTGCGGCTGGTCTTCCTTTCTACCGCAACCAAGTACCTGAGGGAAGCCCTCTAACTCGAATCCTGCAGGTCGTGCTCCTTCCTTTCTTGAAAGAGAAAATCTCACCTTAATAATCAGCAAGTGTGTTCTAAATGTTCATTAGCTATGATCTTGCCTCTACCAGGTTCTTGTGGTTGCATTCAGAAACAGGAGGTTTGAACTGCCTGAGGAGCTGGAAGAAGCACGGGGAAGCAGTGCTGAACGAGGCTCTGCTAAAGTACTCCCCCAAACAAATATCCTCAAGTAAGATTTGGATGAGCACATACAGTTTTCAATTTTCATTGCAGATTACTAGTTATAGGAAGCATTGCCTTGTTGCTGGTATTGTCTATTATAAACTATTCCATGCATCTTGCTAGATTCCTCGATAAAGCTTGCATTAACCATGGCAAAGAAGGAGCCTGGTCACTTTGCAGTGTGACAAAGGTGGAGGAGACAAAGATTGTGTTCCGTATGCTTCCTCTGTTTGTCAGCTCCATGATTGGATACGTATCGAACCCTATCATCTTAACATTCACCGTTCAGCAAGGTGGCATGACAAACACACGGCTCGGCAAGATCCATATCTCCCCCGCGACACTCTTTATCATCCCCACCACATTCCAGATGGTAATGCTCGCCATCTATGACCAGTTCATAGTGCCATTCTTGCGCAGGCGCACGGGCTATGCCAGTGGCATCACTCATTTGCAGCGCATTGGAATAGGCTTTGCCTCCATGATACTTGCATCAGCTTTTGCAGCAGTTGTTGAGAGAAAGAGAAAAGAAGCTGCAGTGGAGATGTCCCTGTTCTGGCTCGCGCCTCAGTTCTTCCTGCTGGGCGTGTCGGATGTCACGTCATTTCCTGGGCTCCTTGAGTTCTTCAACAGTGAGGCGCCTCGGGGCATGAAGTCCATCGCCACAGCATTGTTCTGGTGTGAGGTAGGGCTCGCGTCGTTGCTGGCCACCTTCCTGGTGCAAGGGGTGAACAGCGCCACGGGGCATGGGCACCATGGAGGGTGGCTAGAGGGTACAAGCTTGAACAACAGCCGTCTTGACCTGTTCTACTGGGTTGTAACTGTTGTCGGATTTCTTGGCTTCCTTAACTACCTGTACTGGGCGAAGAAATATGTCTACCGGCAGGATCCACTCGTCGTGGATGAGCCATCAGCCGATCAAGATTCACCTTAAACTGCTGCACTCGAACTGTCCTTTACTTCAGAAAGGCAAAGCGCCCTCTGGTTCCCAGTGCCACTTATGAGCTGCAAAGCAGTGCCTCAATCCTGTACCGTATCACATACTGATGTCTGATTGTATCTATATTGTTTGTTGTATTTCATCCACGATACTTAACGGTAATTGTGACGTTTATGAAATGGTCACTTCAAAGGCTATCGCCACAGTTTGTCATCATAGATAAATGTAACTAGGTCTGGGTGGTTCTCCATGGCGAAGTTTGTAATAGAAAAATGTAACAAATATGCCAAGTCTGTATAACCCTGCCAGCTTGGCTATGTATGTATCATCACTGGCAGTGGTTCACCATGAAATGAATTGTCTATGAACATCATGGCTCATATCATCAGGCACTGGTGTGCCGCATGTCCATTTCTTGGCTGGGGATCTGGTTCTTCCTGCTAAGCATCATGACAAAGGACAGCATCCATGGACACAGCATCCTTCGGTGGGCTGATTAGGTTCTTCCTTTATTTTGTTTTTGTAAATAACGGCAGAAGCTCTGCCATTCACTGCAAAATGAAAAGAAGAGAATTGCGACACCAGACCTGCAAAAGGGAAGACACCAGATGAAATTGAAGCACAGTGCCAGATCAGGGCTACGCCTGAAACAGATTGGGTTCATCAAGAAACGAGGCGAGTTCAAAGCCGATGACACCAGCAGTGCAGTTCTTTTCTGGCTGGACTGGACAGCTTGCGGCTCCATTCAGCCTTTGATCGCTTCTTAATGAAGCTGCAAGCCTACGAGCTGGTGGCACTGAGCCTCAAACACTTTCTGGGGCAGGAGATATGCCAGCCGCCAGGAAGCAGCAACACATCGATACTCTCAGATTCTGGCGACAGTTCGTCAGAAAATGAGCCGCCAAACAGCATTCAGTAGGTCGGTCGCAATAAAGAACAAAGATCACGGAATCATGATGAGTTTTGATGATCTTTGTTTACTTTGTCTAAGGATGCTAGATGATTGTAATGATATAATGTAACCGAGAAATATCTTCGATCTCCATCGATCAGCAGCAGTTTGGCAGCCCGTCTATCCAATCAATCCATACAGTGATGTGCTCTTCAAATGCAGCAATCGCTATCTTGAAATGCATAAATAAATGTGCCGTCCCGTCAACATCAAGTGATCACTTCTTCAAACCCTTCTACTAATCAACACTTGCAGAAATGAAAAGGATATCAAGTGGTAGACTCCCCAAATGGGCCGGCGGCGCTATAATAGACTCCCCAAATGAAGCTTCGTGATTGGGTAACTGGGCCTTGGTCAGACTTCAGAGGCGAGACAGAGACAGAGCCATCGCATTCGAGATTACAGGCTGTAATCCGTGCAGCCGCCGTCCGGAAGGAGTCGTCGGTGCCTCCGACGTCGGTGTCGCAGGCGGCCAAACCGGCTACGACGCCGGTGGTCTGGATCGGAGGAAGAGGAGGAACACGAAACAGCAGTACGGGTTCGCAGCGATGGGTCACCGGCGGCCACGGAGGCCGGAGGTGGAAGAAGAAGGTGGTGGTGGTGGCGGGCACTCCGCGTGGAGTCTTGTCGAGCGCCCCCTTCTCCGCCGCGGTGGCTGCCATGGCCGTCGAACGCTACCGGTCGGAAGTTCTGAACGCGACCCAAAACGAGGGGGTTATATGAAAAATATTGGATCGCAATTATTAATCGCGATCCAAAATAGGGTTTTATGTGAAAAATGTTGTATCGCGATTATTAATCACGATCCAAATTAGGAGCTATTCGTAAATAACAGGGGTTAAATGTAAAATGTTGGATCGCGATTAAGGGGCTGATGTGTAAAAACTAGGAACTGATTTCCGTGGCCGCCGACGCTCAGGCGCGCCCACGCCGCTCGCATCGGCGCACCCCCGGCGTAGCCACCGTGAACTCCACGCGCGTTTCCACAATGCCGTTATTGCGGCGCTGGTCCGCCTCCACCTCTGTGCGTCGCTCTGTAAAGGAGCCATACCAGATGGACTCCGGCGAGGGCCGTGCTCCCACAAATCCGGAGCGCCGGCATCCGCTTCACGAACGGCGAGTGGTCGGCCGCCGCCGCTGGAGATGCTGCTCCCGGCCACTCCCTTCACTCCCTGCCCACCTGCGCTGAGAATGGAAGTATCAAGTATGCAGACATCTCATTGTGTACTGTATTTCTCAATCAGTAGATCAATTTCATCTGGGTTTTCCCTCCAATGTCTGCAGAGGATAATGAAATGCAAACCCTAGCATAAATTCTACAAATTTGGATAATAGGTGTCTTCGTTATACTGTAGTGTGAATTGTATCTGTTAGGTACTATACTGTGAAATACCCGATGTCCCTGGAAACATCCTAGTTTCTCTAGTGTAAGATAATTCTGAAAATTGATGGTTTATGGTCTGCAATGTAACCCAATCACCCAAGTCCAGGTGGTAGCTAGTATTCTTGGGATGCTTGTCCTTGGCATGTCAGTGCACACGAAAATCAGATAGTACACATATTGGATCTGCGAAAACTGCAGATACTTTGTCCAACTCGTAATATGGGCGGCTTATTAGTCAACAGTGACTGCTTCTCTTAAATATATGTGTTCTGACTTCTGAGCGTATCCAACTATGTCATCAATTATGGTAAGGAGGTGATGGTGACAGCAGCAGCAGCTGTGATGAAACCCACTTTGTTTTCTGCCTTTGGATAATTTTCTATTCGTGGATTTCTTTTTACTACTTATGTTGGCAAGCTGGTATACCTGTAAGAACACCTTCCTTCTTAGTTCTTACTACCTCCATATTGATGACCCTGAGGTCGCTTAGAAATTGCAAAGGTGATTTCACTTTGTACTTAAATGATAGAAAACTGAATAAGTTTTTCCTAATTGTAACCCTTTCTGATTTGCTTTCATTTCCCTCACATCACTTTCAGATATATTCCTGAAGTGAATGCTGGTTCATTGCGCCACCAAACCAGATATCAGCATAATACCATAATCTTTACATGAAATCAATATGTGAAGGACTCCACATGGTGATTATGATGTAAGGTAGCCATACCAAGGATGTATTCCGTTTTTTTTTTTGTCTGGCAAGATTGATTCAGCAGATGGCTAACAAATTATCTTGCTTTCAAGACTAATCTTCTCATGTTATGATGATGGTTGCATTTGACTTCATTTTCTTATTGCTGCTAGTGTGTCAACATCTGGTAATTATGTTGATCCATGATCAGTTATTTTCTAGGTTTTATCTTTTAAAAGCTAAAAGAATATGTTCTAGAGAACCAGCAAGTAATTTATTTTGTTATTCTTATCATATAAATAGTTATGATGTCACTTTCAGATTATAGTGTTTTGTGTTCATAAGCTGCACTATTTTCCAGAGGAAGTCAGCTTTTCAGATGACTGTTACTAAAAACAATCAACGAATTATCACTTTCGCAGTCAAGTGACAAAATATGGCACTCAGAATGATGGCATGATGAATACAATTCCTCCTATATATTATTACTTTCCAAGCTCTCACGTTGTACATGTCCTGTTTTTTCCACTGTAGTGTGAATGTGTTGTAGTGTCCAAATTTCAGTCAGCAGCAAGTAGGACGTGTTGTAGAAGTCAACTATCAGGGATTGTGATAGGGATGGAATGAAACAGGCAAGAAAAAGAAAACATTTTGCTTGACCAAGTTGTTGCTATCACAGTATCACCTCTTGATTTGAATGCCCATCAGTTTATTTATACCCGTCTCGTATATGAGGGACTCAGCAGGCAGCCAGTAGTGAAGAGGGAGAAGGCAAAATCTTGATATAAGTACCATGGCAATTAGAGGCTTTGTGGACTGGAGAGGAAACCCCATCAATAGAGGGGTGCACGGAGGAGTCAGGGCAGCATGGTTTATATATTGTAAGTATCTATATGCAATTCCTTGTTGCATCCATCTTCCCTGGCATGTTTCCTGGATGAATGTTTCTTAATTTCAAACTTCATCCCCGCTTTTTTCCTCCTCTCAGTTCTGACAGTTGTGGCAAACATCGTGAATGTCCCAAATATGCTGAATATGGTCACTTATCTCCATGGAACGATGCATATGGGAGTTTCGAGCTCTGCAACTACAGTCACTAATGTCCTTGGTGCCACAGCTGGGTTTGCTTTGATAGGGGCTTTCCTCTCTGACTCTTACATAACTCGTTCAAGAACTATACTTCTCTTTGGTCCATTGGAGTTTCTGGTATTCAATCATCTATCGCCTACAGGAATTTTTCATGTTCTGTTGCTACTGCTAAATGTGAACTAACGATAGTAGAGAACGTGGTTTAATTTTTTTAAAAAAAAATGTCAATTAGATGAGTAAACAAAAAAAACTATGCTAGAATACCTCCAGAGAGTTGATTAGCAATATTAATTCAATTTTTTGCATTCAGTTGCTTTTGAATAGTATAATTATGATTGTGGGGATCTGATTTGGCTGATGTTAATGTAAACTGTTGGAAGTTTTTTTTTGAGGATAACTGTTGAAAGTGTGCACAAGGTAAACTGAAAAGTTTGCGCAAGTGCTGAAGACTGAAGTACCTTTCCAGAGCTCACTTCTAGTTGGGTATACATGTAAAACGATTTCAGGGGTCTGGCTAGGAGGGGATAAACTACAAGTTTACATAACCAAAACAGTGATGGGCTCAAAATATATTAGATGAACGGCTCATACGTAAAACTCTGAGTTACTATGTCCTGTTTTGTTACATTTCGATTGATAAAGTATGCCTACTCCAGTAATCTTGCTGTAAAGCCCACTTAATTCAATATTGGAAGAAATGGATTGTGTTCAGGTGTAAGCGAGAGGTTGGTATCTCCTTTCTTAACCTTAGCCAAGTAAGGCCTGCATTAACAATTTAACATCCTCCTGTTATTTTTCTGAATACTAATGCTGCACAGGGAGCTTCTGAAAGCCATTAAAAAGAGTAGCCCCTGAATTTAGAGAAATTTTAGTCGTAATTTTTTATCAGTCCTTAAGCAAATGTGCACAAGTTAACACCCTTTATCAGTTATCACCCTTATGCACTGTATTTGTTATCGTGATAAACTCACACTTGTGCAGGGCTACGGACTGCTTGCACTGCAAGCCTACATTCCTTCACTCCGTCCACCTTCATGCAATATTGAAGCAGAACCTAGCAACTGCAAAGAAGTCCATGGCTGGAATGCCACCCTGCTGTACGCCGCATTGTATATTAGTGCACTTGGTGATGGTTGTATGCGTGCTTGCATGCCATCCCTTGGAGCGGATCAGTTTGACCATGAAGATCCCTCTGAATCGCGCCAGCAATCCAGTTTCTTTAATTGGTACACCTTCGGGATCTCCTTTGGAGGTTTTATAGGGCTGATTCTCATAGTGTGGCTAGAGAATGACAAGGGGTGGGACATTGGATTTGGCTTGTGTGCCATTTTAATTCTTCTTGGTTTGCTTGTGGTTGCTGTTGGTCTCCCTTTCTACCGCAACCAAATACCTGAAGGAAGCCCTCTAACTCGAATACTGCAGGTTGTGCTCCTTACTAGTTTAGACCATAATATCTTATCTCAATTATTGAGCACTGTGTTGTGAATATTGATTAGCTGCAATCTTGCCTCACCAGGTTCTTGTGGTCGCATTCAGAAACAGGAGACTTGAGTTTCCGGAGAAACTGGAAGAGGCACAAGAAAGAAGTGCTGAGCCAGGCTCTATTGAAGTACTCCCTGAAACAAATAGCTTGAAGTAAGATTCAGAGAAAAACACGTACCATTTTGTGTGCAGTCTACTGGTTAGGAAGAGTGGAGAGCACTACCTTGTTTCTAGTATATCCTACTATAACTATGTCATGCATCTTGTCAGATTCCTCGACAAAGCTTACATCAACCGTGGGAAAGATGGAGCCTGGTCAGTTTGCAGTACGACAAAGGTGGAGGAGACTAAGATTGTGCTCCGTGTGCTTCCTCTGTTTGTCAGCTCCATGATCGGATATGTATCAAACCCTATCCTCTTCACATTCACCGTGCAGCAAGGTGGCATGACAAACACAAGGCTGGGCAAGATCCGTGTTTCCCCAGCTACACTGTTCATCATCCCCACCATATTCCAGATGGTAATGCTTCCAATCTATGATCAGTTCCTTGTGCCGTTTTTGCGGAAGCGCACGGGCTATGTCAGTGGCATCACTCATTTGCAGCGTGTCGGCATAGGCTTCGCCTCCATCATACTTGCGTCAGTCATCGCAGCAGTTGTTGAGAGGAAGAGGAAGGAAGCTGCAGAGCAGATGTCCCTATTTTGGCTCACCCCTCAGTTTTTCCTCTTGGGTGTGTCAGACGTGACATCGTTCCCTGGGCTCCTCGAGTTCTTCAACAGTGAGGCACCACGAGGCATGAAGTCAATCGCGGCTGCCTTGTTCTGGTGTGTCCTAGGGCTCTCGTCATTGCTAGCCACTTTCCTGGTGCAAATAGTGAATAGAGCCACCAGGCATGGGCACCGTGGAGGGTGGCTGGAGGCTGCAAGCTTGAACAACAGCCGTCTTGATCTGTTCTACTGGGTTGTGGCTGTTGTCGGATTGCTCGCCTTCTTGAACTACATGTACTGGGCCAAGAGGTATGTCTACCGGCACCATCCACGCGTTGTCACAAATGAACCACCGGTCGATCAGGATTCACCTTGAAACATCACAGGATTCGCACTCAGATATTCCTTCAGTTCAGCAACAGCAAAGGCAGGATAACTATGCTCTGGTGACTGGTGTACCACGCCATGGATTAGTGTCTGTTCTCTAATCTCATGCTCTGTTGCCTGATTGTATATTCAGCTAATTGGATTGGATGTCATCCGTGATACTTACCAGTAGTTTACATTTGCGAAATCCTTATTATCAAAGGCGATCTTCATAGTTTGTATTGTGCAAGTGGGTGTTCAGAGACACGAATCTGTCAGATTGGTAAGAGCTGAAGTGCCAGCTTGAATATATTGCATAATGAATGGATTTTCAATGTATGTTCTGCAAAGCAATGCCAATGCAGCCATCCAATCTTTTAGGTGTCCAGACACAGGAGTTGCATCTCATAAACTTTTCTCTTTCAAGGAATCAAGGAGGTCTTGTTTGGATACGTAGTGATCCCCTCCAATCCACGGGAGGGCCATATGGATTTTGGGGGGTGGGATTCAAACCGTTGACTAGAACAGCGCGCAACGTTGCCGCGCATAAATAGCCCTCCATCTATTTGGTTTGGAATTTATATTTTTATGGTTAAATGGAGCACACTATTTATGCAATATCAAAGAGTGGACTTTGAAAAGTATCTTGTAAATAAATTCATGCACGTATCAAGATGTTGTATTTTTTTTGCTAGATTTATTTTTTTTTATTGGATATCTTTGGTTGTAACGAAGCCAACGAAAGCTAACTTATATTTTTATCATTTTTCTATGTTTCAAAGTGTCTAGGTGCATCATATAAGCCAAAGTAACATTCGATTTATTAGTTAACAAATTATCAATTTGTATCTCTATCATTTTTCTATGTTTTTGTTTCATTTTGCAAAGTGGCAGTCAATTTATTAGTTAATAAATTATCAGTTTGCATCTCTATCTTTTTTTACATCTTTATTTATATTACATGCGGGTTGGGCGGCGAGGTGATTTCGTTAAAGGTTGAGGATTTTCTTAGAAAATTGCATGAGAGAGGTCTGTGGACTGTGAGTTGTATTTCAACAAAGTACGGGGTTTTTTAAAGAAAATTGTGTGAGAAGTCTTGGATGGCGGGTTCGATTCCGACAATGTTCGGAGTTTTTTTGAAAGTTTACCGGGGCTATCTGTATCTAGATAGCAGGTTGGATTTTGACAAAGTTCGGAGGTTTTTTGAAAAATTTTCTGTGAGGCCTTTGGACTGCTGGTTCGATTTCGACAAAGTTTGGGGTGTTTTTTGAAAAATTACCAGACCTATGTTCCCCAACCTTAGCCTGCATGTTGGATCTTGACAAAGTTCGAGGGTTTTTTAAAAAAAATTCTGGGGCCTTTGGACTGCTAATTCGATTTCGACAAAGTTCAGGGTATTTTTTGAAAATCCACATCCTCTCTTCGACGATTTGGGCCGTCTGTGCTCGATCCGCCGGCTGAAATCTTTTATGGCGATGTGGATATGGACGTGGACAGCCTTCCTAGCCTTGAGTGCAACCAGGTTTAAGTCATTAAACATTACACGACTCATACCAAATTATTCATCAAACATGCCATGTTAGCAGCACCATTGTGCCATACCGTGATTTTTCTACAGACTTTGGCATTCTCAATCCCCATCTTAGAGTGTACTGTAATTCAGCAGAGCTATTTTCTTCGAGTATCCAGATCGCCTTCCGCTAGCCGCTCCTGACATCTCCGCCTTCAAAACCGTTGAGTGTCCATCGTCAAACTATCCATGAAATGCGGTGATCTCATCTCGGAAGAGTGAGAGGAGACAGCGGTTTAGTTGTGACGCTAGCAGGGTAAACTTGCAGGGGAAGATCTCCGTCGCGGCGCACGCCCCTACGCCGGCTCCTTATGTTGCCGCCGCCACCATGGTCGTCGCCACGGAAACGATCACCGCCAAGCAAAATAGGGGGTTGAGATGCAAATTGTGTGTACTTAGAGGATGTTTGTTCCTTACCCCACTTTGCCACATCTAACTTTAGGCAAGTTTGACCAAGTTGGTAGGTGTTTAGTTGAACAACTAACCTTTGGTAACTTTTGGTAAGATTTTTTGAGCTCCATATGCCACGGAGACAAAAGATGTGACAAGATTCTCTTTAGCATGGTAAAGTGTGGCTTCAAATTTCTTAGCCACATTTTCTGTAACTTACCACTCTTGCTATAGCAAAGTGTGGCTAGCAACCAAACATGCAACAAAATATTGGATGTATCGGCTCGTGCCTCAGTTCTTCCTGCTGGGCGTGTCAAATGTCACGTCGTTTCCTGGGCTCCTTGAGTTCTTCAAACGGCGAGGCGCCTAGGGGGCATGAAGAGGGTGTTTGGATGCTAGGGGCTAAACTTTAGCAGTGTCACATCGGATATTCAAAAGCTAATTATAAGGATTAAACACGAGCTAATTATAAAACTAATTGCTAGGCTAATTCGCGAGATGAATCTATTAAGCCTAATTAATCTATCATTAGCAAATGGTTACTGTAGCACCATATTGTCAAATCATGGACTAATTAGGCTTAATAGATTCGTCTCACGAATTAGACTCTATCTATGCAATTAGTTTTGTAATTAGCCTATATTTAATATTTCTAATTAGTATCAAACATCCGATGTGATAGGTGCTAAACTTTAGCGGGCGGTATCAAACACCCACGAAGTCCATCGCCACAGCATTGTTCTGGTGTCAGATAGGGCTCGCGTCGTTGCTGGCCACTTTGCTAGTGAAAGCAGCGAACATGGCCACTAGGCATGGGCACCATGTAGGGGTGGCTGGAGCCTCGAGGGTACAAGATTGAACAACAGCCGTCTTGACCTGTTCTACTGGGTTGTGACTGTTGTCGGATTGATTGCCTTGTTGAACTACCTGTACTGGGCGAAGAAATATGCCTACAGGCAGGATCTATGCATCGTCGATGAGCCGTCGGTCGATCAAGATTCGCCTTAAACTTGTGCAACCGCGAGTAGAAGTACGTCCGGTTCATCATGCCATCGATTAGTCGAGTTTGCCGTATCTTGCCGTATGCTGTTGATGCAGTGGTGTTCGATTGTATTCAGCTGACTGATCGGACCAACATCTTGTAATCCCCGGCACTCGACGATTGCAAAATGATCTTGAACAAAGGATGCCGCCATTTCGAAGTAGCAACCTTGAGTGGCAGCAGATGTGTCTTGATTATGATTTATAGAACATGGTGTGTTTGTAAGAAGTGGAACAAGGACCCTGATTCGGCACCATGGCGCTACCATCGGCCTCCGTTGCTAGCATCGTCGTCTCGGCCACCGCTCGGTCCCATATATGTGTCAGCGATGTAGAAGAGGCTCCCAGAGTTAACCTTAAGCCCAGTGATCGGCCACACGAACTCTCCGTGGCAACCAGCGGGAGCTCACCTGGGCCTCACTGCCTCACATAACATTTCGTTGAACTCGAACAGCAGCCACACACAATACTCGCCCGCACCCCAATCCCTCCCCTGCGCCTTCCCAGCCACAAATCAGGGCCCCCCAGAAAACCAATCGAAAGAAAACAAGCGAATCGCTGCTAAAGACCAAACATTGTCGGGCAAACGCGCGCACGAACAAAACGCCATCCCGATAAAAACAGAGCGCGCCGCAGCGATGCTGCTCCAGGTTCGCGCGTCCCCCACATTCCTCCCCTCCACCTCCTCCTCCACCTCCTCCTCGGCGCAGGCGCCGGCGCCCTCCCCGTTCCTGGGGAAGAGCGGCCAGCGGCGCGGCGGGCCGGTGTCCTTGGCCGCGGCGGCGTCACCGGCACCGCACCGCGGCGTGGCGAGGCGTTCCGTGATGGCCGCCGCGGGGGCGGCTCCGGCGGCCAAGCTCGAGGACGCCGACGCGCTCATCGACTCCGTCGAGACCTTCATCTTCGACTGCGACGGTGAGTGAGTGCGGCATCGATCGGCCGCACCCGGCTTCTTACGTGGGGGAGTCTTCGCTTAAATTCGCGCGCGTTCTGTCTTTGTGTGCCGCGCAGGCGTGATCTGGAAGGGAGACAAGCTGATCGACGGCGTGCCGGAGACGCTCGACCTTCTCCGATCGAAGGTCCGTCCCGGACCGCAATGCTCCTGCCGATTAACTCAAGCTCACGGCTTCCTCGTGATTTGCTGAAGCTGTTGGCACTTGCGGTTTTGCAGGGCAAGAGGCTGGTGTTCGTGACCAACAACTCCACCAAGTCGAGGAAGCAGTACGGCAAGAAGTTTGAGACGCTGGGGCTGAGTGTCGACGAGGTACGGTTCTTCAGTTATTGCTGCCATGAACTGATTCTGCTGATCACCAGTTCCTGCTAACTGATGAGGCTGGATCGCTGCGCAGGAAGAGATCTTCGCTTCATCCTTCGCAGCCGCAGCGTACCTGCAGTCCATCGATTTTCCCAAGGACAAGAAGGTACCTCGAATCATTCAAAAAAAATAGTTAAGTGTTTCTCATGATTATGTACGAACTACGCGCGAAGTATAACGTTGTTTTTTGGGCGGTTTAGGTGTATGTCATCGGAGAGGAAGGGATTCTGAAGGAGCTGGAGCTGGCTGGATTTCAGCACCTCGGCGGACCCGTAAGTAACACAGAGTGCTCTTTTCAATGAAATTCCTGAGAAATTAGCAGTTGTATAGGCAGAAGTTTACTGGCATGTTACAATGTCAGTGAGCCAATATAGCATGCACATCAGCATTTACTCCGGATACAAACTTCCGCAACTTGGATTTCATCGTCTTGCAGACAGATGGAGACAAGAAGATAGAGCTGAAGCCTGGTTTTTACATGGAGCATGACAAAGATGTATGTATGATCCTTCTTCATGTTTTAGTGTGTGGTATGTAGTGAGAACTGGTACTCATGCCGAACAATTTGGGTTTCTTACAGGTGGGAGCAGTTGTGGTAGGATTTGATCGCTATTTTAACTACTACAAAGTTCAGTAAGTCTCTTTGCATTGCTGCAACCTACATGTTACTGTGCTCTCTCTCTTTCTTGATGTTTGTATAAGGTTTCATACTAAACATCGTACAGCACCTGTAAACTTATACTGCCAACCATTTCTAGGTACGGGACACTATGCATCCGTGAGAACCCAGGTTGCCTTTTCATAGCAACAAATAGGGACGCCGTCACTCATCTTACTGATGCCCAAGAATGGGCAGGTTAGTGAGCAATTTGCACATTTTCTATATGCTATGCAGAAACATACCAGTTGTTCAAGTTATGAAATATTTGGTCTTGGATCAGGTGGTGGCTCGATGGTCGGCGCAGTTCTTGGTTCAACTAAACAAGAACCGCTCGTTGTCGGGAAGCCATCCACTTTCATGATGGACTACCTCGCAAAGAAGTAAGAGGCTTACTGTCTCAAAGTCTCAACTTATGTTCAGTTTTAGAAAAAGAAAATGTTCATGGAAGGGTGTGTAGTTGTTTAAGCGCAAATCTTACAACTGGTTGCAAGTTTTCAGATTCTTACCTTTCTCCTTCACCTATGCGAACAGGTTCGGAATCACAACATCCCAGATATGCATGGTGGGTGACCGGTTGGATACTGATATCCTGTTTGGCCAAAACGGAGGCTGCAAGACGCTCCTTGTTCTATCAGGTTTCATCAATTCTTCAGTCCTAACTCTGATATATGCCCTTTTAATTTAACATCAGCATTAGCATTGAGCTTGGCTGTCTTTTGCAGGTGTGACTTCCCTGCAGACACTACAGAGCCCCGACAACTCGATCCAGCCAGATTTCTACACAAACCAAATTTCGGATTTTCTCACCCTCAAAGCAGCAACTGTCTGAAGGGCGAGCCCACCTTACTTTTGCATAGGCAGCATCGACCATTTTTTTAGCAAATAAGAAAACACAAAGGATGGTTTTGTTTTTCACATTATTGTGTAATACTGAGAAAAATGTTAATATGTAACAACAGTGAAGCACATCTCAAAAGATGCCAAGAAACTACTCTGAATTCTCCATTGAAAATCTTTTTTTGCTTCGAACAAAATGCATATAGGTACAAAGTAAAGCATAAACAAATCAAGAAAACAAGGATAAGCACAAAGTTGATAAGTTTGCAAACAAAACCTAAAAAGGATATTCTGTCGCTTGTGAACTTAAAAGATATCATGAAGGCTTCTGTCCATGGCACCTCTGACAATATTTCACACAGTATTTCACTAAAACGTGCCATAAGTCATAGGAATCTTATTCGAACTATATTGCCATTCATATCAATGTGTTAACAGTGTTATATCTTGTATGTATGTACAGAAGGTCAATAAAAAAACAAACTTATCTAGCTCAAGTGCTCCCTAAGTTCGCGCTAGCATCGCGCACAAGCACAAAAACCTTGAGAATTTCACTATCTCAGCAAAACAAGAAAATGCACTTTACAGTTCATGATAATTAAGTCTTGTTCCAAAATTGCATGACGAAAATCTATACAGCTCCAGTTGTAAAGTGCTGGCCATTTATTTTGCTGATTTCTTCAAGCTGTTCATTAAAGCTCGCATAGCTTCTTTCAGATTCTGGCCCTTTGTTTGTCTCACCTCCTGTGATGTGAGACGCAAGCTCTCAAGGCCACGACCTAGAGATGCAATCATAGGAACAGAAGGTGCCACCTCAGCTGCACACTCAATCCCATCTCCATGCATCACGAGACCAGCGCATGCAACCATGCTGCAGCCAAATGTTGCCCAAGGAGTTATTCTGAAAGGTTGTCTATGCCTCTTCTGCATTATTTCATAGAATGAAGTCCGCATAGCCAACAAGCTCGTTCTCTCAGCTGATGATATTATAGTGTGAGCCACTGCTCGGATTTTCTCTGCTGAAGCCGTGAACTGTAGAGCAGATGCCTTTGAACCAGCAGTAGCAAACCCATGAGGCAGAATCTTGCTTAATACAATGGCAGCATGTCTTTGCAGCTGCATTAGTCCATACTTTAGAACTACTGGACTTTTGTACGGAGCCAGCTTAAGGAAGGCAGAAGCCTGAACAGTTTTTGACAATGATGAAAAGCCCAAAATTGCTGTACCTCCTGCACCAACAGCGACCACAGGCTTCTCAGATATCCAACTTTTTTTATCAGTACTGCCTGGTGAAGGTAGCTCAATATTGTCATCATTTTCATCACCATAATGGTTGAAGCACCTGCTAGCTAATTGAGTAATCTCTGAAGGAACAGGAGTGTTCCAATGTCTCCTTATTCCAGCTAAGCAGCTTGCATCAACAATAGCCACCACAGAATCAAACTCTTTTAGTTGGCTCCTGAGAGCTTGCACAAGAAGAATGTGGCACTTCTCATCAGATTGGAGTTCTGAAAACTCCAGCTTTTCTGAACCATGTTTATATCTGGTATCAATCTGACACCTTGCTGCATTGTTTAAACCCATTCTGAGAGCCTCTATAGCAATTCTAAAAATGTACACATCGGATAGCATATCGCTGCTGATTGGCTCCCCCTCATGAACTTGTTTAAGCAACTCCTGAGCAGAAGCCATAGCCCTCCCAATCGATGGAATATTGACAAATATATGATAAAGATCAGCAAGTAAAGGGTAGACAGATTGAGCAAACGGTGGAGCCTCATATCCGTCAGCCGGCTTGCACTCAGATGGTCTGCACTCAGTAGCAGCATTGGAAGTGATAGCTTCGGACATCAAGAAACCGAGACTTGGAGCCAGCGACTTCAAGAGTTGTCCTCCATTATCATCCATAAGGCATATTTTCCTACCATGGGAGCTTACAATTGAAGTGGCATTCCTGGGGACCAAGCAGCTAGCCTGCAAGTGCAAACCTGATTCATCATCCGTGGTACTGCGAGGGAGCGAGCAGCTAGCCTGTAATTGCTGAGCTGAACTATCATCTGCGGCACTATCCCGGCTGCCTGCCCCATTGCCACTGCAATTCCTCTCATACGGAGACTCAAGCAAGAGAAAGCACGAACCCGTCTCCTCTGCTGCTCTCTTGGCAGCAAGCAGATGGCCGTAGAACCCAACCCCGAAGATCTCCTGCAGGACCTGGCAGGCTGCCGCCTTGACATACTGGTCCTTGCTCCTCTTCTCCGTGACGCACCTCTTGATCACCTGGAACGGCGACGCCGGCACCAGCACGCCCCCGCCGGCGCTGCCGGACAGGCAGTCCTCCTCGATCCGGAC
Source organism: Setaria viridis (assembly GCF_005286985.2). Taxonomy (NCBI): domain Eukaryota; kingdom Viridiplantae; phylum Streptophyta; class Magnoliopsida; order Poales; family Poaceae; genus Setaria; species Setaria viridis. Next base: position 22,704,675 of record NC_048269.2, on the reverse strand, counting down.
GTCGTCGAGGGCCGCGCGCGAGACCTGGGTGACCACGGCCCCCGGCCGCACCTCCCTGATCAGGCGCTCGGCGTCCGACGCGGACTGCTCCGAAAGGTTCTGCGCGGCGAGGATGTAGATCACGCCGCCGCTGCCGTCCCGATCCCGCGGCGGTTCGCGCAGCGCGAGCACGAACTGCTTCGTCTCCTCCGGCACCGAGAGCGCCCGGACCAACCGCGCCGACGCGCGCAGGTCGTCCTCCTCCCTCACGAGGGCGGAGAACGGCCACAGGGCCTGCAGGTACGAGAGCAACGCCGACGCCATGGCCGGCGCCTCAGCATCGGCGGTGGCGAGTGCGCCCGACCAGGCGGCGAGGTGGGCCGGTTGACTTATCCCCCGCCTTCGCCTTCTCTTCCCCTTCCGCTGGGCCTGGTTGGATTGGATGAGGACGGATAATGCGCGAACGCCGCGGCTGATTCTGCTCAGGCCACAGCCGCCGCCGTTGCCGCCGAGGTCGTCGCCGTCGTAGGCTGCGGGGGGAGGCGAGAAGGGCCGGGAATTTGGGTGGCGTGCGGGTGGGCGGTGGGCGGCGTGACCTAGGATTGGGTTCCTTTTCCCCTTTTCTCCTCTGTTTCTTTGGCGAGTTTGTTTGCTGTTCTGGGCGCGACGGGCTCCTTCCGGAGTCCACCAGACTGTTTCGCCGTTCGCGGCAGTCGCGGGCCGGTCGAACCCAAAAGCCTGCCTGGCCCAGGCCCTCCTGCAGGCCGCAGGCCCCCAGCCGCCAATTGGCACACAAGCTGCAGCCTATCTAAAAAGATGATGGTTTGCACAAACTCTAGGAACGCCAAACGCATGATAATGATAAAATTATAAAAGGTACTAAAAATCCTGAATCCTATAAATGTTAGAAAACACGATATTTAAAAAATGACTATTTGTATGGAGCATTAGATAAACATGGGAATTCAATGAGAGTGACATAAAGCAATTTTACTATGGGATTCAACCTTGGTAGAATTTCTCTAAAATTCCTAAGGAACTAATCATTCAATTGGAATTGTATAGGATTTGTAGGAACTCGATCCTATGTCCTAAAGGCTATATGATTCCGATCCTCTAAAATTCTTCAAATTTTTCGTTGTTCTAAGGGGGCATTTAAAGTTTTATGTGTTCGAGGTGAAATTCTTTATTGACCTGCATCTTGACTAAACAACATTGCACCCCATGTTTAAACCTCTAGTGGAGTCTCTATTTCCGCTGCGCTAAAACAGCTTGTATCCCAGGGAACTTTTGTTTTTTTACTCCCCCCGCCCCCAACACACACAAAAAAAGATGATAATCCTAAACAGCTTGCATCCCTGAACGCCCCCCCCCCCCCCCACCAGATGATAAAGAACGATTTTAAAAAGAAAACGTCAACATTCGCCATGGCATATATGCATACGTGATTATGAGTGGTAAATTTAGCCTAACAAATTTAAGAATGGGCTCAACAAGGATCACTACTCCTCCGTTCCAAATTCTAGATAGTTTTGACTTTTTTAGATTCATAAATATTATTATGCATCTAGACATACACTATATCTAAGTGCATAGCGAAAGCTATGTATCTAAAAAATTAAAATGACCTATAATTTGGAACAGAGGGAGTATATGATTTTGAGCTAAAGATAGATAGAGATGAGTTGAACTGTGAAGGAAGCATAAGGGTCATGATCTATTACCACCCTTATATGCGATACTATTCTTTACTAAGGTATCATGGGTATTTTCATTTGTGTATATTGCGATACTATTCTTTACTAAGGTACTACTAGGAGTATTTTCATTTGTGCAAGCATAAGACATCAGTGGCCGGTGGTCCATGCAAAAAATGGTCGTAACACCTCAAACTAAGTTGCTGATTCACGCAACCTGCACCTCCTTTTCTCTAATTGAGATCATAATTTTTTATTAAATACCACATATGTTAAAAGAGTTACATGGGCTCGCTCGGGCTACAGCCCGAGCAGCCCGAGCCCTAGATCCGCCCCTGGTAAGCACCCTCGGTTAAAAAACAACAACAGGAAACGGCAAATAACATAGTGGATGAGCTTTTAGATGGGCGTAATACTATCGTAACGATTTCTTTGCAACAGAAAAGAGGCAAAACAGCTCTGTTTGGTTCCACATATCCTTATCACATCGAATGTTTAGATATTAAATATAGACTAATTACAAAACCGATTGCACAGATGGAGGCTAATCCGCGAGACGAATCTATTAAGCCTATCATTAGTCCATGATAGGCTTAATAGATTCGTCTCGCGAATTAGTCTCCATCCATGTAATTAATTTTATAATTAGCTCATATTTAGTCCTCTTAATTAGCATCCGAAAATTCGACATGATAAGGATTAAACTTTAGCTTAAGAATCAAACACGCTTTAAGAATATTCTTATGCGCCAGCACCGCCTCCGGTGTGTTTCACTGTTTGGTGTTTGGACCCGGACCTAACATGGCAACATCTCAAATGAAACGCCGGCAACGTGCTCAAAAGGTGTACAGGTCACAGAAAAAGAAGTGCCAGTAGCTTGCACGAGCTGCAAATTGTCCGTGGAACGCGACGGCCAAAAGCGACTGGGCACCCAACTCGCCCAGAACCGCGAAGACGTCAAGGACTCGCGCTCGGACAACACGCGCAAGCTTGAAACGTGCGCGTGCATCCTCTTTTGCATCGCCCTCCCCTTCCTATGTTGTATTTACCCAGATACTAGTTTTGAGTCAATTTTAGGGACTGACATTGCCATGTTATAGCGAGTACATTTGCTCTTTTATTTCTACAATGGTTATTGTCTTTTCAGAGGCCCGCTTATCAGTGCTCTGAACTGTGAAGTGCTCAAGGTAAGTAGTGATGATGTTATTGGTGCCAACTCATAACAATTACTTCATATGCTAAAATGAGCAAGGTTTTCGTATTTATAAATGGCAGATAATAAAAAGCGCCCTGCAAATCGGCAAAGATGCGATTCATTTGGAATAAAACCAAAGGTAGAGACGCCAAGTATAGCAAATATTAATTGCTGGCTTTTAAAATCCAGGTAAGGATAATAGCAAACCTAATGCTCCTTAATAATTTACGCGGTGCGTACCTCGTTTCTTAGAAAGAGTACAAATATTTTCTTTATCCATGAACTCCGGAAAAAGGCGTAAACGTGTAAAACGCAGGGTCCTCCAAGCATTTCCCTCGAGCGAAAAAGCGCCAGACCACGAGGAAAACATAAATAATCGCGACAAGACCCCCACGCCCCACCTCGACACCCCCCCCCCCCCCCCCCCCCCCCCCTCCCTCCCGCGCCACCGCCACCGCGCTCGCAACCCCCCTCTCCCCCTCCACCCCGCACCCGAGATCTCCGCGCCGACGCTCCCCGCCCGACCGCACCACCGCCCGCCCGGCCCGCGCGGCGCGCCAGCGGGAAGCGTGCCGGTAGCGGAGCCCGACTCGACTGTGCCGAGCGGGATTCGCTGCGCGCGCGCGCGGCGCGGTGACCGGACAGGCGGGGCTAGATCCGCGAGATCCCGCCCCCGCGTTCCCGCACCTTCAGTGAGCTTGTGGTACAGTCTCTCCAGCGAGCTCTCAGATCTCTTCGCTGTTCGGCTTGTTTCTGCGATTTTTGGAGTTACTTTTTTTGTAGGCTGATTGGGCGGTAGAGGTGGTAGGGCGCGGTAGCTGCATATGATCGTGATTTAGCTTTGTGCGTGATTTTTATTCCATGTACGTTGAGTTACTGGCGCTGTTGATTTTCGGTGATCTGGTGTGGATAGCTAGTTGCTGAATCCTGAGGGCTGCTTATATTGCCGTTTGTGTTTTCAGTGTTCAGGATAATGATACGTTTTGATGAAATTCATGCGTTTAATGCATGAACTAGCTAAAATGCTGTGAAACTTAGAGGAAACTCCCAGTTAGTAATCAGTTCGCTGAAGTGTTTTGGCTGCAGGGATTGTTCAGAGGCCTCAGCTACAGGGTGGGGCTGCTGATCCTGATCGGTTGGAGGAGATGCAGAGGAATGGCGTGCTGGAATGCAGCGTCTGTCGCTCTAATGTGGCTGTTCCGAGCCCCAGGAGTGTGTCGATGGCATATGACAAGCACCGTAGCAAGATATCATCCAAGTACCATGCCCTTAATGTCCTTCTCGTGTCTGGGGACTGCATCTTGGTCGGCCTCCAGGTGGTTCACTCTCCTTAGTTGTTTATGACTTCATGCCCAATTAATTAAATCATGGATTAAACCTGACTGAATTCATCCTAGGAAAAATCCCGTGCATTACAATTCAACTTATATGCTTGTTTGGATATAACAAATCTCCTGTAGGAAAAAATAGTTTGAAAGCTCCCTAGGAAAAGCTAAAGCAGGAAACGAGTACAGATAATTCTACTCGTTTGGCTATGCTTGAAATTATTGGTAGATATCATATGAGTAAGCTACTTTGAAAGTAAATAGTAATCCTCTAGCTACCTGTATATAGTTAATCCAGCCAATCATGTACCAGCTTGTAATATGCTCACTGTTACAACTTTGCTAATAGTTATCTTTCTTTTGCAGCCTATCCTAGTCTTCATGTCTAAGGTTGATGGGAAGTTTCAGTTCAGTCCTATCAGCGTTAACTTTCTGACAGAGGTTGCAAAAGTTATTTTTGCCATTATAATGCTAATAATCCAGGTTAGTTTGCGCTCATTCATGCTTTCCTCAAGGGCAGGTACTTTTATTCTTGTTGGGTGTGTACAGGCCTGCTGTGAAATATCAATCTTTTTTCATTTTTGGTGTGTGGGGGTTGGAAAGTGTTGTAAGAAGTTACCTATTTGCAGTAGACCAGTGGCACATCAGTCGATTACTTTTGATGACTTCGATGTAGCTTTTCTCCTGCTTAGTTGTTTCCCCTAACTTTATTACACTTCTATTTTTCAGTCTAGAAAACAAAAGGTGGGGGAAAAGCCGCTCCTGTCGCTTTCTACCTTTGTACAGGTGATTTATCTTGTCAAAGAAACAGCACAACATGTATTCGTGCTCATATATGATACTTGATTTCAGGTTCTCATTTTCGACTACAATTATGACCTTTTTTGCTTCTATTCTATTCATTTGAATTTCCTTTAGAGAAGCATTGCTCAATTTTTTGTTATTTTTCTGTCCTAGTTCCTGGTTTTTTCCCAGTATTGTCTAGATGTATTGTTTTATCTATGGAACTGGGCTTCATATTTCTGTATTTTTTTTATTTTGAGCCATGACAGTTGATCATTTGGTTCTTAAATGTTTTCTTGTGTAGGCAGCTCGTAGTAATGTACTCTTAGCTGTTCCTGCTCTCCTATATGCCATCAACAACTACCTAAAGTTTATCATGCAGGTAAAGTTCATTGAACTGGCTGTGATGTCATTCACTTGTGGGGTACGCCTGTATTTTTTGGAGCAAACACTTTTGAATGCTAGACATTTAGAACTTACCATACTATACTTTTTTATCTACTTTATTAAACTATTTCTATAAAATATGCACTTTTTATTTTAAAAAAAGTTTCTGGCAACTTATGTGACTGATACTAGTACCATTTTAGTGTACTCTTGTGACTTATCTCTTGAAGATTCTTTTTGATGGCTCAACAAGGGATAAAGAGAAAGGCATGGCAATATATAAATAAAACATTTTATGTACTACTTTTTAAGGTTCATCTGTCTTTATAATATGAAGTCTAGCATATCTTGTTACGTATAAATTCATAGACAGACATGCAGTATTGTCTTCAGTAGCTTTCGGTCTTGCTGTATGATGTTGTTTTGTACTTCCAATGCAGTTATACTTCAACCCTGCAACTGTGAAGATGCTAAGCAACCTGAAGGTACTTGTTACTGTACTGCCATGTTCACATGTTTCTGTCCTGTACCATGTGTGAGTACATGTGCATCTGTGCACACTCTGAGGGAGTACGCACATCTAATTCTCTATGCATGAAAAAACAAGGTTGCTAATATCGTTACTCTTTGACATCCAATTTAGGTGCTGGTCATTGCTGTTCTCCTAAAAATTGTAATGAGAAGAAAATTCTCTATAATTCAGGTAAGACTGATGTCAGCATTGTCGCTATCACTACATTTTCATTGAGTGAGAACACATATTACTGTGATAATTTGATGGTAATTTCATAATCTATGTTCAGCTGTTTGTACACAGCCAAAAAGTTGTCTCATTTACATTGCTTTAGTATAGCTCTAAATGATTTCTTATGAGTTATGACAAATATAGTAGATCCATTTTTTTGTTCAGGTTTTGTGTCCCTCCCCTTCACTAACTTATTTTCATGACCTCTGTACTATTTTAATATTAAAAAATCACCTCAGCAATGTCTAACCCTCCTTTTTTTTATCCTACAACTACCAGTGGGAAGCCCTTGCCCTATTACTTATTGGAATCAGTGTCAATCAACTTCGCTCCATACCTGCGGGCACCAATGCTTTTGGTCTTCCAGTCACCGCTATTGCATATGCATATACACTAATTTTTGTAAGTTTGTACAGATTGGTTTCATTTTTTCATTTATCTTCTTCAGATGCCTGAACAATTGTTGGATGCAGAACCTCATGTACACGAATTTTCTGTAAAATTTTAGGTCACTGTCCCATCATTTGCATCAGTCTACAATGAGTATGCTCTAAAAAGCCAGTTTGATACAAGCATCTACCTTCAGGTTATTTCTCTTTTAAATTAGTTTAGCTGTCTTGCCTAACTTTTACCTTCAGGTGATACAGAAACTAAGCATGATTTCTGGAAAATGTTCTGTTCTTAATTTCTTGACCATGCTCTCTTTAGTCCACTAATTCTATACATAATTTGCAGAATTTGTTCTTATATGGTTATGGTGCAATTTTCAACTTCCTTGGCATCTTAGGGACTGTCATATTTCAAGGTAAGCATCTTAGGTGAAGTTTTTTTTCCTACTGATAACTAAGGCTGCTACACATTACCACTGTAGTTTTGTAGACTATATATGGGAAGCCAAGGTTAAAATATGGTCCTCCCATTAGTAAGCAAGGGTACCCAGGTCGGATTATCAGTAGTGCTTTGGAAGTTAGAATAGGCAGCTGTTTAGAGCTTTGTATATTGACCGGTACATTGCGTGGTGCCTGGAAACCGAGAGTCATCTGTTTATATTTTGTTTATGACTATTGTTTATTGCAGTATAAGGTATATTATGTATATGTCATCTTTGTTTACAGGTCCAGAGAGTTTTGATATCCTTCGAGGGCATTCGAGGGCAACGATGTTTCTCATTTGTAACAATGCGGCACAAGGCATTCTCTCCTCTTTCTTCTTCAAGTATGCAGGTAAACGGAAGATAACTCAACTATCTAACTTTTATGATACTAGTTTCTCAATCCTTATATCTTTTTCGTCCATTGTCCTCTAACTTCATACTTCTGAATGGTCGACTGATAACATTGCAGATACTATTTTGAAGAAGTACTCATCAACAGTTGCCACAATTTTTACTGGTTTAGCTTCGGCTGCATTTTTGGGACAACCTTTGACTGTTAACTTTCTTCTAGGCATCTCAATTGTATTTATTTCAATGCACCAGGTAATTGTTGCTTTTTATTCTTTAGCTCGTTTCTCACAACTCAACTTATATAAGTGCTATTTTTGTTCAGTTTTTCTCTCCACTAGCCAAGGTCAAAGATGAAAAAACAGCAGGAACAGTGGAGCTGGGAGATGCACAAAATCATAGGTAAAGAAACTGAGAAAATAATAACTGTTTTATTGGTTCTCTTGGTTAGCTCAGTTGCTACCAAGTAAATTTTGGATGTTAAAGGAGCACAGCATAATAACTAAAATTAGCATGTGCTGTTGATGTCCACTAAATATTTCCTGACATCTAGCCTAATAAGACGATTTCTGTTTAACAGATCCGAGTCGTCTTTTGTAAATATGACTGCTGGTGCTGCTGACGATGTAAGTGACTCATTGCTTGATGAACATATCAAGAATTAACAGTTTTCTTTATGGAGGTAGTTTCTAATTTCTAAGCTGGCAATGGTTTCAGGCAAGCCATCTTAGCGCAACTGATGAGAGGAAACCGCTGTTGCCAATTTGAGATTCTATTTGAGGTACATATAGCTTTTTGGTTGTGTAAGAGACACTGGTATTCTACATGTAAACGATAACTTGATGGCACTGATAAATATAAACCAAAAATGGAGGAGTTTGGATCTGGTCCTATGCTGGTACAACAATCCATCAACATGTCCAAAGTCTTTTAGCAGTGAACTTTTAAACTTACATAGGAATATCTCTTACATAAGGATTTTGATGAAGTCGTTTTCATTTGGTTCTGCAGGTAGGTATAGAAGAGATTCTTTTTTGCCGAGAGTAGAACAAATGCTCTTGTAAACTTTATAAGCAAAAGAAATATCATACATATGCAGTTCAGGCCACCTTGTTCCTCTGTTTTCTTGTGTTTTTTATACCCTCAGCTTAGGGGCCAACATATGGCAGTAGTTAGTGCCTTATTATACACAACTAATGTAATGTGTATTACATACAATTATTCTTTCCCCTATTTTCCGGGGCAAAATGCTATACTACTTGTATCGATGATCGTTGTTACCATTACAATAGTACCTGCTGATTTACCGACGAGCTCGGTCCCTGTTCAGTTTCTTTTGCCCTGCACACATTGTTATTCTCGGAAAAAATGTAGTGTTATTACACACGGTCCCATTTTTTCATACATGACCCTAGGCGCTCTGGCCATCTTCCATAGACTGCCAGCAGATATACTCAAACATGGCTAGCTTGCATAGCATAGGAAAAGACATGCACGAATGGATTCGTAGCTACAGTGATCGATGGACGACGGCGGCAAAACTTGGCATCTTCACACGGGCGGCCATCAGACCACGCCCTGCTGGTCTCGCAAGACGGCGTAGTTGATCACGCGGGCGACGGTGCCCATGGACGGCCGCAAGATGGGGTCGTAATGCAGGCACTGCACCGCGATCCGCCCGAGCTGCAGGGGATATCCAGGTTTCCGGTTAGGTTTTATGGCGATATGGCGAAAAGGATTCACAAGCCTACGGACAGAACAAAAACCTTGAGAGCTCCGGCAGGAGGATACTGATCGCCAAGCTTCGGGTCGATGCACTCCTGAACCCTGTCTTCCGTCAGCATTGGAGTTGCCTGATGCACCAACATGACCAAGAAATCATCAGACGTTGTTAACTTCATTTCGATCAATGTGACTGAATGCCAGCTAAATCTTCCACTTGGGGTCTATGAAAGTATCTCTTTTGGTTCTCAGCTAGTTAGGTGTGAAAAATACCGAGGGGATGGTTGATAAGTAGGAACCATTAGCCGATTGAAATCATGTCTATTTGGTCTAGCGTTCCATTTTCATACTAGAGCGTTTTGGTCAACCTTTGCAAGTCGTAACCATGTTGTTTGGGTGGTTTACCTAGAAGGACACCCAACAAAATCCTCATCCTGATTTTGTCAAGCTACAAACGGAGCATTTCATAACAGGAGCAAGGCACAACACCCTTACCCAGTTCACCAGGCTTCGCTGCCCCTGCGGCAGCGTCCGGTCCAACGGCTTCCTCCCCGTCAGGAGCTCCAGGAGGACGATCCCGAAGCTGTACACGTCGCTCTTGTCCGTCATCTGCCCCGTCATGGCGTACCTGAACAACAACCCCAAGCCATAAAAAACCACCCGACCCCAACAACCAGCACGCAAAGACCAGGCTAGGCAACGTACTCGGGCGCCTGGTAGCCGAAGGATCCGAGCGTGTGCGTGGAGCGGTTGAGCCTGGCCATGTCCGCGGCCTGGCTGAACATGTTGTAGTCGGCGATCTTGGCCCTGAACCCGTCGAAGAGCAGCACGTTGGTGGACCTCACGTCCTTGTGCGTCACCGCCGGCCGCACCGTCTCGTGCAGGTACTCCAGCCCCCTCGCCGCGTCCAGCGCGATGTGCACGCGGTGGATCCAGCTCAGCACCGGCCTCCCTCCGGCGCCGCCCTGCTCCGCCGCCTGCCCCAGCACCTCCCTGTCCCCGTGCAGGACGTCGTGGAGGGTGCCCATGGTGGCGTACTCGTAGACGAGCACGCGGAGGTCGTTGCTGATGGTGTAGCCAAGGAGGCGGACGAAGTTGTCGTGGTTGAGCCGCGACGCCACGGAGAGCTGCCTGAGGAAGATGACGTTGGACGCGTGCTTGGAGGGCCTCTCCAGCCGCTTCACCACGGCGGGGCGGCCGCCCCGCAGCGTGGCGCGGTACACCTTGGCGTAGGAGCCCTGGCCGATCAGCTTCTCGCCCGAGAAGGACGCCGTGATCTCGTTCACCTCCCGCAGCGGCACCTCCGGCACCTCCACCGTCACCACCTCCTCCGCCTCGGGGCCGCCGCCGCCTTGCCCTTTTTCTGAGACGATGATCAAAGGTAAAAAGCCGGTAAGAACACTATCACCGAGAGGCAATCGAGATGCTGAATCGCAATGTGTTTGATAGAATACAATACAAGCGTGTACAGGGAGGGGATCTTCACAACTTGCCGTGTCAGTAGTCATCACAGTTCAGAGCACAGCAAAGAACACACACAGAGAAAAACAAAAAAGAAAAATCAACGCTGAGTTTTCTCTATGCTGACTCACAAGTCATGAGGAGTTGAGGATAATCCTAATACAAGCTAAGCGATCAGAGAGCAAAAGAACAACAAAAATAGTGACCAACAAAAAAAAAACTTGTTGCATCCAAAACTGTACTGAACGGGACACACAAAACGTACCAGGATCCGGCGTGTAAGCGTACGAGTTCCTAGACAGCTTCCTCGCAATCCTCGGGAAGCAGCCGACGCTCCCGCCATCATCGCCGTCCTCGCCGTCCTCGCGGTCGCCGAACACTCTCTTCGCGCTCGCCCACCACCGCCCCATCGCCGGCCGCTCTCCTGCTCGCTCGCTCTTATCGCCGAGCCCGGACTCTTCTCAGAACGGCTGCGGAAAGTCACTCCTGCGTTCTGAGCGAGACGCAACGACCGGTGGTGGCCGGCTGTCCGCTTATGTACCGCACGGAATCTGCTGACGGTTTCGCTGAAGTTTTTTCCAGCCGCGTTCGTCCTGTGGACGGCAGCGATGCAGGAGCGACGGGGATGTAGACAAAGCTCCCAGACCCGGCGGGAAACGGGGCGGGCCAGCGACGACGTGAAGGTCCCGGCCGTGACATCCCGGCTTGAATTTTCTCGGTCGCGGGGCCCGGCGATCGAGCAGGTCCGGGCTAGCTGTTGTGGTCGGACCGAGTCTTTCTCACTGACTTGCGCGCGCGGCATCCCACAACGCCCGGTGACTCACGGTCACGGCACGGCGGTTTGCTCGTCATCTCGTCCTGCTCCGGGTCCCCGGCCGGGGGGAGCTGGTTCAGCGGCGCGGCGTAGGCGCGTAGCAGCGGCCAAAGCTTGCGTCGCTGTTGTTGCTCCGGTTTTCAGTTTTCTTTTCTTTTTTTTCTTCTCGCTGACTGATATAGAGGCGCTAGCGTCCCCTGCCGCGCACTGTGGATTTGATGGGATCGCGCGGGGAAAATGAGCTCGGTCTCGGCCGGAGCGGCCCCCGCGGACTGCTGGTTTGGCGGTGGCCGCCGCGCGCGAAAGCTACCTCTCGCAATCCACTCGGATACGTCTGCCGCTTGTTCTTGCCGCATCGGCATCGTCTCCCTGCGCTGCCGCACGGGAGGAGAGGAGGCCGGGTGGTTTCCTCTGGCACAGGGCGCACGGGCACGGCCGGCCCGGACGGCCGCTTTTGCGTGTGATGGTGATTGCGTTGTGCGGACTGCGGCCATGGCATGGCGTGTCCCCCGTCGCGGTGTCTGATCGAACTCCGACGGGAGCCGAGGTGCCGGGTCGGCTACATTTGGGTTCCCAAATGCTGGCGTCGTTGCGGCCGCTAGTGCATAGCTGCTCGTTACGTTTGCGCGTGATTTCCCCCGTGTAGGTGAACGGTATTTCTCAGGTTGGCTAGCGGCGTGCAGCTATGTGAGATCATCGACCTTTTAAAGTCCAAACCGCTGAGATCAGCACGGCTGGCAAATTTAGCAAGTTTTTCTGAAAGCTCTGCGACCCATCCACACGCTCAACAGTGATCTAAAAATCCTGGGCATTGCAAGTTTGCAACATGCCAACAACTCCGTACGGGCACACTGTGACGATACGGATCCAGTGTAATCCGAACACACGTGGAAATCGCAAACGTTCTCCTAGAATAATTTGGGCCTCTTTGGAGAATTTTGAGCTGTTAAAAGCCCAATCAGAGAGCCCAGTGACGAACTTTCACGTAGCCCAGCACAACGAGATGACGATCCGCCCAACTAACGACGAAGCGTCAATTCTGCTCCATTTCGCCCCCAAAAGGCCGAAACGGGTAAAAACCCACGGAAAAGTTTGCAAAACCCTTCCTCCCCGTTTCTCCCCTCGCCGCCGCCGCTCGCCGGCGAAGCCTTCCATTGACCAGCCTCGGCGGAACCCCTCCCCCCTGCCTTTATGGCCCTCCTCCTTCGCCGAGGCGCGGCGCTCGCCGCCCGCTCCTTCCGCGCGGCGGCCGCCTCCTCCGCTTCCACCACCATGCACCGCCTTCCTGCCGCGGGATCCCTCGCGGGCGCCGGGGAATTCGCTCCAGCGCGGCTCTTTCTCCTCGACAGCCGGAGAGGCTTCGCCAAGGGGAAGAAATCGAGTAAGTTGCGCGCTCACCCCTCCTTGAGTCACCTCCATGCATAGTTAGATGTAAAATGGAAGCTCGGTTCCTGTTGCGTGGTACTGGTAACACTTATTATGTCGCTAGATTTGGTGTAAGCAATTGATAAATTAGGGTTCTTATGGTTGCCAATGAGAAGAGAATTATGGTAATCGAAGCATCGCTTTTGATCAACCGATCACGTATTTATTTATTTATTTATTGCTGTGTAGAGGATGATCGAGGTGACACGGTTCAAGCCGCTCCTGACATTGGGCCAACCGTCAAATCAGCTGCCACTTCCCAAATGGATGCTGCAGTCATCGCACTTTCGCGAGAGCTGAGCAAACTACGGACTGGAAGAGCTAATCCTGGTACCATTGTATTCCTGGTTTTGCCATGCTGTTGTTATTATTCTATTGTTGGTCAGGCAGTTTGCCCAACAAATAACGAAACAAGTACGTGCTGTTCTGCAGGCATGCTTGACCATATCATGGTGGAGACTGCAGATGTTAAAGTTGCGTTGAATCACATTGCCGTTGTTTCTGTCCTGGATGCACATACTCTATCAGTGATGCCTTATGATCCTAGTGTAAGAGCCTCTTTGTCCTTCAATTTGCGTACCTGAAACTGTTACATTTCGCTATCATATAGACGCTTTTTTGTATTAATAATTTCCTGCCCAGATAGTATAGTCAAACTTTCTGAAACTGTGATATGTAATACGTTTGCTGTTGTTTTAGGCCTATATGCCATTGCCAAGTGTCATGTTAATGTGTTCATTACTTGTTGCCTGAACTTATATAGCATGATATTGTGAATTGCAAGCTTTCAAGCTCCCTTTGACTGATTTCTTATCTATTTCTGCGCAGTCCATGAAGTCTATTGAGAACGCTATTATCTCTTCACCCTTGGGCATTAATCCTACTCCTGATGGAAATAGGATTATTGCAAATATCCCTCCGTAAGTGTTTCCTTTAGTGTTGGTGCTTATTGTTTATCTTAGCTTTCTACCTGATAGGTATCATTACATTCCAGTTCTATAGTTGATATGTAATTTTATGTTGTACCATTAGCAGTGTTTTCTATACTGGGTGCGAATGATGATCTAGTGATCTGCTAGGCTTGTGAGGGCGAAACTGATTTGTGATTTCTATGCTGACTTTATTCATATAAATGATTCAAAGGGTTTCTTGCATGGTCAACTATAGTCTACAGACTTGATTATTGAGGGGTAGCTGGCTTACTTTACATTACTCAGTGGCTACAGTATGAAATCTGTTTCCTTCTGCTAATTTAGTTTTTGTGCGTGCCCAGGTTGACGAAGGAGAATATACAGGTTAGGTTAGCTAACTTAATACTAAGCCATTTGTATTGTTCCTGAACCAACTAACATTTGTTGGTGCCTAACATAGGCACTGTGCAAGGTTGTTACTAAATCTGCTGAGGATTTTAAGCAAAGTATTAGAAGAGCACGCCAAAAGGTAAAGCAGGCTTGTCCTTTTTTCTTCTTTTAATCTGTTCTGGTGATTGCAATGCCTATGTACACAGCAAATCTGGACTACCATATACTCATGTTGTCACCTAAACATTAGTTGGAAACTTGGAATTTAAGAGACAAATATGTTGTTCCTACTTGAGTTAATCTAGTTCTATGCTCTGTTACTGTTAGTGATATTAGGAGTAAGAAAACCAACTTGTGATTGAGCTTATCCAGTCTTCCATTTCATTTTAGTTGTGACTGACTGAAGACTAATGATTTGGTCTATGTACACCCTCTTTCCACTTTTGTTGCGCGTGTTTTACTCCAGCACTTGTACCAGTGCTCCTCTTAAATTGATCAAAATGCTCCTAATTAGGCCCTTAAGTGCTCTTTTCAATGCATTTGCCTGCCAGTTTGCCACTCTAGCTTGCTGGTGCCAGCTGCGTGTCCACATATGCACATTTAAAAACCAGGGGCATTAGTGACCAACACAAAACATGCCTAACAATCTTGGGCAGCAGGGGAGCTAGGCTCCTTTGTTGGGGTCAGCTGACCCCGATGGCCTTTTGCAAAATCAGTGAGAATAACTGTTATGCACTATTCTGCAATGGTGAAGACCCCAGCACTATTCCTGGTTAGCTTTGCCCCCTGTTGGAAAGCTAAAAGAAAAAAAAATATACACCCAATATTGTGGGTAATGTTCACTGGTGTACCGATGTACTTTGTGATTTCGCTTGGCCTTGCATCTAACTCTTAAGCTTTAGGGATAGCTTCTGGCTCTGAGACTAAATTTTTTTGTTCAAAATCTTTGACTAAACTAGAGTGGCCAGGAGCATAGGACTGGATACTGAATTCCAGTTTCCATCAACTTCAGTGCTCGATGCTGGTATTGGCATTATGCAAATTAGTAAACTTTGCCTTGCGTGTCCAGGCCCTTGATACAATAAAGAAATCTGCATCTAGCATGCCGAAGGATGATGTAAAGAGGCTTGAGAAGGAGGTGAGTAACTGAAACAAGAATGCTGTAAAAGAAATACATTGCCTACCAGTAAACATTAACCTGTTATCTTCCCTCCAGATTGAAGAATTGACCAAGAAGTTCATAAAGTCAGCAGATGACATGTGCAAGGCTAAGGAGAAGGAAATCAGCGGAAGCTGAAGTGATACATCTTGATGATTGATGAAGTAATGTTTTGTTTCAATTCCAACGATGTTGAGACTGCAATTGCACAGCTGAATCAAAAAAAAATCCCTGTGCCATTCTAACTATACTGCCAGCAGTTGAAAACGGTTTGATGCCCAGGGCATTCCCTGTGGTGTTGTAATTGAGTCATGCAGTCACGAATTCTTACAGAACAAAAGTGAGTGTAGCTTGGATTTGATTGACCATGTTTATTTATTTAATCACCATGCCTTATTTTCTGTCGCGAACCAGATGTTCTGAAGACATTCTACTGATTTATTCTCCGAGATAATGGGGAGTGCTATTGCAATGTTTGATTTTATCTTATGGAATCCACAATGTACGCTTGTGGGACTTTCTTCTGAGGAAGTGAAGAATTGGGAAATGGGAATGTTGATTGATTATGATATGTCGCTCTGGACTATGTTATTGTGATCTGAGAAATTTCTTTCTACGCATCTTCCGTCTTCCCCTGGATGTCATCCGCCATCCTCTTGACCTCTTCCAGTGGAGACACCCTAACAAGTTAAGGTATAAAACTTTCAACTTGGAACAGCTCAAATGGCGAGTTTTCTGAAAGATACTGATAGTTCTGATAGAAACTCAATACAAGCCAGTTAGCTAAAGCAACTTAGCCGAGGCAACACCTAAGCTATTTACACATACAACAACACACCATGCCCCTGAACCAAAAACCATCATGGCAAGCCAACCCCAGCAGCCTAAAGCCTTCGAGCTGAAGACCAGCGCAGCTGCACACCACACCACACGCGCATCACGCCACGCTCCTCAACGCTCGCTACAACTCTTTACACGCACGCACCCTCGCTGCAAACCTACAGAGCCTTGGGGGGGGGAGCGAAGCCACGCGCCCTGCTCACTCCGGAATTCCCTCACTCCTTGCTTGATCTCTTGCCGAACGCCGCCCTGGTCACGGCCCTGATGCCCCTCACCCACAGCTCGGCGGCCTCCTCGCCGCCCTGGCACACGAAGTGCACCTCCCTCCCCGTCGCCGTCACCACGCGGAACAGCCCCGGCTCGTACGCGTCGCCCTTCCTCTGCCGGTGCCGCTGGAACGCCGAGCTGCCGCCGACCTCGGCCTCCCGGCAGATCACGTTGCGCCGGCTCGACCCGCCCCACCGGAGCACCCCCGCCGCGGCCACCATCCGCAGCGGCTTGCCGTGGGGCCTCCCGCGCCCGCCCTTGGTGTGCTTCCGGACGCGCGCGCCCTGGAGCACCGCCTGCCGGCCCAGCTCGTCCATGATCACGTCCTCAGCCTTGTTGAACGCCGCGGCGGTGGCCCGCGCCAGGGAGAGCGCCGTCTCGCCGCGGGGCGTCTCGAGGTCGCAGCGGGCGCCATAGGAGATGAGGAGCTCGCACACGCCCGCGTGACCTTCCCTGGCCGCGAGCATCAGCGGGGTGTACCCGTCGCCGTCGGGGACGTTGACGTCGCAGCCCGTGCTCGCCACCAGGTGCCGCACCGCCGCGGCGTCGCCGCGCCGGGACGCGCAGTGCAGAGCGTAGAAGCCCCCCGGCATGCCCTTCTCCAGCGCGAACTCGAGCATGACCTGCTCGAAGAGGTCCCTCTTGCTCTGCTGCGCCAGCCCGATGGCCGTCTCGCCGCGCTTGTTGCTCAGCTTCACGTTGGCGCCGGCGAACACGAGGGCGCGGAAGGCCTCGACGTTGCCCACCTTGGCGGCGGTTAGTATGGGCGAGCACCCGTCCAGGTCCTGCTCGTCCACGTCCACATCCGGCTGAGCGAGCAGCACTTCCATGGCGGCCGCGTCACCGCACCGCGCGGCGAACATCAGCGGTGAGAACACGTTCCGGTCGCTCGAGCGCGGGATGGTCCCGGATCGAATCGCGCCGAGGACAGCACGCTCGAAGCCGCTCTTCCATCCACCGGAGGAAGCGACAGAAGCCGCGGACTCGCCGGACGAGTTCAACAGCGCGACGTCAGCGCCGGCAGCCAGGAGAACTCTCAGGCAGTCCTCGCGTTTGTGGCGCGAAGCGAGGATGGCGGCGGTGTCGCCGGCCTCCGCCCTCACGTTCACGTCGCAGCCCTTGTCGACAAACGTCTGCAGGATCTCCGGCTGGCCGAGCCGCGTGGCCAGGTGGACCGGCCTTGACCTGCTGCTCCTGGACGTCTTCACGGGAGCTTCGGAGTCCGCGCCAGACGCCAGCAAGGTCTGGGCGGCGCCGCCGCTACCGCAGAGGATGGCGTGGTGGAGGAGCGTCCGGCCGAGGTGCGTGGCGCTCGACGTGTACCCGTTCTGGAGGAGCATGCGCAGGATGGAGCCCGTGGACTCGTAGTACTCCACGGCGCACCAGACGGCGTCGTAGGGCTCGGCGAGCCCCGCGCCCACGCGCAGCTCCTCGCTGGTGGACGTGTCCCAGGACCACGCGCCCAGCCTCACCTTCGTGTCCCTCTTGACGCCGGCCTGGACATGAGTTGGGAGATGGTCTGTTAAGCATATTGCTGTGCTGAAGATTGAAGATTAAAAGTGTATGTGTGCGGCTGCAGTTCAAACGATGCGTACCTGAAGTAGATGACGGACCACTGCGACTTGCCGGCTCACGATTGCGGCGAAGAGTGCCGTGCAGTCTACGTTGGCGTGCAGGGATGGCTTCAGCGAGCGCAGGAGCACCCTAGCGGTCGCATTTGGATCAGCTCCGCACTGCAAAAGAGTCACACGAATCACGGGTTGAAATTGAATTCGGATTAGTCCGTTCAATGCTTTAAGTGGATAGAAGACGAGATTTGTATGACAACGAGCGTAGGAAATGAAGAACAGGGGTCCAAAAGTGCAAAAGAAACAAAGTACAAAAAAAATTTGGGCAAGATCCGCCGAAGCGGGTAGCCTTAACCACAATGTGTATAGGAATGTCCGAAGACAAATCCCGTCCCTGTCAGGGGAGATGCCAACCGTCTCTCCTTTCTACGAACACGGGGGAGCATACGGCACTGCTGGTTATAAATTGGTCAAGGCTCGCATGACAGAGCGAGGTGGGACTAAACGGCCGCCTCGTTCTCTATCCCGACCCGTGCCCCATCACTGACTTGGCATGTTGCAGCGGCCCATATGGGAGCCCGAGTTCTTCGGCCCATGTTACACGCAGACTCTAACTTCTGGGCCGAAATACGAGCACACTGAGACTTCAGAAGCGGCCGGACGCGACCATGTAGAACTGTACCGAGTGCCGAGTAAGCAAGCAGGAAGGTACTGTACCTTGATGAGCGTGTCGACCACGTCGACGAAGCCGCGCGCTGCGGCAGACACGAGCGCGTGGATGGCGACGCGCGGGCGGACGAGGTCCGAGCCCATGAAGATAGCCGCGAGGGCGGCCTGGCCCTGCAGCGCCGCCTCCACGACGGCCTCCTCGCAGGCCGGCTGCGACGCGCCCGCGCGCACCAGCAGCTCCGCCACCTCCGCGCGACCCTCCCGCGCCGCGGCCGTCGCCGGGTAGCCCCGGAACACCTTCCCGTTCACGTCGGCCCCCTTCGCCTGCACGCCAAGAACCGTGAACCGTCAGAAAACGTGGGGCAGAGGGATTGAAACCACAGTGGTGATTTCAACTCGTTTCATGTAGAAGCTCAAAACGCTAAAATAGATACATCCAATGGAACACAAAATTCAAGCACGTTGGATTCTCGAAAACCACCGAGAAGGGCAGCAAAATGCTCGTAAAACCATCACCTAACTCTTGCAACAAATCGAGTATGAAAATTGATCTTTACTCATTCACCTACACTGATTAAGTGCTACACTTTTTTTTCCCTTTTACTGTCTCCATCACAATTTTATCTTTGTCGACAGCGATTCCTACTGGACCACTGTTCCTCTTCTTCGCTCTCTTTGACCTACACTGAAGATGAGATGGAAGGAGTAACAGCATCGCACAGGGCGTGACAATGACCATCGGGACTCGCACAACAGCTGTCCGGGTAACAAACGTCGCTGGTACTACTACTATATGTCTGGTCAGGTCGGTGCTGCGCGGGCCACCAATGGAGTGACCGCGTCAGGTCACTGGAAGTAAACCGGAGCAGTAGTAGTAGCGCGCCATTCTCAATGGAGTTTATGGATGACATGACATATATTTATGAGAGAAAAAAAGTAGTTTTATGAGGGATGAATTCATGTATAAACTGTTTTCAAGATTATTGTGTCTTGCATGTAGCCTTGGAAAAACAATAAAACTATACATTGTGTGAGCTATTTCATTCATGTTTATGTGACACTCTCGGAAATATAAATATGAAACTGCACAAAATGTGCTTATACGAGAGACAGGAGGGGACCGCGCCTCCTTAAGGAGGAATCTGGTCAAAATTCTGCAGGGCGATTGCTATCCACCGATAACTCATGCGTGGTGTCACCGCAATCAGTCAGCTCGCCCTCGCCGCAATCGCTTTCAAGATTCTGGAAAACACAGTGTGATCTGCTAGCGCTACCCCCTCCCTCCGTCGGCTTTGCAAGTCACATCTGCAATTCTGCATAGATAGTGCACTTGGCACAGGGAACGAATTGCCACCACACAAGCTAAAGGAAACGGATGATGCCTCGCCATCGCCACTTTGCCATGGACGGCCGTACGATTCGCTAAGATCCGACGACAAGAGTTACTGCACCCGTGTCGCGATCCAACCATCAGGCATCGAGTCACCAACGGGTCCCAGGGGATGTATGGCCCTGGTTAGTGGTTAATAACCAGGCATTCACATTTCACCGAGAGTTTTCTATACCATCTAATCGAGCCAGAGTAACACACGGACGCAGTGAACGCGTCACTATTCGCTGGACCGGCCGGGGTGATGTTCTTGGCAGGCAGCGTCCTCGTGCCATCATCAATATTCCACTGGGGGCACGCCACAGGGCACGGCGGCCAGGCCAGGCCATGGTGGAACACGAGCGGGGGCAGGCGCTGCAGGCAGGAGTGCCGAGGGCGTGCCCTCGGCTGTGCATTGCATGGGCGCCAGGTGCGTGCGTGCGTTGGTACTTTGGCAGCAGCCCGCGCAGGAGGAATAGGAACGGGGAGCAAGGGATACAGCTCGCCGGTGGCAGATGCGATCATGCGGGGGGGGGGGGGGGGGGGGGGCGCTCAGGGGCAGATGGCTACAGCCTACAGTGCAGGGAAGAGAGCTAAGGACACGGCACGATACGGACGAGCCCGCTCCGTTCCACGCCCCAATACACTGCACTGCGATGGCGCGGCGCTGGGTCGGCTTCTGCAACACATGCGCTGCCGTCTTCAATACCACAGCAGATAGATGGGGTAGCCCGTAGCCGGGGCGCTTGGGTTTTGGCTTGGCCCCCTGGTCAGGAGAAGCATCGCCGGCCGGCCCTACCACGGCACTACCTGGCCTGGGACCGTGAGGTGGAGATAGGCGTGGTTTGCTGGTTTCATGGCGTGATGAAATACAGCACAGCTGGTTCGGCTTGGACGTATTGGGGCGGCAGGGAGCACCGGCATCTGGCGTCGGATGCAGGTCATGTGAGCTTCCTCTGCCCCGGCGTGGATGAGATGAGATTGCTCGACCGGCGATCGGGAGTCCAGGATCAGAGCACGCACGGGCAAGCAGATGCCGGGTACCCTGGGCTAGACGGCTTATGGCACTATGGCTGTAAACTGACCCGGTGAGGAGGGGTCTGGTTCTGTTCTGACCCCAGCGATGAGCGATCTCAGAGAAAGACTGCCGCCCCACCAGGTCACGCAGCGATGCAATGCAAGTTGACGCCATGATTGTCCGGCCGGATGGACAGCCACACGGCCGATGCACTCGCTCCATGCTAGCCGGACGGCGCCAGAGAGCTCCCCCCGACGAAAAACAAAAGAGACGCTTCAGCGCGTGTTCCGGGACAGAGGGCCACGGGCACGCACGGCCATGGGTGGGCTTCTGTCCCGGGCAGCGGCATTCATTAGGCTTTTCCGCGGAGGGATCAGGTGGGGGAAGCGCCGGTACAGGCGCCGCGCGCGCGGCAGCGGAAGTACGCGGCCGATGCCGGGGCGCAGGACAGCAGGAGCATGCCGCGGCAGTGCAACCACCCCCCATTCAATGGCGCGCCCGGCGCGGCGCCCATGACGCCGGCGGATCAGCCGGACCGCGCGCCGGACGCCCCGTGCCACGACACGCACGGCCTAACCGGAAGGACGCACGCCATCTCTCCAGCACGGGGCGGGCCCGGCAGCCACACCCTTCCCCTGACACACACAATGATCTCTGAGCCTTGCACGATGCTGATTACTACGGAGTACGGACAAGAGGTAACATGTAGGGCTTGATTTTTCCATCAGAACAGATCCGAGGGGGAAGCGTGACAAACAGGTGGGGCCGCATTGATTGATTAGGCTTTGAGGCGGCGAAGTACCATAGGATCCCGTACCAGGGCTCAAGATGACAGAGCACACGCAGACGAAGGAGACGTGGAACGTGGCCGGAGGCTGGAGATGGAGCGGAGTGCGGAGACCGGCCGGCTCCGAGCGGGGGAGGTCACGTGATCGGGCGATGCCACCGCCGACCGCGCTCACGAGGGGAATATATTGGTCGCTACCAAAGTGTTGAGCTGGGTAGTACACTAGTACGTGGTGGCTGTAGCCTGTAGTTAACAAACGCTGGACAAGTTTGCTTTCTACTACTGATTATGGTAGTGTCAGCAGTAAACAAAGCTAGGGCTCAAGTCAAACCCATCCGCCACTGTCTCCCAATCCTCCCACTAAAATACTCTCCAGGTCCAGGATGTATTTCTTTAAGAGCAGTTTACTCGACTACAGTTTACAGTTATGGATCTCCAGGCGTGCCCAGCTACGTGACGCGACAACACGGTGGAACAGTGCGGCTTGGCAGGGATAAGTTTACTTGGACCCTCCTGTATTCACTGTTCGTGTTACTGCTCCTTTTACTGGTAGCAGGAACGTAGCATTAAGAACTTCGGCGTGCCGCTATACGACAACGGTACCTGGTACAATACCATACCGGTACATACTTTAACCGTATATATACTTTAATATACTGGAATACTTCCTTCATTCTCTTTTGATAGAGATATTTCAAAAAATCAGATTTTCACAGATAATCTTATTTGCCATTCATGGGGCGGCTGCAATAAATTGCATAGACAACGAGAAGTAAGAAAAACACTGATTTGCATTTATTAGATTATAAGTAAGATTGTTTTTCTTGTCATTGTGCTAAGTGGAATATTTATGAGAGAATAGAGGAAGTATAATTACGCACACCACGACTGGATGCCTACAGGCTACACGTATACCAAGGATATCGAAGTGTGCCCAGGAAGCTTCCCCTGCATAGATTGCATGCCCCCATTTGACGATTTCTATCGTGGCTTGGCTAGAGAAGAGAACGAGCACGTCCGTACGCAATAAAGAGGAGCTGCAAGCCTGCGACACAGGTATGGTCCCGTTGCAGTGCAGCCGAGAATTGGTAGGACGATCGGCCTACTTGGTACTAGCTGCTGGGCTAATCCAGGTTAAAGGTTCCAAATGATTTTAGGCTAGTAATGAACAGCATAATTTTGTCTGAGCCATTTATAAAATGCCTCATAATGAGCAGCATTTTTATTAAGGGTATTATACTCCATTTTTTATGAGAAAGTTAGCAATTGAAATGAATACACTTTATATACTAGTACTAGCATGCAAAGGAGCAAGCAATGGGGAGGGAAGCGAAGTACAAGTAGTATCCTGTACCTCTCCCAACAAATCCGTACTCATGATTTCGAGCTATAAAAAGAGCGAAAGGATTTCAAGTGGGTCCGTTAAAATCTCTATGGTTCCTACATGTATTCATGTACGCGCTTAAAAGATGGGATTTGTCCTGCGAGTGCATTTATACAGTACGTTGAGCTATGATTGGCGTAGAGAAGGAACCGAGTTGGTGGGTGTGGGTGGTACTTGGATGAACAGTGTGGATAAACACAGCAGCCTTTTTCTAGCAAGCAGAAGCGAGACAAAGATACACTGGCACTTAAGAAATGCTGGAAGCGCCCGCTAAAACCATTCGAAAATGCCGTGTGGCCTTTTCACCAACCCAGTAAAAGTGAGGATGAATAATGGGCCAATGGGGTTATGTTAAGCTACGACGCTGCAAGCTTTTGGTGGAGCACATGCTCTTCAGCGCTCGGATAATTTGAATGCAAATTCGCACCGAAATCGCCGAAAATTTTCAGTGAAAAGGCTACGCACGCACGCATAAGCAGGTCGAAATGCAGCTTGCGAAGCAAGCCAAATCTGGTCTCGAATTGCTCCCTAGACGATTAATTCCTCTACACAAAACGAACCAAAAAACATACGAAATGCAGAAACAAGCAAGCGTGATGCAGATAGTTGAAATTCCGATGCGAGAAAACAGAGCAGGGAGGGAATGCGGGTGGGCAGGATCGATCACTCACGAGCAGGGCGCGGACGAGCGCGACGTCCCCGTTGCCGGCGGCGAGGAAGAGCGGCGAGACGTCGGCGCGGATCTCCTCGTGCACGGCCCGCGCCTCGGCGGCGGCGCCCTCACGGGGCTCCGCCTCCGTGACGCGCCGCGCCCTGAGCCACACCACCCCGGCGTAGTTCACGTCCGCGCGCCCCGCCGCGAGGAGCTCGCCGGCCTCCCGCGCGTCGCCGCGCGCCACCGCCTCCACCAGCCGCTGCGACGCGGCCTCCGCCTCGCGCGCCGCCTCGCCCTCCGCCTCCGCCACCGGCCACACCTGCCGGCCGCCGGCGATCGCCGCCGGGCGCAGCAGCACCGCCATTTATTAATCCCGAAGCTCTCCCTAGTGGCGAACGGGGTGCTCTGCTCTGCTCGGGCTTTCTCGGTGTGCGTCCCTCCCTGGGTATGCGGGGAAACTTGAAAGGGGGAGGCGCGCCGGCACGGGGCAATATATAGGTGGAGACTCGGGAGGCGAGACGAGGAAGTGGAAGACGCGCGGTGAAGTCACCGCGCCGGTGAAGATGGGCCGGATAGGGGTCTACCTGTAAGTGGCAGCTGGTGTACGGATGGAATCCCGGCGGTGGGTCCCGTCGATCATAGGGTGGGCGTGAGTGGCCATGAATAACATGCTCGGGCGCTCCTCCCGCGGCTTGGCTCCCGGCTGGGCTTGAATGCGGGTGCGGGCCGACCATGAGATATTCAACTGCTTAAAAAGTATAGGCCTGTTATTTTTGTAACGTAGCACACATGAGTTGAACTGCCAAAAATGCAATATCTTACTTCTAAGGTCTTGGTTTTTCCCCTTCAAGTAAGGCGACTAATATGAAATGGTATGGCTCGCCCTTATTTTCATATAAAAATTTCACATAAGCGCCATGTTGATTTTAGAAGAAAAAACTATTTTGTGAGGTAATTTTAAGAGATTTTTATAAATCTACTGTTTGAGTTTATGGCCCGATGATGTATATCTGCGAACGACGAACACCATTAGTGTCCCTCAAAACTCTGGCCACTTAGAGCACGATTCTCTCGAGCCCGAACTAGAAGCTACCTTGCTATGCCGAGTTTCAATCGACAAAACCATCCTGGCATTCTCTTCATGAAAAGTGCCTGAGCACGCAGAAAAAAGAAGAGTTACAACTTACAATCTACGATCCTTTTGTAAGCCTAGCTAGGCTTACTAATTAGGCCGATGCAACCTGCACCAAACACAAAGTCGTCGATTAATATTCGGAACCTTTAGTTTGTGAGGACGTGTCATTTTCCCGTTCTACACATCCAACGATCGAGAGCCAAGTACGCGAAAACGGTAGCCTCGGTCGAATCGCGGAGCGGATCGCAGCACGACGCTACTAGGCACAACACTGCTGCTTATACTATAGCACGTTGTGTCCTCGCTACCGATCGAGCGAGCGCTACTGCGCTCTTGCCTTGTGACAAGTCTTTGCAGCGCGACTCGCCAGGACTTGTCGCGTGGCCACTGTCCAGGATCGGGTTGGCGTGTTCCGAGCCAAACAATGCATATAGCTCGATCAGGCCCGCGCCCGCCCAGCAAACTCGCGTCCGTCGATCATCGATCACCCTCGAGCTGTCTCCAACCGCGCTCGCACGTACGTACGTGCGCGCGTGCCGCTGGACACGTACACGCCGTCGTCGTCCTCTTTCCATGTAAGATGCATGCTTTAGCCTAGGACGTACGACCCGTACGTCCATGCCGTGCACGAACGCGATCGACATCCCGTGTGTGCGTGCATGTACATCCGCCGTAGATGCTGTACACGAACTTGCGAAACAGATTGGTCAGGACACTATCAGCTAGCGATTTAATGTGCACTAGCCATCGATCGGGCACGACCCGACCACTGTCCCGTGCATGCCCGAGGGATCGCGTCTTTGCTGTAGACTATAGTAGTGTAGCTCGCCAGGCCACACCTGCCGATTTTGCTGCGGCGGCAGTGGTGCCGTAACAGTAGCAGTAGCCGCCGCAGCTGCCCGCCACTGTTGCCGTGCTGCATCGCCATTCGCCAGCAGCCTCGTCTCGTCGTCACAATTCACAACGCACCAACGCGCACGACGAACAGTGCTCCCCCCCCCCCCCCCCCCCCCCCCCCCCCCCCCCCCGCTCCGGCGTTGACGAGACAGCACGGCCCCGGTCGCGGGATTCCCCCGCACGGCCGCACACCACCACACCGAGCTCTCGGCTAGCTCCGATCGGGTTCGGCGCGGCAGCCCAGGGCTCAAGCCGAGAAGGGGGCGCCCGCGTTGGAGGCGGCTAGGCTCGGGCGCTTGGCTTTGGGTTGGGTCGTCGTCCCTGTGGATTTGTTTATTTGGTGGGCGTCGTTGCCCCCGAGAAAGCCGCGGCCGGCGCGGGCGCCGGCGCTGCTGGGAACGGAAGCTCTGTGCCGCCCTGCCTGAGGACCATTTGGTGGGGCTTAAAGCCTGTCACAGATGCTGTCAAATCTCGTGTTCTTTCTTTTTACAATCCATTTTAGTCTTTTGTACTAAAATTCACGGCATATCCAATATTCGATGAATATTTGATGATTAATTAGAAAAACTAAATATGTGCTAATTATAAACCTAATTACGGAGGTTAATTTTCAGGATGAATCTATAAATCCTAATTAATCTATCATTAGTACATATTTATTATAGCACCACATTGTCAAATCATGAACTAATTATGTTTAATAGATTTGTCTCGCAAATTAACCTCATATAATTAGTTTATGTTTAATACTCCTAATTAATATCTAAATATTCGATGTGATTGGAATTTGAGGCTAAGTAATCAAACGCGGCCAGCTCCAGCTCTCCAAGCGATTGTGAGAGAGCGCCAGAGCTCGGTCTGGACTCTGGAGCATGGACTGCCTACCTAGCTCCGTGCCGCGTCAGCTCATTATTGCCGAGCCCGTATGGAATGGTCGCTTGTTCCAGACTACCACTGCGTTGTACGCCCCCGCGTCAGGGAATGGGTGCGCTGCATTTCCGTTGATGAGCGTACGTGACGTGATCGCTCTCGCTCCCCCGCCCCGCCTCCTCCTGCGTCGATCGTCCGGACCGGCCCGGACTCCTAGACATCCAGTTCCTGCCTGTGCGGTGGTCCACGGCCTGGCGACGCGCGACGAGTCGAGCTAGCGGGCGGTGCCAGCGCTGGTTGATTTTGATTCCTCTCGCCCGTAGGTGCCGCACGTCCTATCGAACCCAAACCTGCTGTGACACGTCGCCGCGGTATAAACCGTCAGCAGGTCCGTCGGTTCGCCATTTGCCTTGTCCTTCCTTCCTTCCGGCGGCCGCTTGCGTCCCCGTTGGCCGTGGCGAGGCGCTGCCAGCAACTTGCCATGGACGGCGCGGGCACCTAGTTGTTTGGCAGCAGCTGCTGCTGCTGGCTGGCTGCCAGTGTTCTCTGCCGCGGCGCCGCACCGAAGGCGACGCCGAGAGGGCGGCCGGACCCGGCCTTGGAGAGATCGCCCGCCCGTGTACGGACTCACCCCTGGTCACTCTCACTCCACGGCCAACCCAGGCCAGACCAGATGTGCAGGTGGCCAGGTGCTCGTATTACACAACACACATGCTGACGTGCATGAGTAGCACGACGATGAAGAGCCTGGTATCCACTGGTATCAAGTGTGTGCCGCCACTTGCTGGCACCACACATGCTAACCGTAGATCACAATCTGAATATCTGATCATGAGACTAGCTGCTGCCGGCGCTGCTGCTGGCTGTACGTGCTAGGGGACAGACGCTGGGTCCGTACCCGGCTGCCACGCTGCGCAAAGTTCCTACCCCTTTTTCTTTTTCTCCCTGCAGAAATTTCATCCCGTCCATCCGATCCTGGCCGACGGGGTTACACAAAAGAAGAAAGGAAAAGGGAAAGTTGCTCGGCGTCTACGTCGTCTGGGCAATTCATGCCCTCTTTTCCTTCGTGGTGGTCTGTGTACGTGACGTGAGTCGGAAGAGAGGAGGTAGATAAAGCTCGCCACTGAGGTAACAACTGAAGTACGGGGGTCAGTGAAAGGTGAGGGGGGGAAGAAAAGATCCCCGCCTTGCAAAGGTGAAGATCCCTGCGTGCCTGAGCATGATCGACTGCGTGTCTGCGTTTGCATTGGCTGCGTCAGTCACAGTCTCGCGGAGACCCGCGGCAATGGCAAGAGTCAACTCCTGGATGCCGGTCGATTACACTGCCTTTGCGCTTGTTCGCTTCAGCTTATAAGTCAGCTGAAAAGCTGAAACGGCTGATTTGTTGTAAGAGGAAAATACTGTTTGATGGCTGATAAGCCGGTTAAATAAGCTAAAGCGAACAGGAGTGTTTAGCAGCTGGGTTTTGTCTGGCTGTCATCAAGCTACTCGTAACATAAAACGTCACGTCGGTTAGTTGGGCACTGTTAACTGTAGCAGTAATTTACACCTGCCTAATGATGCGTGCCCCCTAAGCTGATGGAGCACTAGCTAGGAGTAGGCTCAAGTGGCATGCGCAGCACTGTCCAAAAAATGCAAGGCTAGCAGCTGCTAGCTTGGAGCTGGATGGAACCAAGCAACATCATTACCCCGTGTCTAACTTGTACAGCTGCGAAATAGCCAATGGCCTCTTGGATTTTGCTTCAGTTAAAATCTGTATTAACTGCATCGCTTGCTGCACGAGCACGTACGTGCGTGTGCACCGGGGGTCTATCACGACACGGAGCGAATCTTGGAGGAAGCGACGACGACGCTCTACAGGCCTGATTCGGCAAACATGGGTAGTAGTGGGGATCGTATTGCTCGTGTAGCCACGCCGTGTCTGAGTCTAGGATCCACCATTTAAGCTGCCAAGATTCTGTACTTCGTGGTCCACTTTAATTGTATATTCTAGTTTATAATAATGAAAGATAATATTTCGGCTTTAGACATTCTTTTTCAAGAATACATCCAACCACAAAGATTAGAGAGGAGCACATGTTCTAACTAAAACATCAGAAGATCTGATGTACCAAAAAGGAATAACAAAATAAGAAAATACTGCACGTACACTGCTTGCATTTTTCAGATTCAGATACACCTGCACGTACACGGTACACATAAAGCATATGAGCATGTGTGGCTGATGCACAAATGGGTGCAGATGTGTCGTCTAGTGAACTTTAAACATGTTCCGCGATAATTTGGTACGGTCCACTGGATCGCACGCATGAGGTACGGGGCACACAAGGATGATGCAACCGGCTCGTACATTTGCCATTTGGGACACCTTTGCTTTGGGTGCCTAGACGAGTGCAGGAATAACAGTAACCATCTGCACCGGAGTGCATGCTCCGGTCCAACAACTACCGAGCCACGCACGTACCAACAAAAATGGCTCGCGGATGCACACAATCAACTGTTAAATCCTCGAGCACGCAGCTAACATTTGCCATAAACAGTTCAGGGGCCTTATCCTCTTATGGCTGGCATGGTAGCTCATGTAGCATCCCTTTGTAGGTGCCGTTTTTCTCTGCTTTTTTTTGAGCTAGGGTGCTGTAGTTTTTGAGAGGCTAGCAGAGAGATTTGCTTGTGGTTGTTGTAGCCATGTGCCACAAGGGGCTTGGCCGCTTGGGGCTGAGGATATTCACCGGCAACATCACAAATATGTCTAGGCCGGTAACACATTTCGCTGAACCAATCATGGGTACTTTGCAACGACATGGACTACAGGGAGCTTTGTCTTCTCCTGTTGGCCATTTTGCTTTGAAAATGGTAAGGTACGGAGCTCAACTCCTGTCGAGACCCTCTTGGTTCTTGGCCCTAGGCCTCTGGCCTGGGCGGCTCTCCTTGGTCCATGGCATTGAACCGATCAACACAGTGCTGGGGTTAAGTAATCTAGGCTTCGTAGGCAAGATTACTTTTAGTCCTTCAATGATGCTCCATGCTTTTGCTTACAATAATGTTAGAACCGCAATCACAACTTGAGCTAACCATTTGGCGCTTTTAACCAGAATCCAGGCTGTGGGCGGCAGTGTTGGTTTTGACTGGGTACAAGCTTACGATACAAGGTGTTGCTGGGAGGAAAATGTCTGTGTGTATCTTCTTAAACAAAGGTTGTTACGTTAACAGTTATCACAAGCAGAAAACCCATTTGATTTACAGTGACAACTGCCAATTGTATGGCTTATAAGCATCTCAGCAAGCAAGCATGCATTGCTAAAAATTCTGGGATATCTGGGACAACAAAATACAAAACAAGAAGCAGCCTGCTTGATGGATAAGGTGGTCAATCATCGCAATCCTTGAGACATGGAAACAAAGAAGGAGCAATGCCTAACCTTTAACTTTCTTATAGTAGCTCCTTTTATGGCCAGTGGCCGCCATGCATGCTCAAATGCTGATACAATAGTACAGGGAAGGATGTGCCAAGAAAGAAAAGGGTCAACCAAGGACACAAAGCCTCCCAAGGACAAGGAGTGCCCTACTCATGCTTGCTTGTGCCCTAAAGCTCCCAGGGCCAAGCAAATGCGTCTTTTAATTTTCCCACGCCGAGCCAAACCAAATACAATTCCAGGAAGCAAAGATCCAAGATCCGTGCCCCTGGACGTGTCCCGGCCTCCTATCATTCCCACTCATCCCCTCACTTCTGTGCAACTCTCCTTTAGTTTAGCGGTTGCGCCACTTCAGAAAACCATGTCTTGCTTTGCATTGCATGCATGCGTGTTTCCCGTTCTGATTGAACTGGAGAGGGTGCACTTTGAGTTTAAGATGAACACGCCTTTCTGAAACTACGAAAAAGAAATGATGCAGCAATAGTTCTTGTACATGAACCAAACCCAAGCTTCAAGCATCATGTAATCCTTGTATGGCCCATGGCGGTTATGGAGTACTCCCCACGTCAAAAAGAGGGGCCGAGGATAAAAGGGGAGGAGCATCATGATAATGCACACAGCAGCCGAGCACGCATGTCGTACGAGCGTATCTTTTACCTGGATCCTCACCAGACTTTCAGTTCGGCCGCAAGCTGACCTGATACCACCGAGCTTGAGGGAGGCATCAACCTTTGGTCAATGGGGGATGCTATCAGTCACCTCCTCCTCCAAGTGGGGAGCTATCAGTGTCAGCTACTATATGCCCTAGGGCTAGCATCTATCTACTGTACTGCAAACTCACCGCTAGGAACAGGAAGGCCACTTGCTTCATTTGCCTATTGCCGTCTGCAGATGCTTGACTAGACAACTCTGAAGTGATTAACTAGGATGGGAATGGTTGTTGATGTCTGCAGGAAGTAGGCTTATGTTTTTATTCAGTACCGACAGTAGCAATCAGATAACCGTAAGAGTCTGAAGTTCGAACATATTCTTTTCCTCCCTTTTGTGCTGCAGGGCCTAGGTAAAAAACTGGGGTGTCTTTGCGATAAAAATATACGGAATTCTTGATCACTGTAAATCACAAACCTGGAAAGGCTGCGCTGCAAAATCGTAATGGACAAATATTACATGTCAAGTTGTCAGCACATGTATTCTCAAACATGTCAACAAAATTAAATTTATTTCCAGCAGCATGTGTCAAGGGTCACTTGTTGGGGGAAAAAGAAGTATTTCAGCCACCAGAATAGATTTTTCATTTTTTTTCACTTTACACATGTGTCTACACTGGGTCGATGTTTAACGAAAGCCTATAATACATGAAGAGGCTCTGGGACTGCATCACGACGGTTTCTATTCTGCATGAACCGAGTAATTTTGTCTGCCATTGGTAGAAGATACCTTCAGTGAGAATTATTGTGCTTGGTCTGAGATTCAAGATACGAGATTGCAAGCTCAGCAGCCTTGCTTCCTGAAGCTATAACATTACCAACAGCCAGCCCATCCTTGTTATTTCCTATATGACAGCACAAAAGCTCACACAAACTTTTCAAGCTAACACACAAAGACTCGGGTTTAGACTGTTCACAAAAACTATTCATTGTTTGCTAACTGTTTAGACTGTTAGTTGACATGTTTTCTCAGATAATAGAATCCATTTCAGAAGATCTAGAAATAACGCAGTAGCAATGGGAAACTATAACAGGTTGACTAGATATTGAAAAACATTGTGGTACCCAGTCAACAAGGGGCATAGTTCATTTATCTAACAATTGTTTTGAACAAAAGACTAGTGGCTTGCCTGCGTAGAAGAACCCTGGAAGATTTTTCTCCATCTTCTCTATAGCGTCCAATACCGAACCGTAATCACGGCCATACAAAGGAAAAGCATTTCTCCAGTATATATGCCTGAGTACATAAGTACATAAGTACATAAAAGATAAAGTAGAAAAATATGAACATGTGGTGGTTAAAAGAATTGCACAAATGTTACTCCCTACAAAATGACGGACCACAAGAAAAGAAAACAGCATATAGCAATTGAATATCTACAATTAGAATAGCA
Source organism: Setaria viridis (assembly GCF_005286985.2). Taxonomy (NCBI): domain Eukaryota; kingdom Viridiplantae; phylum Streptophyta; class Magnoliopsida; order Poales; family Poaceae; genus Setaria; species Setaria viridis. The sequence continues at coordinate 22,672,487 of NC_048269.2, read as the reverse complement.
TGTTTGAGTACTTACTTCACAAAAGTTGGTTGCCCTTCTACACCCAAGAGCTTTTTAAGGTCAGAAGTCACAAGTTGTTTCAAAATAGACCTGTACAGGTATATTATCAGAAAAATGTAGCTAAAATGGAGAAAGAACAAAAATAATCAAAATAAGATTTATACGTTGGAGCTCCAGCAAGATCTCTATTGTGGCTTCCCCCAACAAATGTTGTATACAGATATTGGTCATCAGGAGCTCGATCTGGGAACATCATTGAGGAGAACAGAGTCCCTACACAAACAGAGGCATGTGTAAGGATGACAAACAGAATGTACTAAAGCAAACCAAAGTATAAATGCAGAGTCCAGATAAAAAGAGGCAAGCTACTTTATACCATTTAATTCATGGCTCAAAACAACAAGACTTGCAAACTGAGAACAGTCCAATTAAAGCTAAGCTAACCTACCAAGGGTTTTCAGACCATGTTTTTGCTGTTCTTTGTAGGGTATCAAGACTCCAAATCCTTCCAGAGGTTTTTTGACATCTTCCTTCTTAAAAGCTGTCACCATAAGAGATAGCGGGAGATAATTCACCTGTATAATTAAAAAAAATGAAATGTAGATAATGAAAGTGGTTACATCTCATGATTGTAAAATTTTAATATGATAGCTTGCAAGAACAACAATGCCAATGCTGCATTTGGTAACCTAAAAGGGTGATCCTAACCTGACCTTAGGAAGAAAGTCTAGCACAAAGGGAGCTCCACCTTTTCTGAACTTCATCCTCTGGACATTAGACAATGGAGCCTGAAAGAAAAATTGCAGAGGGAAAATATTATTTCATGACTATACTTGATGTTTATAAAAGCCTGACTGATTACAAAAGTACCAATCTGGCAAACTCTACAGATCAATGGCAAGAAATCTATTAGATCAGAGCCCAGAAGTTCTAAAAGATGAATCCAGGTTATAAGTTCTTACTGTCATTATAACAGCATCGAAGGTTTGGTTTTTAGCAAGATCCTTGCTACCAGCATCCTTCGAATCAACAGAAATCGACCACCCACCGGTCGAAGGGAGCCCGTCAAAGGTACATGCCAATGACAATACTTCTGTACCAAGCTTCACATTATCATCTCCAACTTCATTGTGAAGTGCATTTATTAGTGACTGAAATAAAAAAATAACTTTTACGCTTTCTCAACCAGAAAAAAAATAGAGAACTTTAACAACATAGATGTTAGACAATACTGATAAATATAGAGAACTTTAACTGCATAGATGTTAGATGGTACTGATATTGTACTACAAAAAAATGCATTCCATACAGTGGGTATGGGCTTTTTTCAGACAGAGATAAAGGGACAGGGCAGTATTGAATCTGAATCGTTAGTATTTCTCATGATAAGTGTGTATATTCAGGACTCATCATTTCTACCATGCAAACTATCTACAAACATTTAAAACTTTTTAGTTGCTTGAAAGACATTTTTCACTCAGTCATTTATTTGCTCAAAATACATATATGCAAGCTTATAAACCTGTATCAAGTCTATAAATAATGATTATGGAAGAATGTAACAGGGTGACTTGAGTTGGACATGGATATAAACAATAACCACATAGTACCAGCTTTTCTGGCCTGTGAGACTTATTAAAGAAGTGATACTCTTTCATGGAAGTAATGTCCTTGAGTGGTACAAACAAACAACTCTTTTAGTTGCATGATCTGAAATCTGAATTCACCAATTTTAAGTGGCACCAACAGTAACAGCATTACTAGGACTGATGAAATTTGAAGGGCTTTCCGATAAAATCATTTACAGTACTAAAACAGATGACAGTATCTCCATCAAGGAATTATAGTTTGAAAAGCAACAGGGGAGGAATACCTGCATGCCGCCATGAAATGAAAATGACGCACGTCTATTCCTTCTTTTCCCTGATAAATCACTTCCTGTCTTTACTGGGTCACCTTTAGCTGTTAGCTTAGACAAGATGGCACCAACAATGATAGAATGGTACCTGGGAGCATAGAAGGAATATGAAGTAATATGATTAGAAAATAAAAGATTGTTTTAAAATATAATTGAGCATAAAAGATGATTTTGACCATATTTATCACAAAGAAGTACTGAAATATAAATGTCAAGGAAAAACTCCACCAGGTTATCGGAAAATATGATTTAAAAGACAAGACAAGTATGATGCAAACAATAAGCAGTATCAATAGGTATTCGCCTGCCAATTCCCAATTCATCAAATTACAGCAGAAAATTAAAAGTGCAGTAGCCAGCTTACAGCATGAGACAATAAAGGCATGCAAGAAACTAAATTTGATGAATGATGATAATACCATGAATGCTGACTTGCAGGGTTTTCAAATTAAATTGATAATATGATACAGCAGCATGCAGGTACTAACATAAGAATGAATATAAAGGAACGGGATAGCAAAAACAAAAATATGAAAAAGAAATTATATTGAAAAGGTAATAAAAACATAATAAAGGAATGAACAGGAAAATTGACATGCAACTTACTTTCTTTCCAAATTCCACAATGCTGGAAATGCATGACGAATCTGCACAATCGAACAATTACTCATAACCAACACAGAAGCTAATGATACGATCGGATCATATGGGCCAGTAATTTTGTGGAATATCATCACTAAAAACACACCACACAATCAAGGGATGTACTGTTATGCACAAGTTACATTACTGCAAAAATATAGAGAGTAATATGTGTCCCAAATCTATAAACGAATGATGGGAAAAGGCATAGTAGCTCACAGATAATGACTCGGGATCTCCTGCACTTGTTCCAGCTACAAATGGATCAATAAGATAGTCAACAACCTGTAAGAAATTTAGAAGTTTTTAGCCACGGCCAATTCTGATGCTGACTAAGTCTGTTAATTTTCAGTCACTTGATTATCCATATTTTCTTCAAGAAACAATAACTCACTTCTCTTCCAAAGTGGCGTTCAAAGAAGCTCCCGACACTGCGAATGTTTTGAAACAAGACAATTCTATTATCTCCACACCCAAAAGAAAACACTGCAATGATGTACATATTGACATGCAAGGATATGTGTACTGAGGAAACACTTGGTATATAGCTCAAGACTTAAACAAAAATAAGAGTTTATTATATGATTGCCATTTGAAAATCCGCAGCAATGCAAGACACCAAAAGTATGAAGAATCACCTCTCACTTAAATGCTCATCAGACACTTTCCCAGAGTTTCTTGTGTTACTTTTCTTGTACAGAAATGGCTCCAGAAACAACGCAAGCTGCAAAGAGACAAGGATAGCACATAATTCAATACAAAGAATATAACATAAGCATAACTACATGGCTTGGAGAAAAAACTGAATAAATGTAAAATTTGTTATGTAGTTAACGTAAAGTAACTACAAGTAATGGAGGTAGGCACTGATAGTAGGAATGATATGGTATTTTGTTATGCGAACCAACCAATCTGGTACTTTACTACGGAACTAATTCCAAAGAACTGCTAGTGAGGAATGAAAGAGTTTCTAGTGATAGGTGCTGCTATGAGTTAGCATAGCCCCAAAGAAAGTAGTCTGAGATCCCCTTTGAAGTAAGTGAAAGGGTGGAGCGAGCAAACCAGATAGCCCACAGAGTATCGGCTGTTTTCAATAGCTGAATATACCTTTGATTTCGTAGAAAGAACACTGCTTTTCATTAGTGAAATGGGATCCGCAGGAATCTTGAAACCAAAAGGCAGAGGTGAAGGTGAGGATAATACGTGGGAAAAAAAAGAGACACCCATGATTATATCAAAGCTTTTTTACCAGTGCCGGTGCTCCATCTTTGACAATGTAACGCTTGTGCTGGGAGTTAGGCTGAAACAGATATTGAACCATCAGCTATATGAAATGGGAAAAAATTAAGAAAATAAGTAATGCTTGGAGGGCAACACTAGCACATACATACTGCTGCCTGTCTTGTAGACCAAGATCATCAATTAGCCTGCTGACCTCCAGTTCACCTTCTGTCTGCAGGCAAAATATTAAGTAACCTCATCAACTAATCTGCTAACCTCAAAACCAAATTCCAAGCTAAACAAGGAGAGAAATCCATGTTCACCACCAAAAATGCACAATCAGCTGTCCAATTGCCCACAGAAGCACATGTTTTCGAGATGATGTGGCAATGCGGACTAAATGCTAATGCAGACAAACAGCAGGTTGTTCAATTGGCTTGGCTCGTTTCAACGACTACTGACTAAGTAACTAGTGGCACAATAACAATCATGCGGGGGAGGGAAGTAGCAATGCAGACTAGCACAACCAAGGCCCACAAATTGTAAGCAGAACCGAAATGCACTCACCATGGTGTTAGCCCCTTCGTCCCAGAGGAACCCGGCCTCCGAATTGGTCCGTATCTTCCCACCCGCCCTGTCGGCCGCCTCGAACACTGTCACGTTCACGCCGCTCTTCCTCAGCCTGTACGCCGCCGCGAGCCCGCTGCACGAAACAACACAGAGCACACCCCCACCACCATTCCATCAAACACCTCACGGGCACAAACACAGATCAAAACCCGCAAGCAGCGCCACCACCGAAATGCGTGCGCTCACTCACCTGACTCCGGCGCCGATGACGGCGACCGACCTGGCGGGCGCGGCGCGGGGGTCGTCGGAGCCCGCCATCGCGAGGACGGGGCGGAGGCTGGCGCGCGGGTAGGCGGGGCGATAAGGATGTGACGAAGCGGGGGAGGCGGTGGTAGTCGAAGAAGAGAGCATTTGATTTGGGGTTTGGATGGGGATTTGCTTGTTGCCTTGTGCGCGGATCGGAGTTAGCTGGAGAGCTTGGGAAGGGGTGGACTAGTCGCCGTCTCGTGGAGTCGTTGGGGGCTTTCAGGTCAAAAACCTTTCCGGTGGGTTCCGGCGTTTCGCACGCCGTTTCCCATGGCTGGTGGTATACTGGTAGTGGATTTTTTACTATGCTCTTTAAAAACTGCGATATTTCAAGTACACTTTAGTTTTTGTTTGCATATCATAAAAATTAAATATGTTGGATGCTTGAATCCTTGAGCTAAAATTACTTGTCACATCAAATCTTCGGATGCATGAGCTAATTATAAAACTAATTACATAGATGGAAGCTAATTCGCTAGACGAATCTATTAAGCCTAACTAATTCATGATTAGCACATATTTACTGTAGCATCACACTGTCAAATCATGAACTAATTAGGTTTAATAAATTTGTCTCGCGAATTAACCTCCATTTGTGCAATTAGTTTTGTAATTAATCTATATTTAATACTTTTAATTAGTATCTTAACGTTGATACAGGAACTAAACTTTTAACTTTAGTGCTTGGAACCAAAGGACCTCAGTAAAACGTGTTTTTAGAGAAGTTTTAGTAGAAGCCAGTTTTTGTCCGTGGTTCGGCTTTAGAAGTTGGATGTTGGGCCGGCCCCGCTTACGAGCAGGGTGGGCTAGCCCTGCTGATTTGCTTTGCTTCATCCAATGTTCCAGTGCTGGTAGCCCATCAATTGAAAGAAAATTAATGAAGAAACATGGCCTAATGGGCAAGCATAGAGGGGTGCCAAGAGACAGAGGTCTTATAGAATCACATTTTCACTAGAAAAATATGCAGATCGTACGCAAGACACTGGAATGGCGTTTTTCTTTAGCATTTTCAGATAACAAAGAGATAATGCCAGCTGGAAATCGGAAATAATATTTCAGGTACAGACATGGCATATCACACGCAGGTCATGAAACGAATCATCATATTTTCAACAACCAAATGTACGGGTTTGTTTTTGGCACGCGAAAAAAGCTCGCCCAGCTTTGCCAGACAACGCATGGCGGCACCTTCCTCTCAGGAATTTGTCCTCACATACTGACATTGGAGGAACAAAGGTAGTTTTAGCAGAGCCTTTCGGAGCTCACGCGTCACAAAAATGGTGAATAAACTAGGAGCAGCAATGCGGCGTGCAATGTGGAGGAACAACTCCGATCCCAGGCTGAACACACGGACACAAAAGTCTGAAGAATACAGGAACCCGACGAACTCTGACACTGGAACTGGGCGGGGGCATTCCCAGCGTAGAGCCAACTTACTCATACATGCTAATTCGAAGCAAGAAACATTATCAGGGCCAACTGCTGCTTATACACACAGAAAAATTAAAATTTCAGCGTATTCCAACTTCCTACGACCAAATCTGAGCTAAGAGTGAAAAAGATAGGCAACGAGCAACATTCTAGGACTGACAGAATGGAGCTTTTCAGTGAGAATTGTGCTGGTAGCTACAGTAGTACACAAGAAACTCGAAAGATGCTTCTCAGTTTTCATATGACAAAGCCACATGGACAGCAAGGATGACATGGCATATTCATACGCAGGTTTCGATCGGTTTTCAAGAACGCGAAACAGAATAAGGAGAGAGAATCCTTCAACGAACCTCTCCAAGAGCTTATCCAGAGCTCGAGACTGTCTAAGATGTCGCATTGAAGACCCATCATGTACGTCTACTGCGATGACTGCAGTAACGGATCCTCCAACCTCCGCGACGGCTCCTCCGACACCGGCATTGGTTGCTCCGCCGAACCCGACGGCGCCGGCGCCGGCGACAACGGCGGCCGGGCCTTCCACGGCAGCACGGGGAGGGGGCTATTGCGGCAGATGGGGCAGATCATGCTCTCCTGCACGAGCCACCTGTCGATGACGTTCCTGCACTTGTCGGTCTCGCGGCAGTGGAACACGTGGTTGCAGGAGAGGGTGCGAACCACCTCGCGGGCGTCCAGGCTGTACTGGCACATGGCGCAGTTGTAGCTCAGCTTCCGCTCCAGGGTCGTCACGCCGCCGAGCGCCATGACCCGCAGCCACCGCCAGCACCTCGCTAGCCGCCCGGTGCCGTAGGCCTCCATGGCCCAGAAGCCCGCGCCGACGACCAGGAGCATGGAGAAGCTGCCCACGGCCACGACGGCGACGGCCTGCCCGAGGCTGGCGGCGTCGTCGTCGGCCATGGTGCCTTCTCAGTTCTCACCCCTGACCTCTTGACTGCTTCTTGCTTCTCCTCCTATCTCGCTCTCTTGCTCTGCTTTAGCTGCTTTCTTGTTCGCTCGTGTGCCGTGTCGAATTGTGCCGTTTGAACGGTGGCCTTGGCGCGGTGGCTATTTGTAGACGAAGGGGTGGCTGCACATGGCTATTTGTCGTTGGTTAGCATATGGGGCCCAGGGTCTCAGATGTGGCCAATCTTGGATAATCTGTTTAGATAACTCGGAAATGATTTGCTAAATGCCTAAATGAAATCGTTAAGGTACTGCATCAGATTGGTGAAATTAGACATTTCTCGATTTTCGAAGGGTATGGTCGTATGGATGAGTTTTGCCGGCGCAACCGTAGGCATCACAGCGGCCCAACCCAAAGCGTACCCTCGAACGAAGCCCACACGACATTTCGTCGAACAAATCGCGGGCGCCAAGGCCCAGATACACCCGCTCAGGCAGAAAAGCAAAGAGCTCTCGCTGACCTGACGCCGGGCGGCCGGACGTTGAGCCGCTGACGATGACGACCGAACTCGCCGGCGGGGCGCAAAGGCCGGCGGCGGCAGATGTGGCGATGAAGCGGTTGTGCTTGTGCCGAAGCGAGCAAGCGCGCAGCGCAGGCAGCTGGGGCGATAATGGCGGGGCGAAGCGTGGGAGGAAGAGACGCTAGTGGCAGTCGATGAGACAAGTTCCTATGGCTTTGGGGCTCTGATGGGGATTTGCTTGTGCCTTGTGCGCCGTTTTGTCTGTGGATGGGAGTTGCTGGTGCAGTGGTGCTGGAGGCGCAGATTGTTCGCGGTCGTGGAGGCCTTGGGGTCAAATTGGGCGCTCCGAACTCTGAACGTAACGGATCCAGCAACTCCGAATTCTGAATCGTAAACAGCGTATGAGTAAAATGAGGATCACAAAGCCACGGCATATGCCACCCAACGACGGATGCTGAGCTTGGTCCTAAAAAAACGGATGCTGTGCTTGTTAGTTGTCGCAATGGAAGCAGACAAGCAGTGCTCCTGGCTAATTGGCCAGTCTGAAGAACTCTTGAATGCTTTGACACTGGCACTGAAGCTATAGCAGGGGAATTCAGTACTCCCCCCAAATTCAGAAAGGAAGGAGGCCAATGTGATTATGTGAACCACAGCAAAAGGACAGTTCACTGAAACCTGAATCTAAACAAAATCAACAAAATTTAACTGCTGGGGGTACTCCAACGCCAATGACTTCTATGACTGTATCTGAATTAAGTGAAAATTTATGAAGAAACAATTGGCAAACATTTTTAGCCTGACGCAATAGAGATTTTCAGTACCAAAATGTGCTCCTACTGCAAAAGAAATTGGAAAGACACTTTTCAGATTAGAGAACCGCAAAAGAAAGGATTGATGTTGAGGTCGTAGTATTTTATGTGGCTATCATGATTGATGTGGCCTATGGTATGAACTACTCACTACTAGTTAGTTGTCGCAACGAAAACTGTGCTACTTGGCTAATTGACAAGTCTGAAGAACTCTGAATGCTTTGACACTGAAGCTAGGAGGGGAACTCAATGCCGGCCCAAATTCAGAAGGGAAGGAAGCCAAAGTAGATAAACAGAGAACATCAGGGGTATGTAACTGGTGAAAGTGGTACTTACACTTGAACCACAGAAAAAGGAGAGTGCACTGAAACCTAAATCCAAACAAAACCAGTTGAATTTAACTACTGGGGGTACTACTCCAACGCCTGTGCCTACTATGACTGTGTCTGAATTTTGAACCTATGAGTACAGATAAAAAATTTATCACTTGGATTGAAAAATAATGAAGAGACAAATGTGAACATTTTTAGCCTAACACAATAGAGCTTTCCAGTACCGAAATGTGCTGCTACTGCAAAATAAATTGGAACGACAGTTTTCAGATCGGAGAACCGCAAAAGAAAGGAAAATGGTGCATTCTTGAGCAGAACGCCATAGGGGTCATTCAGAGCTCATCCCCTACTGAAATATGGAAATGTCTCACTGGCATGATGGGAGTAGAAGATCAGATTCAAGAGAATCGATGCATCAACTGTTCCTGATATTAACACAAAATGGAATGCTGGAACCTAACGTCATCACCTAATTAGCCATTTCATACATCAAAACAGCAGAGAAGTCATGAAACTGAACATTGAGAAGGCACATTCCCCTACTTCTGCTTCAGACTAGTAAATTGGCACCATCAGTCATATACTAGTCTTCAGGTAACAGTACAAGCAGTAGCTCCTGTTGCTATCACTGAACTAGAATGCAAGAGCAATCAGATGAAGCAAACAAAACGGCATCAAAATAAGCAAAGCAGGTCACAAGGTCCATTCATCATGTGTTAGACAAAAAATCTTCAGAGTTTGGGACTCAGATAAAGAATTACCAGAGGATTTTGTTTTGAGGCGGCATTACCAGAGTATTTCAAGCAGTACCGCAAGAAAAATCAACAATGCATTCTACCGTTCTGACCAAATCATAAATTTCTCGGCATAAGATGCCTTCTAAGCAGTATCAACTGGAGCAGATTATTAAAAGCGACTAGCCAAGAATCCACTGAATTTCGTCAGAACATTATAACTGATCCAACAACTAACAAATCACCATTTCTTGACCACATTCAGATGATTAGTACATCACAGGTGAACGCAGCTCTGAACAAATAGCATAAACGCAGGTAAGCATAAACGCATCTAACCTCGATGTGTTCCAGGAAAGCAAAATAGCGAAACAACGAAGGAATCTTTCAAGAACTAATCCAGACCATCAGACAAGACTCACTACCGTCCATCAGTTCCAACAACGCAGAAAAAGAAACGATGAAAGAATCCTTGAAAAAACTCCCGAAGAACTGATCCAGACTGCCCCACAAGACGCACCGTTCCATCCAAGCTCGATCGTGCATGTCTACTGCGATGGCGATGGCGATGGCGATGGCGATGGCGATGGTGATGGCGATGGCGATGGCGGCTGTAGTGTATCCTCGAACCACTCCGACGGCAGCCGCGGCGGTTGCCTCCGCGGTCGCGCCACAAAGGCCGACGGCAGCGGTAGCTGAGCCTCCAAATCCGTCGTCGACGGCGACCGCGCGGGCGCCGGTGGCGCGGATGCCGGCGGCGGCTTCCATGGCAGCACGGGGTAGGCGATCTTGCAGCAGACCGGGCAGCGCATTTGGTTCTCGCGGAGCCAGGCGTCGATGGTGTTCTCGCACTTGGCGCTCTTGCGGAGGTGGAAGACGTGGTCGCAGGAGAGCGTGCGGACCTCCTCCCGCTGGTCCAGGCCGCGGCGGCACAGGGCGCAGTCGTAGTCCAGCGCCTGCTCCAGGGTCGAGACGCCGCCGAGCGAGCCGACGCGCAGCCACCACCACCCTCGCGAGAGCCGGCCCTCGCGGTAGGCCTGGAGCGCGCACCAGCTGCACGCGCCGGTAGCCAAGGCAGCGGAGGCGCCGCTCGAGAGCGCGAGGCCGGTGAGGCCGATGATCTTCGCGACGCTGTTGTCGTCGGCCATGGCGCCTTCGCTCCCCTTCCTCCTCCTCCTCGCTTCCTGCGTCTCCTCTCGCTCTCTGGCTTTCGAGTTCGCTCGCGTTGCTCTCGTTGGATTGCGCGTGTTTGGGAGGTGGCGTTGCCCCTGCCCGTGCCGGTGGGTATTTGTAGAGGAAGACGAAGACGGCTGGCTGATGAGTTTGTTAGTGGGTTGGTTACGATGTGGGCCCCAGGTCTCGGTTCCCGACGACGGCCGTACGGTGCACCGGACGCCGGAAGAGGCACACGCAGCGCGTGGGGGGAGGACGGAAGGGGATGCTGCGAGTAATTGCGTGCCGGTCAAGACATCACGGCCGTCAGATCCCACCGGGCAGGTTGTTTCAGACCAATTTCACCTGGCAGGCTCCGCGACAGGTGGAGGAGGATGGATTGTTTTGCCCAAGCACCCACCAGCGTGAAACGGAACATTTTCTTGGTTGGCCAAGGAGGAAGGAAAGAAGGAAATGAGGCAGAAAAGTGGCAAAGCCCAAAAGCTTTTGAAGCAGCCCAATAGCAAGCGGCTCGACTGCATTTGTGGCCCAATCTGTCAACCCAAAAGTATCGAATTTTTTTTATTTTTATATTTTTTCTTTTACGATTTTGCAAAAATAAATAACCGATTAAAAAATTTGCAGAAATAGACCCCTACCACCGGATTAAACGGCAAAAGCCAGCTACCGCTATTTGAACCGACGGTAACTTCCCTCCTCTGGATAGTATACATGGACAAGGACTACCGATCCCTCTTTGGCACAGCTCATTTTAGCTTTGGCTTCATCTTGCGCAAATCGAGACAACTGTAGCGTGAAGCTGTTTGTAAGCTGGGGTTAAAATAAACTAGAAGACAGGTGAAGCCAATTTTTTTGACTTCACCGACTTTCACTTCACCGGTGAAGCCGTTTTGGGAGAAGTCCCCCCAAACGGCCCCTAAATCTGGCTTGCAAAATCTTTCCAAGTTCGACGCATCGCCTATCATAGCTCTGTGAATGAACTGAAACTGCAATCTGACAGAATGAGCTACTTTACGTTTAAAAAAAAAGAAGACAGAATGAGCTACTCTGACACTGAATACTGAAGAAAGAAGCGATGATGAGAAAGGGCAGAAGAGCGCAAGTCACACAAAGGAGGCAACATGCATGACACATTAGCATCAGAGAATCACTGATCGACTGCAGTCTGAAGAACATGACGGGCCTACGAATTCTGAACCACTGATCGACTGATCGACTGCAGTCTGCGCCGGCGTGCAGCAACAAGCTCGTCGGCTCGCGGCCCTTCGCGGCGTCGTACCACCAGTCGGCGAACACGGCGGCGAACCGGGCCGGACTGGACTAAGGAGGTCCGGTCGCCGCGGGATGCGCACGGCCAGCACGGAGGCGGGGGACGCGAATAGCGGCCGCTACGGCCAGGGGCCTGGGCAGCGGGTACTCGGGTGGATGGCCGTCTCGGCCACCTGCACGTGGTTGCTCGTCGCCTTGACCGGGTCTCCCTCGTTAGGCGCCTACAGCTAGCCATCTACGTACTAGGTGTGCATTGCACTAGTTGTTAGATCAGATTGATCGATCGATCACTTAATAATTTGATCCACGTTATGGCTATCCGCACGCACGCTCGCTTTTTTTTAAAAAAAAAAACCTGAATTCGTGTAATACAATTTTCAACAAAGAAGCATTATATATACCACACGCACACCTAGCCCTGCTAATTGGGCTGTAACCCAAGTTGTAACCCCACCAACCTATTCTCACAAGGGAAATAAATGTAACCCGCTCCAATTCAAACCTTCACAATCAAATACCATACCACCCCAACTTTCTAGTGCATAAGTTATATAAACTGCTGGCCAAATATGGTTACAACCCAATAATAACCTATTAGGTAGCTACTAGTAGCCAAACAAGTTGCAAGGTCCGCTCCCATCAACAAAAATGGAACATGGAATTCCTGTAGAATCAAAACAAAAACTTTTGCTCAGCTATTTTTTTTGTTCAACGGGGAGGAAGATCCCCACCTGATTCATTCATTCATTGAGCCTTTTGGAGGCCAAAAGTCTTTACACTGACATTTTTAGCAGGTTTGAAAATAGGAGGGGGTAAGGTTTGTCAGACATACAGTTCGGTTTACATTGAACCAAAAACTAAACACCAAGTCTCAGCGGTAACTCGCTCTTCTGCCCTAAACCGTTGGCTCCACAATCGGGCTTCGTCTCTGCAGGTTTGCCAGAACCTTTCGTGCGACGGAGGGGAGTGGCGGAACACAACCTCATTCCTGTGTTTCCAGAGAAGCCAGCATAGTAGGAGGAGGAAGCTTGAGAATTCTTGCGCTGGGACCGTTGTCGGACGAGCAACAGTCCACAGCTGCTTTACTGAAGCACCGGTAGTTGAGATACCCAGCGCCTCCCATGCGTGTGCCGCGAACTTGCAGTGAAAGATGATGTGGTCGCAGTCCTCGGGCTGCCCACACAGTTCACAAGCCGGATCATCCAGAATGTGCTTCTTGGCGAGATTCGCGCGGCACTGAATGCGCTCCTGAACAAGCAGCCAGCCACTGATAGGAGGCCAATTCCGTTCACTGATAGGAGGCCAATTCCTTCGCGTCCCAATGTAGGGACAGCAAGTTGGTACAAGAAAGCATATGGTTCATTCAGTCATACATGGCAATTTTACACTCGGTAATGTGTATGAGCCAGTTGCCTAGATGGCAAGTGAAATTCATAGCTCCATCACTAAGCTCACTTCTTGAGAGTAGCATCTTCGGAATCGCATGGTACAAGGACTAGAACTGGGACTTGCAAGGCTATCGAAGTAGGGATGCTCCATCGCTGCGACAGCTGATATCCTGTTTGAAGGATCAAGCTGAAGCATTTTCTGCAACACGTCAATCACAAAACCATCAGCTCAATTTCTTTGTTTCTTTCTTTTGGACAAAACATCCTAATAAAGCCATAAGCAGACTTTTCTCTTTCAAGGCATAATCAGATATTGATTTAGCTCTGAAGTGACAATTTAGCCAATGTTATCACTGACAAACGAATGAACAAACTGATATGAAGCATGTTAAGAACATACAGGTAATACCAAAAGAAAATGTAGACACGATAGACCCATTCCAAATATGAGAAAGGAAATGGATCAAATTCAGGTTATATATGCACAATTGTCTATTTCTTGAAAGTTAGAACAACCAAGGGTACTAGTAGTGTCTAACAGAGAAGAGTGAGGAAAATCAAACTGTCATCACACATAATAGCACATTTCAGATTATGCCAAGCAAGAACTAATTTAATGCAGCATTCCTTCAACTTGGTTAGAGAACCATAACTTCACGACCAAAAGAATGACACTATCCTAGCAACTAAGCAAGGTATTACTCATATTATGGCACCAACGTCTGAATGCAGAAGGGAAAACATACCTGAAAATGTGAAGCAACGGTTGCAACTCAGAGTCACCAGGAAAGAGAGCTTGTCTTCTGACCATTTCAGCTGCATTGAAAAGTTATGAATATCACAACAGGGTAAAAGTTTTAAGTACAAGTGTGAAATCTTTTAAATGCATCATCTGTTTATTAAGCCTAAGCAAAATATGCTATTTGGTTGTTCATAAAGTTAAAGGTGATGTGGACAATGCAGATTATGGGGCATTGTTAAGGGAATTGGGACTCAAGAGTTCAAGAGTCACCTCCATCTAAAAAATTTCCGGGATCAGAAAACAAAAACGCAAGCAAATTACATGCATTGTTTTTTTATTTTCTGGTTGACAGCACAAATAAAAGCGGCAGCAGTGCATCTCCCTTTTCTCCTCCTCTCCACCTCCAGCAAGCAACTCACCGCACCGGCCGCACCACAACATTTCGCTCCAGTGCTGCTCTCGTCAACCACGAAACCATTGCCACAAGAAATAGGGAAGCGGGTGGGGGATTTACCTTGGAAGCCACGGATCCCGACCGGCCGTCTAGTGGTGGTGATCGCCGGAGGGACGGTGGACGCGGTTGTAAGCGGCCTCGCCTATGAGGTAGATCCCGAAGGCCGGATTCTTGAACAGCTCGGCCGCCGGCTTCATGGAGAGCTCGTCCCTCCGCCGGCCATGGAGGAGTCTGGATCGGGAGGGAGGCCAGGTGTGGTGGCGACGTGGCGTTGGCTGCGGCCTGCGGGTGATATGGTGGTGTTGCGGCAGCGCAGGCGAGGCGGAGGTGGGTCGGGCGCGTGGCGGCGGTGGCGGGGAAAGGGAGGCGAGGTGAGAGGATGCGATGGGAGGTGGGTCGGGCGCGTGGTGAGTCTGGTGACTGCTCGGTGCTCGCTAGGCGCTAGCTACTCGCAGTCGCAGACTCGCTACCGGCCCATGCGACAACCCATGCATAATCGCCACACCAAATTCCAAATGGCTACGGAGGTAGAACCCAAACCAAGTGAATTTATTAGCAACGTTAGCCCATTCGCACCTACAGTAAGCTCAAAGCAAAATCCAAACTGTTAAAGTTATTTCAGCCCAAACCATTTTTAGAACTACGCACACCTATATAAAATTAAGAGCTCCTTAGTATAGATTTCCATATGGGCCGCCCGGCCCTAGCCCGGCCCTAGCACGAAAAGGCCCGGCACGAAATAGCCCGACCCCTCTGTCGTGCCGTGCCGTGTCGTGCCGTCGTGCCCAACAGGCAGCCCAGGCCCGGCACTACGGCCTTTTTTTAGGGCCGAGCCGGCACGGTGGCACGGTAGGCACTAACGTGCTAGTGCCGGGCCAGGCACTAAGGTCTCATGACCACTCATACTTATTAACACAACATACACAACACAAGTCATTGATCTATAGCTTTTAACTTCAACAGAATAAAATGATCTTATCAAACTTCACAAATCACAATTCACAAATCAACACATCACAGATCAACATCACAGAGAGACAAGAGATTATAAATTTTAAGTTTGAGCTGGTGCAATGGCTGCCTCATTAAAAACCTATCCAGGTAAAACTCACACCTCGTGAGAAAAAACCCTGGATAGGAAAAAAGAGTACAGCCCAGCTCAATCAAATAATAGTTCTAAAACTTAAGTTATTACAGGCCAGTGTTACACTTCTGAATTCTCATCGACATCTAGGTACAAATTAGCAAAACTCTCCTCAAATTCTTCATCCTCTATTAAGTTCTGAAGTCTTGCTTCTGCAGCCTCCCAATCCTTGACACAAGAAAGCATCTCGACCGTCTCCGGTTTCAATCGACGCCGCCTCTCCTCAATGATCCTGCCAGTAGTGCTGAAAACAGATTCAGATGAAACTGTGGAAACAGGAATAGAAAGAACATCTCTAGCTAAGATGGACAGAACAGGATAAGTTCTTTTATGCTCATGCCACCAAGATAAGATGTTGAAGTTATCATCAAAATGGGTGACAGTGTCACTGTCCAAGTAGGTAGAGAGTTCATTGCCCATAGCCATACCACTGGCAGTTGCAGAAGTGCTTGCTGCTTGCAGCAAAGCACTTGCAGATGACCTTCTAGACAAAGCAAGAGACAAAGAGGGAGGAGGGGTGGAGAAAGAAGTACCAGGGAGATCATTAATTCCAAAGGTAGATACACCACAATCTGAACCAGTGGAAAAAATGTCATCCCAAGCACTAGTTTTCTTACCAGAAGTGGATGGAGGTGGAGGAGTTTGCAATTTTACTGCACCAAACTTGTCATCATACAGTTTAAATGCAGTAGACAGTTCAGCTCTAGCATCAGTGAAGTAAGCAGAATAATCAGTACCAGTAAGACTAGATAACAACCTGAGCACATTTTGAAAACCTTTCAATTTAGCTCTAGGGTCCAATATGAATGCAACAGAATAAAGTATAGGAATGTCTCTCCAGTACTTAAGATAGTAATCTTTCATAGGAACAACAACATGCCTAAGCAATTCATCATTTTCATAATGTCTAAGATGCTTAGCAATCAAAATTAGCTGATGCAACATAAGTGGAGAGGTAGGATAATAAACACCAGATAGTGCAACAGTACAATTATAAAAGAGTTCAAAGAAGGATAACATACTCTGTGCAACAGTCCAATGATCCTCTGTCAACAGTAAAGGATCTCTTTCACCCCTAGGATAGTTAGTCTCAATGAAAACATTAAATGTCTGTCTGTAAGGGAGCAAATGCTTGAGCATGAGATAAGTGGAGTTCCACCTTACCTCCATGTCCAAACCAAACTTTCTAGGACGAACATTCACAGCTAGACAAAATCTCTTAAATGCAGCAATGCGCTGGTTAGAAGCATTGATGAAAGATATTGCAGATCTAAATGCATCTAGATATGGCTCAATCAGACTAATGGCAGATTTAACCATGAGATTGATGATATGACAAGCACAACGCTGATGTAAGAACAATGTTCCAACATAAGCAGCTAATTTAGGACTAAGTTTCTCCATAGCAGTAGTATTAGCAGAGGCATTATCCAAAGTAACAGAAAACACCTTTGAAATCAAACCATACTCCTCTAGCACAATAGTCACACGGTCAGAAATGTTCTGGCCAGAGTGAGATTCATCAATAAGCCTTAAACCAATTAACCTCTTCTCTAATTGCCAATCAGCATTAACATAATGAGCAACCACACTAAGGTAATCTTCCTTAGCATTACCAGACCAGATATCAGAAGTGATAGACACAGATGAAACGGCAACAAATGATTCAATAAGCTTAGCACGGCAATCAGTAAAGTACTTGCACATATCTCTAGTGGTTGATTGCGTAGAAACAACAGAAAACCTAGAATTATGAGCAAGTTTAATATACTCTTCAAAAGCAGGAGATGCACCGAAACACGGAGGAAGATCTAGTCTAGCAATCAAACGACATAATTGAGTACGAGCTACCTCAGCAGAGTAATCCCATTGACGGACAGAACCGTCAGGGTTGAAATGGATCAGAGACTGGGAATTACGAACCTTAGCCCTCCTGTTTGGGCATTTCTCAACATGCCTGTTGAGATGGCCAGTGCCAATGGAAGATCTTGCAGCATATATAATGCCACAATGATTACACTTGGCAGAGACCCTTACCTTCTTCCCATTGATGTCCTGGAAGATCTTTTCAAAGTCCTTCCAGCACTCAGAGGTGGTGGAACGGGACCTCTTGGTGCCACTGCTCACCATGTCTGGATCAGCATCAGGTGCTTCTTGACCAGCAGGTGGTGCTTCAGTCGCAGCTATGTCGATTGGATCGACAGCGCTACGATCGAAGAGCTCGTCCCGCTCTGCCTCCATGTCACTCTCATCATCACCTCGCTGGCCCATCATCCGAAGCTCGTCGTTGATGGTGTGCTCCTGGAAATCGTCGCCGCCGTCCATCGCCAACGCTCTGGTCCCTCAACGGATCAACCTCGAACACAAAACAAGAACGAGTCAGGAGAGGTCGAGAGGAACACCAACAAATTAGTAGAAGAACACCAGCAGACAATAACGCAACAGCTTACCAACGAATCCGAAGCACCAGAGCGCGCGGCGATGGTCAACGGACAACGGTTCTGGAGCACAGAGCCAGGGAGGAGCGAGAGGAGGCAACAGGACAGTGGATAGAGGAGTGGGCGAGAGCGAGAGGTGGGGGAAGAAGACAACAACGCAACGGCTTACCAACGAATCCAGATCACCAGAGCGCACGGCTAGGTGAACTAACAACGGATCTGAACACCGGAGCCAGGGAGGAGCGAGAGGAGGTGGGGGTTGGGGGAAGAAGAACACCAACGAATCAGTAGAAGAACACCAACAGACAACGGTCGGGAGGCGAGGGGGGCTAGCGGCGCCGGTAGGCGGCCGACGCCGGCCT
The DNA here is from genome assembly GCF_005286985.2 of Setaria viridis. Classification (NCBI taxonomy): domain Eukaryota; kingdom Viridiplantae; phylum Streptophyta; class Magnoliopsida; order Poales; family Poaceae; genus Setaria; species Setaria viridis. Next base: position 22,654,133 of record NC_048269.2, on the reverse strand, counting down.
TCGGTTGCCGGAGAGGGAGGAGGCGAGAGGAGGAGGGGGTTGGGGGAGGAAGAAGATGAAACAAGAACGAATCAGTAGAACACCAACAGACAACACCACAACGGTCGGGAGGCGAGGGGGGCCAGCGGTCGCCGGCGAGGGAGGAGACGAGAGAGCGGAGGCGGAGAGGAGGAGAGCCAGAGGCGGCGACCGGCGAGCCGGCGAGGCGTGCGGGAGGCGGAGAGCCAGAGGAGAGCGAGAGCGGAGAGGACCAGAGCGAGATCCAGATCTGAGAGACCAGAGCGAGAGAGCGGCGGGCGGAGGGGAAGAAATGAGCTAGGGTTTGCGGGGCGAGTGGGCGACCGGCGCGTCGGGGCTTATATACCCCCTCCCCAACGGCTCGATCCAACGGTCGGGAGGCGACGGGACGAGGGAGATCAACGGTCGGGAGGCGAGGGGCGCGGGGGTGTCGGGCCGGCATCGGGCCGGCCAAAAAATCGTGCCGGGCCGTGCTGGCCCAGCGTGCCGGGAATGCGGCCCAGGCCCGGCACTATCGTCGTGCTGGGCCGGCCCGAGCACTATTCCCCTCGTGCCGGGCCCGTGTTCGTGCCGGGTTTTTTCATGCCGGGCCTCGGGCTGCCCAGTGGGCCTGGCCCATTTGGAAAACTTTGCTCCTTAGAAGCATAGGTTCATTAGCTAGGGAAGGAATGGCTTTACAGGAATTTTTCTTAATTTTCAAATCCCTTCCACCATAGGGTTTTTTAGCCCTTTCCCGTCACTGTTTGGCTGCTGCTAGCCCAACCCGGTGCCACCGCTGGCCGGCTGCTCCACCCGGCTATACCGTGGCCCATGCCGCAACCGCGCGTGCTGGTCACGGCGCTGCCACCGCGCGTGCGCACGGTCCGGCCGGCCCCTCCTCGCCCGTGCCGTCTCTGCTCGACAGCACACCGCCGCCTTGCCTCAGCCTTATCTTCCCAAGCCGCTGCCGCAAGCCTCTCTCTCCCGCTGTTCTTTCTCGCATGAGCGAGCAAGCAGCTGTGGCTCTTCAAATCGCCAGCACCTGCAGCCTTAATCTTCCTGCACTTCCATCGAATCCAACAACCAGCACACCGGCTGCTCCAATCGGTCTCCCCTTCCTCCTAATCTCTATCTCTCACAACTCAAGCACCAGCAGCACAAATCCATGGAGGCCAAGTCATCTCAGGTCCTCTGTCCTCCCTTGCTCGAGCAGAGCAAGCAGACCAGCGCCCCTCTCACAAGCTCCATCCCCTTCTCTGATTTCCTCCACCAAGAAGCTGCTCCCCTCTTCCATGCTGCACGAGCTAGCAGCTTGATGTCGCCTTCATTCACTTCGTGCTTGGTGAGCATCCTCCACATCGAAGGGGGGAGGAGATCCAAGTAGCAGGAACTAGATCTGGGCGGACGGGGAGGTGGCGTGGTGGAGCAGACGCGGAGGCGGCGTAGTGGAGCGGAGAGAGGAAGGGCTCCCCATCGACGGCGCTTGGTCGGAGGGGCCGGCGTGGTCGGAGGGGCCGCCAGGGAAAATCAAGGGATAGGGGTGACAGACCCGTGGTCGTGGGCTGCCAAACGACGGGAAGATTTGGCCCGAGGCCGAAATCCACGTGGTGGGCCTTTCTGGGGAAAAAGGGGATCCCAGTGGGAATTTGGGTTCCCAAAGGAGCCCTAAAGGTAGTAAGTTTCCCGTCCATCTAGGGCTCATCTAGAGCGTCAACGTATTACGTTTTACGTCTGCCAGATCGAGATCAAGTCGTCATCATGAGGATTCTATCGGCGCCGGCGCCGGGACCGACGGTGGGGGAAGTGAACGCCAGGTCGTTGGTACCTCGTGCTGCAATGTGGGTGGTGGCCGCCTTCCTCCCATGTTTCAGCATCTGCAGCGCGGCGGCTATATGCTACTGCCTGAGCTATGATGAGTACGTCTTCTCCGAATCCGTCCGCAACTCCGTCCGCAGCGACCCGTGGCGGCTGGCGGCTGTCATGATGTGGGGAATCTACATGGCGGTGCTATCGGTGGTGATGATGTACATGCACCTGTTCCTGCCAAGCGCGCCCTTCGCCGTGCGGAAGGCACTCGTCGACGTCGGCGCCACCTGGATCGGCCTGCCCCTCTCGTGGGTCGCCCCTCTCGTCGCCTGCTTCGGCTACAACTGGATGGCCGTCGCCTTGGTTTGCGTCTTCCTCGCCCTCATCGCTGCCCTCCTGGCCCTCGGGGCATGGCTTTCTCGCACATACAACAACTAGTACTGCTAGGTTATTATTAGATTCGTTCGTTCATTCCATCCTGTTATTTGGTTGTTGATGATCACTTAGTAAATCTTGAACATGACGATCACATACATGCTCTAGCTTGTTTTCATATTATGATGTGATGTAATTTTAATTCTATGCTCTTGAGACGGTGATCGGTCTTCTTCTTGAAACATATGGATAGATATTTCTTGACATTGATCAATCGCCCTTAGCTAGTCGATGAGCCAAAGACCGCCGTCACATTGGGCTTCGCCCTGTACGTCCGGCGGGGCTGCGGCCCCACGTTGGTCACCGCGCCGTGCCGCCGGGAGCTGCACCGCGAACGTAGGGTAGTTGATGGACCCGTAGCCGGGTCCATGGCAAAGGGCATCGCCGCGTGCCCGTCGGGTAGGTCGAGGACGGCCTGCCCGTCGGGTAGGTCGAGGACGGCCTGCCCGTCGGGTAGGTCGAGGACGGCCTGCCCGTCGGGGTATGCCGTGACCGCTGTCGTCATCACTCATCAGCGCCAAGCGGATCGCCGAGGGGCTCCACTGCGGCCGCGCCGCGCCGCCCGTGGAGGTGCATGCCCGGTCTGGTGTCGCCGGGGCCGGGGCCCCCCGACGGCGAGGTGTCCCCACCCCACGCCACCAGGATGTGTGTTCACCCTGCGGCCGATCATGTCCGGCTTGAGCACCCCCGGCGACAAGATGTTCGACCCCCAAGACAAGAAGCCGACGACCACGGGCGCCGACTGGACGCCCGTCGTCACCGGGCGATATGACGGCCACGCCGTCGGGTTTGCGCCGGACGGCCTTGATGGCGTCGCCGTCAGTTTTCCCAATCGCTGGTTGCCGGGAGGACGTGCAGGTCGGGGATCAGGTATTCAGGTCCTCGCCTTCCGCCGCCGAGTTCACCACAACCATGCCGGCGCCTCCGGCGTTCTTGACGGTGATGCCTTTCTGCACCACGTGGTCCACGCCACGGTTGCATGCGGATTACCATCTTGCCGGCCGGCCAAGCAGAGCCGCGCCCTTCCTTGCCCGTGGTGTCGTTGGACGCTTTGGCAGCAGCGTAGACGAGCAGCAACGGCAAGGGGTCGCCGGTACGAGGACACCCCGGTGAGGTTCTTGCCGTTGCCGAGGACGAACTAGCTAGGCGGTCGATGGCGGTGGTGAGCCACGGCGCGCCGTTGGCCAGCGTGCCTATGCCCGGCCGGTCGGCCTCTAGTTCCCGGCGGAGCACGCGACGAAGACGCCATTCTCCGTCGCTCTGTAGGCGCCCACGCTGATGCCTTCCTTGAAGATCGAGAGCACGTCGACGCCGTCTGCCGCCGCAGCCTGTCCCTGCCGCCCTGTTGGCCACCCCCGTTCGTCCGCTGGCCCTCGCCGCCCGATGGCAAATGGCATCACATGAACCTATTCAACTATGGCTCGAGCATTCATTTTTTTTTGAACGAATGGGCACGGGACCGTGCCTATTTCATTGATAGAGTAGATAAACAAATTGTTACAGGAGAAAAAACAAGGTTTTCGTTTGTACGTATATCGCGACTACTCTCTAGATAAGATCAACGCTAGTGCTCTTGCCCCTGCTATAATCCATGTGTCAGCTTCCGCTTTGATCTGCGCCATCAGTGAGGATGCGGCCATCTCTTGGTGGTTGAAGATTCGTCGATTGCGTTCCTTCCAAATCTCCCATATTACCAGCAGGCCCATAGAACAAGTTCCTTGCCGAGGGGCTTCGGCCCTTGTAGTCATATTTAGCCACCATTCAAGAGCATTATCGGATGGGGGCCAGTTTGAGGGGTGTAGACTGGGTTGCAAGGCCCAGGTGGCTATAAGACTCCATATGCGCTTGGTGTATCTGCATTGCGTCAGGAGATGATGCGCTGTCTCCTGGTGGACTCGACATAGAGGGCAATTTGGTGAGTGTGGCCAGCCTCTGCGCGCCAGCCGGTCAGCTGTCCAGACCCTATCCTGGAGCACCAGCCAGGCAAAAAATTTGCATTTCGGTGGTGCCCAGCATTTCCATATTGTCTTACTGTGCGGTGCGTAAGTGGAGCCGACGAATTGTGCCTTGTACGCGGATGCTGCTGAGTATTGTCCATTTTTTGTGAATTTCCAGCATATTGTGTCCTCTTGCTGTGCTTGGAGGTTCACTGTCGCTACTAGTCGCCATAGCAGGATGAATTCACGTAGGTGTTGCGTTGTTATGCCGGCGTGGATGTTTATGTCCGTCACCCATTTATTGTTGTGTATTGCCTCTGCAAGAGTTTTGCGTTTCCCCTGGATAGTTTGTATATGTTGGGTGCAATGTCTTTTGGGCAGGTACCCCTTCCCCAAGCTGAGTGCCAGAAGCTTGTTTTGCGGCCGTTTCCCACTGTTAGAATTGTGCAGGCCTCGAATAAGCGTCGATCAGAGTCATCGCATGGGATGTTGAGTCCAATCCATGTCTTCCCCGGGGATGCCCACTCGTGCCAGAGCCATCGTAGTTGCAGTGCTTTAGCAAAATTATGTAGGTTCAACACTCCTAGTCCGCCATTCTCTTTGGGTAAGCAGGTTTTGATCCAGTTGACCTTGCACTTGCCCCCTGTTAGCAAATTGTCCCCCGCCCAAACGAATCGTTTCCGTATTTTATCTAGCTCTTCCAGGACTTCGCTTGGCGGTTTTAAGACAGTTAGTAGATATAAAGGTTGCGCAGAAAGGACAGCTTTGGCGAGGCAGACTCGTCCTGCTTGCGTGATGTTGCGGTTTTGCCACCCAGATAGTTTTTTAGCTGCCTTGTCTATCAGGGGTTGGAAGTCAACTTTCTTTAAGCGCCGTATCGCAAGAGGTAATCCGAGGTATTTTAAAGGGAAACCGGTTCGAGTGATTGGCCATTCGGAGAGTATGTCGTCGAGGTCTATATTATTGCAGCTGATAGGAGCCACTATTGTCTTTTCCAGGTTTGTGCATAGTCCGGTGGCTTCTCCGAATAAATGTAGGAGCTTTGTGATGTTTGCGACGTCTTCCTTTGTTGGTTTTATGAAGATAGCCGCATCATCGGCGTACATAGAGATGCTGGTGCGTGGCGTGCGGCCCCCTAACTTTTTAAGTAATCCCATTCCCGTCGCCGTGTGCATTAATTGGTACAGAGGGTCTATTGCCAAGATGAAGAGGAAGGGAGAGAGGGGGTCTCCTTGTCGTAGACCTCGCCCATGCACAATTTTGTCGGTTGGAATTCCATTTAGGAGGACTTTGGAGGTTGATGTGACCATTAACGCCGTGATCCAGTTACGCCACCGTGCAGGGAATCCCCTATGTTGCAGCAATTCAAGTAGGTAGTCCCAGCGGACGGAGTCAAAAGCTTTGGAGATGTCCAGCTTCATTAGCAGTGTTGGTGTTCTGCTTCTGTGGAACCTCCTGGCCATGTTCCGAACATACAGGAAATTGTCGTGGATGCTCCGCCCTTTTATGAAGGCACTTTGGCTTGGCGAAATCAATTTGTCCATGTAGGGCTGAAGTCTGGTTGCCAGCACTTTGGTAATAATCTTTGCTATGGCATGTATAAGGCTGATCGGTCTGAAATCGCTTATGGTTTCAGCTCCATCCTTTTTGGGTACCAATACAATGGCCGCTGTGTTAAGCAGGTTTAGGTCGTTGCATCTCCCCGCATGGAAAGCGTTTACCGCCGCAATAACGTCGCCTTTGATGATATGCCAGCATGATTTAAAGAACAATCCGGTGAAGCCGTCGGGGCCTGGTGCTTTATCTTTTGGTAGGGCAGCTATGGCATTTTGTATTTCCTTATCTGAGAAAGGATTGTCAATTCCGGTTAAATCCACTGCTGGGAATTGCAGCTTGTCCCAGTTGAAGGTTCTAGTGCGGGTAGGAGGAGCGGACATGACGTTGTCGAAGTGGTCTTGGACGATTTGTTGTTTTTGCAAGTGCGTTACTGCCCAGTTATTTCCGGTCTTCAACCGTTGGATGAAGTTTCTCCGCCTCCGCCCGTTTGCCTTCAGGTGGAAAAACTTGGTATTCGCATCACCTTCTCGTAGATAGGTTATCCTGGAACTCTGTTTCCTTCTCATCTTCTCTACGATCGCCCATCCCAGGAGTCGTGTTTTAAGTTTGCTACGTATGGTGCGTTCTTGTTCTGTGAGCGTTCGTGCTTCCTCGGCTTCATCGAGGCGCAGAATGACTTCTTGGGCCATATGCAGTTTTAAACGGGCGTCGGAGACGTGCGCTCTGCTCCAAGATCTTAGTGCTCGGGCAGTATTGTGCAGTTTACAGCCCAGTCTATGGAATGGCTCTGTGTGCGTAGTCGGCTTGGACCATTCTTTATCTACGGTTTCATAGAAACCTGGTAGTCGCGTCCAAAAATTTTCAAAGCGGAGTGGTGTCGGTTTGCGAGGTCCCGAATGTTGCGCAAGTAGTAGTGGGCAGTGGTCCGAGTGCGAAGAAGATAGGGCGTGGAGGACGTGGTCGTCGAATTTTACATCCCAAGAAGCGTTGCAGAACACTCTATCAATTCGTGTTAGCGTCGGCTGACGTCTTGCATTGCTCCATGTAAATCGTCTGTTTTGTAGGTGAATTTCCTTAAGTCCGCAATAATTCAGTGCTGATCTGAATCTCCTCATCAGGCTGCGATTGAGGTTGCTGTTGTTCTTATCTCTAGCACTGTAGATTAAGTTAAAGTCGCCCAGGATTAGCCATGGAGTGGTGTCGTCAGGAGCCATTGTTCGCAGTTGGCGTAGGAATGCAGGCTTTGCTGAGTGCCGTGTTGGGCCGTATACCGTCGTGAGTTGGAACCGAGTGTTACTATGCTTAACTATTGCTGTTGCTGAGATAAAAAATCGACTTGTGTGGATATCCTGCATGTCAAAGACTCGTTCATCCCAGAGAAGCAGTATACCACCTTTTGTGCCTGAAGCCGCTTGATATGTGAAGTTAGCTAGGCGAGAACCCCCTAGCAGGTTCGCAAGCGTCGCATCAATACTTTGCAGTTTTGTTTCCTGTAAACATATAATGTGGCATGGTGTGGCTGCAATGGTTTCGCGAACAGTGAGACATCTCGCCGGAGCGTTCAACCCTCGCATGTTCCAGCTCATTATTTGAAAATTGCTACTCATGGTAGTTGAAATTGTGGCGCACGAAAGCTAGGTGGCCGACTTGCATTTTCTGTAGCATTAGACGCAGCAGTGTCCGTGGGCCTCGTAAGATGGCAATTCCATAGAAGTGCTTGTTGTTGTTCCAGGACACCGGCTCTGGTGTCTCCCGTTCATTGGCGCATTTTGCAGTAGTAGTTAACGGCGTAGTCGTTTTAGGATTGACGTGGGCGTGGCGTGGTCTGTCGTTCGCTGTTTTCGCCCGAAGGTCGCAGCCAGCAGGGCGTGAGTGGAGTCCTCCCCGAAGGTCGCAGCCAGCAGGGTGAGGGACATAGTTATAAGGTACATAATAGTAGAGATACATAAATGGCAATTGACGCTTGGGTGAGTTGCGGTAGCAAAGATCATGCAGCCTCGTAGTCCGTCTCCTGGAGCTCACCCACATCGGCGCCAGCTATCTGCAGAAGTGCTTCATTTGTTTGGCTCGCCGCTTCGTCGTCGAGGTCGAATAGGACAGTCATGGCCGAGATGATGTAGTCCGGCAGCGGCCCCTGGAACATGTTAATGAATTCCTGCAAAACCTGTTCAATTGACATTGTCTCATCAGTGTCAACACCCAGTTTCTTGCAAAGGTTACGCTGTGCGCGCTCTACTGCTGGCAGGGCTGGTTTTTTTGCTAGGCGTGCACTCCGTCGGACTTTAGTCATGTCGAAGGTGCGGCCTTTTCGCGCACGTTGTGGTGGGGCTTGCTTGGCGGCTGGTGGCGGGGGTGTTGCGAAGAGGTTGTCGATTTGTGGCGGTAGGTTGGTCAGTGGTGCGGTTAGGGGCGATGGAGTTGGGTTGGGCCGTTCTGGTGTGGCTTTGTGTGCCGTCCCTGATCTGCGGTGGTAGTGTATTGGTGTTGGATGCATTGGGTGGATCACAATGGCTTGCTCAGTGTTGAGTTCATGGACCGGGCCATAGCTCAGATGCTCTAGCTCAGGCGGAGATGGGCTCTCATGTTGGGCTGGTGTAGCAGATGCCGTCTGTTGGGCCCCTTTTGCAGGCAGGCTGTCTGGCTGCGCTGTGACCTGCATGGGCTGGCTGCCCTGGCCAGCCTCAAAGGCCAGCGCGTCAAGGGCCCAGTGGACCTCCTCAGTTGTCGGAGTAGGCGTCGCTTGTTGGGCCGTCCTGCCCGGCGAATTGCCTGGCTGGGCTACGGCCTGCTCAAGCAAGCAGCCCTGGCCAGCCTGAACGCCCAGTGCAGCGAGTGCCCGGCTGATTTCTTCGACAGTCAGAGAGCCCGCCGGCGCCGCCGTCGCTGGAGAGGCCACCGGCGCCACCGTCGCCGGAGAGGCCACCGGCGCCACCGTCGCCGGTTGCTGCAGTAGCGCCGCGCGAAGTGTGGTGAAGACCCGCGGCAGCGGGACTGGATCGGACCAGGCTTTCTCCCCCGGCGCCGCCTCGTCAATGCCTAGCCGGTCGGCAAGGCGGCACGGCTTGCGGATATACTCATCGGCGCCGGCGCGCCAAAATCGTGTCCTGGCATCCAAGGTGGAGGTGTTAGTCGAAGGAGGTGCCTCAATTACCTGGTGCTGGATGTAGTCCTTCAAGTTTGCCGCCTGCGCCGCGAAGATTGCTTGAAGTTGTGATGGAGGTAGGCTGGCAAGTCCCTGTGCGCCGGTGTTGTCATGTCTCCGCCCCTGCGAAGGCGCATAGTTGCGCCGTGGGGGGGAACGCGTTCGGTCACGGCGTACCGCTCCGGCGCGCATCCAGTAGTCGGAGTCAATGTGCCGCCCCTGACCTGGGTGCTCGTAGTCGTCGTCGCGGTCGTC